>NW_026947487.1:24425000-25625000 GCF_034190915.1 Cavia porcellus | reverse complement strand
CAAAAATGTATTTGTTTGTATTTCTTCTTCCTTCACTCTCTCCTCTCTCCTTTCCTCCAGTGACTTCACAGAGGCATCTCATTGGTTATACATAAATTTAAGGCAATGGGACTTCTGTTTGAAAAGGCAAAGCATTAGTGAGCTGAGTCTTCTGACCACCATTCTTATCTGTGGCATAATTCTTATATGTTTCCATTCATGTATCTCCTTGATTTCATTTTTGTATTTCAAATCCATCTGAAACAACAAAACACACACCTGTGTAAGTCCTGCAAACATTTAATAAAGAACATTTTACCATACTGGCTTTGGGATTTTGTTTTCAAAAAAGATGACATTATAGTTGCAGCTATAATCTCAGTTCTCCATCTCCAGCCCCTCCAAACCCCTGGAAAATCAATAGCCAGTTTCTTTTCCACATCATATGTATTACTGAGCTCTGTTATGATTGTATATAATTTATAATTTTGCTTCAATATTAACATTTTACATAAGTATTTTCCTTTTAGACACACCTTTGCCACTTACTTACTTCATTTAAAATTACGTTGCAAGACTTTTCCATGTTAGTCACTGTGATTTAACTCATTCTGTTTAACTATTGTATAGTCTTCCACGATGAACTATTTTTTTCCTGTATTCCTATTGATGTTCATTGGAATTATTTTCTATTTTTTATTATTAGAAAAATGCTTAGGAGAATATATGTAGAATATTTGTATGCTATCAGGGTTTTTTTTTTTTTTACATCTTTATCAGTCTCTTCCTTTTAAGTACAGTTGTAAAAATACAGTAAAAAAGAAAAAGACCTTTCAAGGAGAAATGTTCAATTCGATCCTCATCCTATGTTCACACATGTATTCATGATGAACAACATCTGTTCCTTTCCAAATCCCTGCTCCAAATTAGGAAAAACTAGTGTATTTTCATCAACTGTCATAGTCTCTGAGACAGCAGCAAAGACATCCAGCTCTCACTGAGTCTTTCTGAGGATTGCCATTTTTTAAGCATCTGCCATTCCATGACCAAAGCAAGAATATCTGCACACACGTCAGAGAAATTAGCCAAGTTCCAGAACGTGGTTTATGTTGGGCTTTAGATTTAAGCGTTTATTTCCAAGTTGTCTTTCAACAGTGGTTTAAAATGGAGATGCTGGTACCTTACATCCTAAAACATATGCCCCTCTCCGTTCCTCACCTGAGAAGCCCCCTTCAAACACAGGACCATTTCCCCCGGGGCCGCAGTAACCCTTGTGGAGCAGGTCACTTCTGGGAAAGACGTGAAGATGAGCACGGGAAAAGCTGAGTTTTTCCTGGAAGCCACCTCCCACGCAGCTGAGGAGATGACTCTCCAGGGTTGCCTTTTAAGGTAAAGGCATCAGTAAGCATGTGTGAAGGGAGAGATGTGATGCTGAGTAGCTGCCCTAACTTTTTAAAATGAGGGCTAGTAAGATGGAGGAGGAGGAAGAGGAAAAGGAGGAAGGGAAAGGGGAAGTGGAGGAAGAAGAAGAGGAAAAAGAAGCATGTATTTTGCAATAAAACTGGGATCAGGAGTACATGGTTCTAACAAACATGTACTTGGGGTAAGATTACTCCTCCCGCATTTGAGCCTCTTCTGCTTCACAGTCCACTCCAATGGCCCAGGCCCAGCCCAGGCCGAGTCCTCTCTGCTCTTGCAGCACCGCTCTTCTGAGTCTCCTCCTTCTCCCACACCCGAGGCTGACTACACTTTTCTACAGGTCCAGGCAACAGGAAAAAATAAAAAATAAAAAAACAAAAAAAGACGGCAAGCTGAAGGTCTCCCAGAGCCAAGGCATTCATCCACTCCTATTCAGATTGGAAATGTAGCCATCACCGATATACATTTCTCACCCCATGATTTCCTGACCTGCCTTCACTCTCTGTTGCACTTTTTCCACTCAAACACACCTCACCACCCACTGTGCTCTTTCTAGCTGTAAGGCGTTTTCCACCCACAACCCAAGTACCTTATCCACCAATTCAAGGTGCATAATTACTTACAGGTTAGATCCTACAAAACGTTTTGGCATGTCTAATAAACAGCAGGCACCATGACAGGTTCTGAGAAGAGGACACAGCCCTGGTTTTAAGGGGTGCAGTGTGTTGAGGGAGACGAGCACTAAACATCTTCAATGTTGAGGTGCCGCAAGACATGGAAGCCACAGGAGGTCATGACGACACTGGAGCAGGGGATGGAAACACGGAATGGGTGTGGCAACTGCATTTTGAGAGCAAGTAGGATGTTGTAGGGCCAGAGAACTTACAGAGGACCGCAGACCAGGGAAAACACGAAGATTCTCCAGAGCAGTGCTTAGTAAGAAAAAATATGAAATTTACACAAATGGCTGCACTCAGCACACTTGAAATCCTTTTAAAAGGTAGAAACGGAATCCAATCAACCCAATAAAATAATGTGAAACAAATACACACTTGGGTCCGGTTCTTACCTGGGAGAATAGAAGCTCAAGTAAAACAAAGGGCAGAAAATTTGTTTCCCATTTAACCAGACTATGTGGGACCTGCTGTCTATTTCATTTTATTGAGTCCCAGGGCAGTGTCAACCCAGACCATGATTTTAAGGTGAGACCAAGATAGATCCAGAATAGAAGTGAGAAACAGGGATCCAAAATAGTGTATCTTCTTCCTGCAGCCATAATTAGACTGAAGCCAGGAAAGCCCAACAACTTAAAGACCATTTAGACAGCTTGATTCTGGTTGTTATGGGTTGGAAAAGCCTCTCCCCAGCACCTCAGAGTCTTAAGAAAACATGCTGAGTCCTCCTGAGGCCAAGCAGGACTTCCTCCTGCACTCTGGCTAAGAGAGTCATAGTCACTCCCAAAAGTGGCACTGATGAGCCACCTGTTAGCATACGTGGCAAGAAGCCTGGTGAAAGGCGAGGTCAGGGCAGAAATTAAGAGAGACCTTATGATGAATCTGAGGTAGTGTCAAATGTTTATGACTATGATCGTGCCTTCTGGGCATATGGGTGGTGGACTCACCTGGATCATGGAGGTGAGGACATAAGTGGGAGATGCATTGAGGCGACGGATAGAAAAGGAAAGATACTGCTTGTGATAAAAGAAAAATTCAGTTAGTTCTCTTGGATCAGACACAAAATAAATCTCAGTTCTTTGGGTTTTGGTAGGATTTATTCTTAATTGCTGGGCACAAACTATTTTATGTATACCACCACACTAGAAAGTACACTTCCTACAATTACTACTCATTAGAAAATTTCAAGCAGTCAAACCTCAAATATACCTAAGACAGATGCTGCCCTCCTGAGGACTGTAGTGGTACTGCTTATTGTCTTAAAATTCAACCGTAGGCTATTTACCAATTTGTATGCAAAATTCAGTTTATTAATTTATTAAGAATCAATTATTTTTGAATAAATACATTTAGGTATATTTCCTATGAAGAAAGATGTTCCAGATTACTAATTAAATTTATTGAGACAGCTTTCCAAATCACAGGTCATGAAATTCATTTTAAATCATAACCACATTTTTAAAGAAACAACGTAAAATAGAACAGAAAATGGTTAAATATAATATTAGAAAGGATCACATGGATTCTTAGCAAGACCTGTGTGCATCAGACATGATCACTGTGGACTGTTGCGGAGAAAGACTTCGGTGATGGGATAATGGGAATGCACGTCCTGGCCAGGAAATGCCATCTGATCTGTTCTTCACTGGTATGGTATGCCACTTGCTGGCACATTGGTTCCTTTGACCACAACATAGTGGGGCACTGCATGAGCCACCTGTTAGCATATGTGGCAGGCAGGATTCTAAGGTGGTGGCACAGGATTACATGCTTTGTGCAATTTCCTCCTCTTCGGTGCTGGCCACGTGTTGCCTATACCTTATGCTGGCATCAGGGTCCTGATCTCTTGCTTTCAGTTGGTCTAAAAGGAGCTTAACTATTTTGATTAAATCTAAACAAGTCAGACCCTGCAAGGCTGTGGGTGTCTCCAGAAAGTTTTAAAGCGGAAGAGGTCATCAGAAAAGGGCCACAGGACAAGGTATTGCTGGTGTGGTAGATGCTGAGCCAGGCCCCAGGGTGACAGCAACTCAGAACCTCAGGCACACGGCTCAAGAACTGAATTTCTTTTTCTTTTTCTTCTGGTACTCACAACCACGGGCTTGGGAGGCAAGCGCTTATGCCCCTGAGCTAAATCCCCAGCCCTAGGAACTGAATTTTGCCAAGAGCGTGAGTTAATTTGGAAGACCTGGAGCTTCAGGCAGGAAGGCAGCCCCTTGGCTACCTCGATTTCAGCCTTGGCAGAAGCTGAGCAGAAAACCCAGTTTAGCCCAGCCTGGACTTCAGACCTAGAAAAACAGTAAGATAAACTTGTGTTGTACTAAGTTTGTGGTAATTTCTTAGATGACAAAGAAAAACCAATACAGTTAATGTCCCATCATTTAATTTTGT
Source organism: Cavia porcellus (assembly GCF_034190915.1). Classification (NCBI taxonomy): domain Eukaryota; kingdom Metazoa; phylum Chordata; class Mammalia; order Rodentia; family Caviidae; genus Cavia; species Cavia porcellus. The sequence continues at coordinate 25,620,540 of NW_026947487.1, read as the reverse complement.
TTTGTAACTTAATGTGAAGCCAGATGTAGCATAACTTCATTCCTCTGCACTGAATATTTTGTGGGAGCTTTGCTTGCAGACTCTCATTATTTCACATACATTTCATTCTTTGTGGGGAGTTGACACATGTAGGTAACACATCGTAATTCTTTGCACCCCTTTTCCTTCACCTTCTTGTCCCTGTTTTTTGGTACCACTCCCATTTGCAAACGCTCTTTCTCCTCATTTCCTAATACCTGTCTTTTATTTGGCTCTTTATGTCTTGGGGTTCTCATATAAGAGACCATACAGCATTTAAAGCTTATGTGTCTAACAAACTTCACTTAACATTATGGCTCAAGATGCATCCATTTTCCTACAAGCAACTCAAGCTTCTCCTTTATGGCAGAATACTACGCCTTTATGTATAAATACATTTTCTTTATCCGCCTGTTGCTGGACATACAGGCTGCTGACAAGCCTTAGCTAATATGAACTGTCCTGCTATAAAAACTACAAAAAGAACCATTATTAGCTTATAAAATGTCTAGAAGCCAACTCCAGAGAGGACTTGATACGGGCCAACATTTGCCAACCCTGATCTAGTCAACCATGGAAAGTCCTGTCAGCAGCTGATAGCTTTCTCCAGACCTTGAGAAGGCAGCTTTGTGGTCCAACACAGGTCTAGGGATCTTCTGAGGGCAGGAAGTGTGCAAGGTCCTCAGTGCTTTCTGAGACAGACCTGAGGTGTGTACATTATTTGAGAAGTTCCTCTTGGGTTTAAATTCCAGCTGCTCACAGTGGTAGTTTGCTTAGGAAGATCCTTTCCTGCTTTCCTAGCCCCGTCTCAATCCTCCCCAACTCCCAGTATTCGTTGCACCTCCTCATTAATCTACTTAACCTATCTCGGGATGTACTGAAGAAAAGCCAAGCTAACAGTCCTTAGATATATGACTAGGTCAGGAAGTAGAATGCTTCTATAACTAAATGGGCCAACCACTGGTTTAGCAGTCAAGTAGGGCAAAATTACCAAAATGGTATCACAGCCAAAAAAGCGGTGACCGTGTTTTGCCGTGTTAAGACTTTAGGTATAGCTGTAGCCAGTGGTAACATCTTAGTCACAAGGTCATAGGAGAGCAGATCAGAGCCCTCACTTTCAATTCTTGGATGTGGTATTCACTGCAAAGAATCTGCCAAGCACAAACCACCTAATTGGCTTAGCTTGGTTGAACCAGCCTTTCAAGCCCTGTGTATTGGTTACTTTCCTGTCATTGGGACAAAATACCCAATCCCCACAAGTTAAAGAGGAGAGGTTTATTTTCTCAGTCTCTGCTAGGTTAAGTCTAAAGTTGGCAGGCTCTGAGGTAGACACAACATGTCCTGGTGGAGGAAAGCTATTTATCCTATGGCTGCCAGGAAGCAGGGGGAGATAGGAACATCTGGGAACAAAATTACACCCTCCCAGGTCATGTGCCCAGCAACCTACCTCCAACTAAGGCCACCTCCTCATAGTAAGTCAGCTACATAAACTAATCTACTGATGAGTAAGTGCCATGATCAATCACTTTTCAAACACACAAGAATGGGGGGGGGGCAACTTAAATACAAACCGTAACACCTTGTCTGTATTACCATCTTGTATCTCTTCTACCTTTCCTTTCTAGTCTGTAAATGTCCATGGGTTAAACATGACCATCTCACTGCGCATAGGGTGCATCTTTGATGTGTCTTCCTACACTGAAGAAAAAAAGCTTACCTCTGCATCTATCAGATTTTATTGCTATGAGAATTACAGATGTGATGCAGGGCCCACTCTTGCAGAAAAAAGTGACACTTCATCAGCTTATGTTTTGGGGGGAACATGCTGTTTCTGTGGCAACACTGACAGAGGTCCATACCTTGTCATGACTTCCTGAGTGGAACAGGTGAACACACAACCATCCTTTTTTGGATTGGTTTAGACCTGACCAGCACAGTGATTTCAGCCCTGAGGCTGCCTTTCCATCCCTAGACATAGCAAAGGCAGTAAGTGGACAAAGGTTCAGCAGCACTTCAGATTCCTCTCTGCTGGACATCACAGGCACATCCCCCAGGAAGCTAGGCCTGCAATGCTCTGTGGGTGGCCTGTCTGAGGCCCAGCTAACCTGACCAACAAGTCCTTCCAGTGATTTTAAAGGTACAAAATTCCTCCAGCAAATTCTACTGTATTTCACTGGGCATAACGTCCTTCAGGCTCACCTTCTCTTCCAAGTGACAGAATTTCGTTTTTTCTTTTTTTAAAACCTGAATAGCATCCCATTGTGCACATACACATTTTTAAATACTTTCAGTCACTGATGGACATTGAGATTGTTTCCATGTTTTGGCTGCTATAAATAATGTTGCAATAAACACACACTTTATATCTTTGGCATACTTAATTTCTTGAGGTACATACCTAATAGTGGGATTACGGACACAGAGATGCAAACACCGTATGATCTCATTTATATGTGGAATTTGAAAAGTCACTAACAAAAGTAGAGAGTAGACTGGTGGTTACTAAGGTCAAGCAGTGGATGGTCGTCAGGAAATGGGCAAAGGGAGACACTGATCGGGAAGTACAAAGTTAGGAGGAATAAATTCTTGTGTGACACTGTACAACAGTTACTAATAATGTATATTTCAAAGTAAGAGAGATTTTTAGAGTTTTCACCACCAAGAAGTAGAGAAAAATTTGTTTTCAAATTCCTAGAATAGCTGGTGACTACACTGAACCTCGGCTAACCCAGGATTACATCTACTCTTGTGCTTCCCTTTCCCTCAGAGACACCTGGTCACAGTCCTACCTTGCACGGGCAAGGTTCTCTCAAAAATGAGCTCATGCCTACTCTTTCAGCTGAGTATTTGGGATAACTGCACCCTGCACTGCATCTATGTTAACAATTCTCCTAGTAACTTAACTCTCCTTTCTTTTCACATACTCTTATTTTTAGGTACTCTTCCCTCAACAAGGAACAGACTCTTTAGTCCATTCTGATATACAGTAAGTTTCTAAATTCATTCGTGCTTGAATTATTCTTTTTTGGTCAAAACTCTGGCTTTGAATCCAGGCACTTCATAGACAGGACTGCTGCTGGAAACCAGGTATTCAGAGATACTCTAAAAATAAGTGAACATAAAAAACACAGCCAACAGCTGATAGATAATGCAAAGATTAATGTAATAATAACTGCAAATAGTAAAAAATCTGAAGACAGCACACATCACAAAAACCTGTTTACAGAAATAATACCAAAAATCTTGCCAAATATAGGGATTAAGCATACACACAGATGAGGCTTAGAGAACCCCAAATAACCATGATCAAATATCCGAGAACTCCAAAACAGGGGCAGTATCTTTAAAACTGTTACATAAAAACAACAAATCACTTATACAGGGAACCCATTAGAATTATGGCAGTCTTTGCAAAACAAACCCTACAGGCCAGGAGAGGCTGGAGTGAAGCACTGCAAGCCCTATCAGAAAACAACCTCCAACTCAGATTTATATACCCTGCAATTTCCTTTCAAGACTGATGAAAAAATAAGGTATTTCTAGGACAAACAGCACTTAAGAGATTCATGACCACCAAATCAGCACTACACAACACTCTTGGAGATATCCCAGAAAGATACAATGAATCCAACAATGCCAAAAAGTCTAATAGATTGAATATATTCGAAAGGGTGAAGAGTGAAGCAGAAATGAGAAAAAGAAAGAAATCTGCAACAAGAAAAGAATACAATGAGAGAAGTAAGTCAATACTTTTCATAAAACTCTCAATGTGACAGTCTCAATCCCTCAATTAAAAAACACAGACAGAATAGATCAAGAAACCAAACCCAACAACATGCAGTATACAAGAAACATTTAATCCAAAAAGAAACTCACACATTAAAAATCAAAAACAGAAAACATTCCATGCAACAGAAACCGAGAAAAACGTCAGGCAAACCAGATATCAAGCCAAAACATGAGAAAGGCAACAAAGGGAACAATTCAACAAGAAGAGATAACAATTACAAAAATATATGTACCAAATACTGGCATGCTCAACTTCATAAAAACGAATGCTACTAAACACAAAAAAAGTCAGACAAACATGATTATAATGGAGGACCTCAATATTCTACTGTTCATAGTGGATCAACTGGACAAAGATCAACAAAGAAATATCAAAGGTGAACCAAATCTTCAAACAAATGGACTTAACAGATAACTAAAGAGTACTTTACTCAACAAAATATATTTCTTAATACAGACGGCACTTTCTCCAAAATAGACATGTTAGCCCAATAGAATGTTTAAATAAATACAAAAGAATCAAAACTATTCCATGCATAGTATCAGATTATAGTGTAAGAAAACTGAAAATCAATAGGTTAAAAAAAAGTACAGAAAATATGCAAACTAAACGCTACCCTCCTGAATAATCAACGGGTCACAGGAGGCAGTCCTATAATGAAGGCATTCCTAAAAAGAAAGTTTATAGTGTTCTTATGAATACCTACATCAGAAAAATTGGGAATTCAAATAAATAACCCAGTGATATATCTCAAGATCCTAGACAGACAAAAGCAGTCTAAACCTAAAGCCAGTACAAGAAAGAAAATTATAAAGATCAATGACATTGAGACTAAAAATCTATACCAAGAATCAATGAATTGAAAAGTTGGTTCCCTGAAAGAATAAACAAGATTGACAAAACCCTAAGCAATCTTACCAAAACCAGAAAAGACTTGTATCAATGCAATTAGAAGTGTAAAAGGCAAAATCACAATGAACACTACCAAGATGCAAGAGATTATTAGTAATCCCTTTGAGAATCTACACTCTAATACCTAACATAAACCACTAACAAGCAATAAAACAGAAGTAGCAATTAAAAAACTATCAACTAAGAAGCGCTCAGGACTTGATGGATTCACCATAGAATTCTAACAGAACTTTAGGAAGATCTAAGGCTAATAATCCTCAAACTCTTTAATGAAATTAAAAGGAAGAAGTATCCCAGAGTCATTCTACCATTACTCACTCCAAAGCACAAAACGAACAGAACAAACAAACAAAAAAAGATAACAGACCAATCTCTTTAATGAACACAGACACAAAAGTCCTCAACAAGATACTGGTGAACAGAAAGCAACAAATCATCAAAAAGGTGACACAACATGGTAAGGTAGGCTTCATGTCAGGGATGCAGGGATGGCTCAACATATGTAAATAATGTATCACATAAACACAAGCATGAACAAAAATCACATGATCATCTTTCAACAGATGTTGAAAGATGATCACCTCAACAGATGTTGAAAGATGATCATCTCAACAGATGTTGAAATAGTCTTTGGCAAAATCCAACATTTATTCATGATAAAAACCAAAAAGAAAACAGGAATAGAAGGAATGCATCTCAATCAGACAAAAATCATTTATGATAAATTAATGCTCAACATCAATGGGGAAAAATTTGAAAGCTTCTGCTTTAAAATCTGGAACAAGACAAGGATGTGTATTATCACACTTAATTTTGTTCTGTTCTGTATAACTCCAGGTGAAAAAGGTTGTGAAGTATCTTCAGGATTAACTCGCCTCATCTTCAGTTCTATTCTAAATGTCAGCTCATTAATGACATCTAGAGGATCCTTTTCATAACATGCTCTCTCTTCTGCTTTATTTCCCCTCAACTCCTCTTACTGGATCTCTTTGCCCCTCGCAGCACTCATGACCTAAACATGCCATGGTTTGCTTGTTCATGGTTTGCACTTTTTCTTTCTCCCCATTAAGAAATAAAATCTAATCTAATCTAATCTAATTTCTTATCCCAAGAGGTACTTTTTTAAAAACATAAATCAAGTATTTGACTTGAAATGAATCCAGAAATTTCCTCAAAATATAATGCTGATTTTTAAAAAATATACTAACTACATATGTTCATAGGAAGAAAGCATGATAGTGAGGAAACACAAATTTCTGAGTCACAAGAAGCTAGATTCCAAAGTTAAGCTCACTATTTGCCGCGTAAATTTTTTCCAAAGGCTGATGTCAGTTCTATGAGATTTAATAATAGTAGGTGACTATTATAATTAAGTTAGATAGCATATACAAAATACCTAACACATTCTTTTCACTAAGGAGGCACTCAAGTATTATTCATATTTCCTATCTTACCAAAAAACAGTCCTTTTCGTTTTAAATAGGGTTATATACAAAGACATATTTTAAAGAAAATAAAAATCTAACAACTGTAGGTGGAATTCCCTTCTAGAACCCAACATGAAAACTTTTGCCGCCCGGTACCTTCAGGTAAACCTTTGCAATATATATATAAAATACACTGTAAAATAATGATAGCACTTTGCTGTTTTACTTATATTGTGAAAGCATTTCAAGTCAATCCCATAAAATATTAAAATCTTCACTGACAGTGTTCATCCATAAATGCATTTCTGGGCAACAGGCTTATTGAATTCCAGTGGCTTTTTAAATGAGACCCAAGCCTCACTGTAAAAATAAAACTTTATATTCCTTCACTAACATTTTAGAGAAAAGGAAAGTCGTTTTGAAAAATGTGAATATCCTAAGTCTACCCTAGCTTGAAATATAAATACCCTGGTCCAAGAATACGGCCACAGTAACCTTTTTGATAATTGCTATGCAACATACACAAGGTATTCTTAATGTTTATGCGGTGCATTCACGCATGATCTGGTATTGCTGAAATAGAATCTTTATTTCTGAACATTCCAAAACAGCAGTGTACACAGTAACAAATATTAAGTCATATACCATAAGAAAGCATTCATTAGTGCAAATGGATTTTGTAAAAGGTCTATCAAAAGATTTATTTGCTTTAAAATGCATTCATTTCCAGAAGCATTGTTAATAAAACATTACAGTTTCATCCTCGGTAATAAAGTATTGAAAATCAATTGTGGTATAGTAGCAAACATTGCAGGTATTAAGTGCAATGAGCCTGTGATGCCATTATAAATACGAAACTCATGTAAGACAATAAATTAACAATAAAAAGACAAGACCATTTAACTCTGCTGTCTCCTTGCAATGCTTCAGATTATGTTGTGCTCATTCAACATAAAATAATGTCTCAAATTGTATGGTGTAATTTCGCTGATATATCCCTAGAGCTAAAAAAATAGTACCTTACCACAAAAATATTTTTATGGCACAAAATTTAAGTTGTTCGATATTGGTTCACATAGATGTAAAAAGAAATAGGCACAAAAAATAAAATTCCTGTAAACTATAAAAAAGTAAAATTCAAAGCATATGTTATAGAACCTAGTTGTAAATATGTGGTGTATTAAAATACAGAACATGTAATGGAAAGATGTTTAGAACACATAGGCAAATTGAACAAGTTACTTAAAAAAAACTCATATGGCAAAGCATTATTGATTCATCTTAATTCTCTCAAAAAGTATTCAGGTACAGAGCAGTTCTACAAAAACTTTCTAGATCTAAGTGTCACAATACTGCAACCACTGTTTTGAGAATGATGCAGTATTTCAGGCAAATATTTAAGTGCAATAATTAGTCTCTGGTGATTGGTCCATTGAAAAACAATGCAGTAAATATGTTAAAATGCAAAGGGAAAGAATATCCCAACATCCACTGTTACCCAGCCAGCTAGGTAATCCAACCCTCATTTTCACTTCTTTCCCATTCTTTTTAAGTACATAAAATTGCATCAGTAGCAGCCGTCTCTCCAATTTCCATCCCTCAGTGTGCTGAGTGAAGACAGAGGCTTTGGAGGCTGCAGGAAACTATAAAGGGATGAAAAGGGGAAACAGACTGTTAATAATCACATGAGTCACACCATTTACTTTGATCTCCTTCCCCATCTATGCTCCTCCATCCAGTAATGACAAGCTACTAGCACTGTCCCAAGTGAACCTGAACTTTATACTGCTGGGCCTTCTGAGCACATGCTTTCAGGCTGGAACCCCAGACTGCAGCAGAGCATCCCATGTGTTGTACATGCACAAATAAAACAAATGAATATCACTGATATTGTCAATGGATGAAAAATACTTTAAAATCATAGCTAATAAACATGAGGAAACTTTTAATATTATTAATAAACAGATTTGTCTATCATATTGGCAAAGATTTTTAAAAGAAAAACAATAAAACAATGTTTGCCTCAAGTTCGAGACCCTCTTGCATAGTTTGGAAATGACAACATTCCCTGGGGTTCAGTGTGGAGACATGCATCTAAGGATAAATAGAGGGTCCACAATAATACATACACATCACAGTACGTAATTCTTTTCAGCCATAAACATGAAACAGCTGTACATTTGCCAGGGAGAAAAAGCCAGAAATCACTGAATAGACACACAAACAATTTCTATCTAAGTCATAGGATTATGGTTCATCTTTTATGTGCTTTTCCTGTTTTAAATAATTTCTCAGTATGTTTTTGTTCTGAGCAAGCATATTTGTAAAGAGAAAATAAAAGCAAAAATATAAACTATAAATACATCAAGAAGCAAAATTATTTTTCCTACTTTTCTTTCAAGATTTTACTATGGTTCTTTGTTTTCCTGTACATCCTAATTGTCTCTATTTACTCTATTTTCTCATCAATCTTTCCTCTATTCACTTTTGTGAGTTTTTTGTTTTGATTTTGGTTTTGTTTTTCTCTTTATTATAAGAAACTCTGAAATATCCAGATCAAAAAGGGTGCATCGTAACTGTGAGTTTTAGAATACTCTGCAAGTAATCTAAAATTCTCAAAGACAAAACAAAACAAGAAACTACTGGACCAAATCCAGTTTCCCAGCATAAACAGATGCATTCCTGCTGAGTATCATCAAGATCTTTTTAAATCATGAGTGTGTGTGTGTTTGGCTATGCATGAGCACATACGCCTAACACATTTTTACACTCTGACAAAAAAAAAATGACTAATTCAAAACATGCTTGACATCCTACCCTGTGCTGAGTTACAGGATAGTTATAAGGTAGTGTGGGGTTATAGGGCAATTACCCAAAAAAATCCACTACTCTCCACCCTCAAGGAGCTTGTAAATTTTGGTCAGCAGAGTCACATGAGCAAAGAGCTCATGGAGGCAGGGGATATACCACACTAACCATTTGTAGGAGACAAAACTTCTGAACAGCTCTGAAGACAGAGCTTACTGGGCCAATTCAAGCAAAAAGCAAATGATGTGTCCAGAATGAAGTGAAGAGGAAAGAAGGGAAGAAGATGAGACCAGAGAAGGGGATTTGATCATACAGTGACACCCAACACTTTCCAGAGAAGAAGCACCTAAGAGGAGCCCTAGGAGACCGTAGACCTACTGCGGCTAAACTGAGCCAAAGTAAAAGTCATCATGCTTCCAGAAGCAGATGACATCCTGTAAATAAAGATTCCTACCTCCTAACAGGCTGTGCAATTTTGCTCCGAGGCAGATTACTCCCATTTATTGCCAATGAAGGTCGCGGAAGTGCACTCCGGCCCATGATCCCAGAAGCTGCAGCTTTGTTTGGGGTGGGGATCCCTGTGTTGGAATACAGGTGGAGGCCATTGGATAAAGGCATGTTACTGCTGCCTTGAACAGTTGGACTCACGTAGGCTGTGGCTTTCAGAGGCTGTCGGACAGACACTGGGAAATGTCCCACGCTGTGGACCCTGTGTTGAAGCTGTCCTGGTGATGGAACTAGAAGAGAAAATGTTATGTGTGAGAAAGCCTCTACTGCCACCTGGCTCAGGAAATGTGTTCTATTCAGAGCAGCCTACACTGTCTAAAAGGAGAAGAAATGAAACATTATACTCTTAGATAAGAGCCTCTCACTCACGCAACAACACTGTGAATTCCTAACTACAGGTAACCCTTAGATGAAGTGGTGGCTAGGAGTGAAGATTCCATGCTGCAAAGATCCAAGGACACATTTTGACTCCCCCAAAACTTAGTCTGTAGCTTGCTGTTGACCTGAAGCTATACCAATAACTCAACTATTTTGTATACTATGCATATTATAGAATGGTAAAAACTAATGAAAAACTGTAAGAGATCACTTTGCACTGTGATATGCAATTTCCTGCAAAGACCTGCTCTCTGGGGGACATTCAGCATCTCAGGGCATTTTCAGGGGATACTTGCAAAACTCCAGCTCTCCCATAGCAACAGAAGATGACTGTGAAATTGTTCCAGTGGCACCATATGCCTGAGAGCTAATTTTATGCAGTTACAATTCAATAAATTTTTAAAATCATTTATATGTCTTTAAAATTGAGAATGCAGCCACAAGCATCTGTAAGTACTTGTGGGCATAAATTTGTATAAACGTTAACTTTTTATACATTTTATGGTAGAAGTAGACCCTTATCTGTATCTATTTTCAGCACTAATAACATACTTAACTTTTAATTTTTTTCCCATATTTTTAAGCTACAAAGTTTGTCAGCAAGTTTTTTCAAAACTGTCACCTACTCAAAAAAATCTCACATGTACACTGACTCATAAAGTTCAAACCTGTGTTGCTGTGCAAAGGTCACTTAGAAGCCAATTCTAAGGACAGCCTTCTTTCCTTTCTCAAGTTTAGTAATTATAATGATCTCTTACAAATTCTTACAACAAAAATTCTTCCTTGCTTGCTTGGAAGACATTAGGATTTCTTGATGGTTGTTCTAGGGATAGTTTCATTGAAGATAAAACAAGGGGCCAATTTGACAGTTGTGATTATTTTTTTTTTAAAGGCAGAAGCAGTATCTGTGGGTACAAATGGCTTATTACAAACATTTCTTAAATAACATTATGACATTTAACTTATCTCAAAAGGTTGCTTGAAAATTAAATTAATTAATCTACTAAAAGCCTTAGAATGGTGCCTGCCACTTAGTAATTATTCACTCCCAATTAGTACTAGCAATTATTAGCTATATAACAACAGTTAATCCCAATGAATTTTCAAAGGGAACATGTTCAGGTTGCCACTCCCTATCTCACTATGTACAGTGTTGCACTGGGGATTTAGCTCAGCAGCACAACGCCTACCTGACAAGCACAAGGTCCTGAGTTCAATTCTTGGTACAAAAAAAAAAAAAAAAAAAAAGAAAGAAAGAAAGAAAGAAACCACATACAATGTCACTAGCACCTCTCAGGCTCCCTCATGCCTGCTCCTACACAATACTCCTGACAGTTCACTTATTCTTGCCTTTATCATCATACCCTGGCTATTCCTATTTTGATCTTTGTATGAATGTATTACATGATATGTTCCCTTTTGTGTCTGGCGTTTTTCACTCAACATTGTATGTCAGAGTCATACATGTAGTATTCCACTGTGTAGGTGTCACAATCAATTTATTCTCCTATTGATAGAAGACTGGATTATTTCACTTGGGAGTTTTATGAACATCTTGAACATGTTTTGGTTATCATATTCATGTATTATGTTGGATATATACCAAATTCTATAACTAATGATAAATTAATTTAGCCAAGATTTGCATACAACATCAAAATAAAAAATCTGTTGTATTCTAAACATCAGAAAATTAGGAGAAACTGTAACTTGAAAAAAATACTATATATAAAAACATAACTACAAATATATTAAACCTGTATATAGAAAACTGCAAAATATTTCTAAAATAATTGAAGACTTAACAAAACACTATTTCATGTTAATGACAACCAATTAATATTGTTTAGATTATCCCAAAATTGACCTACATTTTCAGTGAAATTCTAACCAGTCTCATCTGAAATGAGAGCTAGTCCTATCTTATCTCCCCCACACAAATCAGATAACCATCCTTGATTTTAAAAAAAATGAGAAACTAGTTAAAATTAGCATAATTCTAATTTATAAATTAAAAGTAAGGAATTAAAATATGCCCAAGAGTTTACACTTAAAAAAAGACTCAAATTTAGACATGTATGGTTTATATCTAGATATCTCCCCAAAACATCATGTGCTCACGGGTGGGGCAGTGGACAGTGACTGGATCATGAGGGTATGATACTCATAAATGGATTACTCCACTGAGAATTTATAGCTACATGTAATGTTGGCAGGTAAAGCCTGGTTTGAGGAGCTGGGTCATTAGGGGTGTGGCCTGGAAAGGTATCTTCCTTCCTCCTCCCTTGATCTCCCTCTCTGCTTCCCACCATGATGCCATGTGTTGGTTCACCTCTACAGTGTCCCCCTGCCTTGGATCTGCCCAACTATGGACTGAAACCTCCACATACTATGAATCAAAACAAACCTTTCCTTCTTACAGTTATGGACATCACATATTTTGTCTCAGTAACAAGAAAACTAACTACAACTGGGGCTCTAACTACATTTTTGTTTCTGTTTTATGCTTCTTTCCAACTTTCTCTACCTGACCCTTGCTCTCTCCAGAAAATAAAACTATAAACTTCATGACAGAAATTTAAAATGCAACACAGAAATTCCTACAAGTGCATGTGGTAACAGAATCCTAAGATATAAAACCAAAGTCCTGTCTTAGCACACAAGAACACTCTTCTTGAGAATTTTCTCACAGAATTACGCTTAACCTACAAATGATGATTTTTCTATTTTCTTCATTTCTCTTACATACTTATTTAAATGTGGACTCATGGATATTTGTTTTATTCTATGTCTACAATCCAATTTGGTCACTGGAAGTCTCTTCAAATTGGTTCCTATATTATTTTGACAAGTTCACACCCTATCATGAGCACTTCAGTCAGACAGACATTCTCACCCTTATATTTATTCAGTCCTATTCTGTGTTACATATATTTTTCTGCTGCTCAACCCATACTGAGTTGGAGTCAGCAAACCCATACTGAGTTGGAATCAACAAAAAGTTCCTAATCAGTAGCATATTTGTTATTGTCAAAACCCTATTTGCCCTACCATATATGGTTGACTTTTGTAACTCTAACACAGAATTACATATTTCCGTGACACTCACTACAAGACTGTATTCTTGAAATTCCGTTTCCAGCTCCGTGCAAGCTTGAGTCAAAACTCTGGCTGTTGCGCACAGTGACTGGAGAACTAATGTTGCTGCTAACAGCAGTGGTACTGGGCATCCGGGCTAGGTTGGGCATACTTCTCCGGAGTTTATCTGGAAAAGAAAAGAATCATCTGAAGTGCAATTTTATGCCAACTGTAACACCTACTTTCAAAAGTCAATAAGTAATACTCCATTTTGTTCAATAATATATACAAAATATCATGTACAATATGAACAAGTTAGCAGAGAACTGATGTCCTGTGTAACAAAACATAGCCTCCAACAGAAAAAATCTTCCCAATAGTTTATTGCTAACAAGCAAACAAGTGTCCTTTAAAAAGAGATAGGACCCACCTAATAAACTAGGTGTTTGTTCATAGTAAGTACACAAAACAACATTAATTCAGGTTCAAAAATAATCTCACAACCATTTAATTTAAGAACACTAAAAACAAAGTTACATGTTTATTCTGGAAAACCTATGAGACTCAAAACCAACTGACGGCAGCTTTTGCTAACAAAAATAGAACAAGTTAGTAAAATCCCAGCTTGGCATTTCTTAAAAAATCCACTCATCACATCAACATGATAACGTTAATTTCTGGTTTCACCTCTAAGTAGTATGACCACTGTTTGCACGCTTGAAAAGACCAGCAGATGCTTTTAATTTCTTTCTCCTGTCTAAATTTTTCTTCTGCCACCAAGAGGCAGCAAAGAGCCATATAAAGATCTTAAGAATGCTGAGATTTGACTCAGCTCCAAGACCAACCGGACAAGATACCCCTTTGCTTTATTGCTAGAAAAAAACTAAAGTACATACATCAGATCGTTCAAGCTCACAAAACAAATGGATACTAAGCCAAAATCTGTTCAAGTCAAAAATGGGTTATTCCTCTCCCACTTGCAGTTACTTCATATAGCTTAGGGCTATGTATTTCCCAAAATTCTCTCACTCCAAATCCTGCCAGTTTTGCAAAATACTCACTGAATTTATATTGCCATGTGGTTTAGGTTATTTATCACTAGCATTTTCACAAAATCTTCTTAACTGGTCCCCATGTGAGGGGCTGGGGATTTAGCTCTGCGGCATAAGCGCCTGCCTTGCAAGCAGACAGTCGTAAGTTCGATCCCTGGTACCGATAAAAAAAAAAAAAAATTTGATGGTCCCCATGTGCCCTGTCTTGTTCCCCAATCCATCATCTGGACAGCTGCCCCGCCCTTCTCAGAATATGAGCACAGGTCTGGTCACGCTCAGCTGAAAGCCTCCAAATCCAATCTCTCCCTTTCACTTTCAGCTGAAAGACCAAGCTCCTGAACAAGGTCCGATGAGCCCCGCAAGGTTCAGGCTGGGGACTCACCACCAGCTCATCTCCACCTGTTAGCCCTACTCCCCACTGCAGCCTGCTCCTCACCACAGGGAGAATCCCCTTGTACTGGGAGTAGGATGGTCACTGCACAGGACACCTCTCTCAGCGCATGGGAGGAAAGGATGAACGCAGGAAGTACAGCAAGTGCCAGGTCCTCTGCGAGGCGATGGGGATACCACAGTACACAAGGCAAGGCACGTATCATCCTTGATTCTCACTGTTTATAGTCTAGATTGATTTTTCTCAGTTTCTTTTTCCATTATCAATTCTAATGAGAAAAACTAAAATAAATCGAAATTTAAAATAGAACTTAGATTTTTTTATATAATAAAAGAAATAAAATATTACAGAATAACATTTGAAATTTAAGACTGAAGCCGGGCATGGTGGAGTATGCCTGTAATCCCAGCACTTGGGAGCTGAGGAGGAGGATCGTTGCAAGTTCAAGACCAGCCTGGGTACAAAGTGAGCTCAAGGCCAGCCTGAACCGCATAGCTGGTCTCAGAAAGGCAAAAAAGAAAAACAGAAACTTAAGATTGAACCTTTGGAAGATTACAAACTGTCATGAGACCTATTGTGTTTTTCTTTTTAATTTTCCTTAAATTCATGGATATTTTTATCTACATTAATGCATAAATATCCTCAGACAATAAAGTATACACATCAAGGCTTTAAAGCCTAAGAATCATTTTCTTTTATGCTAACTCAGGAAACATATGCTATACTTGAACACTGAACCCAAATATACTCACAAACTAAATTAATTTCATCTTTCTGCTAGTTCAATACTTCTCTCTCTATCTGCACCCATTAAGTATACCTCTGTCTAGAAATGCTGGCCAATGTGGTAGTGTGGAGAATAGACAAATAAAACTTTCAAGAAAGCGTACTTACACAATAAATAAGAAAGTATAATACAAAATGGAGGTCACTGAGACCAGAAGAGTATTTTACCTATGTTACTACCTTTACTAACACTTTTAAGAATTATCCCAGAACTGAGAAGGACTGAGGCAGGAGGACTGCAAAATTAAGGAGGGAGGGGGTGTCACCCAGTGGGGAACACCCTTGAGTTTGATCCCCCATAAAGCAAAACAAAACGAAGTCGAATCAGATCAGCACTATTAGAAAAGCTCTTCTATACATGCCCCTCCCATGTTTCCTGACTCTGCATATCTGAAGAGCAATGACACTCAGATACTGCCACTGACTGTCAGATTTCCTGGCTACTTTTTTCAGTGCCATAGTTTTTCCTTATCTCTGGAAGATTACTCTGAAGATCTCCAAAAGATGTCTGACGCTACAGATAGTATCAAAATCTATATATATTGTTTTATATTTTCTGACAACAACTAATCACTAAAATTATACAAACAAAACCTCACTTGAGGTAGGAAACTATACAGCCTCACACCTCCCAACCTTTTTAACGCTAGGGAAGTAAGTACTTACTACTGAGCTACATCCCAACCTTCTCTGAAGCCTTTTCTTCCTCCAGTACTACTGGGGAACCCAAGGCCTCTACACCATAGTACATCCCAGACCCATCCCTTTTTTTAAAATTTTGAGACAGGGTCTCACTAAGTTACTCAGGCTGGTCTTGAATTTGAGATCCTCCTGTCTCAAGACTTCCAGAATGCTGGGAGGGCAGATGTGTACCACTGAGCCTTGCTGGAAGCCTACTTTTAACAATCACATATTTTATCCAAAATTTCTGTCTAAGTTCCTAGTGCCGTGCAGAAGGCATTAATTTAGTCAACAAATATTATGTATCTGTATTAGGCACTAAGTACATGGTATAATTGAATAAAAAGGAGAGAAAGTTTTAGATCCCACATCTAGACCTTCTGAACAACATAAACACTAGTAATTAGTAAGCCTCTGTATGTATGAGACTAAACTACTTTCACTACATATTCCTTAAATAGGAGGGAGGCAGAGATAAACAATTACATTCTATTAATCAGAAAATTAATTTGAGCTTCTATATATTTTCAAAACTTATCTCCAACCATCTACTATAAAAGTTTTCCAATGTCACTTATAAAAATGATAAAAATAGTACCATAAACACATCTGTATGTTTCTAAGTATACCAGCTGTTTCGATTTTGCTATACTTAATTTGCTTTTACATTTGCATTTCTTTGCTTTAGTAACAATACAAAGCTGCAGCCATTCTAATATTTTAACTTCAAATGCACATGTCTGCCCTAAGAATGAGAAAATTCCATAGAATCACAATACTATGATGTAACATATAAGCAAATTAATATCATGACTCATACACAGAATTATCCAAACATCTTAAGACTCTCAGTCAAATTTTCCCCACAAACCACAATCTAGTCAACAAGGTTCATAGGTTAAACATGGTTATGTCTCTAATCTCTTTTGATCCAAACATATCAGTCTCTAAAACTAATTTTACTCCTACTCAAGTTCTGAGTCAATTTCACAAAGCTTTAATCCTCAAATATGCCATTAAAAATAAAGCCTTCAGAGTATAAATATTTAAGACACTCTGCCTCTGGGAGGTAAGCTGTGATCTCCAAAGTTGTGTCAGACCATCTGGAAGTGAGGTTCACTCTCCTATTAAACAATTTGGAATGCATTAATAATCAGACATACTTTAAAATGCAAAGGATCAAAAGCAATATTCTATCTCCCTAAGAAATCAGCAATGTAATCTTTGAGGACTGAGAAGCAGCAAAAGATCAAAGAAATACAGCAAGGAAAGAACTGAAATGAATCTATCTAAGTCAAGAGGCAAGACTCACACTCCCTAGGACCGAGACTCAAAATGTTTAGGAATACAAGAAAGATTTAGTTACCCACTAAACTGCTAGCATTCTGGCCCCCCAACACAGGCCCAGAAAAGGGCCTCAAACCTACAATGAGTACATCATTCTACTGCTAAGTCCAGTTCTATAATACCCCTATACAGGTTGCTAAAAGGTCTGTAAGATTTGGTTGTTTTTGTTATCATCACTAGACTAAATAAGCTCCTTTTTTTTACAATTCCCAGAAAAAAAAAGCCAAGAACTTCTATGAGCCTCTTTCAAATCTGGGCAGTGCAGGAAATATGTAAACACATGTACATAAATATTTCTATCTTACTTTCAATTATTTTAAAATAGGCAAATGGCTACTTTCTCCTATTTATTTTGGCAATTTACAACAGCATTAGATAAATTAGTTTCAAAGTCGCCAATCTTACTTTAAATTTGGTTCAAACAATATTCTGAGTTAACAAATGAAAGCTCAGATATATCTGTTCAAAAAAAGATGTTCAAAAAAGTTTCAAAGGGTGGATGGAATGGTAGACAAATTGTATTCAGCACATCTGCTCCAGGCAATGCAACATTCATTATTTATTCCTTATAACATATTTAGGTTGACTGAATATGTACCAGATGGTTTGATATAAAATTACAGCTCAAGGAAACCAAAGCCTAGAGACTTGAGAAACCTCAGTGTGGAAGCCTAAGTGACAGGACAGGACTAGACCTGGGGATTTGTGGGAGCCTGTGCTCTCAACCAAGTTAGAAAGTTTCAACTCATATCCAGAAAGCTGCCTTTGTATCCTATTTTTGTGTATGCACACACCAGACAGTTAAGAAAAATAAAACCACCACAAACAACTGAACTGTAGTATGTTTCCACTTTGCTATGAACAGTATTACAGCACAGCTCGCAGGGAAACCTAACCCTTGTCAAAATGATGTTTAATGAAGGAAAGCAGACACCACTTCTCTAAGGTGCAACGAACAATGGAGAGGAAAATGATCCTACTGCCAACACTAACCAAGGTGCAGAGGTAGCACCTCTTGACAACTTGACCACAACATGCTACAACACGTGACTGAGATAGAGAAACAACTCCAGATGCCCTATCCCTCCATTTAACATGGTGCCATGCCACCCACCAAGCACTGAGAATACACCGCCTTTCTGGAATCAGGATCTTCAATATATTCGTCGCTATGACATTCCTTAATTAACACTCTCTCAGATTTAAAATCTGAAGGTATATTTTAAAATACAAAATTTTAAATACTTTTGGATGATGTCTCAATTTGCAAGAATGATACAAGTACAGAAGAAAAGGGAAACAAAATATGATTAACAGTTGTCTTAGGGAACATAACTGATCTTTGCTTTAGCATCATTTTTCAATACTATTGACCACGTTTAGGCTTAATTTTGAGAAATGGGGCAATATAATAATAAAATAAGGGCATAAATGCAAAACTTTTAAGTGATTTGTTTCTCCACATTATACAGGATTTGTATATGATGATCTGCTTGGTCATTAACACAAAAAGAGACCAGGCTTATAATGCTACATTACCAGTTTTGCTAGAGTTCTTGAAATCTGCTGGGAGAAAGGGAGATAAATGGTGAAGAACAGAAGAAAAGAGGGAGGAAAGGAAAGTGGGGATAGAGAGTCCAGGCAGATACTCTAGCCTACTTTGGTGATATTAAGAGATCAACATCCTACTAAATACCAGTCACCATAATCACTACTATGTATATCTCAATTCTAGATGCCAGGACATCAGAAAGACACCCCCGCTATCCAGCACCATCCGCGCTCACCATCACACTGTGCTAGGAGCAGGCAGCAAGGGACTGAAGCTTGCATGAAAGGTGCAGAACAAAGCCTCTGAGAGTCCTGGCTTGGCCATCAACTCCCCAGCTTGCACGACCCTACCAAACGCACAGCTGGACTAGAAACGACACAGAGGCGTTCCTCACTTACAACTTGTTCTGAGCCAGTAAAGTCATGAGAGTTTTCTCGAAGCTACACATCTATAAATCTGAGCCACATCCCCAGAAGCTGGTCAATTCAGCCATAAACTTAGATGAAACTGTTAAGGTCTCGAGGATGATTAACAAATCTGGGAAACATTTTTTCAGTGAGTTATACTGACTGTGAAACACAACCTACCTCCGTTGGTCCTATTTGGTTGCTGATCTGGAGTCTGGGCTTGAGGTGAATAATACTGTTGCTGCTGGTAGTTATTTGAAGGAAAATACTGAGAACTAGGACTCCTCCTACAATCCCGAATGCTAGAAAAAGTCTGTGAGTGGGGAATTCCTCTTTGGAAAGGTGAACATCTTGGAAGACGTGGCTGTGGTGGTGGCAAATGATCGAATTCTTCTTCATCTTCCAAGCTGTATCGATCATATTCTTGATCACTGGATGTCCCTTTTTTTCCTGAACTCAGTGACACACTGGAGCTGTGTCTTGACACACACGCCGAAGTCGAAGCGTAATCTTGCCTGAGACCTATGAAACAACAAATCTAGTTAAACTTAAATTATAATTAATCAAACATGTGTGACAGAATTATTCAAATGGACACATTATTTCCTAAGTTTTTAAAATCCTCCAAAACACATTTATCTTCCAAACAGATATCTAATATCAAAAAATTCAGTGTTGCAAAATGAGTGTCCGAATTCTAGTGAAGATTATAGACAGTACCTGCTCTAACTGTGTCAATCAGTATCTATCAATTTCCCCCAAATGATTCCTTTTCAAATCTGGAGATACTTAGGAAACATAATTTTGGAAGAAATATTCATCAATATCATATCACTGTTTGCTATGAATTAAAAAAACAAAATAATCAAATCTGTTCCCAAGTAATACTCCCACACATACACTAGTTTGTCTCTTTTAAACTAATAGCTTATCTTACTTCCTGAAAAGAAGGTTTACGTTTTTATGTTTCTTTTTTGTAAGAATTTTTTTTGGTTTATGTCTTATACTAAGTAACTAATTTGAACATAATGATACACGGTAATAACTATTGTTATTCTCTTATTTGGTTATGAAAATTTATGGATTTTAAAAATTAAGTTAGAAAAAGAATGAAAAAGTCAGTCTGCTTCCTATCTTCCATCTTCAAAGTTTAAAATCTGAAGTACAACTATTTCCTACTATGATCATTTCCTGTTGTTGTAGTTACTAATATTATCTCTCCAAGCATCCTGATACTTTAATAGTTTTAGGTCATCCTAAAGTAGTGGCAAACCTATGGCATGTGCCCACAGCAGGCTGTTTGTATCACTGAAAGCTCTCAAAGGTTTGCCATCCTGTGTTAAACTTTCTAAAATAGTCTAAGTGCAAGTTTTTAATCATTTAACTTATTGCCCATACTACAATTTTTTAAAAAGCTACCTATTCCTGAATAATTTATGAAACAGACTCTGGATCTTTTAGGCATGCGTTTTTAAACAAGCACTTTAATTTATTGGTAATGACAGAAAGTAGTCGCCTGTTGTGGTTGATACACTGTGTCACTTTGAGAAGTTTAGAAGTTTAACTGAGAGACACAGCAGGTAACCAGGGTTTGTAAATATCCTAATCCTGTGCAAGAGGAGGGCACTGAGATTTTGTGAGCCCTATAACAACTTATAGGGGTGGGAGATTGTGTAAAATACAAGGGAGGAGAAGACACTAGTTTTTCCTTTTTTGCTCTGGCTGCTGCCCCTAAGTGTTGCCCCAGTGCCATGCCACCCTGCCTTGGAGCCAGCTGATTATGGACTGAAACTGCTACAAACAATAAGCAAATAAACCCTTCCTTCCTTTCACTCTGGGTGTTGGGTGTTTTGTCCTAGCAACAAGAGAAAAGTAAAAGTAACCAAGACATCATCTTTTACCTCAAAGTGTATCTTATTAAATCTGGCTAAGCATTATCATATTTCTCTCAGTACCCTTGATTAATTCTGAAAGCAGGCACTTGTTATGCTTCAATGACTGGTGGGTATTTCTATTTATGTTGGCCTGAAAAGCCAACCCCAAAACAAGCTAAACCTAGTTCTGTGATTTGTACTTAATTGTGTCCTTTGCTACTATTGATACCTTTAAAGCAGCTCATACCAAGATCTGCTGTAATTTTGTTGCAGAACCAGTGATAAACTGCCCACTTCCAATTATCTGCTCTCCCAAAATTACTGACTGAGGTACATCCATACATTAACAGATGTTTTCTTCTACAGACTTGCAGGTGGCACTAGGAAATATGGTATCCCCTAGAGGTAACATTTTTTGAAATTACTGACTAGCATAATAATGAAGGTATCAGCAGTTGCTATTTCCACCTTGTTCAGATTTTCCTGGTTTACTCACATTCATATATATGCAAGTACACGTTTGACTGAGCTCTTTACATTTTTATTATCAACAGGTTTGTATATCACAACCACAGTCACAATACTTACCAGTTCCAAAACCCAAAATATCCCCCTTGTTTGGCCCTTACAATAACCACATTCACATCCACTTCCCTCATCCCTCTAAGATCTCACATCTCATTCCTTTTTCCCAACATGGAATCTGCTGAGAACCACAAATTATAAAATAAAATGCAGATAGGGCCCAGAGGCCTTAAGGAGGCCCTTAATGGTCCCATGATGCTCTGGTGCTTCAGGGAAAGATCCTCATTAGCTTAACATCACATCCACACTCTGAGTCATCTGGTAATCCCTATTTTCTAAATGTAAATGGGATTAATGAATACCGAGGTTCTGGCTGCCTCAAGGCCTTGTTTTCCCTGTGAGTGACTGGCCATCCCAGACACTGCCACACAGCCATTCTGTCTCTTGTTCTTTCTTTTTGCTGTGCTCCATAACACCCAACAGGAGACTGGAACCCACTGCAAGGGTCCTCGATACTAATCTGTCCATTTCTAAAATGTTAACACTTCAAAATGTTACATAAATGGAATTACACAGTATGTGCTCTTTTCTCACTCAGCATGATTCCCTGGAGTTCCATCAAAGATGCTATACCCATATTCGGTTCATTTTTACTGTTTCGTTGTATTCCAAGTTATGTATGTAACACAATTTGCTTAACTATTCACAAGAAGAGCTGTTAAAAACATCCATATACAGGCTTTTATGTAAATACAAACTTTCAGTGCTGTGGCATGCTCAAGAGTGCAGTCCGCTGGGCCACATGGAAGCTGCGTGTTTTGTTTCCAGGAAACTGCAACCTGCTTTCCTGCTGGCCATCCGGCAACGTCCATGTATGAGTTATGCTATCAGAGTATGCCTGACACTGCATGATGCTGTTAAGTGCTGTTAAGCAACTGCTTCACCTACAAAGTAGGACAGCATGAGAACAGGCTTGTCTTCCCATCACCTAAAAGGAGTTCCTGAACCTTCCTCTTGTACTTCAAGTGGAAATCTCACTTTCCTAGTTTAAAAAGAACTTACTTTCCTCTTGCAGACGAGCCATGATCTGAACATCAGTAAGGTCTTGTAACTTATAACCCATGGAAATAGAATCATCCTCCAATTCCGAAGTACTCAGCTCACTGTCAATAGACGACTGGGGACTGAGAGGGGAGCCCCTAGAAGTATAACCTAAGACACAAAGGAAATGTGTTCATTATGTGAAAACCTGATATCTGTATATGCTTTACAATTCATATACATAGAGCTCGGTTATTTTCCTGTTTTGAAAATGTCACAAAATGGCCAAAACATTATCCCAAACATACTAATAATAAAAAAAGAAAAAAAATCATTATGACTTCATGGTCAAGACAATAAATACATCCTCACAAATTCATAATTCATATAAGGGACCATTTATTTAATGTTTGTTTGAAGTTGAGTTTCAGAATTTTAAAAAAAATCACTCTGTACTACCTACTTAAAGACTTAAAGGGTAGATTTCATATTATATATTTGTTTGTTTTGCAGTGTTAGGGATCAGATACAGAGCCTTATACATGCTAAGCAACATTTTAACACCGAATCATACCCAAACCTGTTATATTACATGCTGCATATCACAATAAAAAAATCACTAATGCTGATATCTGAAAGTATAGTAGGAGAACAATAATTCACATTTTAATTAATGACCAGAAATATCTGTCTTTGGCAATAATTGATAACATCTTTTAAAATTAAAAATTAACTTGGTTTAATTCTTAATAGGGAAGGTAGCTATTGTAAAGATGACAAGAGGCATTATGATTGTTACCACTGTTGATTTCCTAGTATCTTTTTTTGAAGTCCTGTGTCACTTACACTGGTTTGTTTTGATTGGCTTTATTCTGTTTTATTTTGCTTGGTTTTACTCTCTTTAAAATTAAAAAAAAATCTTTAATGGGCACACACAGTAGTGCTTCAGTTTATATAATACATATATGCACAAAGTACACTCAAAATTCTCATCATTTAGACGAGTAGTCAGAGAAGACCTGTAATCATTCACAAAAGTGAAAAACAGTAACTTAAGATAAAAACAATTGAGAAAAAGATTTCAGTGGAATAAAGTCCTAAAAATGGCATCATGTCAATGTTGAGAGAAACAAGGAACTGATGAGACCTTCATCTCAGAAAATCCATGATTATACATTTAACATGGCTTAATAAAAAATAGGTACTAGAAAAATAAAAATTAAAAGCAAAAGGCTTGCGATCTGTAATCATTATAAAGACTAAGTTGTACCTGACATTTAACACACTCCCACTGGCTTGAACCACTGGTAGTGATGCATGACTGTCCCACTGGGCAGCTTGTACTACTGGTGGTACAAATGGATCTAATCACTTTCATCAGTCTTTTTATTAATAATATTAATAAAAAGCTGCCTGATGGGACAGTCACACATATACCACTGGTAGTTCAAACTGCCCAATAGCAAGACATACAAATTATACAATAATATCATGAACATGTTATTGTAAAAGCACATTAGGCACTGAAAAACAAAATTATGTGTGGTGTGTGAGCTTTTTGCTGAAGAGGAGACACAGTCTACTGGGACACTGCTGACAGCAGAGACAAATGGTGTTAGAGTACACGCTAATGCTAGTCCCTTTGATGCCTAGAGTAAATATGTGGCACAAACTCTCCGTTGTAACACTGCCTTTCAGCTTTTCAGTGAAAGATAGACATTTGATTTGTGCCTAGTGACTGAATTGCAAAGCAAGCAGTTAGTCAACAAGTTGAAATATTACCTGTTTTCTCGGGGGTTAGTATTGCTTTATTTGAGGTTTTAGAGAAGCTGGGAGTATTAATGCCATTGCTATAAGGGCTGAGTCTTGCAACAGGACTATAGGGAAACGCCAGGGAGGCAGTTGAAGAGAAGAGACTCCGCCATCGGCTAGCTGTCACAGAAGCAGAAAACAGCGGCAGTTAGCTACGTGGAGGAAGGTGCTGATAGGTCAGGAAGGGAAAGGGAAGGTATTAAAAATAAAGAGAGGGAAACAAAGCAACTTTTGATAAGTATCTTGACTCACTTTCATTTATCAAAGGAGAAAATATGTAAAAATAGGCAATTTGTTAATTGAGCTCCCATTAATACCACCACTAATAAAAAAGCAAACCCATCTCACTCTGATTAAAGTCAATAAGCTGGCATGAAAATGAAAGTCTGTTTATAATTTCTGTATTAGAAACATTCCTTATATATTCCTGAATAAAGATGTAAGCATTTTGGAATGATATAAGTCTCAATTTGTAGATTTTAGAAATTGTGGGGCATGTTCTTAATATTAATTCACAATCCAATTTTCTAGTCAATTTTCAATGCAGTTAAGGTCATGAAACATTGACTTTTAAAAATCTTTTATGAAAACTTCTAGTTGGATTACAGAAGAAATTCAAAATGACTATCATGTTTCCAAATGGCCTCAAATCCAAAACAAGGCTTATAAAAATTAGTCTAAACCTAGCAGAAGGCTTCTACACCAAAACATATAAGGACAGGTACTTGAGATAGCAAGTGTAAAAACTATTAGTAAGCTCTTGGATTCTTTTTTATTTTATTTTTTTTTTCCTTTTTGGATTCTTATTTGTTTAAAAAAAATGCTTCCCAAATTTTCTACATTGAGTAAATAACACTTGTGTGACTTTCAAATTTAGGAGTATATGCATTATTTATTTAATATTAATTTCATAAGCAATTAAAATAAGAAACAGAAATTAAAATAAGGTAAAGGAATTATACCTGCAATGAGCAGATGACCTAATTCTTCACCTGTCCTAATTAGCTTATTTCCCCTCTCCAAAATTACCACCATCTTCTTACCTCTAAGTTCTCAGTCATGAAAAAGGTATCAAATCCTAAAACTTTTAATAAATCACAACAAATGTCAACCACTAACTCTTCATAGAATAGAAATCCGTCAGTCAAAATCTACTTTTCTGAAAAGCAATCACTAAGACATGTACTAAGCAGGACAGTGGGGAAGAGTTAAAAAAATATAAACTACATTAGACTTCACTTTAAGCCATGACTCGATTTATATTAGCTGGATATAAGACAAAACTCGAAGAAACAGCATTAAAAGGACTGTCTTGAAATGCATTCTCAAGTCCCTCCTAATGAGCAATGCTAATGAGCAGTCCACCAGTGTTTGTAAATGGGCAGTGGATGGGGAAAAACTGTAGGATGTGGAGAGACAAAAAACCCACTCTAAAACTGCAATTCTTCAGGTGCTTGCAAAATGCCATCAAGGCTACTGGAGAGCAGAATGCTTCCTCTTCACCAAAAATTCTTAAAATCATTGTTACCACATTCTAATAATTACGTAAAATCTATATTTTCCTAATGTGCATGAAGGAAGTATATAGGAAAAATACTTTATTCACAGGGATAACTCTTTCAGAATCCACAGGTGTCATGCAGAGGATGTTCCCACAAAGTCTACTCCCCAACTGATACCAGTTCTATTTGTCACTCATCTAACTTGTAATTTACTGTGCTTACCTAGCACTTCCCATTCTGAGCCAGAGCACGCACACACACTCCCAGTTCCTGCACTTCTACACAGTTCAACTTGGCTCCAAAATATATTATAAACCATTGGCTAACATGCGGTACACACTAGGTAGCTGTTCTTGCATGGTCAATCTTTATTATTTGAAGTCTCTCATTAAAATTCTGTACTCAAACAAAAGGTCAGTGGTTCCATTGACTGCTCATTCGCTTAACAGATGATGTTATTTTACAGTGGTTTGATCGTTTTCCAGGCAAATCACAGTGCCTGTGTGTTCTCACCCACAGATGCAGGGGACAGTGCATCACAAGTAAACAGCATTCGTTATTCGCCACAGTAACTACTGTGACCTAGCCCTGCTGCACAATGACCCAATTATTTTGACTATGACAGCAAGATCCCAACTAAGAATACAATTAGTGTCCACTGCAATAAAGAATGTTCTACATTGTTCTTCAGCATTGAGATTTTTAAGGAGAGGGAGGAGAATTATTGTAGATACAAATCCACAAAACAATGATGCTCTACCACTGCCCAAGGTTACAGTGGAGGAGGAGAGGGGAAAGGAGCAGAAATGGTCACATCCTCCTCATCCTTCACTATGCAGCTAAAGAACTCAAAGAACTGTTACAGAAACATTTGTATAAAGAATAAATGAAAAGAACCTATAAAAGGACAGCTTTACTTTTTTCCATGCAACTCATTTTTTTCATACAAAGATTTTAAATTACTGGAGAGATTCAAAGATGGCCTAAATGATCCCAGGAAAAAGTCCATTTTCCTACGGAACTTCTGAACAACAACAGTGAAACTTTCTTCACCTCCTAATCCAAAGTTCTGTGGAGAAGAGGAGCCTGATGTGATAGAAGATGCTTATAACCTCAGTACTTTCTGAGACAGGAGGATGCAAGCCCAGGCTAGGCAACTTAGCAACTCTGCAAGACCCTGTTCCCAAAGCGGGAAGGAGGGACTGGGAATGTTGCCCAGTTCAAAAGCTCTGGGTTCAATCCATGGTTCCACAAGAAGGATCAAATAGAACAGGTATCAATAAGAAAAACTGGGAACAATATATATTATATAGTTTTTAGTTAATTCCAATCCCTAGAATAGCAGAGTTAAGCCCTCAAGTGAAACACCAATTAAATGTACCACACTTGGCAAGGTTTTCTCTCCCAAAAGCCTTAAGCTAAACTGCTTCACAGGACACTTCCAACTGCATGCTCTATGGAGCTCTACTGCAACTTCCTTAACCATTCTCACAATCTGCTCTTCAACCAACCTCAGCCACGCAGGTCCCCGTGCTGCCCCCAGTCAGCCTGTACTACATCCCCCCAAAGCTGTGCCCGTCATTACTTCAGCTGCGCCACTAAAGGACTGCTGCCGCCCCTCAGGTTCAAGGCTTGCATGGGGCTTCACACCACTTGCTAGTGCCCTACTCTACTGCCATACAGTTCCCAAAACTGTCTTCTTAAATATACGTCATACTGCTTAAACAAGACACCACGCCTGTATTTGTACTCTGAAAAAATACTACGGAAACAATACACAATGTATTAATCACTGTCACTGTCCTAACCTGTTCCAAAAATCAGATTCATTATTTATTTTTATCTTTTTTTAATAATAAAAAATAAAATAAAAATTAATGACAAATTTTAAATTTTTTTTACTAATATTTACAGATTGATTTTCAAGTAAGTCATGATTTCTGTCTCCCTACTCAGACCACTCTTCTTAGCTAGCTAAATATATATTCTCCACCATTTCTCAACCCAGGTTGTGCTCTGAAGACTTAACCAGCTTTTTAATCTCAATCTTAAGCAAAGCCTTGTATAGGCAGGAAGGGAGTACTCCAGAATAACTCAGACACCCAATATTTACAAACCATATCAAGAACCATTCAACTTATTTGCTAACATATTCTAGAAAACTCAAAACTGTCAATCCCCAGTGGTTTCAATATCTTGCATGTTGCATTTCCCTATGGAAAATCTGTCTAGCCCTTACGGATCTACCTGCTTTTTCAAATTCATTTCTCTCTTCACTCCAATACGCATCTACATTGTGACTATGAGATTCCAGGATCAAAATGAATAAAATATAGTGAGTGCTCTCCGCCCATTCCAATTTCTAAAGATTAGCTACTGCTGAAAATAGGCAAGTGAGCTGGAGAATCACACGATCTCGTAAGTGTAGTAAAATCCCCACGAAAACATTCAGAGCAAAGTGAAGACAATAATGAAAGTCTTCACCAAAAAAATATTAAAATAATCCTTGAAAGACCAGTATAGTCAGGGAATCGCAAATTAGGCTAATACAGAAGAGATAGGACTGGAGATGTTGGTAAGACTGGTTTCCGCACTGTCTTATGCACAGTATACACTTTAATAAATCAGTATCGTTCAGACTTTAGAGAAGAAGACATGATTAGATATGTATTTTATGATAACAAGCAGAGACTGACAACTGGAGACCAGTTAGGAGGCCCTTCTAGGCAGACATAATGAGACAAGATAAGCCCTTCACCTAAACCATGAGCAAAACACTCAGTGAGAACAGGTTCGACAAGGCACAGCTGACCGAAAATAAAGCTATTCAGTGACCAGGAGCGGAGAAAAGGATGACAGCATACTGCACACCATGGTTCCAAGATACTGACGCCATTCGCTAAGAACACGAGCTATGCGTGCTGAAATGAAAGACAAAGATGAGGTGAACTAAGATGAGACATGCCTATGTGCTCATGTCCAGTACAGAGTCAGAATTTGAGGAAGAGGGCAAGAGAGACAGAGGTTCAGGGACCATCAATAAACAGGAGCTAGATGAAGGTGAAACCATACACAGAATGAAATCACCCAAGGCAAATGGACAAGGGGCGGTGGAGGTAACCATGGAGCTTACAAGAGGAATAACTGAAAATGGAAAATCAGTAAGGAAGACTAAGAAAGTTCACCAGGAAAGAAAGTCAGTTCAGGACCCTCAAGCATCTGTGGAACCCAAAAAGAAATAAAAGGATTAATACAGAGAGGTTGAGATGGGAGCTACACTAACAGTGGTAACTACTGCAGCGAGGTCACACAGCCAAAGCACTGAGAAAAAAAGCCTGCCATAAAAACTGGGCCCCTGTTGAGAGCAGACTCCACAGGGGGAGGAAGGAGAAACTGGCAGTGATAGGTCAAGCAGATGTGAGATGAAGAAAAAGGAAAAGCCTTTGAAGAGAGGTTTACTTGTGAAAGCAAAGAGAAGCTTAGGGCTCAAGAGAAAATAGGATGAGAGTTTAGGATCAAAGAGACCCTGATGTTTGTAGAAGGAGGAGAGTAGAACCAGAAAAGGGAAGGCAGTGAAGACCCTGGAGACCAGAGAAACGGAAAACAAGAAAAAGAGAATGAAGATGAAGGTAGGTTAGAAGGCCCCCTTTACTTGTCAATAAATATGCTGAGGAGGCAGAGGCTGCAGTGACTTCCATGCAGTAAAGTCCTGGAATGGCCACAGAACAAGAAAAAACACTAACTATGGAGAACAGTGCTGCCTATCTCTGGAAAAATAGTAATCCCTATATGTAAGTCTCAGCAAAGCACCTGAAAACGTTAGCAAGTGTCTGTTTATGATTCTGTCAAGTCTCATGGGTTCAGGTTCACACAATGTGTTACGTATGGCAGTCATATCGTTTGTGGAGCTATCAAAGAACTAAATCTATCAAAATTAAAAGAAACAAATCTGAGTGGTTGAAAGTAATCGCTAGGGAAAGTTTAGAGATTGTGGGTAAGATCTTGATAGAAAAAGTTAGACAGGGGTCCAGAAGACTGTACTCATGGTCAGAGATGACAACAAGAAACTAACATGGTCAGTAAATAATTTCTATAAAGAAATAATAAATATTTTAGGTTTGGGGGCCAGAGAATCTCATTCATGACTACTCACCTAGCATCACAGCATCTAGTATCATTTACCTACAGATGGACAGTATGTAAATGAATGACTATGCATAAATAAAACTTCATTTATATACTCTGAGTATAATTTAATTATCATAAATGATAAAATTTTCTTTTGGTTTTCTGTTCTTTTAACTCATTTATTCCTTGTTTTTAGAGGCCAGGTCTTAACATGTAGTTCAGGCTGACCTTGAACCCACTATGTAGCCCAGGCTGGACTCTCTCCTTCCTCAGCCTCCTAAGGGCTAGGATTACAAGTGTATGTTACCATGCCTACCTCTTTTGATCTTCTTCAACCATTTAAAAATGTAAAAAGGATTCTGCAAGCATGTCTTCTCATTTCACATTTTCTTTTCACTACAGTAAGAAGTGCTTCTAAAACTTACCACATAGTACATATTCAACATATGCTAAATGTGGCTCAAATTTTGGCAAGATAACTATTTCTTTACTTTTTGTATTAGGCAAAAAGCCAGATATGGCCACAGTTTGCCAACTCTGGGCTAACACATATACTAGTTTTATAATATCCACTTGGAAAAATGCACAAGGCTACAAAAATACTGCAAGGGTATTTCAAGTGTTTAGACATAACAATGATTGACAGGGTTTAGACATAACAATGATGAATAATTTTTACTACAACTCTCCATAACATATTCTAATAAAGATCATGAAAGGCTAAAAGGACATGGAGTAAGGATTTATATATCTGAGTTCACCACAGGCTAATGTTCAGATCTGGAGTAAATCACATAATATATTAATGCTAGTGTGTTAGCATTTGAAAACACACTAGCAAAAAAAAAAGTGATTTGTATAAAAGTAATGAACAGAACTGTTGTGAGTTCAAGACTGCATAGTTGCAAACTATAAAGCATTTTATGAATAAAAAGTTCTAGCAAGCTGTACCCACAAGCTCTCTAGCTTCCAGAAGCTAGAGAAAAGAAGAAAGTATCTGGAGGAATTTTTGCTTTTCATTCTTCCTCATTTTTAGGGTGCTTAGCCTCGTCTTCTTATAATGATGGAACCACTTTTTACTCTGTACCTTATGTAGACAATTTATAGACTTCATGTTTCTTCAGATGTTATAAAGTCAGAAACAAATAACTAAACTGTGAACACTCAACAACTGGATCAGAATGGTCAACAGTTCTTAGTTATTTGTCCACATAAGAAACTAATGTCCCAACTGCCACATTTTTAAGAAATACAGTTTCTTTAAAACCAAGGTCCTATCCCTTGACTCTTAAATAATGGTGCTCATTACCAGACAGTCCTCAGAAGGAAAGAAGAAAAAAGGCCAAATTACCAGATTTTCAATCCCTTCCTTTATTCTTTCTTTATATAGAAAGCAGGGAGGCCTCAATTCCAAACCACATAAATACATGATCCTTTCTACCAGTTTCAGAGTGGTCCAAGATCAGTGAAGTAGAGCAAACAGCACTTCTTTTATTCTCTGATACACTGGTAGGAACCTATTCGACCTATGCACAGAGCAGGAGGGCAGGAAGACCTTCACTGTCATACACTATCTTCTTAAGTACAAACTTCGGGTGACATGCTCCATCTTTCCATACTGAGAGCCAACTAAAACACTTGGCACACTGACATACTCAGACAAATATTAACAAAAGAATTTACAAAGCAAGGTGAAGTCGGTGGTATATTCCTATAATCCCAGCACTCCAGGAGGCTGAGGCAGGAGGAGAATAATTTGAGCCCAGCTTAGGCAACTCAGTGACTTACGGAAATTCTATCTCAAAATAAAAAATAAAACGGGCAGAGGATATAGTATAGTCAATATGAAGGCCTTGGGTTCAGGTCCTAGAACCTAAAAAACTAAAACGAAAGAAAAAATGTAATAAGATAACATTCTACTATTTCACTCTTATAAACTGTCCAGACTGAAATAAAAGTTGGCCACAGTATGTAATCCTATGAGGTGATTCCAGTCCAAACAGCCTCCTGGACAAGTAACACAGGGTGTGCAGCTTATCTGATCTACTGTTTTTTACTGGGTGAGCCTGACTAGTATTAGTTTACCCACAACATTCTATTACCTGACAAGTAAGCATCTGGGTAAGTCAGTCAGTCAGTCTTGCTACTTACTGCTACTCTGACTGGGAGTCCACAGTGCTCTCTGCCCCTGACATACACCAAGAGAAGTCAACTGCAGTGTAGCTGTGAGTTTTGCATATGAAGGAAGACTATAAGAAAGGATGAAAAGCATCACACCACAGTGATACATGCACAGCCAGGTTTATAATGGCAGGCTGCAATAGCTAAATCTTAGAAACAACCCAAATGCCCATCAACCGGTGAATGGATAAAGAAGATGTGGATTTTTTATACAATGAAGTACTGGTCCATTTCCAGGTAAACGGACGCACCCTGAGACCATATTCTTAAGTGAACTACATCAGACATGTATGTGTAAATATCACATTGCTTCTTTGGTATAAGAAACTGAGAATGTAAGTAAAAGCCAAAATGTGTAACAGATACTGTGAAACAGGAAGAAAATCTTCAGATGGCAAGGGGACCTAAGGAGCAGTAAAGGGGAAAGAAAGGAAGGGAAAAGGAAGCAAAAATCTTTTGTAAATAGGGAAGAGGGGCTGATGGGAGGGGAGGAAAATGAAAAAAAAAAGCAGCAAGATTTATCATGTACAAGTACAAATTTCCTACGATGAATGTCTATATCTAACTATCTGTATATGAAATGTACCAATAAAATTAGGTAAAAAATAAAAAAATCAAGTGTCTCCCAAGTGGTACTAATTATATACAAAAATGTTCAATATTGGATTTTTGTAAATTTTCTACTCATTCATTCTCATATGAAGTGAATTTTAATAACACAGAACTTTGGGTTAACCTCTTTGGGTAGTATACAGAGGGCAACTTGTGTTAATTCTAACAAGGATTTAAGCATCTCTTAATTTTTTCATATAATACAAATGCTACTGCCTCTGTAAAACTGTCTCTGACACCCTCCCCAAAATGGAGATATAATCACACGCTAAGTCTTTCAACATGCCTGTATATCATCACTGCAGTTCTTTGTCACAAACCACAATTCATCACACACACTGTCTCCCCTCTTTTCCAATGAATTCTAGGAAAGCAAGGGGGAAGTTCCTGGTACTTGTAGTTATACTGTACTACAAACACATTATGCATCAAATACATACCATGGTCTCAAATAAAGCAAAATCTCTCTGAAAATGAAAAAGGAAGAAGAAAAGGCGGGGGTGGAAAAGGAGGAGGAGAAGGAAGGGCTACAGCACAAGTAACTATCCCTCACTGGTAGTCTTGGAAACCATTTAGGATAAATCCGTCATTATGTGCAAGTTTCTCAACCTTAAATTCATCGCTTGAAAAGCCTACTAAAAGATTAACTTCAATCTTTTCCTACAATTCCCATTCATTTAACCTAAAATGACAATGTGGTAGTATAAAATCAGTAATTTTAAAATATAGTAATTTAAAATCTGATATAAAATTATGAGGACCTGTGATACCCAGACACCACAAATAATATTTAAACTTCCAGTTGTATTCAAAATATAATAATCTACAGAAAAATAATTTATTACACAGATAGCAAAATTCTATAGTTGTTCTTAATTCTTCATTGGATAGGTAAAATGTTCCCTATGTCTTAGTAAGTAGTATAACACAATGGCTAACATATCTATCATTCCAACTACATAACGAGACCTTCTCTGCTTCTCACACCTTAAACTACTTCATCCCCACACACTTACTATTGTGCCCACTCTGCTATATATGACTACTGATGTTTCCACAAGGCTTTTCCAACCACAATGGTGATTTGAAAGTAGAGCTGAAAAACGAGATTTAGAAAGGGAAGTTCACAGTGGCAACTATTCCTCCTGATCATGGGTCAAAACTCAAGAAAGATGCCCAAACCAAGTCCAGTGTTTTCTAAGGCCAGAGTGATCATTATACTTTCACAACTCATCATCAAGCTTCTCATCTGTAATTAACACGGAAATAAAAATTGACTTTAATAGAAATTCCACTTTAAAGGCATATTTAAAAATTCCCTTGACAGAAACCATTTTCCCCTTAGGCTGTCTGCTATATCTTCAATCAAATTTGAAGGCAGTGAAAATAGCCACAAAATGCACAAAGAAGACCTCTGTGAAAGTGGTGACTCAACCCAAAAACAAGAAAAAAAAATAGGAAAAGATTAACCTAATAATCTGTCACCAAGGTGATATTGTCGCATAGATGATAGATGCTTTAAATTTAGATTAAGGTCACAACTCAAGGCATGATAACTATCTCAAGTAACTTCCAAGTTCTATACTGCAATTGTTACACAAATTAAGAAAGATGCTGAAAAATGTAATTCTCTGAAGAAATGGACTATAAAATCTGAAATGTCTGAAAATAATGAATTCCACCCCCTTGAAAGTAAAGACAGACTAGATCACTAATAAGAGTCTTCTTGCCTGCACTGGCATACAACGTGATGAGAAAACCACAAGTCAACTATCACAAAGCACCATGAAGTGTCCTAGAGAAGAGTGATGAGATTAGAATTCAAACAGTCCTTCCCTTCCAAAGTCTGCAGGGCTAAAATCATCTCCAGTTAGAGACACCACGCATATGGTTTGTATTCCAGTGGGCCTCTGACACACATATCTAGAAAGGTGACAAAAGTAATACATAAACTTAAGTGGTTTATTCCAGGGAACATTTTTTGGCTGCTAAATTAACCCACTCATAATGTCATTAAAACACCTGTATACAAAAGAACATTAACATATACACAAAGATCTAAAACAGCATGCAACACCTTTCAAGAGTTTCACGTTTTACCACTGGAAGCTAACTATACGTGACTTGAAATGGGGAAGCTTACTGGGTATCTGACTTCTAGCAGGGAAAGTTACAAGTCCAGCTGACTTCTGCAGTTAGTATGCACGTGCCCTCCCTTACTTTCCATACCCATGTCCAGATTGGACAGTTCTATTTTTATACTGCCAAAGTTTATTGTATTCCCATTCTGTTTTATATTGTGATTAAGTTTATCCTTAGATGTTACAGGACCAAGGAAAACAAAGTAATGACACTAGTCTAACTATCAAGTCAAGGGCGTCACAAAGACGGAATCTCAGGATTCCGTATCCATTTTTCTTAGCTTCTTCTAGGTCATTGCCATGGCTACTACTCTCTAAATCTCTGGTATTTTTTAACCCTTGTAATTTTTTCACCATTAAAATACAATGCATAAGGTAGCAAAAAGTTCTACATCTTTGCAAACTCTTTATTCTCTTGTTTATTTGCTTGGATACAGATTAGAATCTAAAAATAATTTTCTCTTCAAACTCTAAAGACAATATTTTATTTATTTTTTATCTAGCACCCAATATTACAAATGAAATATTTTTTATTACATTGTAGATAATCTGCTTTTACCTTTAAACATCTTTGGGATTTTTTTCTTTAATTTTAGAAAATCTCAAATGTAAGTAGGTGGTCTAGGTATAGGTTTTCTATCTGTCTTAGCTCATTGTGAGGACTTAACTTTCTTTAGCTCAAAGAAATTCTCTTGTGTTTTTAATTCCCCCCCCCCCCCCGCTCAATAGACAATTCATGCTTCAGAAAATCCTGTTACACATTAGAGGCTCTAGATCTACCTTCCACTCTATTTGCAGAGTTCCTCTCATATATCCCCTCTCTCATTCACCTAAGTGCATTTGGTTCTTACTTCTAAACATTTACATTTTGAGAAATTAAACCCAACTAAAAAGTAACGATAATTTGACTGCTTTTGTTTTCAAACACTTTATCCTTGTTTTGAAGTTGTACGACTCCTAAATCTTAGCACACTGACTCCTTTATTCCCCCAGATACTAGCTTCTTATAAATTTAACTGATCGTTTTATTTTGCTCATG
Source organism: Cavia porcellus (assembly GCF_034190915.1). NCBI lineage: Eukaryota > Metazoa > Chordata > Mammalia > Rodentia > Caviidae > Cavia > Cavia porcellus. The sequence continues at coordinate 25,584,551 of NW_026947487.1, read as the reverse complement.
CTATTCCCCAGACTCAAGTAGGATCTGGCGATTGGCTTGTATTTATGAGTAAAGATGAAGTTAGGCTAGCTAGGCTAATTTATGTTTCTTTACTCTGGAACAATACTGCTTCTAATTTAAAAGAGAAAACCAACAATAGGGGCTACATAAATGGTGGTTTCCCAGATGTGCCTACACATACAGAATCATGGCAGCTGGAGAAACCAACATGTAAAGTAAGGAGGTACAATGCATTAGGATTTCAACTAACAAGATCACCAATCTCTGCCAGACCAACTTGGACATCCGAATTTACTGCTAATCCTGTTTCCCAACTAGGGATAGGGATCCCACACATGGATCTCTCTTTCCTTTCCCTAAGTATCTGGTTCTTCCCTGAAGAACATGTAGTCATCATCTTTTGCACTATTCACATCCTAGCAATTCCCTTGCTGCAATATCGTTTTACTCACCCAACCTTACTGAACTGAAAATCCTATAGAAACGAAGATCAGACTGAGCATACATAAAATGACTGGTATTTGAGCCGCAAACACAGATATGGCAGTGGGGAGCAGAATTAAAACTCAAAAATACAAAAGCATCTTTATTCAAATGCATGAAGCATCACTATGCAAAATTTTAAATAATACATATGCATTATAAATAATGTAGATTCTCAACAAATCAAAGACTTACTTTTTCAAAACACATTAAGTCTGGTCACATTTTCAATCACTGCTTCTTCAAAAAAAATCACCTAGGAATTTCAAGATTTTAATGAGAAATGCAGAAGAAAACACTGCCAAGATTATTTAAATGAAAGCACCCCATTTTATAAAATGCTAAAGCCTTAATTTTATCTACATTCCAAAAGTTTCTAGAGTCATTATTTCACTTACATTTTGTCGGATTTCAAAATGACCCTGTCTTCTGAAACAATTCAGACTATGCTGCAGCTTTTCTATTCAAGGTTGTGCCATTCTTCTGCTTAAAAGTATAAAAGGTTTCCCAATCATTTTAGGACTAAATGCAGACTCTTTCACTGCCCTGAAAGCCCTGCACGAGTCTCTAGTTTTATTTAGCCTTTCTCTACTGGGTATTTATCCCTCCTTTCCTACACCCACACAATAGACTGCCAGTTCCTCTTACACTGTGCTCTCCTGTGGCCAGACCTGTCCACGTGCTGCTCTTGTGGTCAAGATACTCTTCCACCCCAACCCATGCACATGGAATTATGGCCTGACTCTGCCACCAATTCTCAAGTCTCAGCTGCCACATCCCAACCTCAGGAAAACATGTCCTGACCACATCCCTCACACACAGTTAGGTCTCCAGTAGCACTATTTCACTTGTTCTGAGGCAGAGAAAAAGAACAGAACAAGAGCTCCTACCTGTCTCATCTGTTTCTTGCATCCGACTGTCTATTTCAAAGGTCAGGCACTGAGCCTGTCTGGCCTGTCTCTAGCCTTAGTACTTAGCACTGTGCCTGCTGCTAGTAAGTACTCAGTACATCTAATGACTCAGTATACTAATAATCCCTGACCAAGCATCAGGGGTTCAGAAGAGGAGAACACAGAAATTCTTGCTTCAACTTGTATCTTCTTTTAGGGGTCGCGAGAAATAGGCAGAAACGCCACCAATAAAAACCTAATTTTATTGTGAGATTATCAAATTTAGTCAATGACCGCAGTAGTATCTACTTTCAGAATTATGGCTGTAGCTCTGTAGTAAGAGCGTAAGCATGCATGAGCCCTTGAGTTCAATCCTCAGCAATAAACAAACAAAAATTAATAACCAAAAAGATTCTACTTTGGTGAAGGTAGATCAACAGAATACCTGACAATTTTAAATTCACTGCAACAACTACTGTGCACTATCATAAGTTATTGGTTATTTTAATAAATACCTTCCTTTTCTATTTTAAAAACAAAACAAATCAAAAAAAGATAAATTTCAGAATTTCAAAAACTAGGAAATTAACACTAGTTAATATACTGCATATTGTTATGGATTAAGAACTGGAGGTCTCTAGCCTTAACACCAGCTAGATTACATCAGCATGGTATTGAGCGAAGATGCTCCACCTGAGGAGGGTTGCCAGGATAAACAGATGGAGAAGAAGGGAGATGTTGAGGGTTGAGGCGTTAAAAGGAGGCATTGCAGGTTCGCCTATGAGTTGCTGTCTGAGCTGTTGGTTCTCCTGTAGAGGCTTTGGTCCTCACATCGAGCATTGCTTCCTGGCTCTGGAGGGGAAGACATGTGCTGTTTGGTCTCCAGGATGAACTGGTCACGCTGCTTCCTGGCACCTACCTGACTGTGTTTGTCGTCAGAGGAGCTCGGGGCCTCCGTGTCACTGAGGACAGCTATGGTGCCTATCAGGATAGCCCTGGTCTTTGTTGAGAGTGTGACTTCTCGGCTCCAGTGTAGAACCTTCATCCCACTAGCACAGCTCCTTCATCCTGCTGGTCAGACTTTCTGGCTTCCACCTCTGACCCTTGGGTCTTCCCAGCACGGATCCGTAAAAGAGACTGGCGTGAGTCCTTCTTGTGGGCTCTGGACCTCCAGTTGGACTCTTGGGAGGCACTGTCCTGAGCTCTGGGTTTTTATCTGGACTCATGTGGGACATGTGCTGTGGGGTTTAGGCTCTTGACTAAATAATCTATGTCTTTGGTGTTGTGGATAGATTTCCTGCATTTTCCTGTGTTAACTCCCAGTGACCATTATAAAAATATTATAAACTCCATGTCCTGAACCTAATTGTTCTCTGTGTACAACCCGACTACAACATATATTATCTAGAAAACAGTTGTTCAGATTACACATTTTAGGCGTGAAAAAAATAATCAGACAATGAAAACACAAACTGTTCCTTTTGATGAACTAGCAGATTGGTAGTATGGTTATCTATCCTGTATATATTTATATACATATATATATATATATATATATATATGTAATCTTTCCTCTTCTTTCTTTTCTCCTTTCCCCTATCCTAGCTTTCTTTCCTTTTGAGCAGTTTCTTTCCCTTTCATTTTCACAAAGTCTATTGTACATTTTGGATCTTATTTACTTTTTTTTTACACTAGGGAAAAAATACACTATTTACACATGAGTCTGATTTATTTCACTTACGCGTATGGCCTCTAGTTGTATCCATTTACCTACAAAACCCTCAAGTTTATGCTTCATTATAGCTGAGTAATATTCCATTGCATAAAAATGCCACATCTTTTTATGGGCATTTGGGCTGTCTCCAAGATTTAGCGATTACAAATTGTGCTGCTATAAACATGGGTACACATATATTGCTGTGGCATGGTGTTTTCAACTATTCTGGGAAAATATCTTTCTGTATATAGTCCAAATGCAACAGAGACAAAAATACCCCACAAAGAAACACATGCACAATTAACAAAAGCAAAGAAAGAATAATTAAGGGTAACTGGCAATCATATTTGGGTTGCTATGTATAATGGATAGAAACTGAAAATTTCATTGAAGCACAATCTCAAATTATTCCTAACTTAATGCAGAAACTCACCATCAATACTAAAACCAACAAATGGAGACTATTCTGAACATAATAGCAAAGCAAAGATATAATAACCACTCAGCTATGACAGTATATTTTCCATTTCTAGCACACAAGAATGATGGCAGTGCCAGGAGACCTTGTCTCTGCACAAAATAAAAATTTAGTCTGTTTCCAAAGTATTTTTCCAATGAGAGGAGAAATCTTTGCAAAGTTTACCTAAAATGAACCCCACAGGGTAACTTTTAATTTTGTCTTCTGAATTTGACTGAACACCTTGAATCTGGAAACATGAGCTGGTAGAGATAGCATCTTGGGCCATGAAAGGCGAGACTGGACAGATTTCAGAGACAGCTTCTTGATAAGCTTCTTAATGTCTCAGTTTAATCTGTGTGATTCTTGCAAATACAAAGGTCATCTTCAGAACACTGGGTCAGAACACAATTCTCCTCTTCAATGGTTAAATTCAGAAATTAACACTCCACCATAATAACCAACACATGAATGGTAACAGGTATCACAGGAGAATAAAAGAAAAACTCAGTGAAGGAGTGATATCTGTTCACATTTCCTTACCATATTCTCCTAAAGGAAATGAGAAACAGTCACGGTGAAACATGACCCGAGATAGCAATTGTGCAGAGCTATGCCATTTGTGAAAACTGCACTCATCCTCCTAAAGGTGACCTGTCCTGATTCAACAGTTAGGCTGAACTGAGCATCTCAAGTCAAGATAAGCTCTGATTAACTGGCCCCAAATTAATGGAGCCACATATGGGGTGTTTCAAATTACTTAGATAAGTTTTTTAATCATTATTTGGTTAACATCCCAGCCTCATGACACGGATTTACCAAAACTCTAGATAAGTTTTATTTCAATTTAGGATATCATGTAAATTAATCCTACTTATGACAATTCTGTTGGTTTTGTTATTTTTATTTGAAAAGGGCAAAAGACAATAGGGAAAATTAAAGGTGTATATGTCAGAAATGAAATACAGATTGAGTAGCATTTGTCTGAAATACTTGTGACCTACTGTTTCAGACTTCAGATTTTTTCAGACTTTACAATATTTGCAACAAATATAATGAGATGTTGTGGGGACAGTACCCAAATCTACACATAAAATTCATTTATTCATAGATAACTGAAAGGTAATTTTATAATTCTGTGCAGGAAATAAAATTCCATGATTTTGAGTTCTCCACTTAACGGCACATGCTAGTACTTAAAAAGATTCAGATTTAGAGAATTTCAGATTCATATTTTTATATCAAGAAAGGCCAACCTGCACATACAGACCCAAGAATAGAAGAAAAGAAGTATACTCAGAAGGTTATAGATTCCTACCACTGTTAAATAAACTACACTGCGGAAACCCTTCAACCTAAAATCCATAACTATAACAAGTATCACTAGGTGTGGTGACACACCTATAACCCTAGCATTGACACGACTGAAGCAGATCGAACTCACTTTGGCTACACAGAGTTCAAGACCAACATGAACTACACGGTGAGACCCTTTCTCAAAAACAAAACAAAACAAAAACAAAAACATATAGGCAGATGAATCAGACCCCTCCTTTAAGAAAGTTTACATGGAGTATAAGAAGCCAGGAGTCCTCATATATTTAGGTTCATTTTCTGAATAAAGAATTGTATAGTACAAATTTTTAGTCTGAGATAATCCTAAAACAAGGGAAAATAGCACTTCTCATTTTCAAGTCCCTTTCTGAAACCTTTGTACTGCCCTGTGCCATCTGTTAGTTGTCCCTCCGTAAGTGGGTAAGACACTGGATCAGGTGCACACCCTCAGTCACAGAGGTAAGCATGGCTGAGGCCCGAGGGGTCGCTAAGTACAACTCCTGCATTAATACTCCGTCCACCATGCTCACATATTCAACAATTAACACTCAACAGTGTGACAGGAATTACTCTAGCAATTGAGAAGGTTATAGCAATAAAGAAAACAGACTTAAATCCCCACCCTCAGAATTAAGACTTTTAATAAGCATAGTGACTGCTTCCCAGGGGTTTGATTACTAAGATGCCACTTATGATACCAAATGTTCAATGAAAGCTGGTTGATTATACATCTAAGGAATTTAAAGATCTAAAATGGCCCCCGAAGCCTCTTGTTTGGAAACTGACTGCATCCTGGGGGGAATTATGGCTGACTTCCTGCTAGGCGGTGAGAGCTGGGCCTAGCTCTGCCTTCACCCTCTGCTTCTCAGCTTCCAGGAGGTGAGCAGTGTCCTCCCCCAGCCCCTTCACCATGCTCCCTCCCCTGAAGCCAGCCAACCAGGAACTAAAAACATGAAGCAGGATAACCCTCTCATCCTTCAAGTGGCTGGTATCCCGTCTTGCCTTCCACTGATGAGGAAAGAGACCAAGACACAGCACTGAAAACATGTTTGTAAAACATATTAAGCAGTGTAAGTACTATGAAGTGTCTCTCATTTGACAGAGGCAACGTACAAACAAAGAAAACATAAAGGATGGCTAGAAAGGAACAAGGGGAAGGATCTCTTGAAATAGGGAAATGGTTTAAGGGAACAAGGGTGACAGGTGAGGAGGAGGGGAATTGAAAAATGAATGGATAAGGATGTACCGTGCACAGAAACCTAATAACCCTAATTAATGTAAACACTATATGCTACAACAGGAGCTACGATAAATAATATTAACAAGAATGAAAAAGGGTGTAAATTGCATGAACATGTACTGATAAAATAAAAAAATTTTTAAATATATATATTAAGCATTGGTAATTCAAAAGTCAATTGAGATACAGGCTTTTGCCTTCAAATTCTTAACCTACTGAGTAAAAGGCAAAAATGGTAAAAATTAAATAGAAGTTAACAAAACAGAGTGCATCCAAATGGAAAATCTTCAAATAGATCATCTTCAAATGAGGAAAAATAATCAAGACACTGAGTTTTGGCTAAGACTGCACACTATCAGTGCCAGAAAGAAGAAAATAATATTAAAGGTCTTATTAGTTAACTTTACATCAGCAGACTATAGATTTGGAAGTAAAAGTCCAGTGATTTTATTTCCAACAATCCTTTCTGTACATTATCCAAAAAAGCCACCTAAACTATTCAAATATATTGCCTTCCTATCTTTGCTTTGGAAACACCTTTAATCTCTTACAAAAGTTTACAAAATAAATATAAATGTAAAACTTGCATAGAACACTTAAGTGATTTGCCTATGTTGACTCTTAGACACATAAAACTTTATAAATTGTACAACCTGGATCAGTTTAAAGAATAGCAAAGTAAATTTTTGAGATATATAATAGAAAATTTCTTAGTTTCAAGTGAGTTACCATTCCCTATGAGAATGTAAAAGCTGTGGAAACATTAAATTATCTAAAAGAATATAACTTGCACCAAGAACAATTATCTTACTGTAATTGCTGTACCCTTTTAAAACATACACAATTAATGGATTTCAAAAATCATTTAGTTGTGAAAAAGTATTTCTTAAAACTATCGTGATATAGGTGCTATCTCCCTAGAAGATTAAATGTTATAAAACACCCTTTTTCTCTTTCTCCAGAATAAGGGAGAGCTTTTTTAAAAAGAAGGAAGAAAGAAAATCTTTCTTCAGAAAGGGCGGATTTTGACCTTGTATTCACAGCATCATGAAACATTTTGAATATTTTTCATAAATTCTCACATAATTTACAAAGTTTCCTCCATCAATTATCACATGCCTAGGTTGAGGGTCACAAAGTTGTCACATACAGCATGAATGCTATCTGAGGGCTTCACCAAATAAGAAAGGTTGTCAGCAAGTGGCACAAAAGCCCTTCATGGAGTTGGAAGCTGACTGAGCTCATTAGCAGGTGCCTAACTAGAGCCAGTGGTGGGTGGAACACAGCCAAATGTGCTGCCGAAACCGCGCTGGACAAAGCCTTCCTCAGGTACACTCCTGGGCTACTCCTCCCTAAACCCGGAAGGGCAGACTCCACGTCTGAGCTGCAAGCAGAAGGCAGGCCAGGCGAAGGACTTAGGGAACAAGAAACAAGGAAGAAGGGGATCTTCACTGGATCAGGACCTCCTGCAGATACACTCTGGTTCCTCATGTTATTCCCTCTTTGCTATAAGTGGATTCATCCTTTATGTTTGCATTTTCTTTGCAAAACCATAAAGGTCTTGAGATAAGAACCAAGTCTCTAAAATATCTGTTCTCTAATAAAGAACATCTTTATCTGAAGTCCAGGCTGACCATAAAGGAAAAGGTAGAAGTTCTTTTTTTATTTGATTTTCTAACTGTATGTGTTCAAAGATACAATGTGATATTTTAAACTGCAATAATCGAATCAGAATTTAGCAAGACCATCACCTCAAAAATTCACCATTTCTTGTGGTAAGAAATACTCCCACTTATTTTGAAAAGACAAAAAAAAAAAAACCAAACTGGTACCCATCTGTTGATGAGAGTGACGGTGTGAGAGAGGGGAGGGGAGGCCGTGAAACAGAGGGGACAGCTTTCCACTTTCTCTGATCAATCTCCTCCTCAAAGTGTAAGTGAGGGCAAGCATACTACCATTAAGTACTTCTTCAATTAATCATTTTGCAACAAAATCACAAGATAAGGAAAAATATTAAAGTAAACATGCCTGTGAATGGGAAGGGAGTACTATAAGCTGACCCTAGATTGTTTTTGTTTTGTTTCTTTCTAAAAGTTAATAGATGGCTATGAAAGATTTTAGGTGGACTTCACACCATCCTAAATTATTAAAAAAAAAAAACCCAACTAAAATTCAAAGCAGTAACTGTGACACGGAGTTGAAAAGAATTCAACATCTGCTTACTTTGACAACAATGTCTGCTTTGTGTTGGGATGATTTCTAGGGGTTAGGAAGCTGGTGATCTACAGGAAGGGGAAAAATGTTCAGTAATACCTGTTGCTTGAAATTCTGACTGTCCAAGACAGAAATGAAATCTAAATGGAAAAAAAAATCCTTCTTAGTTATTGAAACTTATAAAACATAAAATGCTCACATTATTCCAATTAAATATCTCTATTAATAATAAAGTTTAAGATGAAACTGTAATTTCTTATCTATTAATTATCACTGACAAAATGTCTCCTTTAATTGGAATTCAGTAATTCTTTGAAACCTTGAAGGAGGGTATATAAAAATTTCTCCCTAAATTCTTACAAAACCATATCACACCAACAATTAAACTTAGTCTTATAAGGAGGGCTAATCAGGAGAGTATATTATCAATGAAAACCAGATAAACATTAAGTAACAGTCTAGATTTTAGCATTCTCTGTTCTGTGGATCCACACAGAAAGGGAAACAAGAACCCGAAAGGTTCTAGAATTGTATGTTCAAGTTACCACAAAGCATGGTAAGTCTGTGGTAAAGCAAAAAAACAGGAAGACTGAAAATGTATAGGAAAGTCCTGAAATCCTCTGCTCATTCCCCTGCCCAAAATACTGCTCTTTTTTACTTTTAATAAAGAAAAGTTTTAGTAGCTGAATAAACTGAAGCAGAAAACCACCAGACTTAAGGTTATGGTTTATCGTCACTGTCCGTCTGCCTGAATTGACAAACATCTGAGAAATTAGAAAAACACACTTCTGGGCATGTCTGTAGGTTTTCCAGAGATGCGCAGATCATGGAGGCATAATCTTGCAGACTTATCTAGTCCCCAGTCCTTTACTTTGATGCACCCTTTCCTCTCATTTCTCTTCCAGCCATGAGGCAGACATCCTTTCCCCCACTGTACCTTTCAATGATGAGACCAGCCATTGACTGAAACCTCTGAATCCATAAGCCAAAATAAATCTCTTCTTCAAACTGTATATTCCTTTCCAATAATGGAAAGCTTCCCAAATAAGATACCAACACAAATAAGAGTACCTACACAAACCAGGAAGAGAAAGTGAAAATCTGCATACTAGAAGCACAGTCTACCATGAGAGCTGTTGGAAGAACCTGTTCTAAAGAGTAACAACAGGGGGTACTACAGAAGGAAGGGTAAAAAACTAAACCCTCAGATCTCAGTGCAGTAAGAACAGGTCAGCTGGGAGTCTGGAAGTAAATTAATGATAAAACCAAAAAAAGCAACTAAGTGTCTTTTTATAATCATCTTTAAAAAGCTATATGGAAAAAAATGATAAAATACTGCAAGGCTCACAATACAACTGTTTCTATCATAATATATATGCATTCAGGTATCTCTAAAACTAGTAAAAGCTACACAGGGAAGATATGCAGAGAAAAAGGATCAAACCTTCACAATTCAAAGTCTCAAGCCAACAGATAATGTATAGAACCGAGAATTTAATATCGCGTATGCTGCTGAAGTGAACACAGAATTGAGAATTTAAGCCAATAACCACCTAAAAATAGAATTTAAAATGAAGGAAACAAAAACCTAGTAAGTAGCTGTTGTTAAATGCATCTGTGAAATAAAGTATACATGGGCAGACGGCGCAGAATCTATTTTTACTACAGTATTTTAAAGACTAATTTTTAAGCCATAGACATTATTTTATATAATATGAATATAAGTTCTAAATTAAAAAGAATTATCATCCAATTAACTATATTCTCAGTTATTTCTTATTGTGTAATAAGAGTAGGGGGTGTCTTTTGAACAAAAACATTTAGTGTCACAGCAAAAGACTTTAGATATACACAAATATAGTAAGAACTAATTTTGGTTTTGAAAAAAAAAAAAACTAGTTTCCTACCTAAGCACTTTTATGAGAAATTTTTAAAAATTTAAATAAATTACTAACAAATTATATGATGACGACTGCAAAATGTTAATTCATACCTTACAGTTCTGTTTTGATCTTAACCCTTGCCCCAGAAAAAGAAACATTTTACCTAAAATATCAAAAGCAACCATCAATCTGGGCTAAAGCCCAGGTATTCCAAACTGTGGTCAGCCCAACACTACGCAGCCTGTCCCTGTTTTTATTACCTACCAGCAACCAGCTAAAAATGGCCTGCACATTTAATGGAAAGAAAGAGAAGAACATATTCAGTTTCACATGAAAAATCACATATAATGCCAAAATCTCACTGTCCAGAAATAAAATTTTATTGGAACACAATGAACACAGCCTTGTTCCTGCCTCCCTGTCCTCCTTCTGGTTCTAAGGATTAAGCCCAGGGCCTCTGAACTGAGCTCCAGCCCCAACTGTCTTCTTATGTTATTGAGACAGGTCTCACTCTGCTGCCAAAGGTGGGCTTGAACTTTCTGTCCTCCTGCCTCAGCTTCCAACAGTGCTGCTTTCTTTCTGGTGATGGCTGAGCTGAGCAATCTGACAACAAAGTGTTTCCTGCTTAGCCTGCATTATCTGGGCTCCTTTCAGAACATGCTTATTCAGCAATGGACTAAAGGATTACAATTTTAAATTTTCATTTGAAAAATTTTACTTCAAATGATTAACCCAAACTCATACAGAAAAATGTGAATATAACAGTGTGTGAATCAAAGGCTGCTTGAATAAGCAGACTCAAGGAGGTAGTCTATGCAACTCCCAAAAGAGAAAAACGTCCAGAGGGCTCTGATGGTTTGCTGAGGGTCACTGAGGTGACTGGGAACAGGAGCAAAGCTAGAGTCTCTCGACATGATTCTTACATTATATAAATATCTGGCACCAAATTTTTAACTTTAGTATAATTCTGTCCCTAGACTAATCTTCAAATCTTCAAATTACTATTGTTAAATCATTTTTTCATTTTAGTTAATGTTTTTATAAAACATGCTCTTTTAGCTTGACTGTCTCTAAGTATTTAAAGCAGATTTCTGTTATTTACTTACAATTGTGCCAATGTGGGAGTATAGAATACTGGCTAAGCTAATGACAGGACCTCTGGTGATGGAGATTCTCCAGTTCTATCATCTAACTCTGTCCCCAGGCATCACTTTGGCCTTACAAGCTTCTGAGCATCTCTAAAGTTCACTCTCTTCGATGCTTTAAAGTGAGCCTCTTACCTACTTTCAGTGAATTGTAGACTAAGATGAAGGATGTCAAATAACGACTGTCACAGAATTAAGAGCTCAGGAAACATCATTTATATTTTGTTTTATGTTTACATGTTTCAGAGTTACTCAGTTTCCCTGAAGAGCTTCAGAAGCAGCTTTCTCAAACTACACTGTCCGTAACAATCACACTAGCACCCTGTCAATGCAGATTTCCTTGGTACTACTCCCAGATACTTTGATACTTTCATCTGGATGGGGCAGGAATCTGTACTTTGAAGTGCATGTATAACTTTGGCACAGGTAGACCATGGAATAGACACTGTTCCTAGATAATGAAACATACCAAGAGGTTAAGAGGCAAGCCAGAACCCTAGGCAACCACAGTTATAATTATCTACTGTAGCAACATACTAATGAGTACTAATCACTCCTTTTACAGATCTTCATTTCACAACAGGCTTTTTTCTTTTCTACTTAAGCTTCTATTAGGCTCCATAAGTTAACTAATATAACATATTATTATTACAATGATTATTTCCTAGTTTACAAGTTAGGACTTCCGGTTATATAGCCAGTGGAACACTGGAAGAGCTCAATAAGGCCAGCACTCAGATTACTAACTTTAGAACACTGAAGAGTGACCCATTTTATTGAATGACATATTTGCAAAAAGAAAGAAAATAAAAAGATGGTCTCCTATGCTACAATACTAACTAAAACAAGCTAAACATCTGGATAAAAACAAGCACAAAACTAAACACAGTCTATCTTGACAAATCCTGAAGTATGACACGTGAGAGGAATTTCATGAGACACCTGCACCTCAGGGTAGTTTTTCCACTGAAAGTGTCTATTCCAAAGTCAGCAATCAAAGCAGAGCTGAGAGTGGTGAGAGTTGGAGGATGCAAATGCATGTGGTTACAATACCTTGCTCCAGTCTAAAGCACAGGGAACGTCTGGCTGCTTCCATCTCAGGAGTCGGGTTATCTAGGACGTGTCTACACCACTGCAAAGGACTCAGGGATTTCTCTGATGAGGTGAATGTCTTTGAAGAGCCAACGTATAACCTTGAAAAAAGAAATCTACATTATAGGTATGATGTAAGTACACAGAGAGAGACTCTCTTCTGGGAAAAACAACACATATTTAACAGTTTCTATAGAAACAGAACTCAAGTTTGAATATCTCAAAGTTTTAACAGGCAAATATCCTCAAATAGATATAACACTTTCCTAAGCTTAGTGAAAAGTACCTTTAAAAAAAGCTAGAAATTTCCCCTTTAACTGTGTTTTAAACTCAGAATGGGCATCATGAGGATCTCAAGACCTCCCTTTGCATGACTAGAAAGGGAACATCATCTCTCTTTGCCACAGCAGAATCTTATCAGAAGAATTTGGGCTAATGGATGGGCATATCACAGGGGCAACAAAGCAAATAAGTATTTAAAATAAATAAGCCAAAACACAAATCGGTTCTTCATTAATTCTCTGAACCCTTAAGTAATATTTCTACCTTCTCAAATCTATACTATATTTAGTAAAAGCTTTTTCATAAAAGCCAAAGAAATAGCCTTAAGAGATGTTTTTGGCCAAGATCACTTTCACTATCTATACCACTACATAGTAATGGGAAATATTAAAAAAAAAAAAAAAAGCACCCAGAGGTACTACAAGTTACAAGACAGGTTCTCTCTCACTGACCTACTGTACTATGCTAAGGTCAACTTAAGAATATCTTCAATGATAGGGTTAAAAAGCCTCAATCGTCAAAGAAAAAAGTTACTTAACATCCATTTCTAATAAAATTCCCAGTCAATTGGAAAGAGAAAAATCCTCAATCCAATTGGAGATGTTACAGAAACAGCACAATGATAATGAAAGACTGAACACTTTTCTAGTAATAGTAGAAAAAAAAGTACAGATACTGGCTCTAGTCACTTCTATTCAACACTCTACAAAGGTTTCAACCGGAATACTCAAGCAATAGGTAAAAGCATGCAGACTGAAAAGAAGTAGACCTATTTTGATGCACAAATGACACGATCACCTATGTAAAAAGTCTGAAAAATCTGTAAAAAAAAAAAAAATTAAAACTAATTTAGCAGCAATATTCTAGGATACCAGATTATCACAGGAAAATTATATATTTGCCACAATTGATATTTTTACATTTCTTTATTTTTACTTTCTGTTTACAATAGCTTAAAAACCCCTAAGACACCTAAAGATAAATCTAACAAAAGACGTGTAAGATTTCTACACTGAAAATTACAAAAGCATTCTTAGGTAAATTAACAAAGACAAAGATAAATGGAGAGACATAATACCAGGTTTATGGATCAGAGACTAAATGCTGTTATTGGGTCAATTCTTCTAAAATTGATGTATATAATTAACAAACTCTCACTCCACATCCCAGCAGGCTTTTTAAATGTATCTTACATAAAAGCTGATTCTAGAATTTATATGGAAATACAAAGATCTAGAATAATCAGATTACAGTTTAAAAACAAAATTGGGCTGATTACTAATGAAGATGGTTTAATATGGCTTAGAGATAAAGAGATTAATGGAAAAAACAGATGGGTCAGAGATAGAGTCATATGTAGAATATAGATTTTTAACACAGTACAGAAAAACATTCAGTGAAGAAAATTCAGTCTTTTGAACAAATGGTGCTAGAACAAAATGGATATCCATATATAAAAAAGTGAACTTTGAGCCTTACTTCACACAATATCCAAAATTAACTCAAATGCTTAGAGACAACCACAAGCTGTAAAACTTCAAACTATAAAACTTCTGTTGCAAACCACAGGTGAAAATCTTTGTGCCGCTGCATTGCAAAAACTTCTTAGATATTATTTATAGGACTAAAAATGTGATCCATAAATGAAAAGAAATTATCAGCTTATAAAACTAAAAACTTGGCTCTTTGAAATACACTGCTGATTAAAAGAGAAGCCATGAATTGGGGAAAATATTCACAAATAATATCTGACAAATACTTTCATGTAGAATTTATATAAAGACATTCAGGAAACTCAGTAACAAGCAAGCTAATTTTAAAAATGGGCCAAAAAATTGAATAGACTACTCACCAAAAAAGAGCTAACAATGACAAACAGGATATAAAAAGATGATCATTAAAGAAATGCAAACTAAATCCATAACAACATGCTATCTCACACTTACTAGAATGATTAAAATTTTAAATTTTAATTTAAACTGGCTGGCCAAGTGTGAGGAGTGTGTGGTACTACTGAAATCTCCACTGCTAGTGGAAATTTCAAATGGCATGACTGGTTTGGAAAGGAGTTTGGCAGCATCTCTATTCATGACTATATGTACCCAAGAGAAATGTGACCAGGAGTACATAGAAGGATCTGTGCACAAAAGTTCATAGCAATTCTGTTTATAATAACCAGAAGTTGAAAACAACCCAAATGTCCATTCAAAACATGAATGTCTAAACAAACCATAGTTCTATCCTGGCAATCTAGTAGTCCTCAGTTAAAGGGAATAAATTACTGATGAATTTCAGTCAACAACACAGATGAATTTCAAAAGCCAGACCAAAATAAAGGAAACAGAGAATGTCACTGATAACAACTATGGTCTTTTTTGTTTTTAGAGAAATGTAAGAATCAAAATGTTAATCTATATGAAAAATGATGTTGACAGATTGATAAGGGATTGTGTTTTCTGATCTTTATTATTTTCTTCTATTGTTTTGGTTTCATTCGTTTATTTTTAATAGAAAAAAAACTATGGAAAGTGCAAACTAATCCATACTGACAAAAAAAAAAAAATAGATCAGTGTCTGCCTGGGTTGGAGACAGGCAGGATTAGGAAGGAAGAAACACAAAAATGCCACATGGAAACTTCACTGTTCACTTTCTTGATCAGTGTGACAGTTTTATGGATATATTTGTGGTAAAGTATATCAAATTGGACATTTTAAATATGTGCAGTTTCTACATCTCTATACTTCAATGACACTTTTGAAAAGGTCACAGAGGACAGTGTGCTTCTTATCCCTCAGGGTTTTTCAAATGAGACTCGGAGCTGCCATCTGCTATGCATGTGGAGAGGAGTGCGACGCAGCAGCCCCGAGGAAGAGAAGTAGGGGTCGCCAGTCAACCGTGGGCTTCCTTATCTTCTCTAGACTTAAGTTAACCAGTTTTCCTCATTATTCACTATCTACAAACGCACATCTCAGGGCCTTTGCTTATTGTTCCCACAGCCCTCTAAGCTGCCACCTAAAGCGACAGTCTGACACACTGTTCCCCTGTGACCCCCAGCATCCTGCAAGACAACTGTGATGTCCGGTGCAGGGAAGCTTCACCAACAGATGATCTCTGGATTTCACCTACTCCCACCAAGTCCACACACTGACTGCTTAGAACCTCAACTTCGTTTATTTCTTTACAATCCTAGAATATATTCCTTTGCTTATGTCTCCTAGGAGAATAGAAAGTTTATGTCAGTAGAAACACACAAAACCACAGAGCACTTGGAAATAATGATAATGGCCTGTCTACCCTCCAATCATTAGTGAACTGACCGAACAGTCATATCCCCATGAAGTTCTACCTCAACCTCAGTACCTCTTTGTTTATGCAAAGACAATAACATCCATTATTTATAATATTCTTATTACATTAAAGGTGCCGAGATCTTTCTTTCTTTGCAAAGAAAAAAGAACACAGAGAAATCAAATGCAAGGAACAGATGAAAATGCTATGACAATTATAATTAAAACCATCTAAGAGAAACTGTTTCAATCACAAATGATTAAAACTAAACAATGAAAACAGGTTATTAAAAAGTAACAGTTTCCTCATTCGTGGAAAATGAAATTATTGTAGCACAGTGACACAAAATAATTAATAAAAGAGTCAAAATAATTAATAAAAGAGTTCGGAGTGTGACGTTGAAAAAGTTTCCCAGAAGCAAAATTTTTTAAAAAATTAGCAATGAGAGAAGACAAAATCGAGTAACTGTAGCAGGCAGATCTACATCTGACTGTTACAAGTTCTAAAGACAGAAGGGAAGGAAGGAGGAGGGAGGAGTTGGGGGCAGGCTACGGGATTTCAGACTGTAAGTACCCACAAATGTCCAGTCTAACAGGTGACCAGAAAGAACCATACCAAAACATACTATAATACTATGAATAAGGAAAGCTGAAGAAAAGAACTAGATATCTGAATTACAATGGAGCATAATAGAAGCTGATACCAAATGGAAAAAGACCTTCAAGTATGAAGGCAAATAACTGATTAAGATTTTTATACTCAGCCCAACTATGAAATCAACATAGGTATGATGACATTTTCAAACATACAGAATCTCAAAGAGTACCTCTTATGCATGCATCCTTTCTTAGAAAGCTAAAATGAATTATACATGAAAACAGAAGATTTAATAAATAGGGATGCCACACAGGCAAGAAACTAAAAGAACTCTCATGACATCAGCACTGTGCACCCAAGCTAGGGAACATACAGTGAAGACTGAAGCCATGGGATTAACATTTCCAAAGGGACAGCATTATAAAACTTTTGAAAAAGGATTAAAGGTTATCCAGTGTATAGGACTTTACTGAGGAACTGTGTAATTATCTGGGAAATAATCTGTGATAAGGAAGAGAAACAGAGATTTGAAAAAATAAGTGTGATGCAGAAATAATAGAACTTGGCAAATAACAGTTATAAACATAATACATTTGCATGACTTAGAAGAAAAATTGTAAAAGCCATTATGAGAAAAGAGATGATAGTCGAGTATGAAGAGATCTAAAGTCTTCATTCCTCATAACAAGTCCATAGATGAAAGAGTAGAAAGACTACTTAGAAATAAACAACAAATGAAACAACTAAAATAAGATAAAGCAATTTCTAGATGAAGGACTTGGAGATAGGAACCATCAGAAGGAACAGAACTGCTGTCCTCTAAAGTAACTTTGCCAAAGATTGACTTTTT
Organism: Cavia porcellus; assembly: GCF_034190915.1. NCBI lineage: Eukaryota > Metazoa > Chordata > Mammalia > Rodentia > Caviidae > Cavia > Cavia porcellus. The sequence goes on along the minus strand of NW_026947487.1, from coordinate 25,567,077 downwards.
GAACTACTTACATACTATTTCTTATATTACTCTGATATAACTGAAGAAAGACTGCACATAATTACAGTATAAAGACAGATACAATCATTCCGAGTCAGTCTCCAAGCAATGTATTTAGGAAAGCTTTGAGCCTACTATTTTTACAACGACACCTCGAGTTGGACTTAAAAAAAAGTTTCTTAGTTATAGAGACCATTTAGCTACAAACTGTTGAGCAGAAGTTATTTCCAATATTAGAGAGGCAAGATAAAACCTAGATGTCTCCTAAATGGTTCTAACTTCCTAAAGAGTCATAAAATTCATGCTAATTGTCATTACAGTGCCAGTACTTACAATATCCTTCTTTTGCCATCACTAGTCCAACAGACATCCTAGACTTACAAACTATTCTTTCCACATAAATAATCTCATTGATGGTGAACTGAAGTCTGGCAAGAATAGTTGGAAAACTAACCTAAAAATTCAGAATTCTTCAAATACCTGTTTTCAAAAATCCTGAAATGTCTCATACTAATTTTCTTTAACTTCTCTTCAAGAAGTTCCAAAAACATGCACTTAGAAACTATTGGCCTTCTGAAAGAAGTCCTTCTTTTCCATATATGTCACATTCTAGACCACTGGGAGATCAAAACTAATACAAAACCTATCATAATAAAACCCCGAATATTTCAAATGAAGTATTACAACTACTTAGGAAAAACACTCTCAGTTACTCCAATATACAGCGTATATACATATACATATATACATATATATATATATATATATATGGCTCTAGTTTTCCTTTTGCAAATAATACAAAACAAATGGTAAAACAAAAACAAAATAAAAACAACCCAGCACACCTGTCACCAGTTATTATGTGATCATTTTCAGTCAAGTAATTTTAAGAGCCTTCGATTGCCACACATTTTAAGCCTAAAACTCCACCACTCATAAGCATGATCAGTCTTTTTTTCATGTAAGCAGTGTTTTATTTTCTAGCTTCTGCTGCTATCAAACTGGAAAGCAAAACTTAGTATCACTGCTCAAAAGATAGGTAAAGTCTACATTGTACTATCTGTTAAAAACGGAATGTTTTACGATGGCAAAGTCTCCCTCCACACCTGCCACCTCACCCTCAGATCTAAACTTCTGTTTTCGTGTGTCTCAGTACTGCTTTGAGGTTACTCATTTAAAACCAACATGTTCATATACTTCAGTCAACTCCATTTGCTCTAGAAGACATTGTGCATTTTCAATTAGCATTGTCAGGAAGGGAAGCACCCTCTGGTCTTTTCACTGAAAATCAATTATGCAAAAAAGTTTAGGTGGGCTAATTTAGCCTCGCCGGCCTCGCCATATGTGTAATACAAGGTGCTCAACAGCTTTGATGAAGAATTGGCAATGATTTTGGCCAGCTGTCTGGGGTCTTCATATTACACATGGAAGATGAATATCGCACTCATTAAATTTCCCTTAATTTGTACATATCATCATTTTCTCTTGTTCAATTAACAGATTTTCTCTTGTCCTTTCCAGTTGAACCATTTTTTAAAATTCTGATAGATCCTTTTAAATAAGTCTCAATACTCTATGAACCCTCACTCCACTAAAATAAAGCTCGCCCATATGATTGTATTTTCTAACAAATGGCATGTTTTTACCTTGGCATTTTCTTCTGCAGAAAAATGTCTGACTTCTTGATTGAGGTATACAAGTCTTGACTTACAACCAAGGCACTATCCCATTTTCAGATATGTGCTTCTACAAATCCACTAGGTGTTCGAACAGAATACACTGGTGTGTTTCCAATTTGACCACAGTATAAAAATGCACTTAAGATTTCAACTCAGGTCATACACAACTCAGAACTGAAACAAATTTAATTAAGACAAATATAGTATTGTAAGATGCAAAGCACTTAATATTTTAATCCTATTGTGCTTCTTTCATCTAAAAAAGCTGGTAAATACATTAAACAGATTCTATTACCCACTAGGGGGTCACAACATAGTTTGAAAGAAAATATCAATGTGAACATTTGTGAACAGCCTGAATTGGTGCTGAGCTCTTTTGGTAACACTGGAAAAGCTTACTTAAGTCATCTCACCTTACAGTTTCTGTCATTCAACACTGAAATAAGGGAGTTGAATCAGATGATAGGTCTGATATGCAGTTCATGGCTCCCATTGCCACCTACCAATCTGACTTTCTTTGCTTTGGAGCCTTACCATTCCTTCCATAAAGACTGGAAAACCATCCATTTACACTATGATCCACTTACACATAAAGATGTTAGTCCTTTTGAGCTTTTTATTTGCTTCTGAGTTTCCCTTTTCACTTTCTACCCTACAGTATTCTGAACAGATACACTGTCAAATTAGTGGTAGGATAATTATGGACTCAGCAAAATGAGATATGAACTTCTGTAGGCCAAAGTAACTGGAATTAAGAATGAAGGTTCCACAACACTTGTTAGCCTTAATTTTCTGAGACTTTAACCTTAGTAACACTGTACTGAGACAACCAGGTTGTATTAAAGCAAATTTAAACCCTTTAAATTTAACTTAGGTAAAGATTTAAAAAAACAAGAAAAGTCTGTTTCAAAGTTTTTCAATAAAGAAGCACATGCCACTGTTCTTAAATTTTTTAAGATACTGTACCACTTATAAGTTAATTAATGCTACAGAAAGACCTAGCTAATCATTCTTTCTTAAATTGCTATTAATATTGTATACATTTACAGTACATAATGATTACATTCAACATGGAGAACTGATACACATCTTCATTCTTTTTAGGTCTCTTCCCTCCTCCCTTGATCATTCATTAACTGAACTATCGCTACCCAAATATTAGTTCTCTTCTATGATTTTATCTATACACATAATTTTAAGCCACAGTTTGTCCAAGTTGTCAAAAAATAATTTTACTTCATATTAGAAATGCTATTGATAGACAAGAACTTCGAAAATACTTATCAACTAACTTAACTTATAAACATTTTTCCTGAAGACATGACTTTTGAACATTAAATACCAGTCTAAATAACTTATCAAATACCAATTTATTTAATCCATTAAGATTTCATTAAAATGCATGAAAGCTGCATACAGGTTTTTGCACATAGCAAACAGTTAACTTGTTCCTTAATGTTGTTCCTTTAACACTGACTGACTTGAAATAGGCGGAGGTGCAGTTAAATTACAAAGCTGTCCAAGATATGTTCATGAAAAGTAAGAGTTAAAAACCTGACTTACATGTATTTAAATACTGACTTGCATAATTATGTTTTTATTTTTGAAAATTTACATTATTAAAAGGATTGAGTCTAAGTCATGGTAATGGACTGGGAACAAAAAAGTAGAATTTTACTCATGAATATAACCACTTCCAATTTTAAATATTTTAAAAATAATTAAGTACTACAGACCCATTTTAACGGTTTTTAATATGCACAAAATAAAAACAAGATGCCTTCCTGCAATTATATGAAGGAACCCAGATGAAAAACACTAGATTGCGAAACAACAGGCCAGGAACAACACAGCCTGCAGGAAAGGACGGTACATTGGACTTATCAGCAAGCATGAACAAGTGGCTAAAACTTTAAAAATTAATCACTAATGATTGCTTTTTTTTTTTTTTTTTTTTTGGTCTTTTTCCTTTTTATCGGTACCGGGGATCGAACTCACGACTGCTTGCTTGCAAGGCAGGCACTTATGCCGCTGAGCTAAATCCCCAGCCCCTCTAATGATTACTTTTTCATCAATATGCCCAAGTGTTGCAATATAAAAATAATTTAATGTGTAAAATGCTATGATAAAAAAAACTTCTGTAAGTGACCTTAACATTTCTAAGTCCATGCCACTAAGATTAATGATCCCTCCTTGTTTTTCCACCTGGAATCTAGTCCTATGTTTGTCTTGAAGAAGATGCTCTATGAATAGTGTGCCATATGTTTATAGAAACACTGATAAAACATCAAGCCATTAATTGACATATTACCTCTAGTATTGATGAATGAAATTAATAGAACCTGCTCCAACTTAGATTTGGTTCAAACCATATGAAAGGCAAATGTGTGAGTCCCACTAAATTGGTGTTTTTTAATAAAAACTAGTTATCTCAATGGTATCTGAGCAAAAGATAAGTGACACAAGCCTAGGTATCAACATTCTAGCAAAGTTGTGCAATTAGGTATGGTACCTATGAAAAGTAAGAGTTAAAAACCTGACTTATATGTATTTAAATACTGACTTGCATAATTATGTTTTTATTTTTGAAAATTTACATTATTAAAAGGACTGAGTCTAAGGCATGGTAATGGACTGGGGACAAAAAGTAGAATTTTACTCATGAATATAACCACTTCCAATTTTAAATATTTTAAAAATAATTAACAATAAAATAAAAATAATTAACAATATCAGAATAAAAGTTAAAATCATGCTGGTATCTCCAGTATCTTTACAAAAATACAATTTTCCTTCCACTGTCCATCATCAAAAAAGGTCAAGTAGGGACTAAATCATGCTAAAATAATTGAAAAGTGGCTCCAGGCTAATAGTTCCCAGTGAAAATTCAAGAACCATCATGAGAGGGTTTTCCAGCACCATTTCAGGTGGAAAAAGAGATTACAGTACAGCTCTGGCTCAATCAAAGAAAAGGGAAGAGGAGGGCATAACTCCTAAAGAATGGCTTATAGTTCCAGAAGTCCTGAGCTGTTTGTTTTACAAATTGACAAACCCGCACACTTGCCAGAAAGCATTAAGACAGATGATGAATATGCCTCTGAAAGTCATTTTATGGCTCTGTGTATTTTAATCTTCTAATCAAAGCAAATCGTGTACAAGAATGTAAAGGAAAAGGAACCTTATTTCCCAATAGGAAACCAGTAAAGTTCTCTCCATCTGCACTTCCCCCCTACACAATAATGCAACAAGAACACAAAGTAAGGAAAGCCCAGTTGGGAAAAATAGGAAAAGTTCTAAATAAAAGGACCTAAAATGAAAGGACTATAACTCACACCACTGTTATACAGAAGTGACTCTGTTCACTTGTATTAGCCCAAGTCCCACCTTATCCGTTCAGACCCACTGTGTCTGGTGATCAGGGCAACATACAAAAGCAAGACCCAGTCGCTGAGTATTCAATGACTATTACTTCATCAGTAAATGGCAAGAAAGACAAATAAAGGAATTAGATAACCTGCCTGCTCCAAAAATTACTGGTTCATGGAAAGTAGACACAGTAATCAGATTTCAATTGAATAAATCCTACCAGTTCCCAATTCTACTAACCAACGTTGAAAGTTTCTAAAATAAGATAGCTTCTGTAGTTGTACTTTTGTTTGGTACACGTCTCAGTTTTTAAAAACACCTAAGCAAATTCCTTCGTCCCTAGGTTAAAAGTGCTTTCGACCTGCTCGCTCCATTTCCCTTTAAAAGCCTCCATTTTTGATACCATTCTTGTTTGCAAAATCAATGAAGTCAACCCACATAAGGCAAGTCAGTCTCCAACAAATGATCATCCGTGAAATGCAACGAGAGAGGGCATCCGACTGCACAACTTAAGGACGAGAAAGAATCTCTAGGAAGAAATCCATCACTAGGCGGCTTCGGACGCCAGGGAACAAACTGCGAACCCTGTTCAGCCACCTTTTGGAAGCAAAGCACAGTGGCAGACTCTAACAGGGACCAAACGCTACCACTCCCGTGACACACATACATACTATCTCCACAAAACGCAGGGGAAAACAGCAGGATTGAGACAGGACGAGATGAGAGGGATCTTGCAGTCAGTGCTAACAAGATGCCTGGGCCCCAATAACCAGCAAAAACCAGAACCCTAGGCAGTGGGAGGGGACCGACCAGAGTCCCCGGTGCCCAGCTGGACAGATCAGAGTCACTGGCAAACAGTTTTCTGCCTCTGTGCAGAGCCCTCCTAGTGCTCGCCTAAGCACCTGCTAGGCCCCTCCACGAGGGCTGGGGTGGGGGTTCCAGGCGCCCACGGGGTCCCCCTCTCCCGGTCCCCCGGGCCGGGCTCAGTACCAGGTACAGTCATCCTCGTCCCGCCAGGCGGCCAAGCTCTCCAGGTCCAGCGGCTCCACCTCGTCCAGCAGCGTGGGGGGCGGCGAGGGCGGCGCGGCTGCGTCCCCGGGCGGGGTTCCCGCGCCCCCCGGCTCCGGCCCGCCGCCACCCGAGCCGAAGAAGCCCGCGGCGGGCTTGAAGTAGACGAAGGGCGCCTCGGAGGGCTGCGCCAGGCTGCAGAGCAGGGAGGGCGCGGGGCTGGGCAGGCAGAAGGGTCCCGGGAACGCGGGGCTGGGGCCGCCGCCGCCACCGCCGCCGCCCGCGCCGAGCGCCAGCCCGAGCCCCAGGCCCCCCGAGGCGGGCACGGCGGCGCCGGCCGGAGGGCTCCGCGGGGCCAGGGGGCTGCAGGCCCCGGCGGGGGGCGGCGCAGAGGGCGGCGGCGGCGGCAGGAGCAGCAGGTGCGGGGCGGCGGCCGCGCTGGCCGCCCGGCTGCGCAGCTGCTCGTTCTGCTTCTCCAGCTTGCGCACGAGCTCCTGCAGCTTCTTCACCTCCAGCTCCGCGTTCACCACCGAGCCCGCGCCGGCTCCGGAGCCGCCCCCCGCCGCGGCGCACTTCACCTGCTCCGCCATCATCGTGGGCCGGAGGGTGCCGGGGTGCGCGTCGCCCCGCCCGCTCCGGAGGCTGCGAGGAGGCTACGGCTGCTTAGCGGCGCTCCGGCCCGGGGAGCCGACCACGCTGGGGCCGAGGCCGGGAGGGCTGCTCGCATCAGCACCGGGACCCAGCTCGGCCGAGACGGCAGCCGCCGAGCCGCTCTGCACATGCTCAGTGCGTCCTCCGCTCCCCTGGGCCCCGCCGCGATCCGGGTTTTAGCCGCGGCCCCCGGGCGGGGCGGGGCGCAGAGGCTGGGGGCGGGCCGGGTGCAGGGCCAACCTGGGCCGAGGCCCTTCCGAGGGGGCGGGACCAGCGCCCAGACCTGGGCTGGCGGGGCGTCGCACCCACCCACGCCACGGAACCGCAGGTGCCCGATTGGACCGGACCTGGTTTTCCCGCCAAGGGCACTTCCCTCGGCTGCGGGGTGCAGAGCGAGCTGCTGATCTCAGAGCCCGGGGCGGGTTTCTAAATAGCAGCTGCGTGTACCTGCCCTGGAGGAGTGTGCCCTGGGGCTGAGAGTGGTTTGCCCCTTCCCAAGCGCACCGTTAGGCTTAACCACGTATTTATTAGACACTGTCTATTGGAACCTAGAGACAACAGAGAGGATGGAGACTGTTATCCCAGGAACCCAAAGGTAGAACGGAGATGCTATAGGAGAATGCTATGAATGCAGTATTTGCTAATACAGAAAGAAAATGGTGGTAAAGAGAAGATCAAGGAGAAAAAGGAATAAACTCTTATCTCGAAGAGAACAGTGACCAACTGCTAAAGAGCCAAGAGTTCAGCTTATTTTTCAATAGGCAAATGCAAACTATCCCCACCAATGTTAATTGTCACTACAGAGTTGCTTTTTTCAGACTCCGTACATTCATTAGATAAAAGATCCATGAGCACCAATTCTGTTCTAAACAACATTCTAAGGGCCGCCTTACAAGTAGGAACCAACTAGGCAAAATTCATTAGAAGACCAAATAGGAGCAAAAGTAAAGAGGGCTCAATCTGCTATGTCATGGACCACCTATTAAAATCAGACTTGCTGGGACAAAAAGCAGAAAACCGCAGAACTCTACCGAATACCCTCTAATCTCAACGGCAAAGCTACTTCTTACCTCTTGGAAACCATAGGCAAATTTGCTTTTCCCCTCCCAACAAAAGGCTTTTTAGCAGTTGAACTGAATCAAGTTTCACCCATTTACTGCTGTCTTTGCATTGTGTTAAACACAGTCGGAAATTTCTGAGATTTTATTGTAAGGAAGATCCATACTACTGGTTCTCACCCTCAATAACACACTATCTGGTGAAGGTCATGCCTCAGGGACTGTGCATAGCAATCTTTGAAACAATGAATACACATAGCAATCCTTGTGACAATGCACTGCATCCCTCTGAAGCTGCTAGTACATTGTATCCATTGGTTTTAGAATTGGTTGTGCCTTCCTGCTCTTAAATATTTGTATCTTCTTTGTCGTCAGTCTACGTGTCTGGCTTTGTGGTGCAGGGTGGGTATTCTGCATTTCACTTTCAGGGTGAGAGTTTCCATAAACTAGATAACATGAATGATAACAGGAGTCCCACCTTGCTCCCTAGCTGCCTGACCACCTGTATCTCCCATCACCTTTCCAAGTTTTGGTCTTTTTTGCTACGTTGGTTACTACTAAAACCTGGAGAAGTGGAATAATACCACTGAAAGTCCTAAGTAAAGAATCTATTGAAGGATTTTCCCCCGCATGCTCAGTGGCAGATGCAGGTGGCAGTATCCCTGCAACACAAAGAGAGAGACGACAGGCACAATGAGAACAAAGAGCTGCTGAGTTCCACATTAGTGAAAGAAATTAGGAACGGACGCATAACACTGAGGACAAGAAGAATTAAGATGTAAAGAAAAGCGGTCATTTCACTGTGAAATACATATATTCCCTGAAAGGCGAGAAATACACAGCCCTCCTCTCCCCCATTTACCCAGCATGGTCTATATAGAATGCAGCCACGCAACCAGAAGTAAAGCTTTGGAACTGTATTTTCTAAGTAAGTTATCACAAAAAAAAAAAAAAAAAAAAAAAAATTTATTGTTTTACAAGTAGGCACTCATTGAAATCTGACATAAGAAAGAGGGGAAACATAGCATCTTACATTTCAATTCCACATTATTCTTCCGAAAAGACAAATTTGCCCTCTTCTTGTTTTGAAAGTGTGAAATAATTCTTGTCCAGAAAAATTTTAAACTATTACTTGCTATTAATGCCCATTTTTCCCTTCAGAGAATTGTGTGTGTGCACAAGTCAAAGACACTCAAAATGCACACTGACTTTAAGTTCGTAGCCCCAGGATGCCAGGCTCTTTAACACATAATTAAAGAGGTTTTGATGATGTCAAGGTTTCAATTAAGCATTCTTGATTTTTTTTATTCTGATGCAAATTTTAAGTGGTGTGCTTTGAGAGAAACTGCATGCATAGATGTTCGAGTTAATTATTTATTTTAAATGAAATAATAAGGTAATTTTAGAGATTTACAAAGAAGGTACAAAAATGCCTATCTAATAAAAAATGAGGCTTTAAGGATACAGTTGAAACAACATAAGGAACGAAATACATTCACATATCACGTATTTAAAACTGGGTAAAGAAATACATATTTTTACAATAAGTCATATTCATTATACTGTAGAATTACACTGAAATCATTCTGGAGACATTTTAGCAATAGAATAAATTTAATTTATGATTTACACAGTGATCTCTAGTAGTATTATAGACAACTAAGGTAGGTAAAACTATAGGCAGTCAGGTCTAGGCCCTCGGTGGAGTCAATACAGAGAATGAAAACACATTACAACTGTGGCCCAAAGTACATCTGTTGGAGGCCAGGTCTCAAAGACAAAAATGACCAGGCATACATGCCTTCATGAGAGATAAACAATAAATTAACATCAATCGTCCAGGTCGGTGACCAAGACCACCAGTTCATTTCTTCCTGAAAGGTTCTTTTTCTTTCCATGTACACTTTCTACATAACCTGCTTTCCCATGGAATCAACATTACCTAAGCCTCTAAACTGGTAATCAAACATTGATTGATCATAGTTTTGTCCAGCATTGTACCCAGCTTGTGATTTTACTCTGTAGAACTTCCTTTATAAAGTGGGATCCATGACAATCCATTTTTAGATCCCCATCTGGTCTCTCTCTTTCCCCCCCCCCTTCCCCCTCCATCTATCTATCTATCTATCTATCTATCTATCTATCTATTCCCACTCTTAATTTCTGTTTTTGCTTTGAATTCAGACTTTGGTTTTGGGAACATGAGCTCAACCTATCTGACATCTAGCAGGTTGGGAGTTACATTTATTTCCCCCATATCAATAGTATTTACAGATATCAATAATCAGGTTGATTATTAGTCCAACAACAGCACTGCAAAAACAGCATAATTTCCTCTTGAATATAAACATGTAATTCTCGAAAGAAATTTAGGAATAGCAATCATTATCCTCATTTTACAGATGAGTTAGATTTGGGTTTAGTCAAGAAAATGATGGCAACCCTTCATCACTTTCTAATGTCTCGACCATGCTCTTTTCTACCTTTTATCTCAAATCAGATAAATTCCTCCTTAGAGTAAGTCCTGTATGTTTTAAATGTAGATTTTCAGTCAGTTCAGCTGACATTCCATAGTATGACCACTATGTTAACTCAAGATCACAGATCCAGTTGCCCTAAGAAATAAAATTCATTTAGTGTGTAAAACTAAGATCAAGGATCATGAACTGTGTTTCCCCTGTTGATTCAGACTATCCTGTCTGAGTGATCATTATACCTTCTGATGGAGATTCCTGTCTCCAGAATAGAGGCGAATGTGGTCAGTTCCTCTGTTCATGTGGCCTCACAGAACCTCACGTGATGTCTAGCACACCACAAATAAACACTGAAATGTTTTTTTAAACGTAGATGAGTAAATAATTAAATCCCAAAGTTGTCACCAAAACTGAGATCAGAACCTAATTAATTACCATATGGTACCTCATTTATCCTATGGTAGCAACATAGCAAGATTAGAAGGCTATTTCCACAATAATTGATTATTTCATATCTGACCCAAGTAAACTAGAAAAATACTATATTTAATTTATTTTACATTAATGGACTAAAGATAATTCAGAGAGAAAACAAGAATATGTGAGGTCAGAACAATCCCCTTGTCAGTTGTACCATTCTAACCTCAACCAGCATGCCAAAAATTCATGGGATAATACATAACAAAGTCACATACAATATTATAGTGACAATAACAGTAATAAAAATTATTCGGTTTATTTGACAAGCTCTATCTGTAAGAGGAGTTTTAAATAAACACATATATGTGTACTATGTTCAGGTCATGATGCTGTATGAGTCTTAAAATGTATGACATTATCCATCAGGGTACCACAAGATTGAGTGTGGTAAATATCATTACAAAAATATGAATCAACAACACAGAGACTAAGAATAAATAATTTTCACTAAAAGTTTGAGGAAGGTTTAATGTACAAAATGGCATTATTCCATGTGCTTCTCATAGAGTTGTGAGGTATTAAGGTAATTATTATGATATTTGTTCACCAGTCAGAACATGGTGTATAATAAAACAAAAACAAAACTGAAAATACAGTGGCCCAGTTCTAACTATTGTTTTCTCTGTGGTCCATTTCCTTTATACTTACCAATAGCTTCCATCTAACACTACCAAGAGTATGAAACTTTTTAGTTTTGTTGTTATGTTTGTTTTAATGTATAGTATAGTACAGTACAGTACAGTACAGTACAGTATAGTGTAGTATAGTACTGGAAATTAAACCCAGGGAACACTTAGGATACATGACCAACATTTCCAATTTTGAGGAAGGTCTCCTACCCTTTGGGCATAAGTCTGAGTCCAGTGGATTGATCGCCTATTTTTTGCCTGTTAATTTGTACTTTAGCACTATGGTGGCCAACTCTGTATCTCAGAGGGATTCCCTGAGGGATACAGAAAGCAATATATATGTTTATCCACTTTGTATGATGAACAGCAAGGAGTGTGCACATGTGCAAAAGTGTCAAATTGAGATTTGGACCCACCGTTATGCTCCATCTAACAGGCTTTGTGGATGTTTTCCTGAGCATCTAATGGACCCAGGATTTGTTTTATTTAAAAAGTTTTCTTCTGATTTTTCTGCTAGAAAGACTCCCTCTTGGTACAATGGCACATGAAAACCCAGATTTTCAAGTTTTGGAGGGGGTCAAAAGTGAATCATTATATTACTCATACATAGACGATGAAGATGGCCCATTGTGATAAAAAAAAACATGCTTTTATAACAGAAGGGTGGTGTGATTGGATGATGATGATGATGATGATAATGATGATGATGATTTTGGCATTGGCTGTGTGTTTCCTATGACAGTGAAATGGAGCAAGAATCAAGTGATACAGACCCAAGAAATGCAGACCTCCTTGATTCAGATGATGAAGAAAACAGCAATGTAAGTACATATTTGATTAGTTGAAATGCTGAAAAATAGCCATACAACCAAATGGAATGATCCAATGTTAGAACTACCTCCAAAAATATAGAGAGGGGCTTGGCAGGGTTGAAAGATATTAATCAGAATACCTGCACTGTCCTTCAGGGTTATTCAGGGTTGGAAATTGAAACAGCTGAAATGCTACAATATGCTGTAAAATATGCAAAGGCTGAAAGAAGTAAAATGTTAGGTATGCACCAATAGCCTTATTCAAAAATGGATTTATTATGACACTTAATTAGCTTAACTGAAAGCATACTTAGGACTGCTGTATGTAGCACATATTCCTCATGGTGGTTGCAGGAATATAAAAGACTTATGGGAAAGCAAGGGGTCAAAATATGGCATAAAAATTATGCCCTTGTAAGTGAGAAGCCTTATTACACTTTCAGTTTAGACATTTATCCTGGAACTCAACCATCAGGTCCCTATTCTGTAATAACAAACTGAGCAATGTTGTGAACAGATTTGTCTCTCCCATCTCCCGAACTAATCAGAATGTGACATTTGACAACTGGTTTCCCAGTTTCCAATTGATGTTACATTTCCTAACAGAGAATAAGTAGATCAGATCAGAAACTGTACACAGGAACAAATCAAAAATTCCAAATGAAATGTAGCAATTTCACAACAGAAAATTGTACAGTACAATCTATGAATTTCAAAAAGGTATAACATTGGCTTTGCAGGTAACCAAGAAAAGCAAATTGGTACTGCTGATGTCAACATTTCATCATGGTGAAATATTAATAGGGAAACCTTTACAAAATGGAGGTCTAACATGGAAAATTTCAACAACAAAACCAAACATACAGTAGATGTTGTTGATGGGTTATGTAGTATCTATGTTGTCACTTGAAATGTGAAGCATTGGCCAATGATCATGCTTTACTCAATCCTAAACATGTGTCATGAAGAGTTTAGTAGTTTACAAAGAAAATAAGTGCAAAATATCATGGAGAAATCTTCTTAGAGGACTGGAACTACAGATCATTGATAGCAGAGGAAAAGTAAAAGGTTTCTGTCCAGGAAACTACATAAAAAATTGTGGAACAGCCTAGGAGCTGCTGCAACTGGTGAGTAAGAGATCTGAGCCTGGCTCCCCACCCTGCCATTGATCGGGAGATGTTATGACTGGGCAGGAAGGGGTTCAAGATAGGCTCTTCTCCCTGCCATTGATCCAGAGATGCTGTGGCTGGTGAAAAAGGAATCTGAGTTGGGTGCCTGCTCCCTCCATTGATGGAACTCAGGGACTGAAGACTATCAAGAAAGCTGGAGACTTAATAGAACCCCAGCTAGAATGCACACAATGGACAGGTGGGCCTTGGGGTCTAGCAAAGTCTGAAGCAAAAGTAACAATATGAGCTAACAGGTTAAATGTGGAAACTGATTGAGGACCATGGCCATCTGTTAGAAGAAGCAGCCAATTCCACTCCCTATGCACACACAGGCCACCATCAGTACCCTCCCATGGGTAACCAACATGGGCCAAGAGAACAAGCAGCTAACTCTATCCCAATGAACCTGATGGCTGCCATCAGTTCCACATGGCTGGGAGAATCAGCTAGCCATGGCTCAGAGAAGTCACATGTCTGGAGAAGCCCATCCCACACTCCACTGCCTCCCTAGGAACCAAAGTTAAGAGACACTCAGGTACCTGACCCATTCCCCTACACTGCAGATGCGTAACCAATGAGAGAAACACCTGGAACTCCACATCTGGCTCATGCAGAAGAAACCAGGAATATGTCAACATGAAGGAGCAAAAGGCAATGTCTCAGTTCCAGCCCACAAAGAGCAAGCCCAGGAGATATGGACATGGGAGACTTTGGAAGGCACACACCTGAAATTTCTGAGTTGATGGCAACCGAATTAAAGAAACTACTTTATAAGGCTGTAAAAGAAATCAGATCAGAAATAATCTCTGGTAAAAGGAGAAATGACAAACATAATAAAAGTGTTGCTGAGCGTATCTAAAGAAAACAAAGATTTAAAAAAGAAGAACATAGGAAAATGAAGGAAACTTTGAATGAGCAATTGAAATGCATGAAACAGATTCAAAGAGATATCCAGACAATTAAAAACTCCATTGAAAGCTAGCAAATGTGAAAGGAAATAGCTGTTTAAAATAACAAGGAGCCAGGAAATAACAATTCAACAGCTGCAAGATTACAGAAAGAAAAATAATTTAAGTGTGATAGGTGTCAGCAAAAAAGCAGCAGTCAACACAAACGACATAAAGAGTATCTACAGAAATAATAGTACAAAAGTTCCCAAACATGAGAAAAGGACCCTGCACACAGATATGTGAGGCATATAGAACTCCAACTAGCCATAACCGAAATAAATCTACACCAAAACATATAATAATCCAGAAATTCATCCCAAGAACAATATTAAAAGCTGTTAGAGAAAAGAAATAAATCACCTATAAAGCAAAGCCCGTCGGAATCACAGCAGAATTCTCAACACAAACCATCAAGTTAACAAGAGCTTGAAGTATTTCAAGTCCTGAGAGAAAACAACTTTCAACCCAAATTGATGTACCCTGAAAAAATATCTTTCAAAATTAATAGAGAAACAAGATACTTCCATGACAAAGAACAACTGAAGGAATGCATGACCACCAAATGCACCCCACAAAAAATAGTAGAGAACATTCTAGAAAGAGATAAAAACTACCATATTTCCAGGAACAGCAGCAGAGAGGGATTGCCAAGCAGCACAGGCAACTAAATGGAGAGGAAAAGTAGAGAGCTAATGGCAGGAAAATAGCAAGACAGAGATGAGCCAGTGCATGTTGAATATAACCAATAATGTAGATTGCCTGAATTCACCAATAAAAAGAATCACAGGCAGAGCAGATCAAGAAACAAGATCCATCAATATGTGGTGCACAAGTTAACTTGAAAGAAAATTCATAGACTGAAAATCAAAGGAGAGAAAACAATTCTCCATGCAACAGGGAACCAGGAAAACAACTGGGGATAGTTTGTGCATTGACCACAGAATGGATAAGAAAGATACAGCATTTTTACACACTGAAAAGTTACTCAGCTATAAAGTAGTATAATCTTGAGGCTTTTGTAGGTAAATGGATACAACTTGAGATCATGTTGTGGGTGAAATGGTTTGGACCCACAGGTGTCAACATTGTGTTGTCTCTCTAGTTAAAAAAAAAAAAAAAAACTGAAAGAGTTAGTGGGATCCAAAATGTACAGTAGATATTGTGAAGGTGAAAGGGGAGGAAATGTCTAAAAAGGGAAGGTGGTAGCCATTGTTAGTTTCCTATTATCTTGCTTTCAAGACCTGTATGATTTTCATTGTTCTGTTTTGTTTGGTTTTATTGGGATTTTTTGGTTTTATTTGTTTTTATTATATCTGGCTTTGTTTTATTTGATTTTATCATATCTGATAATATGGGCAGCTATTTCAAAGATAACAAGATATATTATGATAGCCATTGTTGATTTTCTATTAGCTGATTTTGAAGCCCTGCATCATTTTCATTGTTTTGTTTTTGATTGATTTTATTCTGTTTTTGTTTTGTTTGATTTTATTATGTATGATGGTATGGTCAGTCACTTTGAAGATAACAAGAAGCGTTATGGTAGCAATTGTTGATTTCTTATTATTATGTTTTGAAGTACTGTATTGTGTTCACTGTTTTGTTTTGACTGGGTCTATTCTGTGTTATTTTGTTTGGCTTTCTCTTTAAAATAAAAACGAATGTGCATCAAACTAGTGAGCTGATAGGTGAATAGCCCGGCACAGCATCATAAAGACACTACAACAATAGGAAAACAGAAAAGGATGTCAACCCTGCCTTCCAATAAAGTACAGGAAAACAAAGCATACATACCATCCATGTAAGCAACAGTTGTGTGTGTGTCTGTGTGTGTGTGTGTGTGTGTGTGTGTGTGTGTGTGTGTGTAACATGTATTGACATGCGTGAAAACTGCCTTGGATGTGACAGCTGAAGGAAATTTCTTTTTTTCCTGTGGTAGATTTCTGTTTGTTTTTATATTGTATTTCACATAGGTTTTTATTTTTGATGTTATCTTTTAGGTTTTGTAAGCAAGTAAACAGCTGATGTGAAAATGCTGGTGTCTATTTTAAGCACTTATTACATATTTGACACTGTATTTTATTGGCATCTTATTTCCCTGCTAAGTGCATGTTGTATAATACAGTAGGAGACTCTTGACAGAACAGGAAGAGATGTGAAAAGATTGCCACACAGGGAAGGAAAGCTAAGCACACGTGCTGTCAGTGTAAGTGAGACGCGTTCACAGAACATGCAGTTGTCATGTGTGAAGACTGCTGTGAGTGTGACGGTTAAAGCCAAGCTTAATTTTATGGTAAAGTTCTATTGGTATTTTCACTGTAGTTCATGTAGGAATTTATTTCTAATGTTATCTTTTAGACTTTGTAAGGAAGTCCACACCTGATGTGATAATGTTGATGTCTATTCAACATCTGTTGATGCACAATGCATGTTAAAAATTTAATGTTATTTTATTGATATTTTATGCTCCTGTTTACTACACACTATATAATTTAACAAGAACCTCCTGACAAACAGCAAAACCACTGAGTTGTCAAAAGGCCAGGAGAGCAAAAGAATGTGCTGTCAGTGTAAGCAACGTGTGTGTGCGGGACATGCTATTGTTCTGTGTTCAGATAGTGCTAATGTTTTTGTACTGGGAATTGAACTCAGGGTCTCTTGCTTACCAGGTGGGTACTGTGCCACTGAACTCTATCCCCAGCCCTAGGTGTGATAATTGAAATAAAGATTATATTTTTTGTAGAATCCTGTTGGTATTTTCACTTTAGTTCATATGTAAATTTATTTCCAATATTCTTTTTTACACTTTGTACACCAAAAAACAATCAATATTGAAAATTTTCATGTTTTTTACAAATAATTAAATTTAAAATGCAATGCTTTATTTTTGTGTTATTCTTCCTATTTAGTACTCATTGTTTAATATAATAAAACTCATAAAATTAAACAGAAACAATCTAAAGAATAAATGGGGGTCTGGAGACCCATGTTTATGTGCCTTGATGATGAAATTAGTGTTATGCTCCAAATTGCCCAGGCTGGCCTTATCCTGGTAATCCTCTTGCCTCAATCTCCAGCATAATTGGGATTACAAGCACACTCTACAAAACCTGGCCACAGTTCTTGAGACTAATTATTGGTGCTTACTAAATGTGAGGAATTACTCTAAATACTGTGTAAATATTAACTTATTTGACAAGTAAGCAACACTTTGAGTTAATTATTATTCTTATTTTATAAATGAAACAGAGGCATAGAGAGGTCCATCTGCCCAAATCACCCAGTTAAATGACAGAGCAAGGATTCAAAGTTACGCTGCCCAACCTGAGAGTTCAAGCTCCTAAACTGTATATCTCTTTTCAGGTCTTAGATAATACCTAGCAAATACCCTGCTCCAGTCTTCAAGGTTTATGAATAAAGACTATTCACCAGGGTGAAATCATTGCTTGGGTTGCCTTGAACAAAGTGAAATTTATTAACAAAAAAACTATTACTGAAACTTTGAAGGTCGCCAAGCACAGATTAGGAAACAGTAAGCTTCTGAGATCAACAAAGTTGCCAGTGCTGGTATAATTTTTGATAATACAGCTCCTTATTCAGTGCTTATTTTTGAACAAAGACAAAAGCAGATTAAATTATAACTGTACTGTTTTGAGTTTAGCCATACTCACTCTTCAAATGTAACTATCACTCCTAAAAATTACTCAGAAGTAGCTACGTCACCACCTGTATCAGACCTGAGCAGATCCAGTACTCATGTTAAAGTTCAAAATCATACTTAAAACTTGAACCTTTTTTCAAAATTGAAAATGTTTTACTTAAATAGACATTTTTGAATCAAATTTGATTTTATTCAAAATAAATGCTTACAATTCTTAAGGCACTTTTAATAGTTTTTCAAAATTTAAATTTATAAGCGAAAAATGAATCTAGTACAATTCAAGTCTTCCAGAAAAAAATTGTCCTTATACAAACAGTACACTGAATATCTACTTTAGAGCTTTCAAAAGTGTTTGCATTTAGAACAAATTATTTTCTTGTATACCTCAATTGTTTCTTTCAACATAAAAGTCAATAGTTAGTGTTTTCTCTCTTTAATTCAAAAAAGTTGGTTTTCTTTGATAATTTACACAGCTTTTATAGAAGTACCTTGCAATATATTGCAATCACATGGAAGTGTTTAAAACCAAAATCAAGTCATTTGAAAGTGTGTGATATCCAACAAGACAATCCCTCCTATGATAGTGGATCCTTAGTTCTTTTCCAAGGGACAGGCATAGCTATGAGGACATGACACTTGGAATCCGACAAATATACAGCAGAAAGCAACACACAGAAGAGAGTGTCCCACTCTTTGACAAATTATCATGTTTTGGAAGATATAAGTCAGCCTTAAAGAAATTACAAGTGTATTCAAAACAAACCTCCAATGGATATGCATGCTCTATGCAAATAATTTTCAGAAAATAATAATTATGTCATAAAAGGATGATGTGTACTTCATCTACAATCTAAGGTCATCCTTCACAAAGACAATAATTATAATCTTTTGTCAATCATTGTCTCATGATTGCAGACACAAACATGCATTATACAAGGTTTCAGTCAAAAATGAACCACATGTGCTAGGATGGTCCCATAAGATGATGTTGCCTGATGACATCAAAGCCATCTTTGCTTGTCTAAGTACATTGTGTGATATTCTAACAATTATGAAATACCCTAACAATGTATTTCTCAGAAGATAACCCCATCATTAACTGATATATGCCCGTATGATCCTATTTTTATCTTCAGAAGTAATTTGTTTAAACCAGGTGTGTTGTCACACGCCTAAAATCTCTGCTATGGAAGAAGCTGAGACAGAAGAATCTCAAGGTCAAGGTCAGCCTGTGCAATTTAGCACAACTCTGTTGTGAAATAGAAAGGCTGGGAAGGATGTATCTCAGTGGTAGTACTCTCCTAAGATGGATTCTCAATATGAAGAAGGAAAGAAGAAAAGAAAAATGGGAGGAAGGAAGGAAAGAAGGAAGGAAAATGTGTCAATTACCAATGAATATCCTACAAATATGTGGTTGTCTTTACCAAATCAGAATGCAAGACGCTCAAAGATGAATGGCTCTGATAGCTAAAGCAGACCCTTATCCTTTGGAGAAGAGAGAATTAATTACTAGGACAGTTTTCCAGCATTATAACAAATTTGAATCATCTGTTTTCAAACTCTGGGCTTAATTTGATGGTATTTGTAAGCAATTTTTATTAGTACACAGACAATGTCTGAAAACTCCCAGATGTCACCAGAAAACTAGAGACAGGCAAAACGAACAATAAAACATACTTTTGAAAGATCAAGCTCATTAGGTGATGAGGCCAACAGATGGCAAATGCAGCTTCAGAAAAGAAAACTAAAACAATTTAGCTTGTAGAAGACAGAAATTCAGTTAGTAACTTTTGGAAACCTCTCTTGGAGACAAGACGGCGATGATGAGTTCCTTCAGTGCTGTTGCACTACACAAGTGGACCCGTAGGAGGGAGGTCAGAGGACGGCAGGGATGCAGGCTCAGAAGACCGTCCTCTGGGTCAGGTACGTTGGTCAGTGGAGGTTGATTCTACCTTCAGCTTTCTATAATTGCCAAGATAAGGAAAAGGATCTGGCCAACTCTACACTAGCTCGTATGGCTCCTGTTTCACCACAGTAAAAAATTTCTTTCATCCACAGATCATGCTCCAAAAAAATCTTATGACTACATGAGACTCTGAAGAAACAGGGAAGATATTCAGTCATACCATCTGACCAGAAGGACTGAATGGACTTAGTGTATAGACTTAATGTGTAACACTGCCTACTACAATAGTCTCCAATATAGATGTTTCCAGTTGCTGAGTAAACTTTCGGCTGATTTACTGAGGCTTGGCCAATTTGCAAACATTTTGGAATCTCCTGTTTTTCTGATTGTTCCACTGTAAATTCATGATGATTTTGTCTTTGGTTCATGTGAAACTTAAGAATACAGCTCCTTTTGTATGTACATATGGGTACATATTTCTATCATCTTTTATTACTAATTCTTAATTTTTGTTGTGATCAGAAATCAGATTATATAAATCAGACATTGAAATTTGGTAGACTTCCTTTTGCCACTTAGTGCACTATCAATATATGGAAATCCTACTTGTGAACTTGAATATTACGTATATGTTGTATCTATTGGGGATATATACACATATATAAATCTATAAAATAATATTTATCCAAATTTATAATATTTACATAGATATATAACCCATGTACACTTTTTGAAATCAAATGGCTTAATTACTTTAATTTTTAATTCAACTACAAGTAGAAAAGTATTTAAATGTCCTATTTGGGTCATGTATATATGAAAATATATATTTTTATATCTTTGTGAATGTATGTTTAATATTTATATCTTGTCTGTGGAATATGTGTGCATTCATTCATCATACCTGTTTCCATGTGTCTATTTCCTTATCAACTGATCTTTCAAATGGTTTTCTTTTTATCTCTGCTATATTCTGGATTGATTTCTAGTATTACCTCTTAATCAATTCATATTACTTTTATTATCCCAGCTTAGAGTTTATTCAGTCTACAGAGTTTTAAAGACTTTTGTAAAATTTCTCATTTCCTTGGAATGATCTAGTTCTTTAATATTTCTTTTATATAAACGTTTACTCTGAAGCTCTTAAACATGGCAATTTTATTTTCAGTTAGTCTAAAATTATCTATTTTCTAATACAATAATCCTTACTTGTTCACAGAAAATACACTCCAAGATCCCTACTGAATGTTAGAAAACACAAATATTACTCTTTAGATATCATTTTCCCCTATACATAACTACTTTAAGATTTAGCTTGTAAATTAAGCACAGGAAAAGATGAACAAAATCTAAAAATAAAATGGAAAATATAACTATACACTATAATAGAAGTTTTGTGAACATAGGGTCATACACAAAATATATTCTAGTATTGTAGATTTTACAACCTCAACCTAGAATTTTTTATCTTTCCTTATTTAGTTGAATATTTTCACATTTTTTCAGTTAAAGGAAGCAAATTACACCTTTTATTTGTCATATCTGAACTACCTGCATTATTATGCTTGTGGTTTGGGGCCATTATTAAATATAATAAAGGTTATTGAAACACAAACACTCCAATTCTGTAACAATCTGATAAGCAAGACTCTTGCTAAATGAGAGTAATGGGCATGTGGCATACACCCATGGATATGCTGGACAGAGGCAGGTGTCATGCTCCTGGCAGGATGGAGCAAAATGGCATGAGATTTTATTGTGCTACTTAGGATGGCACTTGATTTAAAACTTGTAAACTGTTTACCTCTAGAACCTTCCATCTAAGTTTTTTTAGATCTTATTTGACCTCAGGTAACTGAAAGTATTTAAAGCTAAACCATGCATAAGAGGAAGCCACTGTATTTGATTTTACTTTATTTTCTCAGTACTCCACTCGCTGTCACAACTTGAGGATTGAACCCAGGGCCTTCACATTGTAGTGTATCCCAGCCCTTCATTGTTTTGTTTTGAGACAGACTCATGAAATCACCCAGCCTGGATTTGAACTTGCATAATTCCTGCTTCTGCCTCTAAATGTTGATTTTCTTTGTATGTTTTACAATTTTGAATGTTAGATCCACTGTGAGTTGATGCAACTTTTTGTTTTCTCTCTTCCTCCTCTCTACTTAGTTTTGTTCTCTCAGCCCAGCCCCTAGAACCTGTAGTCCTAAATTAGATCCTTCTTTAATGGCTCAGGGCTCCTATTTAACCATAATATTAAGGTAGTGAAGGGATTAGGTGGCCAAGCTTGATTACAGAGTTTGATTCTGTCCTGCTCTCCTCCTTGTCACTCAGACTCATAAGTTATAGCTTTGGGCAGCAACTGACAGCACCTCTTTTCTTCCCTGTTTCCCATGTGGAGGGAAAAGAATGGTGTGACTCCCCATCCCCTAGCCCATTGCTCCATGGCCTGGGAACTGGTGTCCTCCATTCCTCTGCTGCTTCTATTACTGAGAATGGCAGTCCTGAGCCTCTACTGCCTACTTCCTGCCTGTTCCTGGTCCATAAAGACAGTTGTCCCATTTCATTCTTGTTTTTTATTTTCTTCTATTTTATTCTCCTGTGCTTAGATGTTTGGATGGGCTGGTGGTCTTTGAGCAACTCAAAGTACAAACTTTGAATGTCATTTTGACAAGAGTCTGAATCCTTGTATTATCTGCCTTTACAAAGTAAGCAAGCAGTGCATCATAACTGTGCATCACACCACAGTCAGTGTGCTCTCTCTGCATGTTACAGCCCCACTTCCACATCTATGCCAGGGCCCCAGACTGTATACTACTGAGTCAGCATGCTCATCTCTGCCCAAGGGATGGGAGGGAATAACAGAGGTTTTGTGCTTCTCCTTTGTATTTATGTAAAAGAAATTAATTGCATAAAATATCTTCCCCTAAAAAGAAATACTAAATGTTTCACATGTGTTGCTGTATAAGGATTTGATAAGTTCATTTTGAAAGGGGCAACTGAGCAGCGACTGCAATTTGCCTCTCTGCTGCTGCCCCCTCAGTTGCAGGCCCACGACTCTCGTTTCCACCTCCTGCTCCTCACCCAGGAAGAGCTGATAAAAAGGATGTGTTGGGGGATAATTAATATGAGTTGCAATGGATTTGAAACCGTGGAGAGATAGCACTTTTACAATAAACAGCTCAGGATCGTATTTGTCACTCCCCCACCACAACCCCTCAAAGAATAGAATGGAGAAGATGAGGGCGTATACATTTGGATTTGTTTTAAATTGTAAAAAGCTGTTCTTTTACATTTTCCATCTGTTGCTTCAGAACTTCAAAGTGGCTATGGTAACTGTTGGGAATAGGAGACTGAACCATGTTATAACCGGGTATGGTTTGATCCCTACTGTGCCTCACTTACGGGGAGAGACACTCATGGTTAGTATTGGCACATGAAGAGAGTTTTTCTGCAAATATGTTAGCTTTCTGGTCAGTGTACAGCAGAGATCAGAATTACTTACAGATATTCTTTTAAGTCACTGAGTTGTAAGGTGTTAATTCTGATGGGGGGAAAAAAAACCCTCTTCCATCTTTCCAAGCTGAATTTCAACACATAATGAAGTAGCTCAATATTCTTTACATAAATCTTAAAGACCACTAACTAAACATATTTAAGCCATGCTCTTAGTCATTCTTGGAAAAAAAGAATGATTTACATCATTGCCAGCTTTCAGATTCAATCCCTTTTCTGAAGATATTTTTGAGTTGAAGATACGAACAGAAATACATTGCTGATGGCGGAGTTAATGTGGTCATCTTGAGCAGTGCTGTGTGCACTGCAGGATAAAGCAAGATGTGTCATCAGTACTGGCACTGATGGCATAAGAGGAAGCTATTTCTAAATTGAATGAGTTTAACTTTGGAATCTACCAGATGTGGTGGTGCACACCTGGGAGGCGGAGGCAGGAGGACAGCCTGGGCTATATATCAAATTCAAGGCCAAGCTGAACTATGTAGTGAGGCCATCTTAAAAAAAACAGATTCTGAATTGAATTAGTATGCCAGTGTAAACATATTCATTTTTTCATAAAAGAAAAGTGGTATATTTTGAGTACTTTACTAAAATATTTCAAAGCTATAGACCAACCCTACATAATTGGCTGGGTTGTGGTTCTTTTAATACCATTTGCCACTAACAGAAACAGGATTCTTGAGCAAAGAAATGCTGATTAGAGATCTAAGGTAGGAAATATACTAGATGATCCTACAATTTGCAGCAAAAATGAGTAGAATTTGTATCTTGAAGACTCAAGAATCAATATGAATAAGCTCTTAGTGTCCAAAAGTGGAACCACTGTGGCATCAATAGAATGATAAAATATCATGAATGAAACATTAACTCTATAAATCCAAAATGATACTTTAACTACAAAGCTACATTTCTGTGATATTTCTTGAATGGTGCTGCTTCCACTTAAGAATTGTCAAAAATTTTCCCAAACTGTAACATCGCTGAAGAGGTAAGACATTAGACCCTGAAACTTACGAATGTAAACTGACTGAAACACAGTTGGTTCCCAGGGAGTGTAAGTTAAAAATTAGTTTCAAAAAAATTTTAATTTGTGTATAAGCATTGATTTTACCATTTCCTCATCTATCAAGGAAAACCTGCATTGATTAGTGTATTCTACTTCTTCTCACCTCCTAAAAAGAAGGATAATTTTGTGTTGAATTTTACCCTAAATCAACACAGTGAACAATGTAATTGGAGAGATGAGAAAAAGAAGGAAGGAAGCGGGCTGTCTTGGTTACTTTTCTCTCCTTGCAAAGAGAAAATATCTGATGCCCAAAATTAAGGAAGGAAAGATTTATTTAGCACACGGTTTGTGGAGGTTTCAGTCCATAACCAGCTGGCTTCAAGGTTAGGATGGCATGGCACTAGGGCAACACTTTAAAGCTGCAGAAGACAACAAAAGCAACAGGAGCAAAAGGGATGCAGCAGTCTGTTTTCCTCCCTTATATTGTAAGCAGGCGATCACCATTTCCACACCATCTCCATGCCCTCCTCTTGCACAGGCTCAGGATGTTCGCAAAGTGAAGGCCCTTGTACCCTATTGACACTTAGTTAAACTTCTAAATTTCTCAAGTTGACACAATGCATCAACCATAACGGAGGAAATGTTAAGAAAGCTGGAGGTTTAATAGGTTTTAGGCAAGTGGTTGGGATTGGGAATGAGAAAAGTAGAAAAAAAAGAATTTAAATAAAAGTGGATGTTGAGTATGTATTTAGATGCCTTTGACTATCCTTTGAAAAGCACTAGTAAAAGATGAAATGCTTTTTAATAACATTTCAAGAGTTGGCTCTACTTAGTGAACATAGCAGTATTATGGGACAGAAACCGAATTGTTTCTGGATTTACAAAGCTTATTATGGTAACAGTTGTGTACAAAAAGATCAACCTTGCCCAAAGAGTGATGCTGTTTTGTTAGAAGTTCCTAGGAGGCAATTCCTTAGCTCTTGGAATGTGTAATATGTATCTGTGTTTATCTGGGTTCTTGGACCACACCAGATATTGTCTACTAACAATGTGGTTTATGGTAGGAACTTTGGGCCACACACAATCAGCTCTACTTTTGAATGGGCTGGAAACTGAGGCTAGCCATGCAGGGAAAACTTATATAAAAACTGTAGGCAAAGGCTTGCAAGAGCCTCTCTGGTTTCCCCTACTTTAGCATGTATCTTCAATTATTGCTGAGGGAGGGGAATGGTATTGATACAACTACTTTAGGAAGAACAAGTCAAGTTTGGCATTTAGCATCTCCTGATACTGCCTATTCTCTTTCCTTGTCTGATTTTTGTATCATTTCAATAGAATTAATCATACCTATGAGAACAACACATTTTATAAATTCTGCTTTTACATTGAGCTCTCAGAATTGACAATGGTCTGAGAAAGCTCTCAAACTCATGGTTGTGTCAGAAGTAAAGTGGTCCTGAGCACTCAAAATTGTAGAGTTGATGTCAAAAGTGAGGGTGGCCCAAAGGACTCATAAGTGATGCAGAAGTGTATTGCAAAATACACTTTTACACACACATGTAAAGCAGAAGCATTCATGGGAAAGCATAAAAATGAAAAGGAGAACCACATTTAGAAGAGAGTAAGTCTAAAATTGTCTACAGGAAAACTGTACTTCCGAGAAAGTATTGTAATAAAGTAGGAAAATAACATAACTTGTAAAAAAATGAATCCTGTTTCAATATATTTTTACAATAGTGATAGAGTAAATTGGAGGCAGATAATACATATAATGCATACTAATTTTAGTGAAATGCTTACTTGGTCTCAAGGTTTGATATTTTAAAGCATGTCATGTTAAACAGGCTCCAAAAGGATTGAAAATTTATCAATAGTGACACATCCCATGCAAAAAGCAACTCGCATAATAAGAAATCTATACAAATGCAAGACCGGACAGGACTCACTTTGAAAATGTATGGCATAAAATTGATTCAGTCAAATGAAAACTACAAGTTAAGTAGGAGTTCAGTGTGAGGCTGTAATTCTAAAAGTTAATAAAATATTACAATATCCAAATTAGAGAATGACAGTAAGGGTTAATTCCCACAGTATTCTATTCTGGTGGGATCATTTTTAGATTATTGTATTCACTTAAACCCCTACCTTCAATGAAAGGGAATTCAGAATGCTGAGTTCCAATCTAAGTTTTGCTGTTTATAAACTCACTATATTTTGGAATTGGTCAGGGGCTCAGGACTCTAACTCTCTTTATCTCTAGATCCTATAAATTGGGAACTTCAGGCCAGCATCATATTCCAGTGGCTACTGTACAGCTCCAAAATCCTTTGTTCAAAACAAAGGACATTATTTGAAATAACAGAGGAATGCCTGGACACAGTATCTTTATACAAAAAAGTATGGTTCTATCTATAGATAGAATGCTTAGCTTCTATTGGGAAGCTACCATGAGGGACTGCTCAGAAGCCCTGGTCACAATTCATCCCCATTAGTAATAAACACTCAACCCACTTTAGCAGGTGCAAGGCTAGAAATCACAACCTTCCTTGGAGTTAGGTGTAGAAAATTTGAGTATTCAGTTGGATATGAATGAAAGAATGGGGAAGATTTTTCAACATGTCCTTTTTCTTTCTCTGCCAGAAGCACAGTTACAGGGTTGGTGAGCCAGCTTTGGTCAGGGACACTAGAGGATGCCAGTTCAGTACAGCCATATGTTCTGAACAATTAAACGGCTAGAACCTACTTTTATTTTAGTATGAGAAAGAGGAAAATATCTATATCTTGTTTGAGCTACTGTATTTTAGAGGTTCTTTGTTATAGACACTTAGCTATGACTCAAGTTATAGAGAAACTGGTACTGAAATTTGATGCTGTCAAACAAAAGCCTGAAACACATGGTATTGATTAATTGCTTATGTAGTAGAGAACAAAGAAATAACTACCTGGAGATCAGAAATCTAGTGATTTAACAATCTAAACATTTGGCGGTGTTGTAATTTACCTTAGTTAACTAAGAAACCCATGTTAGGGGAAGAGATTAATAAATCTAGAATACTAGTATATATTGTTTATTCTTTGAAAGTCCAATGATTGAGGGCTTAGTCAAGCTAGAAAAGCCAATTTAAACTTGACAAAGAGCAAACGATATCCTTGTCTCTTAGAAACTCTACCATAGCATTCTATCAATGTACTTCAGAGAATGGGAATCAACTTATTGGCAAAAATCAGTGTGTCAGTCAGCCGTCTGTCACTACAAAAAACACTCAAGATAAATAAACTTAATGAGTCTATTTGGTCTGCAAGCCTAAGAGAGAATTGTTATAAAATGAGCCTGGAGTATCTTACAGAAAATATGAAAATGTTCAAACGCACACAAAATGATTTGGGTGTGTCTAGGGAGCTCTAAAGTCAATTGAAAAAGCTTCCTCTGACCAAAGCTGGAACAATTTGAGTAAGAAAAATAAATAATTTAGCACTGAATTATAAGCAAAGATACAAGCAAAAGTACCACTGAATCCACACTGATGCAACCAGTTAAGTAGGTAAGAGAGTGGAGGAGAAGCCATGACTATCCCATGCAGAAGAATGCTGCATAGTTCATGCAACTACTCTGTCCTTAAGATGGAACATAACTCTTTACTCTTTAACTGTGCGCTGTGCATAGCAATTTCCTTCTAAAGATCACAGTATGCAAGGTGGGGAGAATAACTTTACAGTGGGGCAATATAATAGAGACTACTACAGCCATGTGTTCAAGGTTGACATCAACAATAAGAAATCATATTGCTAGTATACACCTTCATGAACGTGATAAGAAAAGCACTATCCTCTGCAGTCTTTCTCTTCAAATCTAGAAGCCCAGTATCGTTGTAAAAGAAACAGCAGAAAAAATATTTGAATAATAAGATCATCAAAAATAAAATCTGAGGAGCTGTCATCAGCAAGAAAAATATAAGGGGACATAGTGACTAAATGTAATATGGTGTGCTGGGCTGAACCATGCAACAGAAATTTAAAAAGGTACTTGGTTATAACTAAGTAAATCTGAATGAAATGCAGACATTAGTTTATAATGGGTTCATTAATTATAGCAAATGCACCATACTAATTTGGGGCTTGATAATGGTTTTTAGATTTTAGCCTTTCTAATAAGCATCTCATTGCTTTAATTTGCATTTCCCTGATGATAAGGGGTTTCATATGCTGATTTGTCACCTACATATATATTCTTTGGTGAAGTGTCTGTTCAGATTTTTGGTTCACTGTTTAATTAACTTTCGTAAGTTATTGTTGAATTTTAAGAATAATTTATGTATATTGGTGACAAGTTCCTTTTTTGACAAGTGTTTTGAAAATATTTTTCCCAGTTTGTTTCTTATTTTTTGGTGTTTTTAACAGTGTCTTTCACAAGCAGAAATTTTTAATTTTAATACATTTCAACTTATCAATTTTTCCTTCTACAGATAATGGCTTTTGGTGTTATATCTAAAAACTTCACCAACACTAACAGGCATGTAGATTTTTCCTATTTCCCTTTAGAAATGCTTATATCTTTGCATTTAAGTTTATGTTTCATTTTGATTCAATTCTTGGATGTTTGTGAAATGTGTAAAGTAAAAGTAAGTTGGCTCTATTTGTCTCAACATGATCTAAACTTGTTCATAAAATTAGTCATATTTAAATGTTATAAATCAAAAGAAATTTAATAAATTCTATTAAACTTCAGTTGTCAGAACAAAATCAAATTTAGTTGAAAGATTTTTAATTGAATTTTATTTGTAATTCTAGAATTGGACAAAATTATTTAAAGATATTATTAGAACAACAACATAAAACAGAATGAGTATTTTCCTGAGCTGAACAGAGAAAGCAGGAACAGAGAACAAGAAGTTAATTGTTTAAAAGTTACTTTCTTTATAAAATTAAAACAGAAAGATCTCCTTATAGTGCTGGTTAAAACTGGTTTATAGGGGGGTTTGGCTATCATCTTTCTTCTTATTCCTCAGAAGGTCAGATAAACAACTTCAGCTTTGTGATATGGAATTTTAGCAACAATAATTCCACTTTACTTTGTTATTCAGAATCCCTTACAGGAGATTAGTCCAATAAGTTTTATTCAATGCAACTTTCACTGATTAACATTTATTTGTAATAATCAGTTAAAATAACATGTTTCTTGCCTACTTCTTCATTATCATCTCTTCATGTTCACTAATTCTAGCCTTCTGGAATTCTTTCTACTGCTGAATCACATTAAAGTTCTACTGAATTTAGGACCTAGATATTTTCATGAGGGAGATTTCAATCCAATTTGCCCGCAAGGATCTGAAGAATCCTTGAAACGCAAGATCCTTTTCTCTTGAAGGAGGCAAAATCAACACATTGTAATGAAAGGTATACAAGATCTAAATGGAAATGTTTCTTTCTATTAGATACACTGTTTATATTGCCACAAGAAAATAAGAAAAGTTTGTAAAAATCCTCTGAGAAATCTCTTCTAGATTAGAAATGATGCTGCCTTATTATTTAGTGTTTGGAAAGCCAAAAGGGAAATGCTCTTTATACCTCAAATGAGGTGTGAAAATCTCACACCTCGTTCCCATCACACCATGATACCACACGAGAAGTGGGCCAGTTCCCACTCACCCCACCCCCACCCCACAGTCACCAGGGCTTCCTTGAGGGCTCCTTTGCCTGAGTGAGCAACTTCATCCTGGGTCCGAGAACAGGCAGCCCTTTGGTGTAATTCATCCTTGGCATAGAGTTGAAAACAGCCCGAGTAATGTCTGAATATTATTTTCATGGGTAATAGAGGAACCTTAAAGCTTTTTTGATTGGTCTTTGTGTCTTGGTGTTTGTATTTGCATCTCATTGTGTTTAAAAGAAGCAAAGGTTAGCTGTATCGCAGAAAAAAACCCTGATTTTTGTCAAGTCTAAGGCAGCTTCTCTTGGAAAGTTTTTTCCATATTCATTCCTTCCCATTATTTAGAATTTATTTTTTAAATAGCTCCTTTTCATTTTATGAAATTATTTTTTAAAAATACCTCCTTACACAGTCACTGAATTATTTCCTTCATGGATCTTCTTAATTACAGAATTATATTTATTTGTTTGCTGTCTCTCCTTCATCTACTTTAAGTTTCATGAGGACAACAACAGCTGTTTTGTTGATTATAGGATCTGAAACATAGCAGATTCTTAAAGAAAAAATGGAAGTTGCATAACAGTAACATAGATGAATGTAAATTATAAACCATAAATTTTAAACAGATATTAGAACAACTGAGTAATTAAATGTATTAATGAGAATGATGTACAAAAAAGGGTGCAGAAACACTCCAGAGATCCTTCTTAAATGGTACTTTTAAGGCAAAGATGATGTTCACTTTCCTCTTAAAGTAAAAAAAGAAAAAACCTGAAATCACAACCTAACTCAGGCATTTTAATATCTCAGTAAATATAGACAAATACCTAGTAAACAAGTGTAGGAAGAGTGCCTAACTTTGTGTTGTGATAAATTTAAATGAAATTATAAAGCACACACAAAAGATTCCATTTCTTGAGGCATCTAGAAAAAGAGATCACACAAAAAGGATGAATAAAAGAACAAACTTAGATCTATACTGAGCTGGAAGATGCATTACAGAGTCACTTTCTTAACCCCACATTTTAAACAGTAGGCAGTGTATCTAAGAGAGAACACAAACCCATTCAAATTAGGAAGCATATTCACAGGTGCCTCTAGGAACTGCTGAATCTTACAAAACAGTTGGAGCTCTAAAAGCAGATTATACATTGTACCAAAATAACAATTACATAGTTCAAAAAAATCGTTAGAGTATCATATATATCAGTGACTTGTTTTGATATAGCTCTGAATCAAAAAAGAAAATGTTACAAACACTCATGGTTTTCCACCATGGTAAACAAGTCAGAGAGTGAACCAGCAGTGATAGCTAGACCATTTCACACATACTGTATATCCAAGTAGCTCAGTGATTATAATCAAGAATACACAGATTACTTCTCAAATAAATTCTTATTGCCTGACTTTCCTTGAAAAGTATATGATATTTTAACAAATTCCATTTCTGAAAGTATTGTATTTCTCTTGTTTTCCTAAAAAGATAATGTCCTGGTAGAACTCTTATTTCTCTACAAAGGTATCTTTCAATCAGCAACAGAATTCCTAGACTTAGGCAACAGTGTCCAAGAAAAGTGTAACAATCATAATGTAATTAATTGGCTGCAAAAAATGAGATCTTGCAAATCATTTTAGAAATTTGGCATTCCTATACTGAGAATAAACTCAGACATAATGAAGTGGATTTGATGCATCAGAAGCCCTGCCCTTTCCACTCTGTACTTATTCCATTTTTACCACAGTATTTAGTTTGATTTAATACATTGTTATACAAGAAAACACCCATAGAACAGCTACAGAGAAGTGAGAAATGTGCCCCTTTTAGATTTTGATACTTTAAAAATGATATTCAGATGAGTTTACTACAAAAGCATTGAGATGTTAATATGCTTCGTGGAGAAGGCAGGGATGCTATTTCATCTGCCCTTTTCTGCAGTGGATTTCAACTCTAAGAAAATTATTTCTTTTGATCCACTCTGATAGCATGTAATAAAAGAACAATAAAACATATGGCTCAATTACCACTCTTCTCTTCAAGCATGAATTACTGAATATCAAATTATTATTAATTGTTTTCACTGGCTCCCTCTCCATGGGGCGATTATACACTGCTGTATTTTGATAAGTGCTTTGTGTTTAACACTTTGTGGACCAGTCTTGAAGAATTACAGATGCAAGAAATTATTACAAAGAATAATTCTTTGAATTTGCCACCAGTTCTAAAATACATGATTATCTTTCCTTATCTCTATTTATGTCAGCTTCTCCAAGTTGCTTAAAATCACCCTAGAATTTCATCCCCATCTCAATGCTTCTTTCTCCAGGAAACAGTTATGTATCTCTGTATCTCTATGTATACAAGTTCAGTTTCTCAGTGTTAATAATATTATTTTCTCATTAATTGTTGAATTTTCAATTCCTTTCTATAAAGCTCTTCTAAACTAAAAATATATAGTGTAGGCAATTAAAAAATAAGTTAACTGACATAGCATAGAATATAATAAATTGTAATCACTATAATTGACAGAAACAGTGTTAGTGGATGATATTTATAAACACGCTATAAAAATTCTGTATTTTCACGGTTCACTTTATTTGTATAAGCCTTCCATAAATATAAAGTGCTATGCAATATTAGAACATGTAGCATACCTTTATAATCCATAACCATTATTTCTTATACATTGTTTATATATCCAGATTTTTAAAATTCATGCAAAGGAAACTTAACAAGTTATAACATGTAAACTATACATGTCACATTAGTTTACCTATGCCCCATAAGTTTATTTCTTTTTTAAAAGATATAGTACATGTAAATCATGGTTGTGATAAACTGAAGAATGACACTAAGATCAAACTGTTTATGTGTTCTCTTTAGTGAATAAGTTTAACAAACACATATAATGATGTTTTTAATGAGTGAACTCAAAGTTTCATCAGAAAAAGAGAAGTACAAATCGTTTTGTCCAGGGCCCCTCCATATCACAAACAATGTCATGGAGATATAGAAAGTTTGAGTGATTTTCTAAGATACATACAACTTTTTATGTTGACATCTTTGTGCCAAAGTTTGTAGGAAAATTTCTAACATTTCTTCTGCAGAAAAAATAAGCATCTTTCTTCCTTTGGTACCTTTGTTAGGGTGTCAATAATGCCTGAGAACCCAAATTCTTAGAAGAATAACGGTGACAAAAATAAACAACTTTGCTCTAATGGGAATCACGATGTACAGCCAGGCATAGATCTGCCTAAGCCTGATAATGTTTGCCACCATCAAATGCATTATTCCTTTGATACTCATAATTAGACCATGCGAGTTTCTTATCACTAATATAGCCAGATACCAGATGGCTCTTTTCATTTATATAATCTTATTGAAAGTAACTTTATTACTTATGCAATATCAGAATTATTATAATTTTATACAAGTGTTGATCTTCAGCATAAAAACTCTTGTAGATTACATGTTTTTAAAACTTGCAACTTTTAATTCTTTAGTGAATGCTGTTCATCTTGATTTCCATGTGCCAGCTTTATTGAATCCACTTTGCTGGGGGAAAAAACAGATAACAAATTCAGTACAAAAATAAGTGCACTAATCTGAGATGAATACACAGTTCTCAGATGAAGAAATACAAATGGCAAATAAATACACGAAAAAATGTTCATCATCATTAGTCATCAGAGAAATGCAAATTAAAACAACTGAGATTCCATTGCATTCCAGAAAGAATGGCCAGGAGCAAGAAAACTACCAACAACAAATGCTGGAGAGGATGTGGGAAAAAAGGAACTCTCCTGCACTGTTGGTAGGAGTGTAGACTGGTGCAACCACTGTGGAAGTCAGTCTGGAGATTCCTCAAAAAGCTGGGATTGGAGGTCCCATTTAACCCAGCTATTCGACTTCTGGGCATATTCCCAGAAGAACTGAAAACATCATACCCCTGTGATATATGTGCACCCATGTTTATAGCAGCACAATTTGTAATAGTCAGAGCTTGGAAACAACCTAAGTGTCCATCAACTGAGGAATGGATAAAAAGCTGTGGTATTTTTATACAGTGGAATACTACTCAGCTATAAAGAATGATCACATTGAGATACTTACTAATAAATGGCTGCAACTTGAGACCATACTCATCAGCGAAATAAATCAAACCCACATGTATAAATATCATATAGTCTCCCTAGTGTAAGAAATAGTAATAGTTTATGGTAATCATGATTCCCCATTACATTGTTTTGAAGCCTTATAATGATCACAGTTGTAATGTGTTTGTCCTGGTTTTTTTATTTTACTATTTGTGATGGTATGAACAGCTAATTTGAGGGAAACAAGTCATTATAAAAGCCAGTACTGGTATAATATCATCTTACTCTGAAGTCCTACCATGCTCTTGCTCTTCTGTTTCCATTGGCTCTGTCATGTTGTACCTTATTGAATTGTATTACATGTGAAAGTATAAACAAATTTTCTATGGAAAATGCGATAATATAGTAACCATTGATTATTTTCTGTTATTTGGTTCTGAATGCCCTGAACACTCTCATTCTCTTGAATGTTTTTATACTATTTTGTTATGTTTGATACTATATTGAAGCTATACTCAACTATTTCAAAGAAAGAGACATCGTGGTAGTTACTGTTAATGACGGGTTGTCTTCTGGTGAAATACTGTGTTGCTTACATTTTTCTGTTCTGATCTGCTCTGTTATGTCCTGTTTTGTCTTAATCTCTTTAAAATAAAAAAATAAGTCCACTACCAAAATTTAAAAAAATTCATTCAAGAGAGAGTGGTTTATTAAGCATTCCAAGCTACTTTCTATTACCAAATTCATCAGAGTAGCTTTTGATCATACATGAGGTGCTAAATGCCAGATAAGCATATTTGTGACATACCCCAGAGTCATAGCCTGATAACTTACATGTACTACAAGAAGTGCAACACCCACAAAGTGTTCAGAGTCAAGGATGAATACAGTAAGACTTCTGAGTCTGTTGTTAACCATACCTGCTAAGCCAGGCCATCAAGTCATGGGAGACTAAAGCTTTGGAACTCCCGCCATGCACACTAAGCCCTATGATACAATATTGGATCATGATAAGGCTGCTAAATGAGAAAGAAAAGTGAAATCTGAAAACTGTCTGGGGAAAGCAATAAATAGAAGGCAAAGTATGAATATAATTAGGTTTTATTCTTGTAATTGATTCCGCAGCCTGATGGAACGTGGGTTTCAGAATATTTTTAAGCACATTTTCCAGATGTAGCATCCCAGTAGCTCATTAGGCTGACATATTTGTCATTAAGCTCCATACTTTGGATCCCACGTAGGAATCCCAAATGTTCCGCTTACATTCACTGCGGCAACAAGGCATCAGGAAAAAACTGCCTTCCGCACAGTACTGTGCACCTTCTCCAGGTATCACTTTCATTGTTGTACCTATATACTATAAATAAAATGTAAATACTGACTTTTAAAATCAGTCAAATTTAATAGAACTTTGTGTTGTTCACTTATTACTCTGCATATCTCTTAGGTTAGCTTTGAAACCTTTCATGCTTACTTGATAGAAAATGGTAGTTAAAAATACATGTTCTTCATGTTGAACAAAATAAATCAGATACAGAAAGTATGACATATTTTCCTCAGGTGTAAAAAGAAAAAAATATTGCCTATAAGTAGAAGTGAGACTATTAGGGACTGGGGAGCTGGCCTAGGGAAGACAGGAGAAGACCAGAAAGGGGAGAGGGAAGAACAGACATGACATGATGGATAGATGGAAATGTCACGGTGAAACTGGTAAATTTCTACAATTAATACATGCTAATTAAAAGGTATGCCCTTAATGTTCTCTTGTCACATTATTGATGCTAATTACAAATCTGAATTATAGTAACATTTGGTCTTAAATTGTTAACAAAAACTAAGTTAACATAGAATCACAAAAAACTAACTGTAATTTTTTATTTAAAAGTAACATAAAGGCATTTATTGTGATACAGATTAGATGTTTTAAAAACCATACTCAAGTGTAAATGTAAAAGATCACTCACAGAAATGTTTCAATTAAATAATCATTTTTATCAGAGCAGATCTATTTTTATTAGAAAAATGGATATTTTTCTAAAATAAACCATCTCTTTCCTTAGTTGTGTCTATGTCCTATCTTATACCAGGACACAATATAATGTTAGCTGATTTTATACTTTAAACAAAATATACAATATGGCAGAATTTTGCTGCTCCTACCTTTTGACCCTAATGTACAGATTTTACAACAAGATCTGTGTGAAAAAAATAAATATTTTTGCAAGATTTTAAATATCGCTGGGAAGCTAACTTTAGAAGAAAGAGATCAGATAAAAGTGTAACACCTGTGACACCAGTGTGAGCTTTAATTTTTTTTTTCATTAGTAGCACTGAAAAAATATTGCATGGGAAAGTTGCACTGCAGTTTTTAAATTTTAAAGGCTTATTTGAGACCATTTTCATCTTATGCACACTAGTAATTGAGCCATGACTGAAAGTCCTCCCTTTCTTCTACACTTGATGCAGCCCAACGGAGCTTTTGTTTTAAAATAAATTTTACTGTGATGTCCACAGCTACAGTAAATTATTATTTAAGACTCCAGGTGTCTCAGGTTTTGAAGAAAAAATATATTTTTCTTCAATTTGGTGTATATGGTTTTGGTTGAGCTATAAGAAAATGTACATATTATCTCAGTCTTTCTGTCTTGCTTTGGTACTGCATCCTGAACAAATCTTTCCCACCTCTTTGTCAGCACCTACTGTTTTTCCTTCCTTGGGACAGGAGTTTATGTGTTCATTTCATAGATCTGCAAGGTGCAAATAATGTATAAGACTGAATTCTAAAGAAAGGTACAGGGGGTGCTGGGGATTTAGCTCAGCGGCATAAGCGCCTGCCTTGCAAGCAGGCAGTCGTGAGTTCGATCCCCGGTACCGATAAAAAAGAAAAAGACAAAAAAAAAAAATTTTTTTTTAAAAAAAGAAAGGTACAGGGGGCTCCATTTTATCCTTCATTGATATATGTTTGATGAATTTTCAAAAAACATATTACCATGATGTAACTATTTACAGCTGAATTTATAACTAAATACAATTAGTAAATTAGTTGCACTTTATTGAAGCATATAATTTTCAAACATACTAAATGTTTATTAATGTTCAAAGTAATTGCTCCCTGCAGAACATAGCACTTACCCATAACTTTAGAGTAACAAGGTTCACAGTGTATTGTTTGTCTATAAATCCAAATACTGTCACCTGCTTTCAGGTTTTCCAAAGGCCGTTTGCATATTTCACACTAAAGAAGAAAAAATAATATGTAAAATTTACATAATAGATTAAGTATGGATTCTTAGGCAAATGGAGATAAACAATCATATTTAGTTTATTCAAAACTGTCTTCTATAGCAACACTCAGAGGCAGCCTCAAAAGAAATCATGGGGTGGCCAGGAATATAGCTCAGTGGCATAAGTGCTTGCCTGGCAAGCACAAGCTCATGAGTTCAATTCCCAGTACCCCCTGCAAAAAAAAAGAAATCATGGGTTAATAATAGTGATAATACTAAAAAAGAGAAGTCATAGGAAAATTGAAAGTATACTACTCCATAGCTCACATATTAAGCTTTTCAAAAAATTCTCACAGCATTTCATGGACTCACTACTATTGAAGTTTTATACTTAACTCAAGGATAGGTTGACCACTGAATATCTCAAACAAAAACAAACCCGTATTTATGTGGCTTACATAGGGTCCAGGTGCTGTCCATGTGCAACCCCATCATGAAAAACAAAGTGCTAATCTTACAGGTTTCAGGGGTAAGTTTGTTTTGAGTTGCAGACCAACACAGGAAAGCATTGACCTCTTTTTTTGTATCTGTCCACTGCTGATTGGTTGAATTCCAAATACTGGGTTATTATTGACTGGCTTTCAGAAATAGGCTCGCTATAAGTAAATTGTCACTGATCAACTTGACAGGTTTAAACTAGCTTGAGTTGTTTTCTATTGCCATGACTGTAGCACAATCTATCTTTCTC
The DNA here is from genome assembly GCF_034190915.1 of Cavia porcellus. Classification (NCBI taxonomy): domain Eukaryota; kingdom Metazoa; phylum Chordata; class Mammalia; order Rodentia; family Caviidae; genus Cavia; species Cavia porcellus. The sequence goes on along the minus strand of NW_026947487.1, from coordinate 25,529,001 downwards.
TATGAGTGAGGGAAACATTTTAATTCTGTTATACTGTATATCTATATTGAAAATCACATTGAAGTTGTAATAAATGAAAAGTATGTTTTTCATCAAAGGATTAATCAAGATTTTTCTTATTTCGTAACGTTTTCTGCATAGTATTTTTAAATAAAGGCCTAACACTTTTATTTAGTTGAATAAATTTCATAACTCTAAAAAAGTAATTGTAAGTTCTTATAGGTTATTTAATCTTCAGACTATATTTCTGTAATCCTATATTGGATAGATGGATGTTTTGTTTCTCAAAATAATACATCATATTTCTGATTACTGTATGTTACTGTCTGAAGATAAGTAGAACAGAAGTCAATTGACAAAGAGTAATACCTCTTTGACTGGATTACATAATTTGCATCAATTACAGAAAGACTTTAGTAGAAAGAACACAGATTTGGTCAGTGTTTCTCAAACTGGTTGCATCTCACCTATATCAAAGGGGCTTTTAAAAGGGGACTGAAGAGATAGAAAGAGGAAGGAAAAAGGGGGACAGAAGGAGATAAAAAAGAGGATTAAGATGTACCAATCCCCATGAGGAATATAATCATCATGCACTATAAACATGTACTAATAAAAGAAAGATTTTTTTAAAACTACTGTTGTCCCCAAACCATCTCTGAGATTCTTTGCTTAATTCAAGGCTGGTGCCAAGTTTTTGACCCCATACACTCAGACTGTTAAAATATGTGGCCAAGATTAGGAACAGTTGGTATAGTTAAGCACCTCATTTGACAAGTAAGGAAACAAGCCAAAGTAATTTGAGTGATTGTCCAGTTACACAGTGACAGCTAGTGACAGAGGCAGAACAAGAACTCGAGTCCATGGCATCCCATTGGTGGGCTGCAGCGCTGACCCACCAATCTTATTATGTGAACAAAAAGAAACAGCCAGCAAAAACCAAATTGTAAGGCATTCTGCCAATGGAAGTTTACTATCAATTATTAAGGCACAACTAATTATGATTAATCATAGTCTCAAAAGTAGATTGTTCAACAATCGTTAAACCTATAAGGCTACTTTCATGATGAATGAGTTGTTCACTCTCTTCTAAACAGTTTATCTTCCTTTTAGAGTTTATCGTACGTTTTAACATAATGAATGATTTATTAAAATGTAAAGTTTTTATAAAAAGAACAAATGTTTATCTTTTCCACAGAGTTAAATCTCTAGAGAAAGAGCGAATAGGTGTATCAGTAATCAACTCTGAGCCTACAGCCAAGATAGTAATACAAAACTCTGAAGTGTAGGCCACAGGACTCTGAAATATATTTAAGTAGTGCATTATTAATATGAATTATAGAGTTTCTAACAACTTTAACTTCGACCCTTGTATTTTAATAAACTGTTTTCATTCCAGACATTGTGCCATCTTACATGTAGTTTAGTGAAGTAAACATGTTTACCTTAAAGCATGTGGAATGACAGCAAATTTGTAATTCATCAAGAATCATTTTAGTTTCCACACCCAAGGGTTTTCGACAGTAAGTGCACATGTCATTTTCAATGACAGACCTACAGAAATATAAAGAATGAAAATAAATTTGCCATCATGTAAACACATCTCCTCTCTATATGTTACTTTTAATGATACTATAGTAAATTTCACTAAGTTCTAGGAAAGATCAAGGTTTACTTATTCTAATTATAGATTTGATTATCTAGCTACTCCAAAATAATGTCAAGGGATGAACATAATGGAAAGTCTCTGATTATTAATGTAGCAACAATCAAAGAAGCATCTGAGCAGGACAAAAATGTTCATTCTCCCTAGTTGAACTAGATTTTAAGTACCCCTGGAAGATAGATGAGAGTTTTTAATTATTAATTTACACATATCATTTTACTGAGTATATGAGAAAATTACACTGCTGATGAATGTAAGTTTTTAATTCTCAAAACATTCAATAGATCAAAAATAGAAATCCATTCACGACTGAATTTATAAGCTCATAAGTGATAGATATGTAACACTCAGGTCTCTGGGGTCTCACTCACTATAACATCCCTCTTGGTATTATAGTTAAGTCAACATACTAACAGGGATGTATGTCATGATGAAATTTACATTCTACAAAAAGATATAACCCTGCACAAATTTGATGAAAGAAAACTAATGCTCAAAAATAACTGAACTGTACATGTGGCCAGAGTTCAAAAGCCTATGATCACTACAGAGTGTTAAGAAAGGCCACTGTTCCTTTCCTGTGTTAAAAAACACGTGTTAGAGTTTACTGGTTTTGAGGCAGTAGCATGATGGCCTGCTATTTCCAGAGCAGAATATATAATAAGGCGCAGAAACAAAAATAACCAATACTTGCTTAGCATTTAATATATGCAGCGAATTTTCCCATGCACTTTACATATAGAAACTTATTCATTCTTTGTAATGCCCCTGAAAATTCAATGCTAGCATCTTTACATCATTTTATAGGAAAGGGAACTGATGCACAGAAAGGTAAGCTAACTGTTGCTATCATGCAGGCAGAGAGCAAATATGAAAGGGGCAATTGTGGCCCTAGGCTCCCTGGCCTGACAAAGGTATATTGAGCTCCTTGGAAGAAATGAGTTAGTTATGCCCTGGAACACAGGTATAGCAGCAGAGAGGGGCAAAAGAGGAAGAAAGAGACAGTGAGACAGGATAAAGATTAGATAAACTTTATCTCGTTCTACCTACCAATGTCCTCCTAATTGTACGGATACAAGTGAATATTTTTCCATTCCATTCCATAACTACTTGCTTATAATAAAGCTATCTGGCAAATATTTCCCCATGAATTCTCCAGATAGATAGATAGATACATACATACATACATATATATATATATACATACATACATACATACATACATACATAGGTGAGATGATAGATAGAACACATATATTCTACAATTTCTTGCCCAAGATTATAAACACTTTAAGAGTAGAAAATAGGTGCTATCATCTGTCCCATATGCACTTTTTCCAACAAGTCTTTCCTGACATCCCCCAGAATGGGTGCCCTATAATCTGTGTAGCCCACAGGCACTGAGGTAGGAGCTGGGAATACAGAGTGGTGATTTGGCCTCTGGCGAGAAGTTCTTCCACTGGGGAAGCCAAATGTGTCATTCAGTGGTGCAAGTGTAATGTGGACAAGCAAAGAATTAGGAGAATCCACTGAGACAACAAACAACTGTAGAGGGTGTCAGGAAAGACTTGTCAGAAAAAGTAAAATCTTGAAGAGGAAGAAACACCTGAGGTGGCTGGGTAAGGTGGGTACAGGAGCCTTGGGGAGGAACTCCAGGCAGAATGAACAGGATGGACAAATTAGGGCATTAGCAGTTTAACAGCAGCAGGTTCTGAAGCCCTATAGATAATGTACAAAGGACTTGGGCCTTTATCTCATAAAGCGGCAAGCACTTTTAATGAGCTAAAAATGCTTAGATGAAAACGCTAGGCACTCAGCCAATTCCACACACTAATCAACAGCAAAAGTCTGGTGGACAACTGACTTTTGCACTGACAACTAAGGAAGGTTTCACAAAGAGCCTTCTGGGCAGGAATGAAATTCCTCGTGTTGACAATAATATAGGAACATATTTTCCTTCCTTAAATTAGCGATAAAAATATGAGCCCAGGGAAAACTTTGATGTTGATACTGGCCTTGTTAAGATCTTTCCAAAAATTATGGAAATCTTAGTTCTGGAGGTTTTTGGTTACTTTATGCTCGTCATTCTAATATTTATATAGATTACTTTTCTCCTCAGAGAGGTGTGACCTAAAAGGCAAAACCCTCAGCAGAGATTTCATAATGAAAAATCACATAAAAGCATCAGATAGAGGCTATAATTTTTATTTTAATTGACAAAACAGAACATTTTCTTTATCTATTTATCATCAGTAGACATCTAGATTGACTCTGTATCTTGGTTATTATGAGCAAAGTAAAATACAATGAACATAAAGGTGCAGAGATCTCCTTGGCATATGGATTGTTTTTTCCTTTGGATATGAATCCAACAGTGGGATTGTGGTATCAAATGGTAATTTTGTTTTTACTTTAAGAGGACCCTGTATACTGTTTCCAATGGTAGTTTTAATAGTTTATATTCATACCACTAGAGAAACAGGATTATTTTGACACCTAACCCATGTATACTTCCCTTAGAAAATAGGACATGGGGTTGTGTTTTCAAAAAAAAAAATTATAGAGTACCTGTAAGATGCCAAACACTGCATTAGAAGCTGAGACTACACATAAAAAGTAAAATATGTCTTTATTCTCAATGAGTCATATATACAGCATGTGAAAATCACCACCCGTGAAATATCAGACATTTGCATAATAGCTTTTTACCAGTGGTGGGTTAAAATACTAAACATTTTCATTTACTCCGCTAGAAATCTGTAGGCCATCCTCTCCTAAGTGTCACCTAAGAGCCCAGTGAATATTAAAGCTAAAGAGGATCACTAGTCCCAAAAGCATGGAGTGGGGCCTGTTCACCAGCACCAATTCAAAATTCATCGTAAGCCTACTCCTAGGAACTGAACTGGGTCCAGAGTGGGTGTCAGCAGCACATCCATGCAGCTGAAAACTACAAATATGGGGGATAAGGTCATTCTCTGAAGCAATGAAGCTTACATACTAATACATGGTATTCTGGGGACTTCTAAGAATCATCAACAACAGAAAGATGGCCTGTAAGACTTTTAGAATCATGAGCACAAAAATCAAGAGCAGCAACAGCCAAGAAGTCAAGAAGATAATTCCCAAATGTAGAGTAGTACTCCTTTCTTTTCATGCATATATATATAATAATTAGCATTAGAGGAACCACCCCCAGAAAAAAGGTGAGAAAAATACAATGTACATATAAGTACCCATGCATATTTGCATGTATATACATACATAAACATACAAACTTCTGTATACTCACCTGTCTGAAGTTGAATACACAGTTTGTATATACTTTCCAGAGCTAGTCTCCTGATACTCATCTCTTGGTACTTCACTAGAAACAAACATGTATGACATGTGAGAATCAGGGTAACTTCTATAACACTGATGTACACATCCACGTACAGGGAAGCAAGCACATTCACATCCCCTCGTGCAGCCTTACTTTACTGTTCCTTGTAATGATGCAAGTCAAGATGGTGTGATGGCATTTCTTACCCTTTCATCTGAAGTACTGATGCACAAGACACCTTTAAGAGCATGTATCACCAAAGTAAAAAGAGAGTAGGGAAAAAGAGTACAGGAATCAGTTGAGCAGACATAGACGTCATGGTGTTTCATGAAACTTGTACTTGTTCTTCACTTATTTACTAAACTTAAGTGATGCAGAGTCTAACAAAGTTAAAGAAACAGGCAAAGGTGAGCACAGCAAGTTCATGCCCACATACTGTTCCCAGGAAGAAGCAGAGACTCTTGAACTTCTGCAGAAAGCTTTAGAAATTTTTATTTTCACTTGAAAACATACAAAGCAGAGTAGCTTATAGTGAAAATGAGATAGGTGTAATCCTTAAATCTTGTATTTTCCATTTTATAGATTGGTCCCAATTTGTAAACATCACTGTTTCCCAGAGACAAACAAAATCTGAATTCACTAACCAGCCGACTCCTTATAATTGCTTCTCAAGTACTTAAGCTACCTGGGAATATATTAGAATTAGAAGCAATATACCCCTACCATTCAGGACAATGACTTCTAATTCTGTATCTCTCACTTTGGATTTTTTAATGGGAAATATATCTTTCCCTTCAAATCACTCACAGGCAGATTGCTGTCAGCACTAAAAGAAACTACTACAGAATATAGTAGCCCACAATGTCAAATAGAGTTCATACATATTTATGTATGATATACATATCATTATTCCTATTCCACTGAAGAAGAATCTGAGATTTAATAGCTTTCCCAATGCTACATGGTTGGTTAGTGATGAACAAGGACTCAACCCTGAATCGGATCATGGGGACTTTATATTGCACAACATGTTCTGTCAGCATAGATTTTAGAAAAGTTGAAAGTACCTAAGGTACATCACCATCAATGCTGGATTAAAGCATGATGACAACTAATCCTTCCAGGATTTTTGGCCCTAAAAACCAATTGTCCTGACATAAACAACATTAGTTTCCTTAGCGATGGTTTTCAGATCTAAATGTACACCAGAAATATGATGAGTTTGTTAAAACACAGATCACTCGACCCTCCTTGCAGAGTTTCTGATTCAGCAGGTCTAGGGTGGAGCAAACAAATTTTCATTTCTAATAGGTTCCCCTGTGATGCTGACCTTCCCAGTTCACGTTCTGAGAATCACTGTTCTATATGTATACATGACACACATGCACAGGTACAGGTACAGATACAAACATATATGCTGTAGTTTAAAAAAAAATCCATAGTCAGCACAGTTAAATATTTCAAGGATGTTTTAGTTTCTTCATTATTCAATAAATCCGAAACTCTAAAACATGCCTAACTCTAGGAAAAAAATCACCATTCCTTTAAAAATTCAAAATCATAGCTGTTTAAATTAGTTCTCATGAGACATTTTTTTAGAAGGCAAAATATACTGGAGTAATATCCCATAAAGATATGTTATGTAAGTAATTATTATGTAAATATAGAATAAAATATTGTTATTTTTATTCTATTCGCTAGTGTTTGCTGTCTTGCCTTCATTGTAATACTATTTTGATACTATTTATCTTGCCCATTTCTTTTAGGTTTAGTAAATATTGGCTTTTAAGTTTTACTCTGAAATATTTCATCTTTTAGATTAATGGAGATAGAGAAGAAATCATTATCTTGAACATACCGTAGACTAAGAACTAAATTAAGAGCAAAATTAATTTGGAAGTTGTATCTTTGCAGAAACTTTTGGAATGTTACTCACCTCCTGGCATGTACTGAGTTTCCTGGAGCCTCACAGAATCCCCTACACCCAGAAGAATTCCCTGGGTACTCTAGTCTTTGAAATGGACTCATACATGTATGGTATATCCACATTTATGTGCTTTGCCATTATATTATTCCACAATTAGGCCAATTTCTTTGAAAACCAAATGGATTCTGAATCCTTTACTTTGGTTGATATTTTCTAAAACATGCATTTTTCCCATCAGCAGATTTCATTTCAATTCCCTGCAATTTTTGCCAGAGTATCGCCACTTAAAGTTATACCCTTATTTTGAAATATAATTTTCTGCAACAGTAGATGAGTCTTTTCATTAAAATGGCACTCCAATAGAAATACTTGTGTAATTTTATAAGGTTTATTACAATAATACAGTCATATGTTTTGTGAGGACTTTCTACTGATAATCACATTATGCATACATGAATTATTTTGAAGTACTCTGTCCAATGATTATTATTATTTATCAACTGCTTAATATTGGCAGCGTTTTAAAGTAACATATGCCTAGAGCTCAATATACTCTTAAATGATTTTCTTTTTGAAAAAAAACATACCCAAAAATGATGGCATCTCTTGTTAAACACAGATCATCTCGAAATTATAAAAAGATAAAAATACTTGCAATACATTTCCAATACCTATTCTCTACGTACGTCCTTGTATACATAACAGTGTCCTTCGGTCTTACGTGTCTGGTTCCAGTATTGGAGCTGCAACACAAAAAATGTTTAAAAAGTTATTTATAAAGATAATAAAACAGCAAAGGCATTATCTAATTCAGTGCAGAAAGTAACATTTGTGTGTCCTTTCTAAACTATAATTGTTGAAATATTAATGCTAAAGTGTCACTAACTTTTTACAGAATTTCATTGTATCTTCCATTTTTGTTCTTAACAGCCAGTTTTGACTTACTTCCACATATTATTATGAAAATTGGTCACTCAGAAAATCTGTTTAGAGCATGAAGATTATTTTGAATATCTGTGTCTGTTTTCCTGGCATCGTGATCACATTTGTAAGCCATAACTTTCCCTATAAATTTCAAATAAAAAAGTGAGCTACACAACAAAATTTGAATTAAGTAAAATTTTAGCTCTAGACAGACAATGTAAACACCAATGTCACAGTTGTACTTAATGGAATTGTAGATTTTTAAAGAAAAAATGTATTTTATATTTTCCCATCTAAGTATCTCCACAGTCACCAAGCTGCTAATTTAATACTTTGATATAAAATTATTTACAAATTACATATAAGCTGAGATAAAATTAGAAATTTCTTCATTGCAAAGAAAAGACCAGCTTGGATGTGAAATTCAGAAATGAACAAAGAAAAAAGGCAGAATCCTCCTGTCATTTGTTTTGCAGTTAACTGCAGTGAATGAAATTGTATCTAGATTTGTAAGAATGGGCAGAAGTTCTTATGGATTCATTGTGTGGAGCACTGGGGAACCCATTGACTTGGCTGTCTAGTCTGAGAGAGCGCATGCACATATTTGCCACTTATAATTAGGATTTAATCCTAATTCTTATAAGAATTTTTATCTTATTAAAGTCATAAGCCAGACAAGGGGTTACATGTTTGTAATACCAGCACTTGGGAGGCTGAGGCAGGAGGATTTCTGTGAGTTCAAGACCAGCTTGGGCTACATAGCGAGTTTAAGGCCAGCCTGAACTACAGAGCAAGACCCTGTCTCAAAAATAAATTACTTAATTAACCATTTTATGTACAGTTAGTCTCTATATGCCTGTCCTATTTCCACAAATCCATGAATCCATGAACTACTTGACACTCTCTGCAGAAACTATTGTCTCACCTGTGAGGATAATCTATAGACCTGAGCCACATCATCTAACATCAGGGGAAAATACTTGCATCAGTGATGACAACCATGGCAAATTGCGTCCTATAACAAACTTTCACACCCGTAGGGCCATTTTAGAAAGTTTAGAAAGAAACACATCTGAGAATTTATCATGTTAATGAAGATGATCCAGGGGATGCTTTGAGATGTTCCACTTTCTATTTTGTTTTTAATGAAAGGCAATGCTTTGAAGATTATAGGAGAAATCTGACCTAGATTTCTGCCACTCTAAAAATGTCACTGTATTTAACAGAGTACTGGCACTTTCATTTTTCTCTATGGAAAAGAAGAAATTGTTAATGCAAGAATAGTCAAACTTTTAACTGCTTTTCCTCACTCCTGTTAGTAAACTCTTCAAGGAGAGACATGAATGCCTACAATAGAGTTTAGATTTCATTCAAGCCTTATCATTCTCAAACAGGCTGTTCTTTGCATTTATGGACAGCTCTTAAAGAAGAGGAAAACATCTGTTCACGAATCATCTCCGACACACTGAAAGATTACCTCCTGATATTAATACAGACGTTTCATAAACACACGGTTAAATTCAAATGATTCTAACGTAGTGGAAAGGTAAAATTTATTAATATTAAAAGGTCTTCTAACATGGATATTACAATCTGTCATCCCAGGAGTAATAAGCCTATTTGGAATTGTTTTAAAATACTATTCCAATCCTATAATGTACAAATTAAAACCCAACCTTAATCCTATAGGTAGGGTCAAAGGACAAATGTCCCTGCAGGGACTGAAAAGTGTTTGCATTTTCCTCAGCAATGTAAAATTTTAAAAAATTACCAGTTTACAAAATCTGCAAACAGAAGAGGGAAATAATTTGCAACAACACTGTTGTGTACTGAATTATGTTTCCTAAATTTGCATGTTGAATCCCTAACTCTCAGTGTGATGACATTATTTTCTCATTTCTTCTGTGATAGAACATCCTTTCACGAGTAAGCCCAACTGAAAAGATAGGACCTCTAGTCCCTTAATTATACCTAACAATTTACTCATATCTTTTACCTCAGTCACTTCCAAACAATATTTATTTTTGTTGTTGTTGTTTTGTACCAGGGATCGAACTCACAACCTTGCATTTGCCAGCCAGGTGCTTATGCCACTGAGCTCACTCCCTAGCCCTGAATAATATTTGAAGGAGGCTGGGTAAATTCCTATTCCCCAAATAGTGGACATATTTTCAGAACAAATAGATTCTACTAAAATATATCCTTCCTCATTTGATCAAAGACTTCTGGGATCATGCAAAGAAGGCAGAAAATGATTTGGAGAATAAAGGAAAGAGCAAATAGTTAGACTCAAAATCCATTTATAGACATTACAGAAAACAGTGAGCCAGCTCTTTCCTAGCCTTTCTACTCTCTATAGAAAATATCAACAGTCTTATAACATGTACACACACACACACACACACACACACAATGCCTTTTAATAGAAAAGGCAGAGGCACCACTTTAGGACTTTTTTCTAAAGAATCACCTATTACTTTTAGGGTTTCTTCTTATGTGGGGGGAAGATTGAAAACCATGGAAACATTTTTAATCCCTTCCTGATTTAAACAATCTGTAACAATAATGAAACAAGGTTTCTATCATTCTTCCTTGTGGTAGCAAACAAGGTATAACTAGGACTTTGGACCAGGAATGAAAATTGTAATCTCTCCCTGCTAAACTGCTGAGTTCCCAGGAACTTAAAATGCAAAACAACTAGATTTTCTCTAAAATTCCAGTTTCTTTTAAACCCTACCTGGTGAGTAACTGGGTTAGAGAGTTTGAGTTCCAATAAGAACTCATTTTAAATATAGAGTCACCCACATTTGGTGGCCACTAAGCAGTTGAGCACTGCCTGTGCGCCACACATTCATGGAAGGCTCTGCACCAAAGGGCCATGTGGAGAGTCTACTTTTCAAATTCTCCTCCTAGAGAAACCAAGAGCTTTTTTCCTTTCTTATTTTTTCCAATAAAATCTCTCCCAATTTATAAAAACAACACTGAAAGTTCTTGTTTTTGTTTTAATTGTTATTTTCATGAGTTTGGACAAGCATCTCTCACAATCCCCATTGTTTGGGAGTCAAAACAATGAGACTCATTGCTTCCCTTACTTTCTTTGGCAGATTTGTAAATAAGGCTGCTAACGTCCAATCTCAAAGCTGTGGGAGAAAAATAAAACCCATGGCACAGTGACTGTGACTGTGGCTGAAGTAAATAAGCATAAATAAATAATAGTTAACAGAAGTGGAATAATGTGGTAGTGGGCACTATTGATTCCTCTGTTTTGAGAGATGAGTTTCATTTCTATTGCTGCCCTCAATTTTTATACCATTATAACGAATTTCAGTTCTTAAAAATATCTCCTCTCATGGTCCTGAATCAGAATATGGACTCCCACTCACAAAACTGATAATAAGTATGCAAAGTACTATAAAAGTCTCATTTTATATGCAATGATATTTAATACTTTTTACATAGCAGTACCCAGACTATCAATAGTTGATAAAATATGCAAATTAGGGAGCGTCTCATAGGCATAGTTAAGCCTTACATTTAAATATAAGTTTCAGCCAACAGAAGCCATGCAGGTCCCAGGAGAAGAAACAAAATAGACAAGAACACTGCCATCCCCTCCTCTGCCTCATAAGCAACCAGCTGATTTGGAGGAACACAGGTTAAGTTGTTAGCAACTGAGAAACAAAAACAATTTAATGCTTCTATTGTTTGATTGACTTTGCGGACCTAAAGTTGGTAGCTAATCACTGTCTATTAAGAGGATAACAATATGGATTATAGCAAATATGGGAGATTTTCTTCTGTCTTGTTTTTGAAATCCAATATTGTTCTTATTGTTTTGTTTCATTTTATTGTTTTTCTTTATTCAATGTTTTTTATTAAAACATTTTTAATCCCTTCCTGATTGTTTGTTTAATCCCTTCCGTTTTGTTTGATTTTATTATGTCTGATGGTATAAGCAGCAATTTTGAAGATAAGAGGCATTATGGTAGCCATTGTTGATTTCCTATTATCCTGAAGTCCTGTGTCACTTCCACAGTTTTGTTTTGATTGGTTTTATATGCTTTATTTTGTCTGGTTTTATTCTCTTTAAAATAAAATTTTTAAAAAATTAAATAAGTTTCATGCTTTTAAAATGAGTAATTGGAGTAATTCACTTTTTAGTATGAGTTACAATGGAAGTACACTAATTGATACATTTAAAAATGTGATATTTCAGAAGTATCAGAAGTATCAAAATCATTTGATTTTGCAATCTGAATGATGTGAAATTAAAAACCAAATTTCTCAACATAAGTGCTAAAACTATGTAATCTTGAAGATCATATCTTTCAAATTTAGAAACGGAGGCAGAAGCTTTTGGATTTGCCTCACTCAAACCCCAAACTATAAATGAAGGTCTTCACTGATAACTGGAGCCACCATCTAGTGTCAGGGACTCTTAGATGCCTTGATGACTTTAGCCATGGGTTACAGTCCCCTTAATGTTTTTTGTTTGTTTGTTTGTTTGTTTTTTGGTATTGGGATTAAACTCACAATCTCACGTTTACAAGGCAGGTGCTTACACCGCTGAGCTAAATCCCAGCTCCCAATTTTTTTTTTCTTTTTCCCCTTAATGTTTTAAACAGCACTTCCCTAAATACTTAGGGAAAAGAGAATAAAATTCAATGGAGTATTTTCACATTCTTTATTCTCCTAACGTCAAACTGGGATGATTGACAGTGATAAATGGTAAACTATCCCCAAATTACATGAATTTGGCGACCAGAATTTTGTCCCAGAAGTTGTTCTGTCTCTCCTGGTAACACTGGAAGAACAGAGTATCAATAGCAAAGAAGTTGGTGGTTTTCGTTACAACTCAGAGGAGGCTCTAACATGATCTTACACCAAGTAGCTGTTTCATAACTTCGGAACTATTATATGAAGAGACAAGGGGAAGACAAGCCAGAGAGTGGCCTAGAACAGGTCTTTCCTCACAGCCTACGAAGGACCAAACCCTCATGACCGCTTTCTCTAGGACTATTGTCCTTTAAAACTGTTAGACAATGAATTTCAAGGTTTAAGCTGCCAGCCTACAGAAATTTGGTATAGCAACCCTAACAAGCAGTACAGATTCCTTCTAACCTCGCAGTGTGACTACACTCGGTTTCTCTGACTGATGCTGGGTATCTCCCACTCCCAGGGCACTTTTTACACACGACTAAGTGGACACTGCATCTTTATTTCTCTTACACCTCTCATCCAGGCTCTTTACGAACCAAAGATATTGTGAGGGGAGAAAGACAGAGTTTGTACTTTGTGAAGGAGAGGAAACCACAATCTTACAAATCTAGCAACGATAGCAGATAACTAAAAAATACTCTAGGCATGCCTTCAAAAAAGCATATTCCCAAAGTGGTATAAATTATAGAATAAGTGGGTTTATTAGTGATTTCATAGCATCTTTATTGTTTATTAAATAGTAACATATCAAAATTAGTGGAATGAACCATAAGACTTCAATGTGAACAATTACACTAATGTTTAAAACAAACTACAAAGTTCTAAGCTATAAAAATCATAAAATGTGCATTTATTTAAGATACTTACACTGATTAGTATCATTAACTGGGTTGTAAGAGCCAAGAAAAAAAAAAGTTCAGACTCTCATAAATTTAAAAGGTGTTAAAGGGTGTAAGAATAACTTTTTGTTCTTTAATTAAGACCACATCTATTGCATGGTGTCTTTACACTGGCAAAAGATGAAGAGCTGTGAGTCAAAGTGTGAAAAATAGATTTTTATAGAAGTCCAAGCCAAATGCTGTAGGGTTCAGCGAATGCTTTATTCCAAACTCTTTCCATGGAAGTTGTAGTAAAAAGAAAATTCTACAGTTTTGTATATCTACGGGCACTTAGAATTAAAACCAAGAAAACCATTAATTCTCTGTAGACACAAAGAATTGCTAAAAAAGATAAAACACTTTGTTATTAATTATTGCAACAACTGCTACTTTTAAAGCGTAGATTTCAAAAATGTTTGAAGGAAAACATGAGTTATGTACGGAGTAAAGGTAAAGGATAATTTTTTAGTGTAAGAATCTATTCATGCTATAACAGTGCAGTTTATTTTCCACGCTGCATTAAGGTGTATAAAACTCTCTTACAGAGAAGATTTGGGGGAAAATGGATTTGGGGCACCAAGAAATTATGGTTGTTACAATAAAACTTTATGGAGGATAAGCTCTGATGACAGAAAGTTATTATCTCTCTCCTAACTACTCTTGCTCTCTCGTGAGCGTAGGAGGTATGTATTAATAGCTGGCAATATGTTTCACTCTAGTCAGCGAACTTAATTTGCTTTCGTAAAGCATCAAGCATACTTACAAATTAAGAGACTCTATATAAAAATTATTATTTAATTTCCTTAGTACTAGTAACTAAATCTTAGACATTAGACTTTAGTTTTAAAGGGATATTTGTCCCCCTAAAAGGAATAGACTAAGTGAAATAACGGATATAATTTTTTTACTGACATAAGATAATAGGCCCAATTTTACACTTTTTTTACATATTTTGATAAGATTTGTCAATGAGTACATCTTAAATATTTTATATTAAAGAAAGTCAAAGATTCATAGAGAAGTTGGATGATGTAAACATATTAAATACAAGATGTAACAGATAATTTCAGTGTTCTAGATTATCATTGTTCATTGAAACTGTCATGAGCAGGATAGTCAGTGGCTCAAGCAGGGAGACCAGTTATAAGAAAAGAGATTTCTTCCATTTGTTTTCAATGATGCATGCTCAGAAGGTTAGAGCCAGAGGGCAGTAAATTTGATCTAGGTGCACTGTCATAAACCACTGATGAATTTGAGCATCAGCCTTTAATTCACAGGACATTTGTTAAACACCTAATACGTGACAGGCATTCATCCACTGTGTTATGCACTTTGAGTAAAGATATCAACAAGACAAATCCAATCTTTGCCATTAAAGACCCTATAGTCAGAAAAATGATTAAATAATAATCCTTTTTAAAAGATAAATGTAGGACAGGAAGGAGAAAGACCCTGAATACATCTAGAGGAGCACCTGATGCAGACATGGTAGGTCAGGGAGCTTCCCACAGCCTTGAATGAGAGACAGCTAATTGATACCTGAACTTATCCATGCAAGAGAAATGAATGACTGAACGACGAGTGAAGAATATGCAAAACAGAGGGGATGTGGATAGAGTTTACATGTAAGAGGAGGGTAACGGGAGATGCTGATGTGAAAGCCCATAAAATCCAGGTCAAGGTGTTCTTTGGATACCAGGCTAAGCAGTATGACCATGACCCAGTCAACAGTAATGAGAAGCCAATGAAGGATTTCAGTCAGAAGAATGACATGATCAGATCTGTGTACTGGGAAGATCACTGCACAGTATAGGACCTGGATTGAAGGGCAGAAGGCAAAACTGGCAGAAGAACCACTTAGGAGGCTAAACAGTCAACAGACTGCAGTGGTACTGGGAATCATAGCAGGTCTCAGACTTCTCTGTGAGATTATTTGGACAAACATTCAGAGTGGTTGTATGATTATGGAGAGTGAAGCAACAGAGTCAAGGTTATCCCAAAGTTTATGTATTGAACAAAAATATGAGAAATACACTGTAGGAATACATGCAGAAGTTTCTCTTTTGTTAGAATACTAAATTGTTGGAAACGCATTAACAAATAGGAAGTCCTTAAAAAGATAAAACTATAATATCACAGATAGGACTTTGTCTTCTTTAGGTGAATGATGTCTTTTCTTTAGTGGCACTAGATACACTTTTCAATAACCATTTGGGGGTGAAATTTTATTAGTTAGTCCAAAAACATTTTGTAGGCTATAGATTATTTGGTATCTTTCTTTAATATTTGCTCATGTTACTGATAAGTCATATGATTTCTTCCTGAATAAATGAAAATTCTGTGCATATCTGTACTTGTTTCAGTTTTTGTGTTCCTATAGAGTCCAGAGAGGCTGCTTGCATTGTGATAGATGACTGAAGTTTATTCAGTCCCTACCTGTGAGTTAAATATACAGCTGCTGGAAATGTCAGCAAAGTCACATAAAAGAATTCACTGCTGTCATGCTATTTAATGCTATTAAATAATAAGCATTTGTGCCTCACTGAATTGATGTAAAAATGCCTTGTGGCTGTCCTTCCTACTGAGAGGTGCTTCAAAATATTCTTTTCTTTCCCTGCATTAAAATCAAAAGGCCAATAGGTGTACACTGTAGTGGCTGAATCAATGAAATGAAGCTGTCTTTTCAAATAGTTTGTTTGTTTTCATTTTTCTGCTCTATGCCAATTCTTGAACATCTTGGCTGATTCTCAGCAAACCTGAAATGCTACTAAAGAATAACTGCACATAGGTTAGTTTTGCAGCCAAAGGTGCCATCATAAAACAGTATGATGGCCAATATTTTAAAACTTTTCTTCTTTAGCAATCATATTGCTATAAGGAAAGTGTCTTCATTCTATAGATAGTGATTAGGAGTTGCCAAAATACCTTTTTTTAAAAAAAGTATTAGCAGTAAAACAAAAGGCAAAACTTATGGAAAAGTTACCACTACCTAGCACGTTTGCCAGAGGGAGGGAGAGACTGAGGTGGGGGAAGAAAAATACATTTTCCATTGTTAGTTAAGTATCACTATATGGTATTAAATTTATTTCCAACATGATTGGGAACCTTCTAATGCTGCTGCTGATATAAAGAAAATTCCACTCTAACAAATACCAGTACAGAGAAATGGTTCTACTCAATGGCTACTCATGCAGTTTCAGTAGTAGGTTCTACATCAAAAAGCCTGCTGGTATCTCAGCGCAAGGGCTAGGGAGTAGCTCAATAGTCAAAGCCTTGCTTAGCATGCGCAAGGCCCTTGTTTGACTCCAACAGAAAAAAATCTCTGTGTCGCAGGTGTTGTCTCTTCTCCCTGTCAATTCTAATACTAGTTCTCTAGAACAATCATATCTGCTCGTAGTTCCTTAGGTGTGAGGAAAAGCATAGATGGCATAAATAAGGGGTGGGAAAAATGTGAGATCATTTAACCACAGAGTTTTGATATATTTTTCTTTAGGCAGTGACATCAGAAGTGTAAGTATATGCTATATCTTCTTTCTTGAGAAGGCTACTTTGTATATTTGAGCTACAGTTTTTTCTTCTGCAAATAAGATACATGAACACATATCTCAAAGGGTTGTTCTAGGATTAAATGTGTACAAACTTCCCTAGTGCTCCATAATTACTCTCAAGTAGCAATTGCTGTTGAACTGTCTTTTATGCCTTCTGCTTGAGAGACCCCAATATCCCGATGATAAAAACTTACAAACAGAAAAAAATAAAACACCATTGCAAAACAAAAAAAAAAAAAAAGGACTTAGGCTAGTGTGTTGCATCGTTTTCTTTCCCTTAGAGAAGTCGAAGTATTTTTTCATAAATAAATTGTTCTATACATTTCAATGGTGAACTGTGACTCCCAGATATTACTTATTATGATAAAATTGCAAATCTGCAAAGCAATTTGGACTTGTAACATAGTGTATACTGGTACATTATCTATTAATAAAGCACTTTAAGTAAAAGACTTCATGCAAAAATAGCAATTAAAAGACAGTTCAGAGCTCAAAGTGAAAGTTCAAAGTTAAAATTTGCTGTTAAATTTTTGTGAACCCAGATGAGCTATGGATCTAGAATTTTGAAGACTCTAAACATCTACTTCTTAAAGCTATTTTTTCTTAATTTAAGTTTATTCATAGTTCATTTAAGTCGTGAAACTTAACTTTTTGTAGCAAAAAAAAAAAAAAAACAACTTTAAGTTGTCCTAGGAAAATAAGAAGCCCTGAAGTGATTTAAAAATAATGTGATTGATTCTAGAAATATACCATATGTTTGCTTGTTACAAGGGGACACATAGTTCATAAATGTGTCCCCATTCAAGACACAGAAAAGACAACAATGAAAGAAGAAAAATTCCAACCCTAGAATCTTGGGAATATGTCAAGTTGGTCAGGCAAGGTCACTTACCGATTAACATTTCTGAGAGCTGAAGGGTTCACTTGAATAAGATTGTCCAAATCTAGGCTGTCAAAAAAAAGAGAGAGAGAACAGAAAAAGGTCAGGCAAGCTCAATAAATCCATTTCATCTGGGACAACAGACAGAAAACATGAATTAACTGATTTTATTTTATTACCTTTGATTATTTCTGGTTACTGAGGAATTCACTTTGATGAGGTCATCCAGATATTGATTTCTTAGAAAAACAGACAGTAGAGTCATGATAAAGTTCTTTTGGTAAGATCATTAAGGTTGAACATCTACTTGAAATAATAATAAAACAAAACACTCAAGAGGGAAAAGATTAAAGATTGTTGGGTTAGAGATAATAGAGTTTAAGTTCAACTTAAGTGGAGGAAAACGTTACAGTATGAAACATATTGTTTTGATATAGAATATCTATCAAGTACATTTTTTTAACAATCCAAGGGAGAAAGAAGTATGTTGTAAGGGGGGAAAAAAACTTAACTTGACTTCACACACTTTACTGTCAGAGCATATTTTAAAAAGGCATAAAGGTTAAGTGTTCCACAGCCCACATCTAGTACTAGATGATTGTTTTACTCTGGAATATTTCAAATATATAAAGATTGCAAAATGATTCTAATGCCTTTGCTGTTTTGAAAGTCATGTTCACCAAATAAGGATACCAGTTATTTTTAAAGGATAATCTCTAAAATTGAAATTTTTCTTAGCTTAGATTTGGCAAGCAAGATGCTAAAAATACACTAAAATGAGACTTTTCTGTCCTGTATGATGACTGAACTAGCTGTTCACTGTGAACTCAGTTGTTCATAATGAAATTACCTGTGCATCCTGAAAACCAGTCATCCGCTGATCAGCTGAGGCTCTGCTGGTTTCTTTTCACAGCCACAGAATGGCATTTCCCCCAACCTGATGCCCGCTCACTGCCTCAGTGAGACTCATTTAAGGGACTGTCAAAGTGTCTATGCAGCCCTGTTCTAATACATACTCAGAGAAATACACAGCCAGTGCCATGGCAAGAGCTAACAGGACTGATAATCCCTGCTGTCAGTGCCATCATGGCAGCAACTTGCCTATATCCCCTCCTCAAGAGGCCCTTTTTCCTTATGTAAAAATAAAATGCATCTCAATGATCAAAAAGATTGATGCAAAGCCAAAAACTGAGGGGAAGCCATTTAAAGATGAGTCATCAGGCCACCTCAGAAAGGTCTCTGTTCCCCTCCTTAAATGTTCAGCCTGCCAGGGAATGTGCTTCCCAGCTCTCAGTGCCCTTGTTAAGGGTCTCTTTCCCTGTTCTCCAGTCTTCATGGTACTCGGAAGATCCTAACTGAAGTCCCGTGGTTTTGAATTATACTCTGTAATAATATTCCCAAAGACAATCTATTAGTAGCTATAAAAACTAGTAAAAGAATGATTGGGAAATGAGAATTATCCAAAGCCTAATTTTCTTGAATAAACTGATAAAATTTTAGTTATGAAACAGGTGCTGTGATGATTAAGTGAAAAAATAGAGATTAAAGAAAATCTCTGTCAAAACTAAACCATGCCAAAAAGACAACAGTGCCTAAGATGATTTTAATTTAATATACTACAAAAAAACAATAATAAGGAATGCATCTTTGTAGAAGAGACAGTATTTCTAAAAGCCATAACTTTTTGACACAAAAAATTAATTGAAATGTAATTACTTATAATATTAATCAAAAATTAACATTATAAAAAATGAATTGAACTGTAAGTGTAATGAAAAATTAATTGAAATATAACTATTTATAATATATGTGTGCCCGTATAATTAAGAATAAGCAGTATAGAAAATGCAAAATCTACTTGGACTTGTTTTTCTGAACATAAAATATTTAATGCATCCAACAACCTAGAACAATGGTGTTTAAATTTCTGTTTAAAAAGCCAATAAGAAACATATTTTATGTGCCCAACACTCCCCTTTACACACACACACACACACACACACACACACACACACACTCACATCACATGATGAAAGTTCCTTATTATTTAAAAGGCACTCTGATTTTCCATTTGATTTATCCTATTGAATGAGGGGAAGTACTGGCTGCTACTCACTAAATTAATTACAAAACTATCTAACGGGTGATGACCCACCTGTTTTGAGAAACATTTACTTAGAAAGCATAAATATATGGTATGCCCTACGATGACTTCCAAAAAGTCAGCATTATAAAATACATACAAAATGTATTTTAAATGTATACTATAAAAATGATCTAAGTAACAAGGCTGAATTTATTTAATAGATAGCATATACAATTTATCTCAATTAATTGAAGACAAGAAATACATTGACATCTTTTCGGTATTTGGATCCTGAAAACAAAGGAATCTGTGGTCTAGATTGTACCATCTTCCTACTCAAGATCTTGCTTTCATCTTTGCTTTAAGGCTGAAGGAAAGGATACACTCAAATATTCAGGTATAGTTATTTCCATGTAGTTCAAGGCTGCAGAGATTTGCATCATCTCCACACTTGCGCCACTGTCATGCATAAAGTAATACTGCAAGTAGCCCTGTGACAGCAGTAAAGGACATAACCTGGCTGTCCCAGGACAAAACCGTCAGTCCTACCTCATATCCTCCACTGCTACCTAAGGTGTTTAACCAATTTTTGTTTACTTGAAGATCAAAGTCTGTGTGAAAAGACCAGAATCAAATGGGGAGTCAGAGAAGCCTTCAGAAGACTGAGGACCTAAAATACTGCCCTCAGTCTTCTCATCTGTAAATGAGGAACTCGGACTGGATCATCTCCAAGGTTTTTTCCACCGCCAACATTTACTCCAGGACCCTATGAATACGGATTTTACTGTATGTCATGTTTACTGGACCTGCTTTTAATGTCTCTTTTTCTTTTTAAATGCAACCTGCTGACAATACATTTTATATTCAGCAAGCAGTACATGAGTGCTCCAAAATGTAATATATTAAACTGACAACCTATTATTGTCTTGGAGGAACATCTCTGTGCCCCTGATACATAATTAGCTTTAATCTATGTTAATTGCCTGCTGCTAATAAGATTGAGTATGACTACTGAATTCTCTTTTTGGCGTCCACAGCCTGTAATTATACCCAACGTGCAACTAATGATGCCTAGTTGTAAGCTGTGAACCTGCTAGGTGTTCAGTAATTATTCACTGCCTCAGAGATCACAGAACTACTATCAGTCTTCCATGAATTTTATTTGTGACTCTGGTCAAATCACGAAACCTTTCTGAGTCCTCTTGTACTGTCCATTTCCTCTTGTACACAGTTCATTTGGAACAATGGCTTTTTTTTTTTTTTTGTCTTTTTCATTTTTACCGGTACCAGGGATGGAACTCACGACCGCCTGCTTACAAGGCAGGTGCTTCTGCTGCTGAGCTAAATCCCCAGCCCCCAGAACAATGGCTTTTAAAATTGTTCAAACTAACCAGAACTAAAAAGCAAACTTTATTACCTTGGAGAACTACATTAAAATTATAAAATTTTAGGTCCACATCCTTCATGGGAGTGGCAAACTCCTTAAACAATAATGAACCTCTCCAGGCATGGTGGTGCATGCCTGTAATCCCAGAACTCCAGAGGCTGAGGCAGGAAGATCAGTACAGGTGCCAGGTCAGCCTACGCTACATATTGAGTTCAACGCCAGCCTAAGCTACCCAGTGAGATTCTGTTTCAAAAAAGCTAACTAAATAAATCAATAAATAAGACGGGAAGGAATAATGAACTTTATAAAACTTTCATTCTCAGAACACTCTTCCAAAAGGAGGTAAATGACATTACTAACAATGAGTTTAACTAAGTGTCTAGGTACATTTTAAAAATTAACTATCATTAATAAATTTTAATTCTAGAGTCAAAAGAATGAAGATCAATGCTACACAAACAAAATAAAATATAAACAGTTCATGAACCAGCTCTGTTACTGCCCCACCCCTTAGCCAGTCTCTCTTTTCAACCACTTTATTTGAGAGAATAAAAGTCACCATCATACACTGTTTTCTGCTGCCTCTCTTTCTTGCTAGTAACAGTACTGCAGTTCATATCTAGGTTTTTCACGGACTTTAAAAATTCATGCTGATATTTCAAGATCTATATTCAATTTGCCCATAAAATGATTACATGTCATTTATATTCATACTGTGATTAGTTAGGGGGAGACAATCAAACAAATATCTTTCTCTTATCCAGCAATATTTTTGACAGCTTTGGGGTTTATATTAATAAGTTCATCAAGACCTTGTTCACTGCTAAAAAAAATAAAATAAAATGGTCAAAGCCATTAGGAAATCAGCACATTTTTTACTTGCTTTTTTTTATAGCTGTATCGAAAAGGATGAAAAGCAGTTGAGTTGATTCTTTATATACAGTAATTACCATTTTTTAATCCTCAAAACAACTTACTGAGGTAGATAATTAGCATACTTTATTTAAAAAAATACTGAGCTTCAGCACTAAGTGTGGTATCAAAGCCTATAATCTCAGCACTCAGGAAGCTAGACAGAAAGATTACCATAAATTTTGAGACCAGACTGGGCAATATAGTGAGTTCAAGGCGAGCCTGAACTACAAAGTGAGACCCTGCCCTCCCCAAAAATAAAAAGAAAGATGTGGGAGGAAGGAAGGAAGGAAGGAAGGAAGAAAAAAAGAGAAAGAAAGAGACAGAGAGAAGAAGAAAGAAAGAAAAGAGAGAAAAAGAGGAAGAAAGAAAGAGAGAGAAAAGAAAGGAAAGGAAAGGAAAGGAATGGAGAGAAAAAATAAAAGGGAACTGGGCTGAGCAGGCTTCAGAAGGATTGAGACTTCCTGGAGCCAGATATTCAAACAGCAGTTGACAGCAAAACAAAACTGAAACCTGGACAAGTCCACACTCCTTCCCTCTGTGCTGGCTTTCACAGTAATTCCTTCCACTTACTTTCACATTGCTTTTGCCAACATTATCTCCACACTAATTTTATGAAAAATGTTTTAGAGTTTCTCTGCCATGCTTTCATTAATTTTTGCTCCAATCTATTATAGACATTAATCTCTCAAGAACAGAAATAAATTCAATGTCGTGCAAAAATATTCAAACAAAATACAAGAATGTTATGTTGCTGGTTTTCTGACAGTCATTTAAAAATTAATCATTGGGTTTATGAGAGAGCAGAAAGCCAGTATCCTTTGGCTTATTTAGTTTTATTAACTTATGATTTATTAACTACAAATTTACACTTATAATCTATTTAAGCCACTATTGCATCACAAGGAATTTAAGTAGTAATTATACAGAATTAGCTTCAGTATCATCATTTTCAACAATATTACAATGAAATAAATGGAATCAATAACAAAGAAAAATCTGTCTAGTATTGTTACACACAAACAAATCAATGTGTGCTCATTTTTTTCATATCTTCTTACAAAATAGCCTTAGCTAAATAATCATTTTTTCAAATATACTGAATTTCAGGAATCTTCAATAATCTTAACAAGCTTACCTTTTGTTTGCTGAGAAGTTCATGTTGATAAGATTATCCAAGTCTTGGTTCCTAAAAATAAATGTTCTAAGTTTCAACATCTGACAAAGACAACTTAAACCAACCATTTTGTGCTTTTCAACCTTAATATTGAATCAAATAACTATTGCCATTTTAAAACTCCATCGCCACTTGAATTATTTTTTTGAACCCATGTAAAAGCAGGTAACTTCTGTCCATTCAATTCATGAACACTTTGTGTATATCAGAACTTAGTTTGTATATATTTCTGTCAAGTCAACTTCACAGTACAATTGTGAACTTATGAACTCTTTATTTTCCATATTATAGTTGTACAGTAGAATTGTTAGCACAATGTATTTTCAGAGGTTGTAGTAAGAAAGATGAAATATAAAATTGTTTATAATTTCCGTGTATTCTTTGCTTCCCCTTTCCAAAAGAAACCAAAATTCAAAAACTGAAATGCTTTAGAAAGACTTATTTCCTGATTCTAAATTATGCAGGTAATTATATAATCTGAAGATATGATATTAATTCTACTTCAAAATATTAATTAAATCACTTCAGAATCATACTTCACACAAAGCCTAATCATAACAAACAAGAGTTCAGATCATATAATTTGTGTTTTAATTCTAAACAATGAAATAGACAAACAAAACTCTAAAGAGATAGTGCTGTTATCACACTGGATATTCATAAGGGCTTAATACCAAAAGTCTTGAATAATAAATCTAACTCAGTATCCTTTATTATTGGACAATGCGTTGTATATCTTAAAAAGAAAAAGAAAGACTAAAATGGCATTTCATTTAGCTGTCCTTTGAAACAAACCTATAGACTCATTTAATTATGTACATATCTCCCCATAGAAATTATTGTTCTCTATGATATTAAATTATATAAATATCATTTTGTGAGTCAAAAAAAGTTCAATGGTAATAATTTCACAAAGACTTGTTATACCTTATTTAAGTACCAAGGAATACTATGTTGATTCAATAATGAAAATATGAACTATAATAATAATACTGGTAGATAAAGTATAATAAATATTTTACAAGCGTGATCATATTAATATTTCTTGTGACTCAGGAGGAGGTTAACTCCTGATTTTACAGGTAAAGATGCTGAGGCTTAAAGATTAAGCTATTTTATCAAAATTACATGGCTAAAAAAGTTCTCTGAAGTCAAAAATCTCACTGCCGAGTGGAAAAAATATATACACACTAAGTGCAATAAACAGCAGCATGTGGCTATTAGAACAGGTCACAAATTTAGGCCACCTTCACCTTTAGAACCCAAGTCTTCCGGGAAGAGAAAAAAAGACTTAACCTGTAATGTAAATTATTTCTTGGTCTCTGAATCCAGTGCCTGTCAATAGAGTTTTAATCCTATTCAAATAAATCTAAGGACAATTTAGCACTAAATATTGAAATAAGAGTTATGAAATCTTCAGTTTAATAATAAAAGAATGAAACTCTACATTTGTAAGTGAGGTAGAGGAGGGTGAGCTGGCTCTCTTCAAGTTCAGAGTTAATTCTCTTCCTCTTTCCAAATAAAATGGTATCTAGTCTAGGGGGTCTGCAAATGGTGGCCCTGAAGCAAAACTCAGCCTGCAGCCTTGTTCTTATAAATAAAACATTGGAACATAGCAATGCCCATTCATTTATAAGGTATTTTCTATGGCTGTTTTCACTATATTGGCAGAATTTACTATGTTAGTAATAGAGAAACTATTTGGTTCCCTAATCCTCAGATATTTATTATCTAGTCCTTTAAGAAAAAAATTACTGACCTCTAATCTAGTCTAAATAGTGTTTGATGGCTAAACTATAAAAATCAAAAGTATTCTTATATGTAAAGTAAGACAGGAAATCTGTCAGAAAAAAAGAGATGTATCTTGGTATTTACATATTTGACATCTTCAAACCAGCATAATAATGTACGTTTATAATGTCATAGTTTCATATCTCTTTGTCTAATTAACATTATATGCCTTACAGAAATTTCTCTATAAAATGTAAATGTCATTCTTTGTAGTCTTTATGCTTTCTATAACAGAAAAAAAATGTTTTAAATGACTGCCCAAGTTTAGGACTGCTCAGGTGATACACAATTAGAAGAGAGGGAATAAATGATGAAGGAAAATGTTGATCACCTGAAGACTTTTCCTTGAGCTTAGCTTTAGGAAATTATTTAGGGGTGGTGTTTTATCTCATGGGGATCTCTTAGAGAAGGAAGTCTCAGTCGTGGAACACAAATCCCACACTGGCAAGGAATCATTTGTCTAATTCAAGGAATTGTCTGTCACACAAAAGCCCATATTAGTGAATGTTGAGCAAGGGCTTAACCAGTGCTCAGTGGGCTGGTGGCCAATGGACTGTGGATTTTAGGTTCTATCATTGATTGTCTCAGTGGCAGGGCAATGCTTTTATCATAATTTTAAATTCAATTTTTTGAAGTTGAATTCAAAAACAGGAGATGAAGAGTTTCACAAACCTACGCTTGGTTCATTTCAGGAACTACTTTAATTAGACATCAAGACTTTGGCCCCTTTAAAAAATGGAAGAAAAACCAGATCAAACTACATCAAACAGATGCCGATATTTGCCAAAACTGAGAAATATTTTAAGATATTTATTTAAGTAGCTATCATTTTAGAGAGTTGAGGTTTTTCAGGGCTGAATATAAATATTTATATTGGGACCTAACTGTAACTAGATAGAAATAATGAATAATGTTTTTAGAATATTTTTTATTTTTGATGTGCCAGGCACTGTTCTAAAGTAATTTACATGACTTAGTATAATCAGCAAACCTATCCTATGACACAGCAAGTATTATCATTCTAATAATAGAGAAATTGTAACACAGGAAGAATAACTGACTTTTCCAGCCATGCTGCTAGTGGCAGGACTAGAATTTAATTTAGGCACACTAGGTCCAGAATACTTGGGCTTTACCGTGACACTAATGATCTACTGCAACTTCTGAATTAGTCCTAGAAGTGTCTAGAAATCACCCGGCCCCCTTTTCTCACTTTGAGGAAAAACTAAAACACAAACAGAAATAACAAGTCGGAAACCACCACACAGCAGGCCGGGACCTGAGCTCACATCTATGAGCTCCAGCTTACCATCTCTCTGTACTCATCCCCTCTACTGTATCAGCCTCTCTGCTTAGGAAAAGCTGATACATCAACAAATAAAAAAGTCTTTTCCATTCTGAGAAAGCAACTGTGAACCTAACTGATCAAAGGATACTTGACTGTATCTGAAATCACTTGACTGAAATCTTTAACATTTTAGATATAAAGGATAACGAAGGTTGTATTGCTTTTCTTAATTATCACTGGGTTCACCATCAATGAACTCAAGTGACAATTTAGTTATACTTTTAAGCACTGATTAGCATAAAATGAAAAAGAGGAGCTTAGTAAGGTTAGCCTTGAAGAATTTTTCCAGTTGTTCGACATTTTTGAGGTTATTAAGGTCTTTGAAACGTCAAACAAAAAAACCAACAAAAACATAAAATAAAAATGAAATTAAAACAATTGGCTGTTTTGATTTAAAAATATTTGCTCAACATGAATTTTACTGTTTTGACAGAAATCAGTATTAGTCTATACTTAATTTTTTTACTTTCATTGGTATTTTGGGTTAGTTTCCCACTTACCCTTAAAATAAAACCATAAATTTTGGGTAATATTTTTTTTAGTTGACTCAGGAACAATATAAAGATTTGCCAAAAACTTTCACTCCATCCCCCTAAGCATCAAAGGTTACAGCTATAACAACTCTGTTTTGCTAATAGTTTTGTAGTTTTAAAGGAACTCTATATGTATTATTGCATTTGATCCTTATACCTGCACAGTGCCAAACAGAACAAACCCTATGGTCCTCATTTTGTAACAAAAGCTGTAGCCCAGTTTCCAAGAGACTTTGCTCAGCGACATCCAGCTGGGGAATAATGAGGTTCAGACTTCTAAATTCCAATCCAAAGGCTTTTCAACTGATCTCCTACGAGTGTCACAAAATTATGAGGAGTGAAAGGAAGAGAAATAAGACATAATCCTCACCCGTGCCTATTCTTGTTTCCTCCAGGGCTCATTTCGATCAGATTGCCAAGGCTTCGACTGCTTTAAAATATTGAACAGACAGTGACGTTAATTGGTAGATTTTCAACAAGTGGATGAAACTATTCATTAACATTCACAAATGGTATAAACATTCACTGAACTCATGCCAAAGAGCTGATGATTACTAAATGTGACTATTGAGGTCTATAAGAATCTACACATCTCTGAAGCTCACTGAGATGCAGACATTTTCATCTTGGAGCCATTTAGCCACGAGTAAATTTTTCTCTAGTATATGTTATGTTTTGATGCATTTAATACTATATGCTAGCCTTTGCCAGAATCACAAAACATTTTGGCGTTTGCTTATATACCTGCCCTATGGGAACTTCCAAAAGCAAACACTCTTAATATTAACCTGTCACATGTATGAAGCTTCAAAAGCAACTTCAAAGAATCCATGTTTTGTTCATTTGAGATTCACTGGCAGGTTTGAGTCACAAAACTGTATTAAGGCAAATATCCCATTTTGTTAATATTCATTACATGCAATGTGGTGTCTGTTCCTGGTGCTTATGATGACACATTTTGATGAATTGTTTTGGCAACAAACAGTAACATTAAACTCTATGGAATTCTGAAATGTAACATATATCAACTATAAGTCCCAGAAAATGCTTCAGGATGTTATTGTTGTCCTTTAATATATGTCTGATTCTGATCTTATTGGAATTTTGCTTTTCTTATTGCATCTACATGTGTTTTCCACACATCCAGCACCAACAAATGCTACTCTGATCTGCAGAACATACCACACGTGGGCAAGCCCATCCACAGGAGGGCACTTTCACACTACTCCCCACATTCTCTGACCCTAGAAGAATGTATAGAAAAGTCTCAGAGGTCTCATCTAAACAACATCAAAGTTACAGATATTTGGGAGTAACCGGACATTGACTCAAGTTTGTTTGTTTGTTGTTTGTACACAGATGTCTGAGATACGAAACTCAGACAAAAACGTCAACAAAAATGTAGACTTTCATCTTGCAAGTCAGGAAACAACCCCAAAGAAACAAGTACTGTCTTCCAGATTTCCCCTTGTTGATTCTTGCCTAACAGTTATATGGGATTTGAATGTCAGGACCTCAGAGAAAAAAATTCTCAGGTTTCTATTTTCAGACTTCAAAATTTTAAAAAAAATAACAGAACAATAAGCACTACAATTTCTTAATTTCATTATATTGCTTTAATTTTATTTCAAGGCTTTATCTCTTTAAATATTAAATGGGGCACATAATAGTAACAGGTTATTTAAAAAATTGGTTCATAAAGTCAATAAAGAAAAGTGAGCTAATTAATGTGGTTTCTAATTAACATAATGATACAATATTTAAGTTTAGCTCTGGGAAGCAGTTCCTCAGTGTTATGTACAAGGCGTAATTGAAAACTACAGTGAATATTTAAACCTTTAAAATGTATTACAATAAAAACTACATCACTATGAATCTCCCTGAGGAAGTTTCTCCTCCCTTTAAACACACTTATCCCTTTGTATTTGCCACTTTTTGAAGCAATTCTGGAAGGCCCCTGTAATGAATATCTAGGTGTACAGTTGAGGCTGTCTTGGTGGCTTACATCAATTCAAAATGATTGCCTTTCACAGTCATATGAATTTGAGGAAGAGCCAAAAATCAGATTTGGTGTCAGATCCAGTGAATAAGGTGTATTAAGACACACCATAATGTTTTTACAAGATTATCTTTGCACTGAATATTTGGTCTCACTTCATAAAGACACTAAGGAAGGAGAACTTCCAGGTCCGTTTCAGAAAGTGACAATGATGGGATCAAAGTGTTTTAAGTGAAGGGAGTATTTCAAGAGGGCTTAATGGCAATATTGTTTGTTTGTTTGTTTGTTTGTTTCCCCGAGGGGTAGAGTTTCAGACAAAAATCCCGCTATGCGCTTCAGGCTTGCCTTCAACTCAATATGTATCCCAGGCTGGCCTTGAACCTGTAGTGATCCTCCTGCATCAACTACGAAGAAAATAAAAGAGTGCCCAGTGCCTAACGTTGTAGTCAAAAGAGCAGGAGGAAGTGATTTAATTATATTCATTGATCAGAATGCATGTGGTTAAAAACATGCCAATATAGGGCTAGAATATCCCAGAAGTAGGGACAGTATATGAAGAAAACTTAAAGGAAGTAATGACCCAGGATAGGAAAAATGCATTTGTCAGAGCTTTCTTGAGGAAGTGAAAGCCCTTTGTTAAACATTAGAATTTTATTCTACCTGATATGGAGGGAATACTGGGTTTTTAGAAAGGAAAAGAACAAGATCTGATTCTTTTTGAAGGATATACAGAACTTCATTATGTGTAGAAAAAGGAATTAACATCTATTATACTTAAAAGCCCCCAGAAAGCACATATACACACATAGCACATACACTCAAATATGCATAAATACATCTATATACATATGCATTAGATAGATGCAAAAGTGCACACATGCATACACAGACATTTATGAATATACAAGCATTGTGCACATACATGCAATTGCCCTCATGTACAACATACACACATGCACACACTCATGTACACATGCACACACATAGAAGTACTCATGCATGCAAATAGTATCTGTATATAATACATGTGAATACATAGGCATGTACACACCCTTGGGATATTAAGAAAAATAGGTCACAATTTGAAATTAATAAAAATTGGAAAGGAAAACAGATGCTTCTTGGAAATCAAGATAAATGAAAGTATTTGAATATTATCTACATCACTAAGAAAATACAATTCACTTGAAACTTTACTACTGTAACAATGACTTCTGTCTAGTATGCAGCAGGCATAAGTGTATTATGATATTTTCATTATGATGAATAATTGAGATACTAGGGACATAGTTAAGAGTCACAATTCAAACCCAGGTCTTTCAGACTGCCTGCTCAGATTTACAACCTCAGGTTACTTCCATAAACCACCCAGGAAACAACATAATCAATGCCTTTGAAACATCTTGCTGGGTACAGGATTGTACAAGCCCTTCCTCCATCCAGTGGTTCTTCCTGTGACCTCACTACGTGGCCAAAAGCAAGACAGCTGCTCAGCAGGCACACACTCGATTGCTTTTAGCTAGCTGAGCCCTTACTCTGCCAACAGAGTCTACGGGTACTGGTGGCCCTCTGTAGAGTCAACAAATAATATGTACCGAGTTAACTGAATGAAAATGAATTCAAGGGAAACCACATGGAACTGTTTGGTACACTGTTTTCAGCACCATGCCAATAAGATCAGTTTCAAAATATTCCATCTGTTTTGTAAAAACTAAAAAGCAAAAGGACATAAACTCTCCAGACTTGACCATTCATGGGTAAAACGTTTTTTTAACTGAGCTCACTTTGTTAATCATGTCATCCTTAAATGCCTACCACATTGCATGCACATACACATCGCTACACACACAAATACAACAAACAGTTCATACACAAGCATACACACACACTCCTTATAAATGCACACATGTATAAACACATATGCATTTGTACATGCAAAATATGGATACATACACATACATTTATATGCATGCACATTACTTAGATATGTACTTAAATACAAATTTATACATATGATACTTATACACACATACACTTCCCACACTGCTCATATATACAGGCACTTATACACATGTAGAATTACATGTTCATACAAAAATAAATAATTGAGCTCAGTACATAAGGTTGGTCAAATTCCTATTTAATTTCACAAAATCATTGGATAGCAAAGCACTCCAGAATAGATAGCAAGAGATGTCTGTGCCTCATGAATAGAGTTGCTTAATATAAATTTGGAAAGAAAAGAGCTCAGTTTTGGCTTGAACTTCAATCCACTGTCTGAACATGGGCAATGAAAATTTTAATGCCATATGAAAGGGAGGAGAAAGTTTTAAATGTCTTACCTTTTGATGTTTTTATTTGTTTCAAGATTCACTTTAAGATGCCCATCAAAATCTTGTCTTCTGAATAAAGAAATTGGTTTTAATGAATGTTTCATTAGTTTTAATGTTAGTAAAGTAAAACAACAATAAAATGAATAATGGTTGGAAAAATTAAGGAGAGATAAATATACAAGCTCTCTGTGGCAATGTAAACATTTAAATCTCTAAATGCAGATGAAAATTCTTCTCTTACATCTTGAGCAGAGGACAATTTAAGACTATTCACTTGTTAACAAGAAGCAAATTTGCTCAGAATACATAACTATATGTGCAAGTTGTCACTGAACAACTTTGCTCAACATTTAACTTACATTACTTCAATGCTGAAGTTCTATACTGAGTCCAAAGAAAATGTAAAGTTTTACTCAACAAATAATATATAATTGCCTATTCCAATATTAAATAATCATTAAAATGTCAATAGCTATAACAATGTTAGAAATAATGAAAGTTCAAAAAAATGTGCCTTCACAATATCCTCCCCGCCCAACAAAGCCTTTTAAAATATCACTTGCCTCAGAATCAGTTATGATAAGTTACAAAGGGCAAGGAAAAAAATACCTTATTGAGTAGGGAAATTAATGATTCATTTCTCAGGACACACTCCACCCCATTAAAGTGCATTGAGTGAAACGAATATAGGCTGAACTCGAAAGAGGTGAAAAGAGGCTTCGAGAGCCACACTGGAAATGATCATCACTGCCATGTTGTCTCCTGTTCACAGCTGCATTGACATGTGAGCCAATCCAATGAGGTTCCCTAAGGATGGGGCCCCAGAAACTTACAAGCAAATATTGGAGCACTTCAAAAACAAGTGCTTTCACAGGGGTCAAGAATGGATAGTCCATCTTTATTGTCCAATTGCAGTCTAATAAAATATGGTTATGAAGCTAAAAAGTCAAATCATTTCATCCTCTGGTTGATCATCTTTTACAGCAATTAGAAATAAAGACATAACTCTCACCCAGTGGAATTTTCATTTCTGTTGAGATTGACTTTGATAATATTATCAAGATCTTTACCTCTTTAAAAAAGTTTAGATGTTTCAAAATGTTAGATACACAATACATATTATATATTATTGACTATTAACCCAATCTTTCAGGGAAAATTATTGAGATTAAATCAGTTTTTGGCATAAAATTACCTTACAATAATACACTTACTCAGTCTCTAGTTTGTATTGGCCATATGTGAAAGTGAATTTAGATCAAATACAATGTAAACCCTTCAAAGTAAAGATCAGGGCACCAGCAATGAGATGTGAGACCGGAAAAGAGACGAGAAGCCCAGAGACGTGATGCCTTCAGCGTCACTGAGCACATAACTAATTGATCTGGGAGAAGATAACCAACATTCAGGGACATTCACACACTTCTCACCCTCTTCTGGTTTTATGTGTCCTGGAATCCACTTTGGTGATAGATTCGAGGTCTCGGCTTCTTTGGGGAAAAAATCAAATTCACTGTCATTGAGTACAGCAATTTGGTACCTATTAGATTACACACAGCTGTCCTTGAAATTTGTACAAAGAAGAAAGTGCCTAGATATGATGGCAGATGTCTTCAGGACCAGAAAGACCTGTAATGTAGTTACCCTTAATTTTGTTTATTTCTATCGCAGCACCTCATTTAGCTTAGTCTAACTCAGCTTAGAAAAGCTTTCCAGCTCCTCTCACTTTGCAATTTTGACATTTTATTTCTCAATTTATATTTAAAATGATTTATTTTTAATTACTTAAGCAAATCCAGATAAGAGATGTTGTAACAAGTTTTCCTGCACCTATTTCAGGGCAACTCAAATATGTGGGTCTACAGAAAGAGCATGCATCGGATTTGCTGGATCTGTACAGGTTATCACTGGCAGAGGAAAGCATGACACTCCCTTTCTAATGAGGCATAAGAAGCTAACCTGAAAACAGAGCTCCAGCAAGGTAGGTGTTTCACTTACCCTTTCTCATTTTTGTCAGTCCTTTGATTAACTTTATTAAAACTTCCAAGGCTTTGGTTTCTTTATAATATCGAGGAAAAAGAAAACACAGAGTAAGAGAAAGAAATGGGAAGCAACTCAACACTATCTTCAGAATCTCTACAGTAACAACAGATTTCATTACAACAGCAGAAAGATGTAATCAGTGTAGAGGATTAGATGTCCTTAGCAGGACTGGCTGTATCGATATTCAGCTCGTTGTGCAAAATACTCAAGAAACATTTTGATATCAAGATTCCAACCGTTACTCACTTATGATTGAATCATCTTAAAGGAAAAGTTCCCTTTGGGTCTCAGCTTTTGCTTTTTTGATGGAAGGGGGAAGGAAGAGGTCTTTAATATATACATTGAAATGGTGTCTTATCTAAGCATGAAAATTATTTGAATGTGGGTGAAAATACACTGATCACCACACAAATCTAAATATAATGAGGATTAAGATAGTTACCCTAAAAATGTCAAGGAGAAAACTGAGCTTGGTGACACAGGCTGTATAGCCAGCACTCTGGGAAACTGAAGCAAGAGGATTATAATTTTGAGCTAGCAAGACCTTGTTTCAAAAAAGAAATAAACAGTGAAATGAACTGAATATATAGCTCAGTGTTAAGCCCTTGGATTCAATTCCCAGTATCAGTTAGACACACACACACACACACACACACACACACACACACACACACAGAGTCCAGTGTTATCAAGTTACCCCATTACAAATCACCTTCCTGTTCTCTTTCCTGACCCCAAAATGATACATTTGTGATGCCTATTCTATTTTTCCTATTCACCATAACTTTTGCGGATCTCTACAACTCCATGTTTTTAAATACCTGAGATCTCATCCTTTCCTGTGAAATCCATGTAACCACCTGAAGAGAAATGACTGATTTCCACCTTCATCTATGCTCCATTTGAAAAAAAACACCTACTATGGTGTTGTGTTTACACACAGTAATGCATTTTTAATCAGCATCCTGTGTCTGTGTGATTGTTGTTGCCAACACTTTTCATCACATAGACTTTGTTAAGTGTTCCATAAAAGAAAGAGTTGAGAATGCATCTGCCAAGATTGACTTGGAAAGTTAGAATAGCACTCTGTGCACAGATTGGCCCAGATAAATGGTTTTCTAAAATAACTGTGACAGTAGAAATAATTATCATGTTAGCAAGGAGATTTTAATGACTAACCAAATACAAAGCAAGCAGCCAAACTATGGGAGAAAATACTAGAAATCTTATAAATCTTCACCAATTGTCACCCTTGACTATTGTGGGTTTTTCTTTAACAAAAGTATCAAGAATGTGGTTTCTTTCAGCATGAAAAGTAATACCAGTAATAAATTCAATTTTCCACTATATTAGAATGTTTAAAACTGTGAGTTAATTTTTCACATTCTACTTAATCCAGCTAGTCACCATTAATTAACCATTTTATGGTACAAAATCAATGAAAACATGGCTTTTGATCATAAGGAATTTACAAATACAAATGAAGAGTTATACATATGAAGTCCTATCAAGACTCCAACTGAAAAGTGCCTTACACATTTAAAAGACTTTAGTGGTGAATGGTTATGTTCCTAGAACCCTAAATGTCTAGTGGTAAAAATTTTTCATAAAGAAAACTATTGTCCACTACTTGTACCAGCTAGTTTGGAGTTCTTTTTTAGATATAAAAAGGAACTTGGAGATCACCTGAACCAGACACATCATTTAATGAGATAAAGAACAAAGGACTGTGAAGGCTAAGTCACTTGCCCAGGGGCATCCAGATGAATGCCAATGGCAAAAACACCACCGAGACACCTAGCATCACTGGACCTTGACCCAGCATCCCTTTTGTCAACCTGCCTGACACTTGCCTTAAGAAAGTCCCCCGGAACACAGTAGACAATTTAGGACTCAGCAGAAGTGGCCTGTCGTGCTTTTGACTGAAACTTACCCTTTGTCATCTTTGTCCATCTGGGTATCCACATGGATGAGACTTTCAAGACTTTTGGCTCTATAAACACAGAAAAATTCCAGTAAAACCCTACATATTGTAATGAAATTGTGTGGTATCCTGAAAGGTCAGATACAATGAACATCCTCCATGAATTGCTCATTTACTTCCATTGAATGAAAGAGCAGAAATCCTTCTGGGCAATTATGTCTGAACTAAATGTTCGATGTGGAGAGTGCTAGCCCATCTGCTAATTAATTCGCAAGCCAGAGGATGCAGTTCCCTTTCAGATAGTGCCTGAAGGAGTAACACAAGCAATCTGGAACACAGGATTTGCAGATCAGAGACAAATGCCCTTACCTTTTCTCTATTTGTTCTGCCTTCCAATTTTTTCTGAAGAGACCATCAAGACCTTGATTCCTTTAAATAGATTCATTAAAAATCACATCAGTAATAATAACAGATACTCAACACTATATCAACAGATCAGTTTACATCTAAAACAGGAAATAGAAGCTGGCTTGAGAAAGATGAGCCTCAGTTCTTGAAATTACTTGATTTCAAGCAAAGACTCAAAATTTAAATTGCAGATGTTAGAGAAATGAAGCAAAAGACAAACTGGGAATCTGCACAGCACAGCAGGCACATGGGTGTGCTGTGTCTGATACGTGTTTTCATTTTGAATGTGAGTCAGTGTTTACAGAAATGGCAGGACACGCGGCCATGGTCCTGGATTTCTGGGCTTTCCTGCAGCACAGATCCAAATTCCTACGTGGGTGCCCTCAGCTGCCGCTGAGAAGGCAGCCAGGTACTTTTGACAGCACAGTCACTTTTCTTGCCGTGGCCCACCACTAGCTATGTCTCCTCAGATCAGCCACCTCTGCTCTCCTATCTGCCTTCTGTGACTCCTGCTTTAAAACCTCTCCCTTTGTAAGTGAGATGACTGAAAAGCAGCAAATGCCAGTGCTTTGTCAATATCCCTCAGATCATCAGTATCAGAACAAGATACGAAAACCATATGTCATGATTCTCAAATCAATTAGCTCACCTGACATTTTTTAAAATTTTCTACTCCTTTTTGGTTGTTCATTTTGTTTTTTGTTTTTGGTTCCTGCCAGTTGACTCAGTTAGCATACTTAGTGCATGTACTAAAATTGGTTAGCATACTTCATAACAGAAATAACTAAAATTGTACATACCCTTTTGCCCCCATTATTTGTTTTTCTTTAAATAGTTCAAAAAAGAGATAGTTAACTAATTTATTTGTGGGTTTTGAAATAGCCAAATTAAATTAGCAATCAAACCAAACTGTTATGAATGCACTAATATTTCAGGAAGAAAATAATGGTCATTCATATAATATTGCTTTAGTAAAAAAATGGAGTATGAAAATGAAAGACATTTTAATATTGATATTTTCAGTTTCTAATAAACAAACACAATAATGATGAAATTATTATTTCTGCAAGCTTTTTATTCAAGATTTATAAGATATTTTTTACTATCCTGGTATGTGGTTCTCATACTCAAAGACTAAAAAGATAGAAGTCTCAACGTACAATTCAGTAATTTAAAAAACCCTTAAATTCTTACCTGTTCAAGCTTTTGTTCATTTGGATAATATTATCCAACTCTTTTCTTTGGGAAGAGAACAAAAAACTCACATTACTAAAAACCTATCCAGAATCAAAGGGCAGATAAACCTTAGAATAATTCTGGGTTTTCTGAATTTTCTGAGTTTCCTGAGTTTTCTGAATGTAAGAGAAGGACCACTAGAGCCTTGTTTATCCTTCAAGGCCATTCTTCAATGCCAGTCTCCCTTCAGAGAAGCCTCCAAATGAACTTTGTTGCAACTCTTGCAAGATTTCAGGTTTTCTGCATCTCCTCTATGGACATCTGCTCACTGCGCTTTGTAGTGTAACAGTTGCTCACTTGCCTCATATTTATGCTCCTGCCTCAATTCTGCAATGTATTTTTACACCACATCAACTTCAATCTTTAATATAATGTCTTCACCGAGACAACAGTATTTTAATTAAGTCAATAAATATAGACATATTGACTAATAATAGCTTACATCTTTGTACAATGTACTTGCACACAAAGTGGCTAGTGGACTGTACCCACTCATCGCCAAGTGTGGATTCCTGAATGCTACCGTCACCTCATGCCAGATCAGCCAAACGTGCTAAGCTAGTTCCATATTTGAGACCCGCAGCATCCTTGCTGGTTGTTTTTTCTGGTGCAACCTGTTGAAGCTAAACTTCTGGACTCAGAGACTTCCCTTAGACACATGGGCTCGGCTCTCTCCCAGGCAGGCATCCTGGGGAGGTAGGCGTCCCCTGAGATTGCGCCTAGGCTGGCTGCTCCTCCAGTTCACTCCTCCTCAGTGTGCCTTCTCCCCAACTGCTCTCTCCCTCTTCCGCCCACCCCCCAGCATTCCTCTCACTTTCTCATTTAGTTTTTTCATTCACAAATCTTAGTTCCCTCTTCTTGCTGCTCTAGAATTACATATTTTCCAAAGTTTCTCAAGGTTCCTCTTTTTTCCTGAGTCATCTTTAGTTTTTGGACACTCAGTGGTGACACACTGAGGATCGTGAGTCAGGGACACTGTCCTTCCAATCTAGGATTCACCATTTACTCCTTAGTGACCCTAGATGAGTTGTTCTCAATTTTCCATCCATAAAATGGGAATACTAATCACGTTCATCTCAAAAGAGAACTGATAATTAATGAGCATATGATACTCAGCACAGTTCCTGTTAAATCATAAATTCTCAATTAATTGTGGCCATTATAATAAATAGAACCCTGAAATATTGAATGCTTAATTTAATAAATACTTGCTATATCAATTTTAATTGAATTTAGGAATAATAAAATCTTATATTACCCTTAGCAACATAGGGTGGCTGAGTCATTTATATGTAACACAGCATTATCATCAGAATAGCTGTCCTGGGCACCCTTCTGAGAGATCCTTGAAAGATGTAAACAGCCATCACACAGATGAATTCTTTTAAATAAACTTACATGCTTTATTATAGCATTGAGAATAAATAGGCTGAGAACAAATAGTAAAATACAAATTTGCTATTCCTGACCAAGAAAAAAAGTTGATTAATGCTCAACATTTGTGTGGGATAAACTCTACCCAGCCCCCTGACCTGGTGGTCTATTGTTGTTTCTTGTTTGAAGTCCTTCCTGCCAACTCTGAGGCTACAAATTGATTGGGCCCAGAGAGAAAGAACAACCCAAGAGTCTTGTAAAATTTAGCCCCAGACCTTTCTAACTGGCATGAGTCACAATAATGAGATTCCCAAGACCTGGAATTGTTCATGCTTATCATCAGAAAATCAGCAGAAGCTATGAGAACACACTCTGCGGTAAACTAAATAGAATGGAGACTGTATGCTAAATAAAGAACTTGGGCTTTCAAAGTGACTGTAAATTGATAAGAAGCTTGGATATTAAGTTCCACCATTGCATTTGTAACACATTAAATGCTCTTAATCGGATTATCAGTAACATTCTATTCCACAAAGAGCAATTTGGATAAATAAAGCCATTTCTATTCCCAATGGACAGTCCATAGTACAGTATCCCTGTCCACATCAAAGAAGCAACTTCTCTCTGGGATGAATTCATGTAGCTGTGAAATTTGTGCATTGTCTCTAGGGTGTAGAGACAGAGGGAAGTCAGGTCAACAGCTGTTGTCCTTGTTTTTGGTTTATGCCAAACAATCATTTCCTTAAGCATCACTCATCTTTCCTTCAAGCATTCTTAACACCCACCAAAAAGTTGTTCAGTCCCTGTTGAAAACAAAACATTACCTCAAACACAAGTAAATTAAGAGGTCTAGGAACTTAGAGGAGAGAGAAATGGGAATGAAACATTAAGAATACTTCCTCTTCTG
The DNA here is from genome assembly GCF_034190915.1 of Cavia porcellus. Classification (NCBI taxonomy): domain Eukaryota; kingdom Metazoa; phylum Chordata; class Mammalia; order Rodentia; family Caviidae; genus Cavia; species Cavia porcellus. The sequence goes on along the minus strand of NW_026947487.1, from coordinate 25,489,682 downwards.
CATACAGAGCTCCTGCTGGCTTATGAATTTGCACAGAAAAACCAAATATCCCTTTGGTTCTTCTTCTCCATTCTTTTGATTGAGATAAAAATCTCTAGTAATAATCTTGTCATCATCAAATTGCATTAAGCACAGAAAAATTTGCTGGCTTTGAGTTTAAACCATGGAGTATTTATCCTCAAGGTTTTCTCATGCTCAATCATGATTGATTGTACCATAATCTGCAATATAAATGTCTCCTTTAAACAAGGCAGCACGTCAAACATCGTAAATGACACCTGGTGAATAAGAAAGACTTTCTGCCCTGAAAATTATGAAGACAGGGAAGATCACACATTTACACAAGTAGAATGAAACAACAGCAGACATCATTAAGTATTGTAAAGTGTAAATAGTGGGGCTACAGTCATTTAGACGGGCAAAAGTCACATCTTGCTGGACTTTAGGGAAGACTTCACAGAGGAGGTGATATTTGACTGGGTTTTTGAAAAGTGTAGGCCCTGACAGACTGACATTTCAGCCTTAGGCCGGAAACTGTTGCTGTGTGGATGGAATAGCATAAACAGAGGCAGGATATCTGGTAATCATAGAAAAAAGTAAACTAATCTTGTTTTTATTGTATGATAAACACATGCATGTAGTCAGAAATAACTGGAACATTAGGTTGGAGCCAGGTTAGCAAAGGGCTTGAATGAGATTATGTGTAGTGAGCCATGGGGAACCAGGTAGTGGCTTAGAGGGAGGAAAGGCTGAAGGAGAGTAAGAATATGTGAATAGCTACTGTGATCACCTATGTAGAAATCAATGAGGGTGGGGCTGGGGATTTAGCTCAGCGGCATAAGCACCTGCCTTGCAAGCAGGCAGTTGTGAATTCGATTTCCGGTACCGATAAAAAGGAAAAAGACAAAAAAAATAAATAAATAAATCAATGAGGGTGTGTACTGGAGTGAGATGATTTGTGTATGAGACACCTTAGACACATAGTTTATATGTGCTACATAGTGGGGGGAAAGGGTGAAAGAGTCAAGAACGATCCCAGAATGGTGAGCCTGCAGGACGCAAAGTCTGGAAATAGAATCTTTTGGGGAAGAAGCCGAATGTCACCTAAGACATCCTGAATGGGGTTTTGGGGAGACAGCTAAGGAGAGGCCTGGTGATTTATTGCTGTTTCTTGCTTGAAGTTCTTCCTGCCAACTCTGAGGCCGCAAATTGATTAGGCCCAGAGGGAAAGAACCACCTAAGAGTCCTGGACAGCAGCACAAATGCTGGACTGAGACCAGGAATGATATTAGACTACTGAGGTCCCCAGGATGAGAAAAATCTCCAGAAGGAAAAGGAAAGAATGTCCGTAAATGTCAGTTCCATCCACTATTGAAAGGTACTTACGCAGAGACAATGACACTTTCTTCTTCTAAATTGCAGATAATAAATAGCATTACAGATTTCTTCGTATTTGAGACTCTTAAAGGTTTCAGGTAGGTATTTTCAAAGCACACAGAGAAGAAAAAAATTAAGCTTACAAGCTCTGATATCTCACCCCTTGTCAGTTTCCTGAAGTGACATTGTCACCTTGGTGATGTCATCAAGATCCCGAGTCCTTCAAACAGCAGAAAAGGAAGACAGGTCAATGGACAGTAGAGCTGGTTTTGAAGCACCTATAATTTCTCATTTGTTTCTAGTGAAGAAAGACCATGTCCTCTTTAAGAGTTACTGAGTTTAGCAGAATAACAAAATGGTTCTATCATATTGGCTTCTGGCACAGACAGACACATGCATCTCCCATAGACACAGACAGCTGTACACACACACACACACACACACACACACACACACACACACACACACACTTTGTAGAGTGCCAGCTCTGCCATCTAGTGCTCACTGAAATAACTGCATTTTCTCCTAAGGACTACTGTTAATGGCTCCCACATTCCAAACTTAAAACCTATGAAAGAAAATCCACTAATTGCACAGGTAAACTCAAAAGTAAGTTCAGTAATTTCTCTCTAAAACTCGAGGAGAATTAACACTCAAATGATGTAAAAATATCTATCTTCTCAAGATTCCGAAGGAGGAGGAAGTGCATCTTTAACTATGGGCTAAGTAAAAGCATCTGAAACATAAGGAAGTGGACCCGTGGTAACCTCTCCAGGTTATAAAAAAGAATAATTAAGAAAATCCACAAGGTTCCCCTATAATTGAGACGTTTTTAACAAATGTTTCACAAAAGCTTAGTAGAGTTCCATGAAGAACGGATTTTGTCATCAAGTTTAGCAAATGTAACCTACTTTGGTGCTTCAGAACACACACGAGCTCGCCAAGGATTGTGAAAAAGTCTTATTGCAAAAGACAGTATTTAGCTCTGTTTCCTAAATGTTCCATTAAACTATTGATTGACAGAAAAGTCTTTGTTTCACAGAATATGCATCGACATCATGCAGCATGTGGAGCAGATGAAAAACACTGAGCTGCGCTTTAATTTCTTAAGTACAACACAGTAATCTCCCCAACGGTGTGTTTGCAACCTGGATTCTTCTGAGACTCACAGTGGATAATATCAAAATAAGTGTGTAAATTTGGAACTTCAAAACATTTCTCAGCTTAAAAGTTTGCCCACAAGAAAGTGTACCAAGAGTCAATAATTGAGATCATATCAATATTAAAAATCTGCAGAGCAAAGGAAACCTACAAAATGGCAAAAAAAAAAAAAAAATTCCAGCTATTCCTTAGACAGAGGACTCATGTCTAGACTACGTAATTAACTCAAAAAACTAGATTCCCCAAAATAAAAGACCCAGTCAAAAAATGGATAACTGAAATGAATAGACACTTTTCAGAAAAAGCACAAATTACCAATAAATACATTTTAAAATGTTCAACATCAGTGGTCATTAAATTAAAACAACACTGAGATTTCATCTTACTCTTAAAACAATGGCTATTATCAAGAAATCAAGCAATAACAAGTGCCAGAGAGGTTGTATGCAAAACAGAACCCTTCTGCATTGTTGGTGGGCAGATAAACTACTACAATCACTATGGAAATAAGTATGGATATTCCTCAAAACAATGAAAACTAGAAATGCATTTAACCCAGCTCTTCCCCTTCCAGGTATCTTCCTAAAAAAAATTAAAAACTTTATGTTACAGTGGTACCAGGATATCCATATTTATAGTAGCACAATTCATAATAGCTAAATCATGGAAGCAGCCTATATGTCCATCAACAGATGAATGATAGTAAGTCGTACTTATATGCAATGGAGTACTTACTTAACTCATTTGTTGTAAAACTGAATTAGATAAGACACATAAGACAAGCGGTATAAATCAGGACCATCACTGAGAGAACAGATACGTGGCAAATGTCACTTGACCCAGTGGAGTCAACACAATGTGTGATCCTGTCCCTGCTACTGAGACAGCTGGACAAGCCTACACAGCCAAGCTAGGTAAAGCTGTTGTGCCACAAATTCAACTCAGTGGCTGAATTTCTACTTGTTCACTTATATACCACACCAGCTATGCCATAGAGCTCAGGGCAAGTGTTGGGAACAAAGAGGTGAATGTGCTTTCCTTCATCTGAGGGATTTAATCTTATTCTGTGACCATGTTCAGAAAATTTTGATTGATTTCTTAGTGCAAAGCTTAAGATAAAAATATAAGAAACAATTCTTTAAGTACCTATAAAAATGTTTATACCCACTATTTTGAAGTCCACTGGAATACTGCTTTTTCTATTTTATTATTTTCAAATTGTTCTAATAAAGTGTACTTTATCAGTTCTATAATTAGATAGATAGATAGATAGATAGATAGATAGATAGATAGATAGATTCTACCTTATATTTCTTTCAGTAGATCTGCTGGTTTCTGTAGCCATACCAAGTTTAGATGGAGATATCAGCCTGTAATTTTAAAGATAATGTCTGTTAGATAAGAAAATACTTCTCCGTTAAATTCAAACTTATACAAAAACACTCACATTCAGAAAGGTTGACATGTGCTGGAAACACAACTTTTTGACACAACAACTTTTCCTGAGTTCCTTGGGTTGACTAAAACTCAATTGTGTCATAGTTGAAAATCTAAAGAATTCAACATACTAATTTTCCCACTTTATATATTTCTAAACTATAGGCTGTACCTATAAATAAGTTTATGTTTATTTGTTTGGTCTCCATTCATTAGAGCATTTTCACACTTGTCTCTGTTAGATAATAAGAACATGTTTGAAAACATCAACAATCTTTTTGTTATTAGGCATCAAAGAGGTGATGTTTTCCTCAAGGATTTATTCCATTTGAATACCATCAGAATTATTTTTTTCAAACAAGACAGGAACTAAGTCTATATTTCAAATACACTGGCCACATGGAAAATAGTCATTCTGAGCTGAGACATTAAATTTTATGATGCTAGGTTACGTTGCAATGTATAATACAAGGCTTTCCTTAGTGTCTGGTTGACCTACTTACACATTCCTGCTTATTCTGAAGCTAGTTTTTATTCTCTTGAGGGCGTGTGTTAATTACATAGGAAACACTTCCCTTTCATATTCTTTCATTAAAATCATCTTGCTGTGATTAAAGTAATCAGGGTTTAAAAAACACACCAAGTTATCCTCATTTTATTTTTTAGATCACTGCTGAAAAAAAAAATAGTGGTAAATTTAGCTTCTTTTGAATCAAAATGAGCTGACCACATTAGTGTCACTGATTTTAGAATAGAATTTTGGTAGTATAAGAATAATTTGTTTTAGCTCTTTAAAAACTCCTGTTTAAATTGAGATTTAATTGTTCAATGCTATAAGAGTAAAAGGAAAAATCAGGTGAAATAAGAAGCTTGAAAAGTTATTTTTATGAGATAATTATAACCATTGTACAAGTGAAAAGCCATAAATCTAATCTATATTATTAGTGAGTTCAGTGAAGAAACGTTCTCTTGACTCATTTAAAATAACTATGCTCTCATCCTAAGAATAAACTTCCAAAGATCCTGTGAAGCATCACTGAATAGAAGGTCAGTTTTCTCTCAACAGGATGAATGCCTCCTGTTACACGGTCCTACCTCACAGTCAGCACTTTCTAGCTGGTTACCCCCTTACTAAAGAACAGTTCTGTAATGGTGACTTATTGAAGAATAGTTCTACAATTGTGTCTTGCTTTGTGTCAAAAAAAAAAAAAAATCACCACCAAGAAGTACAAGTACAAAAGAATCAAAGGCAGGCAATCAAGCAGATCTAATGTATTCAGTCTTTCCTGAGATACCATTTTTCAGTCTCAACAGTAATAATGGAAATGTGGAAGTTACATCTTTCAAAATGGTTCAAGATTATTAAACAGTTTAACAAGAACCATGGGAAGATTTTCAGGTCTTTGAGTTGGTGTCTAAGTATTAATGATAAAGTGGCAGAGATTTAAAGTGGAAAAGCAAGTCTATTTTTCCTGATTCTGAGACAAGTTAATTAGAAAATGGTTCAAAATTTGCATAGTTTAAAATAAATTGAGAATTCCTTAGCTAAAAATATTAAAGAACGACATAAAACTTTTCTGACATAGAGGACCTGAGTAGTAACAGAGGTTTTAAAGTATGTAATGTAACTCTTAATGTAACCATTTAACATATATATGATTTATGTTTTAATATTTAATGTTTCATATTTAATGATTTATATTTATATTGTAGACTTATATAAAATTATATGATTTATATTAAATATAATATTTATATAGTATATTTATATTCCATATAATGTTCATGTTATAATGTTTATATTAAATATAATTCATATTTATAATGCAGATGTATAAGATACATATATATATCCAATACATATATATTTATATGTGTACATTTGAAGCTAATATGTAAGAAGCCTAAGCACAAATACTTCTCGAACATAAATATTACACCATTTGTACTTTAAAGATCTGTTTCTATAAAATAATAGGCATCAGCATTCAAGAGCAAACATAAATAAATACACAAGTTTACAGACAGGAAGGAAAAGCTCTACGAATGCTTCTTTAGTGAATGTGCACCCAAAATATATCATGTTTTGCATAAAGCAAGTAACAATATCTTTTCTCTCATTCCCCATGAACTCAAGTTTGGCAAGAAAGCCTGCAGCATAGGTCTTACCTGTTCTTCTGTCTCAGCTGCTTAGGAGAAGAAATAGGAGAATTGGGCTTTGGTGGTATTGGAGGGTGAACAGCTGGGTTCCTTTAAAACAGAAATTAAGAGTTCATTTCACCATGGAAACATGGTGGATTTTAACATCTATTAGCTAAATACATCTATTGCCTACATGGAAATGTCTCTTAGATTTTACAGTCCCCTGTTTAAGGGATCTGAAGCATCAGAATCTATTGTGCATGAACTTCAAAGATGTCAAATATTTAACATACAGATATTTTAAAAAGCCTTTCAATCAGAATTTTGGAAATTCTATCCTCTTTAACTATAATTCAAACTATGGCATATTCTTTAAATAGCGTAATATTTTGCTATTTAGCTCAAGTCATGGCCTTTTGATTGTTCTCAAAAGATGAGTACAAATATGTGTGTGTTACAGGGAGAAAAATGCTAGGAAAATAAAACAAAGTAAGGAGATTGAATGATGGAGGATGTACAGTATTTTATTTACAGTGGCTTGGGAAGGCCTGTCCATAAGGTGAAATTTGAGCTGAAATGTGCAAGTACTAGTGATTCCTCAGGATATTAGAGATAGAGGGTACAGCTATGGGAGTATGAGTATCCTGATCCTAGAGATGGTATCTGACATTTGAGATTGGATGAGACTCCCAAGGGAGTCATCATAAGTAGAGATGAAAAGAAGGCCAACGGCTGGGTTCTCAGATCCTGCAGTATTCCAAGGTCAAGAATTTGAGAAAGAAACAGCAAAAGAGCCCAAGGAGGAATGGCCAAGAAGAAAAGAAGAGAAAAACAACGGCTTGGTGTACTGGAAGCCAATAGAGAAAAATGTTCTGAGGAAGTAACTGGCTTCTACTGGGGGAACAAATTAAATAAGAAATAGGAAATTAGCATGATTTTTTGCCACATAATGCACATTGGTAATCCTGATAAGAAGAGCTTTCATGGAACATTGTGGACAAAAACATTAGAGTAGTGAGTGTGGGGGGAAATGGGAAACAAGAAAGAAGAGGCCTGAAGCAGGAGTTTTGCCGGAAAGAGGGATGAGAGCCTTGGTAGGTAAGGAAGACCCAATACTACAAGAACTGATACCTGGGATGGTCTACTGAATCACAAGGCTGGAGAGTGGTGGGGAATGCTGGATAGATGTCCCTGAGAAGTGGGGGACCCAGAGCACAAGTCAAGTGTTTGGTAGAGGCACAGAGACCTCATGCACTGTAACAAAAATGCCCGGGATAAGATGGATACAGCTTAGGTATGCTTAGAATGAGAAAAGCAAAATGAAAGCCAGACAATAGGATGCGGGGAGCTAAATCCTGGAAGAGGGGCAAGAGTAGGAGGGAGGGAGGAAAAGAGGGGAAGGAGCTGAAATAAGTATTAAGATGTGTTATGTACGTACACTAACTCTCCACAACGAATGTGATCATGATGCTCTGCAAACATCTACTAATAAAAATAAAAAATAGAAAAGGAAAGTGGGCCTGAGAAATGTACTATGATGATAGTAATAAATAATATGATGACAGCAATAAGTCACTATTAAATGGTGTTACTATATGCCAAGGTGTTTTCTAAACATTTTACATGTATTAACTCATTCAATGCTTAATGCCTTCCCAGAGGTAATTACTATTTTTCTTCCCATTTTTCCCAGATGAAAAGGTTGAGGTGAAGAAAATGAAAGCGTCCCAATGATATAGCTTATGAGGGGCAAGTGTGGACCTGAACCATCAACTGCCTCCATCAGCCCACCCATGCTCTTCTGCCTATTAAGGATCCTTGAGCATCACCCATGACTCAGCCAAGGTTAGTGCTCCTGGCATTCAAATAGGACTGTTGGCATTGTTTTTCTTCCCAGATTCAGTGGCTTTGCAAAGTCAGTGCACAAGGGTCGTATCAAGTTAAGTTTATGGTTTGGCCCAGTGAATGTGGCGGAGGATGCCAGCATGGAATGGGAGAGTGTGCAAGGAAGGGGTCCCAGAGAGATGCCGTGGTGAGTAAGATGGACGGGAAGGACATGGTGATGTGAGGAGTGAGCAACTGTGAAAAAGACAGTAGAATCCAGGGCCTGGTGGCTATGGAGGAATGGTTGGACCTAGAAGGCTGAAGAGAGAGACCTGGAGAGACAAAGTGGAACAGAAGGAGAGGGAAAGCTTTGGGAACTACATCTTGTGGAGTATGTGGTTACACACAAGGGTGAGGTTAATGGGTGGCTGAGTTAGGATAGGAACACTGCAAAGGAGTCAGGAATGTGAGAGGCCAGGGTGGGAAGGGGCTCTATGTGGACCCTGAAATTACCAAGCATCAGGATGGAGGTGGGGTATTGTGAAAGACAGGGGTAGCACCAAAGACTTCACAGAACAAGAGTGAGTGGCTCCGAGATCTTCAGACTTCAGGAAGGCATTAAAGTGAACAGAAGTGGCAACAAAGACCAAAGGCAACACATGCCTTTCCTCAGGCTTTGTGGTAGGTGAATTGGGGAAAGACAGTCCATGAAAGGGGGGCTGCTGGCATCATATCTGGGAGAATCCACATAAAGGTCACTGAGAAGTGAGCTGAGGAGTTCAGGGCACTGTGGAAGGTGGATGTGCGGAATAAGTCAAGGACTTGAGCACCAGAATAACAAGAGATTAGGTCAGACTTAGGGACATATGGAGTCCATAGGAACAGTCCATATAATAGTGCCTGATACAGTCCTACAGCAACCTACAGGCACAGCCATGGAGGACATCAAGGAATTGGTCCCAGAGACTCTGGTAGAATAAGGTGGTGAGGTTCTGGGTAATGGGCAGAGAAGTAGCAGAGTACAGAGCACAGTAGGCCTCTTAATTTTATTTTGATGGTGACTTTGAAGCCAGATGAAGAGCAGAATGCACTAGAATAATTTAATTGGAAATATTTTCCCTATGCTGGCTTTGTGTCAGATTCCACAGTGAAAAATAAAAGCCCATGTGCTGGGTATAAGCATCAAACAGTAGTCTTTGGTGTGTTTGTGCAGACTAGCTGATTAAAAGTTTTCCTCCCAGGAGGAGAGGAGAAGTGGAAGGAGGTGGTAAGTCCTGGGTAATAATGGAGCCGCACAAGGCTCTGAGTACGGAGGACAGGCAGGAGTAGGGTAACAAGATGAAAAGTAATATTACAGAAAGTAGACACGGGCTAGTGCCAAGCCTAGTTTATGCCAGTCATGTTGATGAAATGTTAAATTCATTCCATGATAGAACATCCCAGGCCTCACAGAGGAGGGTGAATACTGACTGCATAGGCGTGAAAGGTTGGATAAAGAGAAAGAGATCAGAGGTGGCCCGAGGAAAGAAAGCTGGGTGTAAGGCTGGGGAGGCCAAAGAAAAGCAGAGTTGGTTTGGGGAGGCATTTCCACCCCATGGGGCAGGGGCAGGCAGTGATTTCAGCTCCCCCCACCAGGAGCTACACTGGGATCTCTGCATTGACAACCGCAGATGACAGAGCCCAAGAGGGGGTGAGGGAGAGGGGATGAGAGAAGCCATTCAAGCTGTGCCAGGAGCACAGTGCCATCCAAGCGGGAGGGTTAAAATGGAAGAGCCAGGCAGGAAGCTGTGGCCGGGAGTGTTTTGGAGAGAAGGAAACAAGGGACACTTATTTGAATGATCCTGACTGAATTCTGCTTTGGAGCGCAGTGTTTAAGCTCGGGAGAGATGACCCAGCTCTCCCCTGCGCCCTTCCCTGCATCTCACGAGGCTTGGCAAGATCTGTGCCAGCATAGCACTGGCTGTGATTGTTAAGAATAGATTAGAGGGAGCCAGGGGTGTAGCTCAGCAGCATATGTGCCTGCCTGGCAAGCAGGAGGTCATCAGTTTGATCTCCAGTACAAAAAAAAAATAGCTTTGAGAAATAAAAGGGGCATTCAAAAGAAATGTGAAAAAGATGCAGATTGCAGCCAAAAGTCAGAACCAAAAGAAATAACTTCATAAAAAAGACTGTTTAGATTATTTCTCTTTCACAAACGCTGCAAAGATCACTTCTTTTCATCATGGCAATTTTGTTTTTGTTTTTGTTTTGATAGTATGCTTGACTTTGTCAGTCGCATTCCAGCCAGACTTCGGGAACTTTTCTATTACAGCACAGGTCTAGGTTTCACCAATAACAACTGACCCTCATCTTTAATTCTGCCTCCCCCAGACCAGCTCTGCTTTTCCGGGGCCTTCCCAACCATACACCCAGCTTTCTCTCCTGAGCACCGCTTTTCACTTTTTATTGGACTCAGCTTTCAGATCCCATAAATGATTTATATTCCAACAATGGCAAGATAAATGGATTTTATATTGGTTGAGTCTCCTGTTAACTTTCCCAGGCATTCACATATGCTACTTTATTCAATACCCATAAACCTATGGGGTGTGTATTTTTTATTATTATAGTTTTCATTAAGATTCAGAAAGTTGGGTAATTTCCCCTGGATCCCATTTTCTGTAGATAGCTCAGCCATGCTGTCAACCCAGGCTTTCTGATGCTTTTTCTCTATATCATACTGTATCCAACCAACATTCTTCTAGGTTTTTTAAATAAAAATCTATTTTGCTCTGAAATTGTTCCTTGCCTAAAATATCCTACAAGCTCAATAAGTTTTTATTCCAGAACAGTCACAGTTCTAATGTCAGGGCAGACAGCAGCGTAGGGGCAAAACTGGACATTCATGGGATGGAAAAGGTGTAGAGTATGCTTTCAAAGAGTTCAAACAGTGCCAGGCCATGTCCTAAAGAATGGCCACTCATGATGTCTCACTATGCAACAGTCAGAGGCCATTTTAATAAACACAGTGGGTAGTGCACACCTGTAATCCCAGCCCTCTAGAGGCTGAGATAGGAGGATTCTTTGCAAATTTGAGTTGAGCCTGGGCTACAACATGAACTCAAGGCCAGCCTGAACTGTATGGCGAGACCCTGTCTCAAAAACACAAAATACAATAAACACAGTAACAGCGCATATGCTGGATTCCAGAGACAGATCCACACTTAGCTTTGCTACTAATATTCTGTTTGACCCCAGAAAAGATACTGATTCTCTTTGAACCTGTTTCTTTATCTATAAAAGAAAGACATTTACTGGATCTGTGAAAGAAAACCACTATCTTCCAAGGAAAGGGCAGAGTTATTGCAAAGAATCTGCAATTCCACAAGGCCCTGAGCACTTGCCATAGATTAAATACCCTTGACTTTCATGTTCTATACTTAGCAAATGTACCTAAATTTGGCTGGATCTAGAACATATATTGGTTCGATGGTTCTGATTTGGTTTGTCCCCTAAAGGGGCATATGTTGGGGGCTTTGAAAGGAAGGGTTTGATGGGAAGTGGTTAAGTCACTGTGCTGGCTTGGAAGAGAATGAACATGTGGTTTTTAGAAGACCCTGGTTAGTTCCCACAAGAGTGGGTTGTTACAAGAGAGTGAGCCTACATCCTTCCCAACCTTGAGTCTTGGCCTTTCTCATGCACTCTCACAGTAATACTTGCCAGGGGCTGAATAAATGAGGCTGCTTGATCTTGAAATTACAGCCTCCAAAGCCGTGAGTTAAATAAACCCCTTTTCTTTTTAAGCACTTAGCTTTGGGCATTTTATTACAGCAACAGAAACACCCTCATACAGAATAAACACAGAGATAAAAATGTTTAAATCTTAAGTCATAGAAGCATTTGGACTCTAGATTTTTCTCAGACACTTATAGTAGAAACAGTCCTAATATTTTCATTAGAACGGAAAAGCTTCTAGTATTAAAAAGGAATCTATTCAAAATAGATCATAGACTTACATTAAAAAATAACACTACAAAATATTTATGAGAAAGACACAAGAAAATCTTTATGACCACTGATTAGGCCAAGAGTTATTTAATATGACATGAAAGGCATTATCCATTTAGCAAAATTTTATAATGGGATTTTGCCTAATTGAAACAACTTTCACTCTAAGAAATACATTGTTAAGAGAAAAATACAAGCCTCAGCTTGGAAAAAAATTTGTAAATCACGTATTTAACAAAGGACTTACAAACAGCCACACTTAAAAAAAAATTCTCAAAACTCAATGATTGTAAGAAACACAGCATAAACATAGGCAAAAGATTTGAACTGGAACTTCAGCAGAGAAGATGTATACATGAAAAATAAGTATTTGGGAAGAGGAGCACTATCATGCCTCAGGGAAGATGCAAATTAAAATCATGATGAGACAAACTACACACTAATTAAAATGGCTACTATAATAACTTTTAAACTGAAAGTATTGAGTGATATTAAGGAAGCATAGCAACTAAAACTCTCATACCTTGCCAGTGGAGCTATAAAATGATACAGCCACTTTGAAAACAGTTTGCCAAAACTTTATAAAGTTAAACATACACATACCATATGACCCAGCAATCCCACTTATAGGCATTTGTGCCAGAGAAAGGGGTACATATGTTTTCATTATATCTTGTATGCAAACATTTAAAGCATGGTTGGAAACAACCTAAATGTCCTGCTGAGGAATGAAACAATGAATGGTATACATTCTTACAATAGAATGCTACCCAGCAATAAAAAAGAAGAAACTATTGATATATACAACAGCATAGCATATATAATTATGTAGATTCAAAAAGTAGTATACTGTGTGGTTCTTTTAGGTGACACTCTATGAATAACTGAGAGATGGAAGAGAGTGATGAGAGGACAAAGAAGTGCCTCCCCATTTGCCAAGTGTAAGAACCATCCTGAGAAAAATATTGGCTTCTCCTCCGCTTCCCTCCCCAGGCCCAGGGTCAAAACGGCATGGCCAGGCTTGCCCGTCTCCCAGAGACGGGCTTTTCCTGCACAAAAGCCATTTCCCCTGCTGCCACACACTGCAAACCTGCACTCCTCTACTACCCAGTGTACACCAGGTCCACCAGGTGTAGCAGGAAAGAAACCTGACATCTACAACTGACACTAAGACTAGAAGGACCAGAGACACCCCTGTCACTGTCTTAGTGTTCATGCTCTTAACTGAGGTAAAATATTAAGTCTCTAGCGGACAGAACTTAGACCACACTAAATAGTGAAATCACTCTTTTCTTAATCAAACTGGCTTGGATGGATCAGCAGGGCAAGCAGCTGCCCCAAGTGTCCTGATGCTGAGCTTCTTTCCTACCTCTGCTTTCCTGCTCCCTGCTGGAAGGAGCTCCCTGAGGAGAGGCAGAGGGGAATAGTAAGGGTGTTCTTCAGTTTTTGTTGTTCATATGTAAGCATTACTTACAACTAGTGTTAGGCGACCAGGGATTATCTAGGTTGTCCCTACAGGACTGAAGAAAAAGTATGCTTTTGCTAAAGGTTAAGACCCTCATTTACACATTCGGAATTAGAATTCTCTTCATTTTTTTCAAGTAATGCTGTTTAAAAATAATAATCCTTAATTTAGGTTAGTATTATTGTTACGTTGAATGCTTAGAAAAGATAATTCAGGCATTTATATATGTGCTTTAAATCACTGTACTCTGATGTTTCAGTGAGTGTTAAAGAATCTTAGTTTTAACCAAAGACTCCAATTAATATAAAGACTTCTGTTTTGCTAAAGATGAAATCTGTTGGTCTTATGTAGCTTGACATCAGACTTGTATTTAGTAACAGTTAAAAATGTTGCAGCATAATCACAAAGGTTATATTTTGCCATTTATAGTTGCAGACAGAAAAATGTAACTCTAGTGCAAGGTTGCCACAGCAACACCCTTCTCAATCAGGATTTTCTTCCACCTGTAAGTCTACCAATCAGCTAACCAGAAGTGAAAACCACTGAAGGAAAAGTGATTGAAGCAAAAGACAACAAGAAATAATAATGATAAAGTAGAAAACACCTAACTGTATGGTGATACTCCTAGGTACAGTATTTTGATTTTATGTTATTATTTATTTTCTTTTCTGTTTTTGAAAATAATTCCAGATAAAAAAAAATCACACTGGTTTTGTCAGGGGGGCAGTGGAGGTGGCGGTTCCATTGTTCTTCCGAAATCAGTATTCTGGGTAACACTCATGATCATTCACAGTCTCTGTTAAGCAAGCACTATTAACGTGGTTTCAGTGCATTTCTTAAACGAACCTTACACAGACTCCAATACTGAGACTTCAAGTCACCTAAATACATAGTCACAGCATTTGAATCTACGAGTCTTGATAGAGGGTTCCGAAGGCAGAAGTTACTTCAATGTCAACTTTCTAAAACTGTTATTTCCACATCTCACATGTCCCATGTGGCACTTGTTACCTACTCTATCATTGGCTCAAGCCTGGAAAATGTTGTATTTTCAAGGGGCTCAGAGATGATGAGAAAGAATTTAAAAACTCAAGCTACGCAATAGTTACTACTGGCAAATTGCTTTGTGTTAACCATCCTGTCATTTTTTACAACAAAAGAAGTTGCAAGAGGAAAGAAATCACTGACCACAACCTTCCAATAATGTTCTACACTGATGCCATTTAAAATTAATATATATACTTAGACATGGGTATTTTGCCCAGCTTTTAGCACAGAGAGTTCAAATTACATAATGGCACAGTACTGACTCATGAAATAGAAACATGATACCCTGAAAAGGTACTTAAACTCACCACAGGTCATGAATAGATAATGTCTTTTGTTAAAAGCCATTTTAAAACATGATATCTGATTTGGAATTAATGGATTTCCTGCTATCGGTAAACATAAAACAAAAGATGCAGGCAGAAAATGCTCCATGGGTGAAAATTCCGCAGTCCAGCACACACCACTATGTCCACCCACAGCCCCTCACATTTGTGCTTATACGATGCTCTCTGACCTTAAGACCTCCACTCTGCATCCTTTGTGCAACCTGTCCTCTCTGCACCTGGCTCACACATATTCTTTCTTAAGGTGGACCCCAGGCTGTGTTTCTATGGAGCCTCCCATACCCCAAATGCATCCTTTCTCACCTCCTTCTCCATGTTCCCCCATACTGTGTAGCTGTCTGTACCTCTGTGCTCATTATACCCACAAGAAATACTTTCACTTGGGCTTAGCCTTCATGCTGAGCAATCTGGTTCAAAATGACTCCCTGTTGGTCTTTGAGCTTTCTAAATTGGGAGTTGGTTTTTACAACTCTCTCTGTTCCTAGTATTTAGCAAAATATTCTTTCAACACATAGTAAGAAATCAACAATTGGATAGAGACAGAGATATATAGAGAGACAGAGAGAGAGAGAGAGAGACAGAGAGAGAGAGAGAGAGAGAGAGAGACAGAGGTGTTTAATCAGTCATCATTATTTAATCACATAGAGTAAGACCAAACTACAGAAAGGATAACAAACTACAGAAGGGTAAATAGGATAACACGTTGAAGGAAAATCATTGTCTTTCACTTGCAGACATTAAAAATATTAAAATTTATCAACTAATATATACTTTATGATAAATTACTATGCAAAGTTTACTTGATGATATCAAGAGTTGTAACATGACACCATCTAGTTGATGACTATACTGTAAAAGTTAAGTGACATTTCTGGGTAATGTACCATTAGTTGCCAAATGAAGATTGTAGTCAGTAAGCTTTCTAAGGTTACATGACAAAAGACACCCCCTTGGACTAAGTGTGGAGGAAATAAGATTCATGCCAGACTTTGAAAGATGGCTCAAAGTAATTTCGGTTGGTCAAACCAATCCAATCATGTTCCCTTCACCCACTTACCTCTCATTACAGCTCTGTTTTGCCAACTAACTGCACCAGTTATATCTCACTTCCTCTTTCCTACTTCTCTATCTGATTACAGATAGAGAATATGATTACAATCCATATAGACATGAATCAAGTTCTACATTCATCCTCTTCTCATCTAATGTTTTCTCCACAGCTAACTTTGTTCTGAAGATACTAGATTTTAAATCCCTGGTTTATCCTCAAATCAGGATCTCAAGCACCAGCCTCTTACCTGAGCCCATTCCATACCCCCGTCCCCAGGCATTTCTCCTTCCTGGAGAATCAACTCCACCAACACAACTTTCCAGGCTCCAAGACTCCAAAACTCTTCCTGCAAAATGGCAACTTCTGAAGACTTCTTGTGTCTCCCCACTCTGCTCCTGTACTTTCCTGAATTGACTGGTGACATCACTTTCTTTAAAATCACCTCAGCTTGAAAGCCTAGCCCTGGAGGATCTCTCCTTCTTCCCAACCCCACACTTCCTTCAAGATCTGTCTGTGAGCCCCTATTGTAGGCATTGCCTCCCTCATCAGATCTCCCACAGGATGCTGGTGTTCTTCTCAAGACCTGCCAAGGATATTTCATTATGATTATTTATACCTGCATATCCTCTAATTTGGGTTACTATAAAGAACCCCAAGCTGTTGGCCTCAGTGCTCTCTCACATAGGAATCTCTTATCAGGCTGCTGTGTGACCACTGACACATTACCCACAGATACTGTTGCCAGTGGTCAGAACACAGAACAGGGAGAGAAGAACCTTGAGCCTTTGGCAACCTCCGCATGACATGGTTGGCTGGAGGTAATGAATAGCAAAGGAGATCAAGGGAGAATGACTAAAGAAAATGCAGAAGAGTATGTTAAGGGGGGCTGGTTCTCAAAAGACAGTAAGAAACCTAATAAAGTTAGGAGTAGTCAGTAGTGACTGAAAGATCAAGAAGCCAAAATGCTAGATCAGCAAGGAGTTACCAGCAAAATCCTTAGTGATCTTTTAGTTTTGATCTTTTGAAATCTATTTTTAACATAAATTTATTTTTACAATATGAAAGTATATACATAAACATATGAAAATATGTACATAGAAATAAACAGATATAAAAACATATACTAGAGATTTAGCTACCTCTATAAATATATAGATAGGTGATAGTATCATGAGATCTATTGGCAAGTAAACGAGGGCACTTAACTTGGATTGCAATTGATTACAATCCGAAAATAGCATTAATATCAGTTTTCCATTCAAACATAACTACATTTGGTCTCTCTCATAGTGCATTAGTCAAGAAAGGGACTGGTGAGATAGGGGATGAGCAACGGTATTAAAGGCCACAGGGCGGTCCAGGCAGGCGGCCAGGAAGCAGACTCATTCCTGGAATGATGGGGAGCTAGCGGGGTCTTCCCTACTGTGCTGCACAGAGAAGAGGGTGTGGGAGAAGATGAAATTTCAAGGAAAGAGTAAGTGATAAAAAAACTGAAAAGTAAAGCACAAAAAAGAGAGTGAGGGTGTCAGTAACACAGGAAAATTCTGGAGAAGGTGGGAGAGAGAAGGTAGATGGATATTAGCACATTAGTGAACGATAAAGGGAAATAAGTTCAGTGCTGTGCTATTTATTAAGTAGTATGCAAAATACTTCCCCTGTTTTTATCTGTTTTTGACCTATTTTTATTTTCTTTGGGCTCTTCTGAAGATGAAGATCTTTTTTTAAGTCTATTGCCTTTCCTCATCTAATAATTGCTTCTACTTTTCAGTGTTTATTAAAAAGGCAGTTTATCAGACCCAAGAATGCACAGGCATTAAAGGTGAAAAACAGAAGCTGTACTTTGAGCCCCTCCAAAGAAAAGCACTTTAGAAATCAAAAGCATTGCTATATTGTTATTATTCAGTTTTTCCCTTGAAAGCTTGGCATGACATTATCTCTGATCTTCAAAGAGAAGATTAGCTATTATATTAATAACCTGTGACTCTAAAACCAAGAATGAGTATCTAAATTGACCAACCAAGTCAGATAATTTCCTCTTCTCCTTAATTCTGGAGCTGTGGATCCAAGCCAGTGATCATAAATAAGAGCATTGTAACTCATTTTATCTTTCATCTAAATCACATCCAGCAGTGCATAAATGGTAAAGTCTCACTGCCAGGAGCTGCCAGTTCTCTGCAAACCGATCTACAAGCTCAATGGGAATAGAAAATATGGGATGTTGGCTCATGAATGATCCTTGCATATTTTCACACAGCTACACAACTAGTTGCTTATTACAATGACAATTTACATTGATATTGAAATAACAAATAGAAGACAAAAATAAGTTATTTTGGAAATAAGTAATAAATAATTCTAAGAAAAATATCAGTTATTATCTATAAAGACTTTAACTGGATAGATCTTATAATATTTATGAAAAAAATTGTCATTAGCAGAACTTCTACTTCACATTTTCCCTGTTTAGGTAGGCTATGAAAGATAGCTATAGAGAAATGCCTAATACTAACAGAAAAGGAATATTTTGAACATTGTGGAATATCTTAAATTAGAAATATTTCCATTCTTGGAAGTTCATGTAATTGGAAGTCACCTGTAGATGAAGTTTACAAGGAAAAACTTTAACAGAAGGTAGATGTGACTCCAAGTTGTGATGACTCAATATGTACAATAATTTCATATACAGTATATCTCTAATCCAGTCTCAATGATAGGTGTGAATAAAAAGCCACTTGAGGTCTTTGTGTCTGTTGACCAATTGAAGGTTATTTATATCCTGATAGTCAATAAAAATTATACTGAGAATATCTATTTCCATCATCTGAAAAGGAGTCATTAGAAGATTGCATAGCAGATGAAATTTTTACAAAATAGATCAATCTAACATTAAACATCTACATAGTTTAAGAGAACTTTCTTTTCTAGTAGTGGGAAGTAAGAACACATGGTGATATTCTAGGAGACATAAAAACTTTTAGAGAAATAAAGCCATACCATAAGAGAGACCCATTTTCTTTCTGTGGTAGTTAGTGATGACATAGATTCTATTCATCTGTAGAACATGAATCTTTAGCTGGGGATTTAGCTCAGTGGCATGAGCACCTCCCTGGCAAGCACTAGGTCCTGAGTTTGGTCATCAGTTTAAAAAAAAAAAAAAAGAACATGCTTCTTTAAATTCCACAGCATAAGCTGTATGTTTTGTTCAATGATAAACTCCAAAATTCCAGAACACTATCATGCTCTGCAATTTTAGGTAGATCGATGATTGATCACTCTCCACAACAACAAATGAGTACAAAACACACATTCATCACTTTATCTTTACAAGGAGCTGGTCACTCCCCACCCGGTCATCTGGGTCCCATTTAGCCTAGAAGCAGCTAACTACCAGGGGCCCACACTGCAACAATTACCTGCCGCTCACCGCTGCTTTCTCTCTCCGCCACTAACAGGGGTTGAATTGTGTTCCCTCCTAACCCCACCTCAGAAAGTAAGCTGATTTGAACATAAGGACATTGCGGATGTCATTAGTTAAGTTAGGATGAGGTCACGCTAGAATAGAAAGGAAATTTCACACTATATGACTGGTATTCCTAAAATTTATTCTTAAAAAAAGGAAATTTGACTCAGGCACAAAGAATGCTGCATGAAGGTGAAGGCAGAGGTGGGGAATGAAACCTGTATGAATGAGGGACTGTCGGAGATTGCCAGGAAACCACCAGCATTTGCAGGAGGGCACTGGACAGACTCCCTCACAGCCCCCAAAAGAAACCCACCCTGCTAGGGCCTCAGTTTAGGACTTCTCACATCCCAGAACCATGCAGTAGTAAGTTTGTTGTTTAAGTCATCAAATTTGTGGCATTTTCTTATGGTAATTCTAGAAAACTAATACAGTCACCAACTTACTGTAGCTTTTCTGATTTCCTGCCAGAGGAACTTGTAACCCTGACCTCACTCAACACTGGGCACTGTCTTGTTCACAGCCCAAACCTCACAAAATTGCCTCCAATTTATTTCAAAGCATTCACAATTATATGTTGTCAGTGTCTGACATGTACTTCCACCAGTGGCACAGCAATTACATCTGACATCTTCCCCTCACCTTCTGCTGGCTTCTGTGTTCAGGCTGGTGCTGCTACCCGGAGGGGGTGGTGGAAACCAAGACTGTCTGTTAAGAAATGACATCAGTTACAAAGATGGAGCTTGAAAAGTGATCCCCACCTTCATGTTTTTCAGGAAAAGATAGAACTAATTTGACAATTCAAAAGGCAATGAGATTACTTTTTTTTTAGAAAGGGCATTGGTAATAAAATGAACACTGTCATAAATAAAACAGAGCATAACTATCCAGACTCTCCCTCGTCCGAGGAAACTCATTCTCTTGTTTATTTTAGCACTAAACCATATGAATGTTTCCTTAAAGAGAAATATAAAGAAATATAAAGAATAACAATAGATACAGCTAGACAACAGGTTTATATGTTTTTATCATGTTATATTCCCCATTTTCCTGCCTGCTTGAACTACTTGAACTATAACAATGACAATCTGAAGTTGTACTCAAAATACAATTTTTTTAAAAATTATATGATAGAAAACTCTGACAAGAATTTTGAAATCATAAAAGCAAGAATAACCTTAAATTTAACCTCAATTTTAAAAATGTCTTCACATTACAAGGAAGTAATTTTAATTGGTAGCAATAATCAAGGCTTCGGTCAAGACTAACATAATGAAGATGGAGGACCCAAAATTATAATGTGCAGAGGGTGATTTGCACTAGCAAAGGAAAGGCCAGGGAAAGGACCAGAGCACACTTTTAAATCCTTGAAGCAGGTCTGTTCCCTGAGCACCAGAGGACTGAACTAGGACCAGATGAGAATCACCTGATGCAAATTCAGGGTGAATGTAAAGACTAGAGCTCCCCATGGGAACTAGTTGGGTTGTGTCACTGAATAGTGACAGCCTCACTGTCAGTTTCAGTGGTCCTGAATAACAGCTGGTCACAGAGGAGACAAACATTCTTGCAATGTGTAGGAAGTTTAAGTGACTGATCTTAAATTTCTCTTTCAACTTTGGAATCTGTTTTGTTTTTGTTTTTGTTTTTACAGCAAGCAGTAATATAATTATTTTTAGCAGACCAGGGCTCAAGGGGAAATTTGGGTTCAAGAGAAAGGTGATTCACATTCTGTGAGATTCTTCAGATACAACCAGAATCCTGACTACACGATAAATAAAGGTGATCAGTCTTCTGTCCCCAAAAGGACTATAGTGGTATCATGAGAAAGTCAGTGAGTTCATCAACAAATACTGGGTGTCTACCTTACACCATGTAAAGTCCTAGATGCCCATAAAAAAAAAAAATGCCAAAAAAAAAAAAGAAAGCAAAAAATTAGAGCACCAAGGTTTGGGCATGCCTGTTTTTCATCTGTGTCATGATTCCCTAGCATTGTGCCCTCTTCAGCAGGCAAAAGTCTCTTCCCTAGTCACGTTCTGTCTCCTGAAGAATATTCCTCCACCACGGAATACCTAGTAGACACAGCACAAGCAGCATGTGTGAGGCCACGCAGTGGAGGCTGGCTGGAGAGCTGACACTTACACAAACACAGGTGTCCTCAGGAAGAGCCTGTGAGTCTACCTGGAAACAGAATCCTCCCAGTCTACAGAGTGGGATGTGGCTCTGGGTGTGGGCTGCTTTCAGGAGTTGGTGACATGTGGCTACATGACAATAATTATTTCAGGGTGAAACATTCTCTGTAATAGTGCCCTATAACACTGAGCATGCCATCAAAAACATCACCTAGAAAGTCAAAGCCCTAAAGTAATGGGGAAAAGGACTGAAGTGTGAGCACTGTGGAACAGAGGCACTGGGGCCCTGGAAGAGAAGAAGCAAGATGGAGCTTCCCGACTCTGTCTGAGAGCCTTGGTGGGAGTTTGGTGCAGGCATTAGTAAGGAACTGCCTCTGTGTGGTCAGCAAGACACAAGGGCGGCCTACCTCTTTTTCTTCACAGGACTGGCAGCGGGGACGGAACCTGTGGAGTGGGAGGTGCTTGCACTCAAACTGCCAGGTTGCCTGTTCAACGACAAGAACAACAAATCGTCACCCTCCTCCAGCTGACTCTTCCCACCCTTCTTAAAGCAGTTCTACAATCTGCTCAGACACCCACTGCTGTCGCGCCATCACATACTGGCTCAATTGAGGTGGAAAAGCAATCTGTAAAAATAATGCATTACTTTAACCACTTTGTAAACTGCCAGGCTCTCATTTAGTTACAAACTCACAGAATGGCGTGAAGAAGTCCTTCATACGATGATGGTGAAGGACTTGTCTGAAATTCCTGCCAGCCCATTCTGGTGTGGTATAGATTCATGCTGTTTTAATCTCATAAATATATTGTGATGAACACAATTATCCTACAGTTTTACACTAAAAATGTTTGTTTAAGAAAAAACTTTAAAATCATCCCACTTTAAGTTTCCACTTAGCATTCATTAATATATGCAGAGCCATGAAAATAGAAGTGACCCACCCCTGTGTTGAGCACTGAGTGCTAAGCACCAGCATGACTTTATACATAAAATACACATTTAAAACTAATTTAGTGTAAAAGTTCATCTAATTTGGGTTGCTTGTAACAGCCAGTAAAAGGAAAGTGTATCTCATCTAAATAAATTGTTAGCAGACCTGTGATTTCATGGCATGATTTATTTTCAAGAAAGAACTGCTTTATATGAAGGGGTTTGGTAAGAAATAAAGAATTACGGAAAAAAGAGAATCCAAAGTAAAAGATGTTCCATGGAGAACAAAGCAGAGTCTAAATTAAAAAGAAGAAGAAAAAGGAAAAACCTAAGTTTTGGTCATTGGGTAAAGTGGGGGTTGACAAATATTTTCAGGAGACATCCAGCCAAGAAATACCAGAACCTTTGCATTTTGGCATCTACAATAAGCTTTGCAAAACCCACAGGGTTGTGGCCATATAACAGTGACACTTGGATCTTCAGGTGTTGCCTAGTGTTTCCAAAACACATACAAAGACATATCCTTTGATTAGAAAAGCACGTAAGAGCTACAGATGTAACTTGGTGGCAGAGTGGTTGCTAGCATGTGCAAGGCCCTGAGTCCACACTCCAGTGCAGTAACAATAACACAACAGATGAAGAAGAAGAAGAAGAAGAAGAAGGAGGAGGAGGAGGAGGAGGAGGAGGAGGAGGAGGAGGAGGAGAAGGAGAAGGAGAAGGAGGAGGAGGAGAAGAACAAGAACAAGAAGAGGAACAAGAACAAGAAGAGGAACAAGAACAAGAACAAGAAGAGGAGGAAAAAAGGAGGGAGGAGAAAGGGGGAGGGAGAACAGTACATACGACTTGGTTGCAGCTGACGATCTAAATGTGGACAGGTTCCTGGTGGGAGAGAGGAAAAAGGGCACAGTTGGAGCAACAGCAAAGAATTGGCTAATTCTTGCATCCATTTGTAATTGTCCATAAAGTCAGAATTAGTATTGTGAAAAGTTAGATATCATTTAAAAGAAAAAGAAAATAAGATTTCAAAACATTTGATAGGGTGATTTCTGGATATTTTAAAATCTCATATGCTAGATTCCAAAGGGAATTTTTTTACTTCAGAAAACTTAGTGTTGGTTAATCCAAGAATTTTTAATTGATTGGGTTCAGTAGTTTTCTTCAGCACTAAGAATATAAAATTTGCTTGTGCATAAATTTGATCATCTTACCCTCAGGATACCTTAAACATGTGAAGTGTGATCAAGAATATGGTGAGCGTTTAAACTGTAAAAATGTATTACAGTGAAAGATAACATTGACGTTAATTCATCTCAAAATACTTTCTTGTTTCAAACACTCTTCTCCCATCCTGGTTCTACCTTCTGAAGCAGGTCTGGAAGTCCTCTTCAGGAGGGCCCCTAGTTGTTGCTTCCTCTGTGACCTGAATCAAATCAAACACTTGCCTTTCATGATCATTTTGACTTTGGGAAAGAACTAGAAGTCACATCAAGCAAGATTCAGAGAATAAGGAGAACATGCTGTCATGTTTTTATTTGATAGAAATTGCCAAAAAGTTTAAAATCGATCCAGGATATCAAGGCAGTCACAGAAAAGAGCATTCCCAAAAAGATTTCCAGAATTGCTTTAGAAAATTGTAAGATCAACAAATGTGTTTAAACAAGAATATTTTGAGGGTGATTAATGTCAATGTCTCTTTTTTTGTAATTTTTTTCAATTTCTATTTAAACATTCACTATGTTTTTATCACACCTACATACTAAATGTGGTAAGAATGATAACCTGAAGCCATGAGATCTCTGGATATTAAGTGAGACAATATTTTATTATAGCCATGAGCAGGAATAAAGATTTTGATCCAGAAATTTTCTGTTAAAAATATAGGATAAGGATTTATATACAATGAGACCCTGTCTTGAAAACAAAAAAGAAGAATTTATAGAAAAACATTAAGTAGGATTGACGAATAGTGAGCAAGTAAGTAACACTTAGGAAACTGTTGTACTTGGGTGAAGTTAGTAGGCACTGGTACCTATTGGTTAGTCGGTAATCCAGGGTGTTGGCTTTAGATGTTTTGGCAGCCTCATTTCTCTCTGAGATCCTTTAAAAGAAACAACACAAAAGTGGGAATAATCAAAACAAAACTGTGCGTAAACATTTCAAGCTCTTTACATGCTAGAATAGCTTTACAAATAACCTTTCTCTTCTAAAGTGAACTATTTTTCAGGTGTCAGGTTTCACAGTAAAAAACAGAGACACATGACAAAATCTACTTACAAGGCTATTTTGACACAGTCTTGAATTTTAAAAGAATGACAGCTTATGTTTGTCTCTTTGATTCACTGAGCATTTAACTCAATTTTCATATTGTATTTTTAATAATATATCTGATTAATGATAATGCTTCCTATGTGAGTAGAAGGAATCAGTAGAACACAAATATTTATTTAATTTTTTTGTGGTATAAGCAATATTTTGTGTATGTCAAACTCATTTTCTTTTCCTCTTGAGTAAGAAAATGACCACATTTAGCAAATTTAACTGCAACTAGGTTGGAATCTCTTGACTGAGTTACTGATAAAGAATGCAAGCACAGATATTATTCATCACTTGCAGACCTATGATAAAACTTTCTGCACAATCTTTCATACTCTTTTCTCCCCCCTCATCATGCCTTTGGTGTCCATGGACTGAAGATGGCATCATCAAAACTCTGAAGAAATTTAGGACCCTGAGTCACTGCATGGACTCCAGTGAATCATATCAGACTCAGGGGCATCAAGCAACTCTTATTTTGTTAAACCATCTAAATTTTCAGGGACAAGGAATAATTCAGCTACTCTACCTTCATGAATTAGTGTGCTTTGACTAATATGTTTAATTAATAAGCCCAAATGCCACCAGAAACTTCAGTCTCTTTATTCTCAAGTCTCTCAAAGAGAATAGATCTAGAAAAAATTCAGGTATATCTAGAACAAAAATCAGGGACCGTGCCATCTCGTGCCCCAGGAGTGGGGTCTCCTGACTGCAGCCCCTGCTCCTTCCTTGTCGGCTCAGATCAGACAGGAAGGTTCTTCATAAGACCTGGAGCTGTCTTCTGGAACATTCTACGGACTTGCAGAAACTGGGCTATCGGAATGTGAAACAAGGAAAACAGAGAGCAGACCCCTCTGCTGCTCCCACACTGTACATCTACCTCAGCTTTCCCTGAGCTTTCACTTTTACCATCCACTTTAGGACAAGACTTTATACAAACCGTCTCTGCCAAGATAGATAGATAATGGCTGCCACTTTCAAAAACAATCATATGGGATAAATAGGACTTAAGTGTCATTGTCATAAACTAAAAATAATTTCAGTTTCTAGATGTCATTTTAACATATTTAACTAAAATATTGGGCGATGACTCTAACATATTGAACTTTGAGTCAACTCCAAAACAGTTTCTGTTTATCATTCACAATATCACAAACTACTATTAATGCTAAAAGGAAAGAGGAAGAACTTGTAACACTTCAGAACTCCGTATTCTCCACAGAGTATTCACAGTACAAAATCCCAAAACTGTGCTTTAAAACTCATGTCTAAGGTGATCTTTGGGCCAAAGACTGGGGTAATGTCCTTGTACTAACTCAAGCCTCTTAAGCCCTGAGATATTCAGATTTCAACAACTTTGCAGTCAATCACTGTGAATACAATGTGAGGCAATCTTAAATCTTAAAAGTTCATGTGACCTTACTAGACTTTATAGTTACATGTGAGATCCTGATATGAGATAAAAACAACCTCATAAATTGCTACAGGGAAAATAATAATTTATTTAAAGCAAACAGAACTTTAATGTCAAATGATCTCAAGGTGATAACTCATGTTAAAATTAAAGTTAATAAAAATTCCAAAGTGTATATCTGTGTGGGAAACACTACCTTTAATAATAAAAAATAGCTATTTACTCTCTGCGGTCATTTTATAAAATTTTTCAATTGTTCAAAACATCCCTACAAGATAGCTGTGATTATTTTCATTTTACAGATGAAGAAATGGAGTCTAAAAGAAGTTAGATAACTTTCTCTTGGCCACACAACTTAGGAAGTAGCTCTATCTTCAAAGTTTTGTCATTGGGCTGATTTCATACATCTAATTATATAGCATGATTGACCCCAAAATGTATCCAATACATTAACATGTCTTTCCTTAATGCTGACATCTCAATTTCTTCCATACCACTGGAGGAGATGTCTAGCAACAGTAATGGTGAAAACTCTACACCACCATTCTGTGATATATATATGAATTTTTAATTTCTGAGGGATATTAACTTTGTATTTGCCAACTTGAGACATGAAATAGGTTGTTTTTATAGGAGTCCAGGAAACAGGAAATCACCAGAATGATCAAAAGACAAGTTATTCCATAACTGAGCACTAGAGGACTCCCTAACCTACATTTTCCAGATTAGTCATTTCCCCACCTTCAGAATTTGGACTAGAGTCTTCATGCTTCATGTGTTACTCTTCACTTACGGTTTCTTTAACACATTTCACATTCCTACTCAAATAAGTAAAGGAAATCCTCATGCCAAAATTCAGTGTTTTTCCTATGTTAATTAAAACTATTATTGTATAAATACACACAGGTACATGTACCAGACATATTTTATCATTTTCTTCCTGAAATGACTTCAGATCTCACATTTTGGAGTGGTCTGAATTATGGAAATATCACTTCTGCTACTGCAACTATCTTTACAGGTTACTGTGTTGTCTTCCTCACATCATGTTTACTGCCTTGAGAACAAGTTGACCAGGATATTTCTTCCAAATGTGCCACTCAATCTCTGTGTAAATAAAATCAAATAATCTCTAGTCCCATTGTCTAGTCCCATTGTCTCTAGTCCCATTAGTGCGCAAAGTAAAGATAAATAGAATAACTGTTCATTCAGCCTGATCTTGCAGGTGGTTGGATGAAATGAAAGATCTGAGCTATCCCAGTGGCTCTGAATCTTGGCTGAACATTAGACTCACTTTATGAGATTGAAAATAACGTCCAACTCTCACCTCAGGTTAGTTAAAGCAGAACATGTGGAAAGAAGTACAAGAAGACCAAGGCATCGATAAAGTTTAAAAGCTCCCTCAGAGTCTAGTTTGCAGCAAATGCTGAGCATGATGTCACACAGCTACCCTGAAGTCTACACCATTTCTCACACCCCAAGATCGGGCCTTGACTGGCCTGGCCTTTCTGATACACAGCCACAAAGGATTGAGGATTCCACATATCTACTTTTCTTGAGGTTCACTCATCTCATTTTAAAATTACTTTCTAGAAATAGGGTTTCCTACTTCAATTTGCTGTTAAATCCAACCACCTGCAAGATCAGGCTGAATGAACAGTTATTCTATTTATCTTTACTTTGTGCACTAATGTAGAGATGTAATCTTAAGCATATACTACAAACTCATTTTTTTTACAAGGATAATAAGAGATAGGCCAACTCTAGTCAATGGTCCTGTTACAGTAATTAACTTGAAAACCATGAGTCTATGCTTTTAACATTAATCAACACACATGCAATTTGAATATTAAGTGTACTAATGATTATGCATTTCACATATCTGCTTAAAATCCAACGAGTGTCATTTTTGTGTACAATAGCAGCAGGTCTTTAGCTACAAGGAGTGAGTCTACTGTCAACAGTCTTGGGTATACATTGTACCTAACTTCTGTTGAAGACGTTAACTCTGCCCCTTTCTTACCCTTCCTAAGCATTTCTCCCAAATCTAAACAAAGAATGTGACTTGTAAGATTTGCATTTCAACCTGAACAGAAGTCTCTCAGTTTTCTCTATAAGGATGAGAGAGAACTAACAAATGCTACAGTAGAATGTTTCCATTCAGTGAGTCACACAATGACTCTAGTGCTGGAAAAGTAGTTTAATTTCCTAACTCAAAGAGCCTACATCTTTATCTTAAGGTGAATTGAAACTACCGTGTATTAAAATTCACAGTGTCTGCCTAAATTGTCATACAGAAATTATTGTTTCTCCACCATCAGGATGGAAGAACCTAATGTTGAGACAAGAACTATTCATATTTACAAAAACAACTGTGTTCTTCATTTTAATTTGAACTAACAAGCCCCATGCTTTGCCCAGCCTGCTTACATTCAAATCAGAGTTTCCCAGAATTTTTCTGATCAATCTACTACTTCATGAAACCAAGGTTTTAGGAAAACAATATAATCTAATCAGGGTTTTCTGAGTTTTGAAGAAAATAACTTTCTCTCCTTGGTGATAAACTATTAATGGCACAAAGCTTATTTCAGTAAATATGTAAATGTATCATAGCTTTATGAGAAATTGAACTTAATATGTTGACACATATTAAATGTAAACAGTATGTAGATATTTTACATTTAGATGGCTCAAAAGCACTTTACCTGTCCAAAGTGTCATCGGATGAGTATCTACTAATTGTGGCTTTTGTTTCATCTTTCTCATTTATTTTCCTGTATCAAAAAGTTACCAAAAGATCAAATAAATTACAAGAAATACTTACAAGATCTACCATATATATGACAAATTTTTTAAACTTATTTAGGAAGGAAATGTGCAGATTTGGATTTCCCAAATCTTCCAAAGTTTTAACATGGACAGAATATTTTACAGAAAACCTAGTTTCCAATGTGAACAAAGTATTTTTCCACCCATTTTTAACTATAATATAACATTCAAATTGGAGATAAGGCTATATAAAACAAACAACATAACATGCAAAATGGTTACTATCTAACACATACTCTTGTCAATGTTGTATATTTTTGCATATAAATTTAATCAGCTATCTTTTGTTTGCAGAATTTTATTTTGTTTTTGTAGTGTTTCAGCAATGTCATAAAACCACATAATGGGCCAAATTCTAAATAGCTTTATTTATCATTCAGCACCGTGGACAGGGTTAAAAGATAATGCAGGGACAGAGGGAGCAAAAGGGAAGAAAGAAAAAAAAAGAAGAAGAAACATAAAGACCCGAGAAGAAATGAAAAAAAAAGAAAGAAAGAAAGAAAGTGGGAAATGAGAGAAAGGATAGATGTGAAAAGAATCCAGGACACAAGGCAATGAGAGAAGTGAAGGATAACAGGAAAAATAGGATAAGAAAGGCAGAGAATAGGAAGCTCAGAAATAGGAATTATGGCCATGGCAGCAGTTTGATCCAATTGATCAAAGAAACAAAAAGCCTATTTCATGCCTCTACAAGCAAGCTCTTTGAGAAACTGTGCTATGATTTTTCTTGCAGTTAAACCATCATTTGGAGGTGATACAAAAAGATGCTGAATTGGAGTAATCAGTAAGACGGAATATTTGAGATTCAATTTTAAGTGATATGGAGTATTTTCATTACACAAAAATTAGAAGGCAGGCAATATGCAAAGCATTTTACTGATGCCTGAAAGGAAGTCTAGAATGAAGTAACTATAGATGTTACCCACCCGAGGTAAGAGGGATACACCAGATACACACATCCAACAGCAGAAAGAGGTTCAGACCAAGAAAGCTTTAAGTTAAGAAAGCTGATTTGTAAATACAGGAATCAAAGAATAATTTATGGATGAGATGGAGTTTGATGTGGACTTTGGAGGATAAAAGATGAACATTTTCAGAGGTACAGAGACCAGAATCAGTGAGGGCAAGAGAAAATTCATCAAGGTTTTCAGGAAACCTTAAGGTGAAATCATGGTGTATTTCTCCTGATGTATTGTGTACATCACAAACATTACAGGGCCATCTCACAGCCCTCAGTAAAACAGGTCCTCAGCAGACACAGTCAGTTTAGACCTGTTTGCTGGCTTGATTCTTCCTATATTGTGTTAATTTACTTTCATTTTCTCCCCTCCTCCATAGTCAGTTAAGATGCAAGTTCCATGGAAGCAGGGACTTGGTTTATTCCAGTCCTCAGCTCAGTGTCCCCCTTCTAGCAGGTGTTCCATGGGCACTGGGGGTGTTGTCAGCCTTATCTGACATGGTTAAATGATTTGCCCCAGTTTGTGCACAGTAGGAGGCTGTTATCTAAGGTGATGGGAGTATGTTATTTCAGCCCCTGCTCAGGTCCACTCTTTGCAAACATTGTCACCTCTGCTGGGCGTGCTTCTTTCCCATGTCTTCCAGCCAGCGTTGCCTACCTGGGAAAACTTGAAGTATCAGTGTTCACACCAGAGACCATTTGATTGGTGAAATCTCCAATTATTTGGGCCAAGTTACTCTTTCCCCTCTATTCTATTTTCATTGTACTCTCACACATCTCTAAAATATGACAAACATTATTATTTTGGCTTATGAGTATTTTGCCATGAATGTAAGAACTCTTTAATGTACTAGATATTCTCTTATGCATGTTTTTATTCCTGGTGAATAACCAGTGGTCCACAGTGGGTTTTGAGGGAACATGAGGAAATATAGCCACTGCACATTGGCACAAAAATGACAAGTGGCATCATTTATAAAATGCTAGGAGAAGCTGTCCTACTCTTTGGGAGAGACATAGTCTTTGATGTTAGTTATAGGTCACAGGAGAAGTGTCTGGGCTTACAGATTTTTGTTAAAGAAGATAAAACACTGATGTGCTGCTTTTGCAAAAATGGTGACCACCAGTAGAAAATTTTCAGGCAATCAATATAATTTAAATTGTAAAATAAACATGGAAGACGTTAAGCTCCTGTTACCCTAAATCCTATATACAATAATAAGAAGGGTAATGTTCACTGTCACACTTCAAAACAAGGGTCTACAATCTTTAAAAGTTCTAGGGGGAGTGAGATAACATGGAAGACACAATTTCCTAGTGATTAAACTCAAATAACCAGCCTATTTTTGGGGATGGAGGAAGCCAACTGAGGACAAGCTATAATCTTCAAAAGGAGAGGGCACAGGTAGCATCTACCGAACCACAGAGCACCAAACTGGATGAAATAAAACTGGTAATGGGAAAATAAAATGGCTACTCTGTGAAGAGAGTTATAAGCTTGGCATTTTTAGAACAGGTCAAAATCATAAAATAATTTTAAACATTTGAGAGAAATTCCCAGATAAAAGTTTCAAGAACAGGTGTATTCAAGATTTCTATTTAATTTTTTTAAAATCCATACTGTTTTACTAAGTATCTCTCACAGACCCAAGCTACTGGACCAGATGAAACTTGACCCTGATAAATATTTAAGTTCCACTGTTAGGTGTGGTTGTTTGTACATCTGTTAGGAAAATGTGTTTTAATGAGAACGTTATCTATTTATTTTATCAATCTGAGATTATTTGCATTGTTATGATTGCTAGTTTTGGTTGACTTTTCCTACTAATTTGTATTTGTTAGTCTATTTGCTACTGAGGATAAGTTTGGATTTTATCCCAAATTCAGAAGTTTCCAAAAAACCATGTACTGTCCCATAAAGCAAGTGAACTCAAGTTGTTATTTCTGTATTTAGGATTTCTTTCTTGAAGCTTTGGAGATGCTTTATCTAGTCATGTTTCTATGAAAGTCCTTTTCTTGCCCCTCAGGAGGATACCTCAGGAGGGTAATTAAATGTGAACGATGTTCTTCATCCAAGCTGTAGTTCTGAGGGATGGAGAAACACAATTTCCCCATCCCAGATTCTTGTTCACATGCCCAGAATGTCAAGGAAAGCCTGAGGCAAGCCACAAACATTCAGCTGGCTTGAACAAGTCTTCCATCAGAACCGCCATTTCTGTGTTTCTTCTAATGAGGTAAATTGTCTGCAACACCTACCTGTGCAGGGCATCATGGGAGTTATGCCTGTTGAGCACTACCTTCCCATAATTTTCATCTCTGCAAAGAAAGACAAAAATTATATCACATCAAAAGTCACTTGATGTTTGCTAAGCACTAAACAAGAGAGACAGGCAGAGCTCACAACTTCGGGCAAGATTAATTCATTTTATTTCAGGCATAAGAATACAACTGTGAATCTGTTTTAGCCAGTTACCACTTGCATGAGGATGTTGAAATCAACAAGTTTGTTAGTACCAGCAATCATTTATGCCATAAGATTTCCACATGATTTAACAATGAATAAGTGTTTTGTTTTGTTTTGTTTTGTTTTGTTTTACCAGGGTACAGGAATACCACGCAATCTACTTTATAGTAGAAGAGTCCTTTTCTTCAGGAAAGCAAGTACAAAAGCTTTCTAAAAATATTGTTCAATTAAGACCATCGTGTCTATACATTTAAAAGGACTTGACAGTTTTCTTTGACCGAATGTAGGAAAGCAACTATATTTCTGGTTAAAGAGATGATTCACAGATTAACTCATTCTTGAGACAAAAGAATAGATAAGGTTGTTGTGTGGATACTTAAAATAATCCTATGAGCTAAGCAGGAAAGACACTGCCCTCTGAAATTCACAGATTAAAAAAAGGTCAGTCTGTGGGTTTCATAAGTCCACAAGCTTTGTAAGTGATGGAAGTGGGCTGAAGACTCAGATCTTGTTATGCTAATGTTTGCTCTACAATAGACATTTACACATAAATTCACAAAGCCATGTCTTTCCTTGGCAAGATGAACTTGGAAGTATGGGCAATTTCAGGAAATGTCAGACATTTAGAGAGCCTTTGGATGGGAGCCAAAGCACAGAGCAAGTATCTAAACTGTTTTCAAGTTGATCCAACCAAACCTGAATTACCACATTTTTCATTGCTGGTCTCCACTAACAATACTTAACAATCTGGAACCATTTTAAATAAAGCTACAAATGAACTGTAGTAGGCTATTAAAAGAAGATGCATATTGAAACTGAAACAAATCATAGCAAATATATACCCTCAAAGGTCCCCAAGACAATGGTTTCCATCTTCCTGGGTTTCCCTTCCTGAAACTTGTGAGAACATAGCAAGAAAGGAGCGCTTTTTGTTACCTGAAAAAGTATCATAACCTACAGCCCAGAGTGGGGCCAGTGGGCCAGAGCTCATTTCCCCTTCATTCAGCAACTGCCTGCCATCCAAACTGGCTTTCTTGTGCCTTTGTAGGGAGGCTTGCCTGGCACAAAATCAACATTCCTAACTAACTGTGTTACCATTGATAGCTCTGTCTTTACCCATCTGTATAAATATTTGCAGTGCAAATTTTTGTATCTACATTTGACATCACACTACCACTGCTGATAATTAGAAATGCCATCTGAAACTCTGACAGAGAACCTGGGGTAATTTCATGGGAGGGAATGATTGGTGCCCAGGAGCATCAACTCCAAAAGTTAGTATTAAAACAAGAAGATTCAATAACAAGTTAATAGACATTTTAACAATGTGTCACTCAAATAGTCATATTTGGACAGTTCAGAGTAAGTGTCTTATCGTGCAGGGTTTTGCACTCTCAGGTCTGAACTTGACAGTTTATTGTTGTGGGCACTGTCCTGTGCATCATGGCATGTTTCACTGCATTTCTGGACAGTACTCACTAAATGTCAGGAGCAATCCCCAATCCTGACAGCTAAAACATCTTCCAACATTGCCAAAGCCCTCTGGGAGTGAAAGTGCCCCTCGTTGAGAACATTGGCATAATGGTTAGGTTAATAACTCTAATTTGCCGCTGGACAAATTACACAACCTCTCTATGCCTAGGATTCCTCTCCTGTAAGATGAAGATATAACTACCTTTTGTGTTTGCTGTGAGATTTAGCGATGGTTCATATATCAAGTTTCTGGTATTAAGACGGACATACAGGAAATCAGACAATGTAGACCAACTTTAAAATATATAGCTCACTTATATAAATATAGATCTAGGCTGAGATCTGTTGGAAACATATGTTGACAATGAAGCTGCGTTCCTGTGGTTGTAATTTTCAGATTTTTAAATTCATAGCTAACAAGAGCAATGTTTGAAGCAGACAAAACTTTTCTGACAGCAAGTGTTTATATCACAAAGCAATGGCACATTTTCTGCCCTCCTAATATGTAAAGGTAGATGGCTAGATGGGGCTTAAGTAATCAGAGGATATCTTGCTTGGTTGTGTGCATTCAGGAACATAAAGTAAATTATTATTAAATTTATAAACTTCAAATCACATGCTTATATGTTCATTTCAACTGCACATATTAGGAATGATCTACACGTTTTAGGAATCGCTCTGCTGTGGGCTATTACCTTTTCGGAAACTAGAAACTCCTATTCTCTTTTCAGCTGGCCAAGGAAGCACACATGTCTATTCTAGGTGATAACCATGCTCTCTGTCAGTAGTGATTCATATTCCCTTATCCATATGGATTTTAAAAATGGTGAAAATGATCTTGAAAATTTATGCATGAAATCATGAAAATTTATGCTTACCAAATCTATCCAAAACTTCAGTGAGAGCAGAACATTTTAGAAGGAAAAAGCCTGCTTCCCGGATAACCATTATCCTCCCAGAGAATGCCTCTCTGAGAATCCACCCACCATCCATCCACCACTCATCCATCCACCCACCTCTCATCCATCCACCCACCACTTTCCACACTTACTTTTCTTCTTCAAGACGTTTCTTGATCCAGCTGTTATCCTGTAAAAAAGTCTTTCTTTTGTTCAGTTCATGAGAAGCTTGTTGGGTCAGTGTAGCTCCTTGAGTGGGGCTTTTCATGTCTACCACAGAAGCATAAGAAGCTGAGAGAGGGAGCAGAGTGAAATTGAGCCTGGATTCATTAACCTAAAAATCTTAAAGAGCCACCTCTGATTGGCCAACACTATCTTCTAGGCTGGCAAGCCCAGTACTATTTCAAACCAGGGTGTATCAGCAAGAAAGAACAAATCCCACACCCAGTCATCAAAGATAACATATAAAATTTCCAGGTGCCAATTGAAACTCCCAGGGCCACTCAGAGGCCCCATCTGGCTCTGGGGAATGTAGATCCACCAGCCTGGAATAAACCAAGCCAGAATTTAGTGGGTTGGCCATTCTGTTCAATAAAGAAATGTGCTTTTACATTCAGAAAATATCTACTCTAAGTCCTGGCACATTTGATTATAAGTAATGGAATTCTCCATCTCACAAAAGCCAGAAACATAGAAGGTCACATTTGTAAAAGGACAATATTTTTTCTCACTTTTTATTATTTTTATTTAATTTAAAATGAGTAAAAATTATAGCACTTGCGTTTTCTTAAACCTAACATAAATAGTACTGATTAATGTTTCCAAGCATTAAATATCTATATTTAGGGGCTGGGGATTTAGCTCAGCGGCATAAGCGCCTGCCTTGCAAGCAGGCAGTCGTGAGTTCGATCCCTGGTACTGCTAAAAATGAAAAAGACAAAAAAAAAAATCTATATTTAAAAAATACAATTTGTGAGTTGCTTTTGCTAAAGTTTTTATGTCTGAGTTAAAAAAATCTACATTACCATTTCCTGTGGAAGACTTTTTTCTCAAGGGAAAATTGGTGGACATGCTGCCTTCCAGGAAGGCTCTGAAAGAACAAGGGGACAGAAAAAGCACAACAATGACATTCTGAATCTATCCATGATTTTGTCAGTGCTAACTGGGATACATTTTTCAATGACATTGACAAAATCACACAGTATGGTATAATAATACATAATACAAAATGCCCCTTAGGAGCCTGAGAGGTCATCCATTCCAGCAAATGAACTTTCCATTGCAGAAAATTAGGCCCAGCATGGTTAGTGACCCCAGTATTATATAAGCAATTGTTTGCATCAGTTTATCCATTAATTCATTTATTCAATTAAAAAATATGCACTGAGTATTACTCTCTCTAATACTTACCCAAGAGTTTTGGATGGAAAAATGATTTACACAAGTGTTGTAAAAGAGGTGAGCTTCTCAGCTCCTTCTCTAGAGAAACCAAAGTATATCCAGGCAACAGATATGCAATCAAAAGAGAAGAATCCTGATGTGTGGAAATCAGAGATCTGGGGAAACAGACACTAGGCGCCCACCACATGGTGAAAGCTCAAAGTTCCTGAGCTGGGACCTGCCCTGACTGATAAGGTTTGGAGATGGGAAGGGAACCAGCCCCGATCCAGCTCCCCAGAGCCGAAGTATGACTTGGTTGTTCCTAGGCATCTCTTTCAGGTATGCACACGTACCAAGTCTGTTAGTGTGAATACAACTGAGTGGCTTCAATATTTACATTTACTTCTATTATATTCTACTAAATTCAACATTTATATTATTTCTATTATATTTTTCTTCTGTTACTAAAAGGAATTAAAATTAGACAACTTCTGTGAATCTCTGTATTGTAAGCCTTAAACATCGTGCCCAGTCAGCCCCAAATCTCTTTAAAAGTGAAGTTTTGAGTTTTAAAACTAGAAAACAGTAGCTGGTCACACTAGGAAGGGTGTTAAGTCCTTTGCTGAAGCTCAACCAGATGGATATGGAGCATTGTAGAGGAATTCAGTTTCAGGTCAGAAGCAAGTTCTTGATACAGTTTTATCACATTGAAGTTCAGTAATAGAGCCATCCAACCACCCTGCGAAATGGGGCTAATGGAACAGTCATCTAGTTCATAAAGTAGCTATGATGATCAAATGAATACTGTACAAAAACCGTGTTGTTAAACTATAAGCACTACTAAATTTGATGCAGGTTATATTTGCTGTTTTGCTTTGTTTTTTGGATTTTTTGGAGTTTTTTGAGACAAGGTGTCTTTATGTCATTCAGACTGGCCTTGAACTCAGTGATCCTCTTGTCTCAGCCTCCCAAGTAACTGGTCTGGATTTACAGGCGTGTGTCACTTCAGGCTAATTTAGCACCATGTAATCGGATGGCTGTCTGGGGATATAACCTGGGAATTTAAAAAACTTTTCATCATACCATGCGAAAGTATCTCCTGTGATAAACAGACCTAGAGTGATAAAAAGACATCCCCACAGACAGCAACTTGCTAACCCAGGACCAAAAAATCCTTCCCTTCCCTCAAGAATCAATTTGAGGGGCCAAACTGAGCTTCTGAGCTCCCTGTGCAGCCTGGCGGAAGCTCAGCCAGTGTAGAGCTTTGCTCATCTCGCTCTGCTTCCTTTCCCTCGCTCCCTTCTCCCAAGAACTGAGTCCTGGGCACTCAGTTCTTCACAGGTTCTCAGTTTTTCTTGAGACCTAAGACAAGCACTGAGAGCCAATGAGGCAATGGTGCCATCCCCTCACAATGCTGAGAGGCGAACAGTCTTAGTGGAGTTAGAATGACCTGTACTTAAATGATCCTATTTACTGACTATGACCCTGTGGGTGTGTTATCACCTCAGGCCGTTCATCTGTGAAATGAGGTGAAGTGAAGCTATTATGAGAATTAAGTGAAGATATATGTCAGTGTATAACTATCGCCCCACACACAGTGGGATTCTCAAAAAATCCTTCACCACATGCCTCTTCAAGGAGAGAACAAAGTCACAGAGGAGGTGGCCCTGGGACAGACTTGAACGTGGGGAGCTGGCTGTGCAAGGAGTGTGAGACAGCCCCTAGTTGGCTTGTGAGGAGGATTATAAGACTTTGGGAGGAAGGGGAGGTAAACAGGCACCTAAAGATAAGCTTCTCTCTCAACTATTGGTTAATTTTGCCCTGTCTGCTGCTTCGTAAGATTCTTAGTTCACTTATTTCCAGTTTCCAAGTGGGCTCTGATGAAGATTGTTTTTTTAGCTGATGAACTAGGATTCCAAAATGATCAAAATGTTGACTACATGTTTAATGACACATTTGCAGAAACTGTAAATTCCATCATGAGACAAGAAGCAGGATAACTAGAGAAAAGGCAATCTATAATTATGTGCTTCTTTGTCTCTCCTAAGAGACTGAGCTTCCAGTTGGATAAGGTCAAAGTCTTTCTCATCTGTCCTCAGTGGCTAGGACAAATGTGGCTGCTGCCTAAGTGCTAATTATTATGTCCCTCAAAAAGCACATGTCGAACCTCGGCCCCTTATACCCCAGAATGTGACTGTATTTAGAGATAATGCCTTTAAAGAGATGATTAAGTTAAAAGGAGGCCTTAGGGTAGACACCAAGTCACTCTGCCCTGTAGTCTCGTAAGACAAGAAAATGTGGACATACACAGAAGACATAGTGACAACAGGCTAGCTGCAAATCAAGAAGAAAGGATTTGGATGAAACCAAACCTGCCACGCATTCTCATGGGCTTCCACCCTCCAGAACTAAGAGACAATAAACTTTGTTGTCTAAGCTACCCTGTCTGTATGTGGTATGTTGTTATAGCAGCTCTAGCAAGCTGATTCAGGCTGATGCAGTCCTTATGGAAAAAATGATTTAAACATTACTGAAATAGAGAAACTGCTTGGAGAGCTTGGCATCATACTATCCCTGCTCTTTGTTTCTTCAAATGTCTTACTGCACAGAGGAATTAGTAATAGCATTAACATTAGTCCACTGAGACCTAGATTGAATATGATACTCATTGGCATTGTCTTGAATTCTCATATGAGCTGTGTGAGCAGGTTTTCTTGCCTCTGACTCCCAGAGAGGACCTCAGAAGTTCAGGGTCAGTATGGAACATGTCAAAGGTGCTAAGAGGAAGAGTCAGGCTTCTAAGCCAAAGCCAACTCTTTCCTCAGCACCAGCAAAAATGCTCATCCTGAGTCGCTGTAAGATTAGTCTGACCTAGGGTGATACGAGGATGGTAGATGTCATGGACTGCCTAACTCTTGACACTTCACTCTTTCAAAATCCCATGAGCACTGCTTCCAACTCTTGGTACCAGGAGATCCAAAGGGATCACTCAAGAAATCCCTGCAGCAGATAAATTCTCATAGAATAACTTCCTTTGCATATTCCCTGATATTCCCCTCTGCTATAAAAACAGTTTCTACATGAAACTTATACATGAATAGTCAAAGCAGCATTTTCCACAATAGTCAAAAAGCTAAACAAAGCCAAATGTCCATTAAGTGATGAATGCCTACATACTCTGATATGCCCACATAACATCTTCAGTGATAAAAAGGGTATATGCCACAGCATGGATGAAGCTTGGAACATTAGAAAGAAGCCAGACATAGAAGCTGGCATGTCATAGTATTCCACTTACATGGAATTACATAATAGTAGTATCTATATAAAAGAAAGTAGATTAGTGTTTGCAAGAACTAGGAGAAGGAGAGAATGGGAGAGGACTCTTAATGAGAATGAGACTGGGGGGCATAAAATAATATTCTGGAACTAGATAGTGGTGATTACAAAACCTTGTGAATATATGTTTTAAAAAATACAGAATTTTATGGTATAAAGGATAAATTTTGTTGTATGTGAGTTATATCTCAACTAGAAACAAAAACGGGCAGCAAGCATGAACTAGAGGGTCAGCAAAAACAACTTTATACAACCCTTGCTGTTTTACCAGAACAATATTATGGAACCAAATTTTACTTCACAGGATTATCTTAGTCCCATGAGGATCCATCTAGTCACTACTAACACATATGTTACGTTGAAAGCACCCTCAATTACAATCTTCTGCATTTTGATCAGATCTCACTTTCCATTGTTGTTTTGGAAGCAAGTTTTCTTTATCAAAAAGAAAGCAGAAATAAGCATTGTAAGGAAAAGTCAGTCCTGTGCAAGAGCACGTCTCTGTGAGGCAGCAAGGTGATATAGCAGGTTATATGACAATAACAGAATGTGAAGTTTGGCCATGCAAGTACTGATAGTGTGTTTTCTGTTATTCTAGTTCAGTGAGCTATTCCAAAGTATATATGCATACGTAGCATGCATTTACTAAATAAAGTATATTTGGTAAGTATATGGTATATATAAATTTCTTATTTATGAAGTATATAACATGAACAGCTATCCCTACAGATCTAATGTTAAAATATATTTCAAAGAAAATATAGCTATATTCATTAAAACACATAACTTGTCTTCTCACACCATGTTCTACCCATGCTACTTATGCTAACTTCCCTGAGCAGAAATCTTCCCTAAATGTGGAAATCTGCCTTATCCTCTTTTAGAGAGTCAAGACTCCTTCTATGTCAGGGTTAGCACCCTTTTTCTTCATGGTTAGATCCCATCCCTAGCTGCCCTTTAGATACCAGAACTTTCTGTCCCTCAAACCCTCAACATTTTATCTGCCCCCTTCTTGTCCTGAGTCTGGCCAGTCTGAAGTAAAAATTCCCGAAGAGGTAACATGTTGAGGTGGTAGTGGTGTGTCAGGGGAAAATGATGACTCTTGAACTGGACAGCCATATGCCGAGTCCCCAGCTTTGCCACTCATGAGCTACTTGAACCAGGTCTTTGTCTCTGCCTTTGCAAAGGAGAGGTGAGAGGTGTTATAGCATCTTAAAAGATTGCAGTAGAAATTAAATGAGATAACACTTTGCAAATTATGAAATAATCCAAATCATTACTACTGTCTGAATTCTCCTCCTTCCCTACCAGAGCCTAAATGGTCAGCAGAAGTCTGGGTTTGAGGAGGGCTGAGGTGGGTTATGGTAGGAGACCAAGGAAAAATAAGGGATAATATCCGTCAGAGACCATGCACACTGTGGCAGCCACACCATGAAAGAAGCCACAGATAAAGCTAGAGTGTTCGTGAGAAGGCAAGTGAGTTCATTGGACCTTGCTCTTTGAAAAGACCCAGAGATTCCAGTGAAGATGTTAATTGATTTAGTTTGTTTGTTTGTTGTTTTTGCCTGAGATCAGTCTCTAGAAGACAGAAATGGGTAAAGGACCATAAACTGACTCTGACTCCTTATCGCATTTTTTCTCATTTAACCAGGTCTTCTAGAGAAGACCTAGCTACAGAGGACTGAAAACATCTGACTATAGAGCAGGACATTAAATCTGATTGGAGTTAGGCATGACTGTACAATGAAGAAGAGAAATACATTTTCCTCTACAAAGGTCTCTGTAGAAAGTGCTGATAATCTGGGAGTCTGTGAGGATCTCACCCATACAAAGCATGGTACCCAGACCCTAGCTGTGAAACTAATGAGCAGAAGATGGGCGGTATGGATGGAGGACAGAGGCCCTGAGCTATTACGAAGTTTGTTTGCAAGTCCTCTGCTCTCAATATCCACACTTATCACAGGAATGAAAATTACTAATTCATCATACTTTTTGGTTAACTAAGAAGTTACCGAGAATGTAATTAGTTTCTAGGTGAGAATTCAATTTTTTAATTTTTAAAATAAATCTTCATGCTTTAAGGGTTTAGTAGTCATTGTTCTCAATTTTAGGGTAATTCTTTACTTTTGTATTTAGAATATTTCTGGAATGTCATACTTCCTCTTTTAAATTAACTTTTTAAAGATTTTTGTTGAACTGTGGTGGGGGGGTGGTCACTAAAGAAACCTAGTTCAAATAAGAGTACAAGAAGGAAAGATATAGTCACGGGGAGATGTGGAAGTTTTCAAATACTGCATACATAGGCACAGTTGCCTAGCTGGAATCCACTCTCCCCTTTCTTCCTTCCTAAGAAGCAGAAACCACATTTCTCACTCTCCCCTGAAGTGACCGATAGACACTTTAACAGTCTACATATTAATAATGAAAAGAAAGTCCCTAGGAAGAACTTGTCTTTTGTGTTTGCCCCTCGTCACCTCTGAAGTTAAGATGCTGCACAGAATGCAACAGACACTGTGCTGGAGCTTATAAACCACAGGTAACCATAAATTCACACAAGAATGGCAGGACAGAAAGATGAAAGATAAAAGGAGCCCAGGTTTTGGGTTGTTTGTTTTGTTTTTGGTTTTGTTTTTTTGGTTTTTTTGGCAGCATCATAAAGCTGTCACAATTACCCTGGATTATGTAGACTTCTTCCAAGAGAAAAATAAATCTGCTAGCATATTTATTACATTGCTTTTTCATTTTTTAGTATTCAAGCCTAATGCTTGTCCTGTACATTTACTAAGCCATTGTGGAGCAAATAGCTCTAAAAGCTGATGGGGGAGACTCTAAAAAATATTTGTGATTCTTTCATTCGTAAAGCATTTTATATTACAAAATGTCTTTGTGATCAGGATTCTTAGGAAGAAGCGACACTTGTTCAGTCTCTATTGTGCCACATGTTTTATGCACAAGATCTTATTGAGTTGTTCCAGATGAGCACTGTTACCACTAAATCTAAGACCCAAATCTTAAGTAAACCGCAAAAATCACACAGTGTGTGAACCAGGAACTATAATGAGGACTATGTGACTGTCATGCCAAGGCTCTTTATAATAAGTGATCCTATACGTAGCACAGAGTGTCATGTGACATGGCCAATGTAGGCACCATATGCCAAAAGATGGGTGAGAATTGAAGAGTAGCTGGAAGGAGCAGCTAATGAACAGCTGCCCCAACATTCCCCGATAGCTCTACCTGGAGCGTCCTGCTTCCACCACCACTCTGAAGCCAGGAGTGGCCTCACACTCTACCTGACCATGCTGCTTCTGGATCCATCTCCCTATGAGACAGCTGATAAGGTTTCATATTCATTCCCAGACCTATGCTGACCCTGGAGCCAAGCTAAATGAAAAAGGAAAATACATCTCAGCTACTTTTAGCTTAACAAGGATGCTTAGTTTTTTTTCTTTGAAATAAAAAATTAAGGCAAGTGAAAAATAATAAATTCTTTATACCAAAGTTATATGTTGTCAAAGAGGGGAGCTAATGTCCAATGGCCTGAGGTGGGCAAATTCTGCTCTTGGGACTTTTTGGTATCTCTCTTGGACCCTGCACAATCTCCCTTGATCCCACCTGCTCCTGTTCCCTCAGGATCCACCGGCTATGTCAGTCCAGCTGTCACCAGCCCATTTGGGGGCCCAGGAGCCATTTCCAGATGCTTCTATCCAAAGCCTCTGATATGCAAGCCTCTTTCCCATCAACTTCTACTTCCATAAACATTTTACTGTCATAGAGCCCTTTTCATCCTGCCAGGTCATAAAGCAGTGTTTTTTTTAATATATGGATATTTCTTAAAGTACTATTAAAGATAGATCAACAACATAGCATTTTGTAATGACTGTCTCTGTTAAAAAATGCCCATCTCCCTCCCAATTTTGTAATGTTAAATTTCATTAGAAGAAAATTCAGGGACTGAGGGTATACTGAGTTTCAAACC
Source organism: Cavia porcellus (assembly GCF_034190915.1). NCBI lineage: Eukaryota > Metazoa > Chordata > Mammalia > Rodentia > Caviidae > Cavia > Cavia porcellus. The sequence goes on along the minus strand of NW_026947487.1, from coordinate 25,446,276 downwards.
TACTCAGCACCTAAATCAGGGTCATGTAATAGCCTCAGTTCAGCCAGTTGGGCTTCCAATTGCCATATTCCATGCACTTATCTTCTCATGACAAACATGAGACTCTGATCTTGTCTCCTCAAAAAGCTGTTGCCTACACCTATAGCTAACAATGACAGACATCAGCAACTTTATTTCACCTCTCAGGAAAGAGAGAAAGAAAGACAGATAGACAGACAGAAAGAAAGACAGACAGACAGACAGAAAGAAAGGAAGAAAATGGAACTCAACTCTGCTGATATTTTGTGTATGGAATAATTCCAGCTATAAATAGCAAATATATGCCTAATATACTAATGTTTATTTAACATATAACATTTAAACATCACACAATGTTTTTAGACTTTTATTTTTATATCTTCATTGTATACCTCAAGGGAAATAACACTTTATAATGAATGATTGTAATAAATTTATAGTCTTTTAACAAAACATAGGGGACCAGAGATACAGCTCAGTGGCACAGAGACTGCCTGGCAAGCATGAGGTTGTGTGCTTGATTCCTGGTACCAAAAACAAAAGCTAGGTTAGGAGTTAAAAACATGAGCAGCTGGAAAAGTTAGGATTTTTTCTTGAATAGACTTCTCAAAGGTTGCATAATCAGTAAACTGAAGCTGAGATTCAAACCAAATCTCAGAGACCTGGGAAACAGAAAGGGGCTAATGAGTGGAAAGCTACAGGACTAAATAGTGAAACAACAAATATTTTGCAGTACAGTTGAGAGAGGGAACTCAACCATGAGCATGAGTTGGGGCAGATTTTCTTTGATTGTTTTGCCGAAGCATCAGGAGATCACTTAGAGACACAGTTGGATATTTTAAGTGCTCCAAAACCTTCCAATCAACTTGTCAAGCTTCTAATATACAAATTGTTATCTTAATGGAAAGAAATGTGAATAGTTTCCAAAGACAAATCTCTAGTGATGAAAGCAGCACAGGAAAAAAAATACACCAAAAATGGTCTAGGAAAATGGTATAGGGGGAAATGACCCTAGTGGGTTTTCATCTTTGTGTATGAAAAGATCTGGAGTGTTTGTTTCCCAGAAATCACCAAAACATGGAAAATCCGTAGGAATTAAACAAGGATGAATGCTATAAAAATATTCCAAATAAGAGAATAAAGGGAAACTAATAATTACAAACCAATACACAGAGGCACTACCTCCCAGAAGATAAATAAAATAAGGTATCATCTATAAGGACACGGAATGTTAGGTAAAAAGAAAACAGAGTTTCATAAAGTGTAATGTGACAAGCTCACATGGGTTAATTTCAAGTGGGTTAACATGGCACACAGAACTATGTTTAGCCTGAATGTATGGCACAAAAAAACTTATCGGGTTGGTAAAGACTTATTTTGCACTTTACAATTGCTAAAAATGAGTTGTCTTTCATCATTCAATCTCACAGCCTAAGCTTAGTACTGAGAATCTTATTTACTGTGGGAAAACAAAGTTCAGAATTCTGCGAAAGTTAAATCTTTTTACCATTCAGGGGTCTGGATGCTACCAACTTTCTGAGTCTTTATAACCCCAGCATCACCATTAAATTGTCTCACTGTTAATTCTTGGCTTTAATATGTTATCTTACCTGCTCTTAATCTGCAGAATAACATGGAGTTTCAGCACAAGTAGTATCCTGCTTCCTGGAACAATTGTCTATTTCATCTTATAAAAGATCTGGGTCTAATATTCATTAATAAAAATGCCATCCAATAACAATCAACTGTCACCTGAGCCCCAGTTCTTGTTGAGTCAAAGTCACATCTCTCTGAATTGCAGTCCTCACCTTTGACCAGTATTTTAAACCAACAGCATCCCTATCATAGAAAAGCGCAAAAGACAGGATTAAAGGGATAGTTTTCTCCAGAACTTTTAACTGAAACTAGCTCTCCATGCAGAGATGTAACTTGCTTGTCTTTTAATTTTTGCACACTTTCTAGAATGCTGCTGTCTCCTAGAATGTGTGTCTCTGAGTTTGAAAGGCACTGTTTATATCTCCCTGACCTCTCCTATGATGGTCCATTAACAGGAGACTTACTAACGTCTTAGAGCCAGCGAAACTTGGGTCTAAAGACAAACAATAAATTATTTACATTCATAGAGCTCTTGAGTATACACTTAGAGCATTCACAACTACTGGTTTTGGGCTTAAGGATAAGCCAGTTGGCATTTAACAGATAGCTATAAAATTCACTCTTCCAATTAATGATCACAATAAAGGAATGACTCATAGCCTTAAAAAGCCTAGCAACTGACAGGAAATACAGGTCTAATAAATGAAGCTGTCATTTGGCAAAGCAAGCATGTAAGGAAGAGCCTCTCCCAAATCCTAAAATCACATGGATTTATACAATGGTTAGCCAAGAGGGGTCAGCAGCTGCAGATAGGTGTGTGACAATTAAAACACAAAACACTTATTTCAAAGTTCCCGAGATAAAGTAGAACAAGTTTGGCAAATGACCTAGAAGCAGGATGGTGGCAGATGAGAAGTTATATGCGACCAACAAAGATTTCTCTTTGAGGGTTAGGCTAAGGATTCTACCTCCTCACTCTTAAAGAACACTTGGAGTTAATGCCTCAATCATATCAGGTCCTATCAGTGAAATAATATTCTTCTCACACTGACTGCTTGGAGAATTATACAGTTCATTCCACGGCATCCCTAACATAAAAGGGGAGAAAGGACAGGGTTATAGAGATAGTTTCCTCCAGAACTTTTAGTGTTCAGTCATTCAAAGCATATCCTCTTAGTTTTCTTTACAGAGACTCAGGAATATGAATCTCTCAGGTATTTGCATCAAATTCGGATAGTTACAAAAGGCAGGTAAATGGAACCTAAGGGGCAGTAGTTGAGTTGCGGATGTTCCTGATTTTGGTGACAGCTATGTGTGCCTACCAGATTTACCTCCCCATGGAAAGGCTGTTGGCTCCTGTGACTTAATCCCACAGATAAAAATAAACTAACTCCACAAACCAAGAGTTTTAAATGTCCCATTGTGCCATAATTATACCATACACACTATAATAACATTTTTGTGTTTGCTAGGTAAGGAAATCCTCATTTCTGAATCATTTTCTTCTATAAAGAATCCTTCTATAAGTAGGACCTTATATTGGGACTATATCCCTTCACTCTGTCTTCCTCAAATGAAAAAACCACCTTCCCTTACATGAATATACCAAGAAGCGAAGGCTCTGTGTGTGTGTGTATATGTGTGTGTGTGTGACACATGAACATGTGTCTGTCTGTGATATATTTTGAATTCTATCCTAAGAACTCTTTAAGGAATCCCATTTTCAGAATTAGGGTATAGTCCTTAAAACAGGACTATAAAGTAGTCCTTCTTTGAAGGACTGTGGCTCATTTATTGCTACTACGTATTTTAAATGAAAGAAACCTGAAAAGTCATTTAGAAAAATCCAGTAAAATGAAAGACAGACTTCACACTTCTAGTACTGTTATGCTGAGCCTGGCAAGTTGCCTAACATTTATGTTTTGTTGTCCTCATATAGAAAATTCAGGAGTTTGAATGAGCCTACATTCCATTCCAATTGAAAAACTGTGTCAACTCTATCTAAGAACTGTAACTAAGATTTACATGAAGCTAAAATTTCAATAAAGTTCTGGCACTTTTCTCTCAGGATATATATAGAATCATCCAAATGTCTTAGAGAAATTTTAATTGCTGTCTTATCATAAATTTTTCAAATTGATTTTACCAATATTTGAAATACCACAGTGCAATTATCAGCAAGACCATATTATAAAATATGAATGTGTTGTCGGGGATTTAGCTCAGTGGCAAGAAAGCCTACCTGGCAAGCACAAGGTCATGAGTTCAATCCCCCATATCAAAAAAAAAAGTGAAAACGAAAGCCATTTTTAAATTGGATTGGATTTCATGAAAAATAAAATTTATTCCCTGCCAACCTTAAACACATTAGCATTCTGGCTACTATAAATGCTGGAAATTTATACTCAGTAAACCTTGGAGAATTGAGCACTGATATATCAAAATCTCTCTGAGATTTTGAGATTTTGAATGGCCTGGGCAGCAACAGCAAGCAATGCAAACTGCATCTCTTATGCGGGACCCAGGTTGCTTAGGGAGGCGGGGAGGGGCGGCCTTGCTGCAGGGCGCGGAGCTGCTAGTAGAAAACCCTGTTTGATTCCTACAACCTGGAACTCTAAACAGAAATGCTGGAGGGAAAAGCCTGGCAAGTCAGTTTAGCTGTTAATTACAGGATGTCCGGCTAAAATAACTTTCCTATTCTTATCAAAAGTCTTCCAAAACTGGCTTTTCAGGATTAGAGTATGAAAAGAAGTAGAAAATTGCCCCCATGTACCTTAAACAGTTCTTAGGATAGAAATCAAAATGTATCACAGAGAGGTTGGCCCACCGTGTGTGTGTGTGTGTGTGTGTGTGTGTGTGTGTGTGTGTGTGTGTGTGTGTCTCTCTCTCTCTCTCTCTCTGTCTCTGTCTCTCTCTCTCTCTCTCTCTCTCTCTCTCTCTCTCTCACACACACACACACACACACACACACACACAGCCTTTACTCTTTGGTGTGTTCATGCAATAGAGGATGGTTTTCTCATTTGGGGAAGAAAGAGTAGAAGGGTATAGGTTTGGCCCTCTCTCAGCTCAGCAGTTTTAACAATTGAGGGTAAAAAAATAGCACTCATGACTTATTACCTGCAAAACAGGAGAGTACTATTTCACTAAAAGTATCTTTTTGGAAAACAGAAAGATCTTTTTAGAAAATGTTTTTTATATGTTCTTGGAAAACAGATCAGAATGCTCCTCTCTTAAATTAACCAATTCACTACCCTTACATGCAAGAGGATTCCCTGCTGCCAGCTCCCACATGGAAACTCAACAGGCTCATTTCTGCGATGCCCATAATATTAGTGCACAATTGTCAAGTTAAAAGCCCTGAGATCTCAGAGCATAAAGAAAGCAGGGTTGTTTGCAAGTGGAATACTTATTGTGGCTGTCAAAATTCAACTTAAAAAAAAAGACAAAGATAATACAGACACTCCTGATGTTATCAAGTAGAAGGAAAACAGAGGAAGTTTTGCATGTAAAGTAAAAGCGGATGTGTTTATGTTTGCAAATATAATTCACTTACCTCTGTGGGGCAGAAAGCGAGGACTTCCACTAACCAGTAGTTCGGCAGTGATTCCTGGGGGGATCCACTGAAGGGAACAGAAGCCTGGCTTGGACTCTGCCGCTTCACCTCTACCGGCCTGTATTCAGGAGCACTTCACAGTCTCTCCCCTGCTGAGTCACTTAGGGAGGAGGTGGGTGGTATGAAAGAGGGTGTCACCTTGTACAAATACCACTTCAATTAAAATAGTCTCACTCATAGACCTTTGTTTGGCAAATTCCTCCTGTAATTTATGGCCTTGTTTTGCCCGAGTGCTTCTGTTTATCACCCTTTAACTGCTATCAACAACCCACACAACAGTTTCACAGACAAGGTGTCACAGTATTCAAGCTACTCTGAATTCTTTTTTAAGAAGCAAAACAAAAACCCTGAGGTAAAACTACCCACAGTGCCTAGAAAGGGAGAGCCCAGACACCTACACAGGGAGCCACGCTTAAGAGAAAAATCCTGAGGAACCCAGGAGCATAGGCTGGAAAGCGTGGAAACGTATGTGAAAGCAGATTCTATACATGAAATGTTTTGTAGAAACGTGAGAGGAAAACTAATCCTGAAATATAAGAATTCTGATGCGTGTATTTCACTGCATGTAAAAGACATGAAAAGGAAAATCAAACTGCTCTTACAGCTGAAGGCGGCGTAGACTCCTGTGTCAAAGCTGCTTCTGCTGAGGGAGGATAACATAGAAGAGCCGTCCTGGACGAGGGCTTGTCACAAGCCCTACAACACACCTGCCGTAATAGCAAAGGAGATTTGAAGAAGCTTAGGGAGCCTGGAGCATTGCCACAAGAAGCTGGGTCATTAGAATTTCCTGGGTCATCTTTATTCATCAGTCATTCCAACAATTACCCAAATTCTCCCTGTAAAACTTCAGAAAACTACAATCCAGATGAACTCGGCCTGCAGAAGAAGTAGAATCATCCAGATAGGAGGGAAAGGAACTTGCAGTATAGACTACAGCTGGGACATCAGTCCCACAAAATACCCTTCTCCTGGGCTGAGGCATTTGAAAACCTAAAAAAAAAGCCCCCCAGCATGTACACATATCTGGTACTTTCATGGAATTTTACGTGCATAAAAATTAAATTTCTTTAATTTTCTTAAATTTCTTTAAATTTCTGTTATGCCAATAAATGTTGATTGGACTGATGATGGATATTAATACTACAAATGAGAAAGTTGAAAAACAAGGATGCAATTTGGTTGACCTTTAAAAATAAACTAAAAGACATATTTGGCATTAGAATTCAGTTAACATTATGGAAGTAAATAGTATAAGAGCTGTCTTCTAGCAACTAGTAGAAACTGACATTATAGAATGTTTAAATATATGTTTTATTTATAAATTATAAATCCAGAAAAATAGACTTTTACTTTACTACAAAATGAAATACAACTATCCAACGTACATGTAAGACTTTTGAGCTACTGAACAATTACTTCTGCCTATAATTAAGGTTTCTCCTTCTTTATATACCAAGATATATATGCCACCAATCCAAGCTGTATCTTTTCATTTAGAGCCAAATCTGTATTCAAAAACACAGCTTAATGCCAAGCACTTGAGCAAAGTTCAGGCCTCTTACTGCAGAATGCAGAGATTCAGCAAAAAGACTGCCAAACATCGAGAATCTCAGTGTGAAGAGGTCAAATGAAGAATGTGTCTGGGTGTGGAAATGGAAAAATAGGCCTTGGTTTCGCTCAGGTCTTGAACTGGGAAGCCTTGGGCATGCTTAGAATAATTCTGCTTCACCACGCCTATTTCTCGGTGATTGTCAGTGTTCTTGAGGGCTTCTCACAACAGAAGCTCAGAAACTGTGATGGCAAATGGCTTCAGGTCAGGTGCCAATGTCAACCGATTGGCAGGCAGCTGCCTAGAGGGATGTGGTAAAGTTTTTAACCATAAGGTTGGACTCAACAGGAGTGTGTCCTGGGGAAATTAGCAATGCACATCCCCTTGGACAGGGAATGTTTGCTGACCCTGTGTCGTAACATTAGACTTTATAGTACCACATTGCTTGTCCATGTGTTGTATCTAATCCAGCCAAAGCAAGTACTTGTTACCACATAATCAGGGAAAGAGCAAACACATAGCACTATTATTTTGGCATGCATTTTTCTAGTAAGTTTTCATATGTTAATTTAATAATTATTTTTAAATGACAGTTACTTTCTCATCCCAAGAGATTCCAAAACTGGTACTAAAAATGCAAATAATATATAAAGAAGTCACTGTCTCAAATCTTTCTAATCTATTAGTCAGATATGGGGGTTTTGAAAAATAGAGGACTCCCTCTTTTCCTTTCAGATGGAAGAAATAAATATCATCATGTGCCTATTAAATCAACAAGGATATCATTAGGGTGGTAATTACAGAGCCAATTTCTCTTTGTCTCAGTAAATCAATGCCAGAACTGATGGACAGCTGCCAGTGCTGCCAGAGCTGATGCTCTGTTTAATATACTTTAGTGGCACCCTGCAGGCAGCAGACCAAAGAGAATGACACAGACCCCAGGGGGGCCTCGGTCCAGTTAGACTGGCTTTTCACGAAGGGCACTTAACTTTGTGCCTGTACCCCCTTGGCAAGTGAAATTGATGATAACCATCGTTTACCAAGTAGATCACAATAATAACATCGGGACTTTTTAGCCAAGATTCTCAGGATGTTCTGTTGCTTTTGGATTCACCTTCAAGCTCTAAATAAATAGCAGATTTCTGTTTCACAGGGAATATAGCTCTCTTTCAGCAGACTGCAGCATGGCTGGACCAGATAGCAGCAGAGATTCAAGGTTAAGCAAGGCCTGTATCTACACTCTCTTGCAGTGCTGAAGATGAGAAACTCTGAAAGTTTTGCTCTTTCCTCCCTCCATTTCTGTGGTCACCAAAAACAACAATTTGGCAGCTTCAGAAATCTTGTCCCTTAGAAGACTGTGTGAACTATCCACATTTTCCTAGTCTCCAGGGTCTTCTGTGGACAGTCATCAACATTAGTACACAGGAGTACTATCCTCCTAGCTGTAGGCTGAAACAAGCAATTCCATGTGAACTGGAAGAAAGAACTGCTTTTTGTTCCACTGAAAAATTTAGAATGGTAATCAGTTTTAATAATCAAAATTTTACTTTTAAATTTAGATTGTTACTTCATAATCTTCACCTCTAATTTTTTCCAAACCACAGAAATTCTTTTATTTTATACTACTCTTTCCACTGCCAAATTATATATATAATATATATATATAATATATATAAAATAGCCTCTCAATGTCAGAAGCTTTCATATCTGTGTTTTTGCTAAATATTGAGCAGAGTTCTTGAATATATCAGTGTTGGTGTTTGTTGATTGAATAAAGGAATAATGAACATAAATAGTAAATGTGCATACATCAGGGCTATTCATTGTTTATTAGAAGTCTAGTCTATCTTTTTTATAAATCTAATGTCTTCATTAGGTTTTTCTATTCCTAGCTGGAACGCTATAACATTAGTCCTTCAACTTATCTGTATAACACACACTGCTAACTGACAACTAGGTAAGATTTCTCTATACTTTATAGAGATTGCTCAAACAGTAATTATGATAGCTGAATTTATTGTCCAAGGTTGACATTTCCATCATCAGTGCTGCTATCTCACTCTCTCCCTCTGCTCTAAGCCATTTCCCATTAATTGGTCACCAAACTATCATTGTCAGTCCTACCTCCTAATTCAGTCTAACCTCCACTTCCATTTGAGTCCCATTACATGCCTAATTTGAGTCCTGTATCTTCAGGGAACATTACTTTAATCAACTGCTAAATGTTCTTTTCCTAGTTTAAATCTATCCACTGCTAAAACAATTAGACTGTTTCAGGCTGTACAGATCAGAGAAAAGTCCTGGAAACTTCAGTGAATGGGAGCAAACTAACAATAGCAGGTAAGCAAGGAAGACTTATAGAACCCCCAAATAATGACGTTTAGAAGCCAGTTTATTATAGGAAAGGATATGGTGTAGCCACTGCATTGAAGGTTAGCATTGACTGCTAATTAATGTCTGCCTCACAAGAAAGGCTCAGAGAGGCCACATGCAAGGGTCAGTTTTTGTCCTTCCACAAGATTCTTCTCAGAAACCCCTTTCTCATTCATATCAAGAACCTCGATTTGTGAATGAATATCCACACAGAGTCTCAACTAGGAGTTAGGACACCCTGCTGGTCACGTAGGCTCATGCTACTATGTGGCCTGACCTTCTGGGGTCTCACCAGACACAAGTCATCAACCTTACTGTTCTCAGGTAAGTACTAGCTGCTTATCTTCAATCTAGTTGGGGATGGTGACTGACCAGATCAAGCAGGTGGACAAAAAGACATGAGACTATAGTAAATTGGTAATACGGTAGAAGGAAGAGTGACCATGGAATCAAGTTTAGGGAATTGAGCCATAAGCATGAGAGACTCATTGAGCCGCACTTGCATCCCCAGAGCTATGTTGGACTAGTGTTTTGCAAATTAAACAGTAGACTGTGTGATTCAACATCTAAGAAATGCTGCTGAGACTGCTTCCTTTCCTTGTCATAATCTCACAAATCTGCATTAAAACTTCTGTGCTGGGCTGGGGGGTGTAGCATGTAGGTCAGTGGTACAGTGTCTACCTGCCAAGTGCGAGATTGTAAGTTCGAGTTCCAGTACAAAAAACCCTCTGAGCTGAAGAGATTAATCACGACCAAGTTGGAATAAGCTTAAGTCATTCTAGTAAGATAAGAAATAGGCCCATACACAACAATAGTGTTGGCTTGTAACCATGAGCCATAAGGATTTCTATCCTTTCAGAGACTTCAGGTGTGTGACTGCCAATTTCCTCTATATCTATGTCTTCCAGACTTGTTCTGTGTGGGCTGGAGGTCTGAAATTGTCTTTTTGCCCCTTTGTCTTGACATTTTCCTGGGTTCCTCCTGACAATCCAGTTGTGGGGTCCCAGGTGCTTCCCATGTTAGCTGCCCCTCTGTGGGTAAAGAAATGGTCCAGAAACCTGGGTTTCTACAAACCCAGGTTCCCAGGCAGCCAGTAGGGCATGAATCGGCCTGCTCCAAACTCATGGGTTACACTGTGGATTCCTCAGTGGCCATGGGTGACTAGTGGTGGGGCTTCTTCTTCTCTCAGCCTGCATGACTACACTGGGACTTCCTCAATGGCAACAGGTGCACAGGGACATGTTTGTTTGATTCTCCTGGCCTGTGCTGGCTGCCTGTGGGAAGCAAGTGTCTCCACTGGCTACCTGTGGATGCATATCTGACTGTTTCTCCCTGGCCCCACTGGCCACCCACAGGAGGCAAGCCCTCTGATAGCAGCAGGCACACTAGGGTTAGTACTTAAGAGCAAACTTGAGTGTCAGATGGGCTCTGACAATGACCCTTGATGGTTTTGTGTTAATTTCTTTATTTCAGTTTCATCTTGAATTGAGGATGGTAAACTACTTCCTCTCTTATAGGCTCATTGTGCAGATTTATTATATTAATACTGAAAAAGCACTTAAACTAAGGTCTGCAGTTTTATAACATGCTATCTAAAAATAGCCCTTAGTAAACTATTAATGCATTTTATATACTCATATATATATTTGAGAAGGATGAGAGCATCAACATAATTAATAATCTTATCTTTTTAGATAAACTTGTGTTCAAAAAGTCTTTAATGAGCAATGTTGTTCAAGAAAAGCTTTTGTTATTAATGACTAAGAGCAGATTTTAAAAGGTATGTAGAGAGTTTCTTAAAAGGCAGCTCCTGGGAATTACTGTGGATTTTTACAAAAAGCTAATCAAGATCTTTGGACTGAAGAAGGATTATAAATTATAGAATGAGGGGTGTCTGTGTAGAGAGCAGAGTTCATAGTATTGCATAATTCATTTCTCTTAGATGGAACTTGTTCTTAATCACATTCTCTACTGTTTGACTGACCCTGCATTTTTCTCTCAGAGTGAGTGCTTCCTCTCTCTCCTAAGTGCTCCCACACCCAGAATAGCCACTTCATTCTTTTGTTCAAATCTATTTTGTTTGTCATAAATCACTACTGCATTAGATTGTCTCTGTGACAAACTACTGTAAGTTTAGTAGTTTACAGCAGCACGCTTTATTATCTTATGGTTCTAGACGTAAAAAAAAATGTAAAGTTAGGGTGTCAGATGGCATAGGCTGCTCCGCCACCTGCACCTTCAGCCCATGAGCCCCTCCTGGCGTCACTCCAGCCCCTGCCCTGTGACCTCTCCTCCTGCTATTGACTTTGATCCTCCAGACTCTCTCTTATAACAATATTTGGGAAAATCTCATTATTATTAATTTAATCACATATGTAAAGTCCCTTTTGCCAAGCAAGATAAACATATTTGCAACTTCTGGGATTAGGCTGTGGGCAGCTTTTCAGGTATGATATCCACTCTGGCACCCTGGCCTTATTTTTACAGTATTTCTCAATTCTGTAAAATTTCACATATCTTTATAATTTAAAAACTAAATATCTTCTTAACTGAAAAAGACTCAAAATGCATGTAACAATTCTTTAGAAAAGAAATACAAAATATTCTATATTCTTGTGACCTTAAGATAAAACAGGTGACATATTTAGAACTGCATCTGAATTTTGTATTTAAAAGCCATGTAAATAAATGCTAGAAATACATGCCATTTTTGTAATCTTTTTCTACTTTCTATGCATGAATCATATAAACAATCTTAAAAGAAATTTTCTCAAATCAACACTGGATGTTTAAATATTGGTTGTAACAATCATGTGGAAATTTTTTCCCAGCAGAATCTTGAGAAAACATACTATCTAAGCTATGCACATACACATATATCCACCACTCTGTTTCTCTCTCTCTCTCTCTCTCTCTCTATATATATATATATATATATATATATATATATATATGCACCTTGTATATTCAGTAATAACTTTGCCTGTGTCTGTCCCATCTACTAGAATGTAGGCAACTTTAAAACAGAGATCTACGCTTATCACTGAATCCTTCATGAGCTGAAAGTACCCAGCTCCCGGTGATGATTCTTAGTTGTATCACTACGTGACACTTGGGGAAATAGAACAGAAGCCATCCAACAAGGAAATGAAACCACTGAACCCTTGTTTTCCTCCTGCTTCCTTCTCAGCGCCACCGCCTCCCACTAACGAGACTAGAGCAACACGCTCACAGAGTCTGCTCACTGCTGCTTGTGTTTCCGTTGCCGTTTCCCTCTACTTCTTATGCATTCTGAATGGCTGAATCTCTCAAACCACCCGAACTGTGACCCTGCTCCCTGCCCACATGGTGCCCGCACAGCCCCTGCTCACCACATCGCAGGCTGTCCTGCTCGCCTCCTCCTTCCCTGCCCCTCCTCGCATTTCATTTTCAGTTGCCTTCTGGTTCCTTTACTGCATTTACTCAAAGAATTAATATCTAAAAGCAAGCAGAGAAGTCCAGAGAATTTATTTCCAAACATTATTGTAAGCTAATGGATTATCTTATGGGTCAAAATTTGCGATGATTTTATAATCTGTTTAGAAAGCAGTAATTTTAAAAACACATTGGAATTTGTATCATTTTAATTTTCCAATAATTCCATGCCTATCATTTTAATTTTCCAATAATTCCCTCTACCAACATTCCATTCCTTACCTAGCCAAAATTTTAAAAACAAAACCAGACAGAGAAAGAGAGACATTGCTACCGTAAGAATACTATGAGATAACTTGCCTCTGTAGTGATATATATTATGCTATAAATTTTTGACATATTTTAACTTCATACTTGTGGTTTACATTTTGTTTTCTGTACATAACTGAGTTTATTAAGAAAGAAAAGTGACATGTATAGACACTCAAATATCTTTTATAAAAACAAATTATGACTTTATCATTTCTGCTAGTAATACCTGATAAGCAGAAATTTTAAACAAATAAACCAAATTCCCAAGTCAGACTGAAAAGTAAGGACCTAATTGAATTTATCTGTATCGATAATGTGAAAAAGAATGATCCATAATTTCAAAGTCATTGTCTGCTTTAAATATAACAGTTACTCATAAAAGTATTATCTTATAGAACATTTTCTCCCAGTCAGGGTATATTTGCCAACAGCCTTCAGGATTCTTTCCCACAAAAGACCAAAGCAAAAAATGGGCAACAGAAATAGACATTTTTCATAAGAAGTGTAAATGGCCAATAAATACTTGAAAAAATGTTCAGCATCTCTGGCTATTAGAGAAATACAAATCAAAACAACACTCAGATTCCATCTCACTCCAAAAAGAATGGCCATCATCAGGAAATCAAATAACAAATGTCAGAGTGGTCTTAGGGAGCAAGGAACTCTTCTCCATTGTTGGTAGGAACATAAACTAGTACAACCACGATGAAATCAGTATGGAGATTTTTCAAAAAAACTAAAAATAGAAATTTCATTTGACCCAGCTATTTCCCATCTAGATATCTTTCTGAAAGAGTTAAAGACATTGTATTTCACTGATACAAGCAGCTCAATTCACAACAGCTAAATCTTGGAAATGGCCTAATGTTTAACAGATGAATGGTTGAAGGTAAGGTACTTATATATGATGGAATATTACTCTGCCAAAACCTTAAATCATTTTAAAGACCAAAAATCAGAAATAATCAGTTAAATAAATCAGACACACTAGCTTAAGTATCGCATGGTTTCTCTTACATGAGAAAGTCAAAATATAAGTCAAGAGCAAAATCAAAAGTATCTACTAGAAAGTAGGGAGACGGGTTCTTTTCAAATGAGAAGGGAATTAAAAGATGGAAAACGAGGAGAGGGGAGAGAGGGAAGGGAGATGAAAAAAGAATTGAGATGTGTTATGTACATATACCAACCCCCCACAAGGAATGTAATCATTCGGTAACTGATGACATGAGCAATACAAACATGTACTAATTAAAAATAAAAACTGGAAACAAATCCAACATTGACAGACAGTATGGACACTCCTTGACTCTAAGTACAGCTAGAAAAGGAGGTTGATATGAAAGCCTGACACAATAAAATCATTAGGACAGTCTCAACCACTAATGTACCTGAAGCTACTTAGTGTCAATCCTCTTATTCTTTGTGGTCATAAGCTGGTAACCTTTTTATTAAAGGGGGCTGACAGTAAATATTTTCTTCTAGGTGTTGTGGGCCATACATGAAAACTCAACTCTACTGCTCTGGCAGAAGCAGCTACAAACAACGTGGTAGAGGAAGGGCTCGGGCTGCAGCACTCGGCCAGGCCCAGGCTCGTGCCACTCAACCCTACTTTTCTCTTGCTCTCTGTACACCTAACATTTAGTCAAAACTGCATTTTCCAGATAAGGATACGAGTGGTCCAGATGAGGCAGCGTGAGCGCATGCTGATTCGCTGCAGGGAAGGGTGAACACAGCCCAGACCCTCTTATTTACCTAGATGAACACCTTGATGGTGGGAGGACGATGGATGAATCCTGTGTTACTGATTGCTCATGCCATATGTGAGTGAAAAGGCAGGGTGGAGCAGTCAGTCACTTGGGACTCTGTCAAAGGGAAATGAGAGTTTCCCCTGGCCCCTCATATTTTAAGCTAAATCTGTATCTCTTTGTGTTTCATCTTCATTGCCCTTTGGGCAGGTACAAATGCAGAGGTTGGCCTCTGCAAGTGAATATGGACTCCATTTGAAATTAAGGATCATTTCTTAACCATTTACCACGTCACGTAAGCTTCTAGGTGCTACACTTACCTGATTTCATTCTCACAACTGCTGTGTGATATTCTATGATGTGTGAGAGAAAAGACTTTCCACTGCAGTGTGTGTATTCTCTGTGCTTGGAGGCCACCCTGGAATTCCCACCACTGCCTGTGACTTTGGATGTGGATATTAAGATCTTTCCCTCTAAGGCGCACTCACGGAACCTGACTCGTCTATCCAGTCTAACTGTAACTCTGCAACACAGAAACAGGGAGTGGATCTCCGTCTTACACACCCATGGCCAACCCCATGGACAGAGGCTTGGAACACAAGTGCTTCATCTTTGCTTGTGCAACAACACAAATCCAAAGAGAACACAACAAAAGGACATAAGGAAAGTCAGTTGACTTCACGTTCTGTCCACTGTTAAACTCTTGGAGCAGTTCTGGGGCTCATTCCAGATACACAGCCACTAGGGATCCAGGGCAAGTCCCTAGCAAAATGACAGGAATCCCTTTTCATTCCCAGCCAAAATATGTGATTCTCCCGGAGAGTTGGGCCCTCACTGACACTCCAACATTGTACCACATTAAATCCACCCACTTTGCTCATTTGTTTGCTCATGAGCCCTGTCCAACAAATAGGAAGGTACAGAGAGATTTCCAATACATGCATATTTCTCAGAACAACTTATTTCCCTATCAGTTTTTGGCAAGTGTTATAAAAAAACGTCCAGCATCAGGAGAAAAAGCCATCACAGCCTAAATGAAAATTACAGGCTGGGAATTTAGTTCAGTGGCACAGCACCTGGCTGGCAAGCAAAAGGTCCTGAGTTCAATTTCCAGTAACAATAAATAAATAAACATAAATAGAAATTATGAGCTAAAAAACAAGGTTGATGTATTCCTGTTACCGGATCAGTAAGAATACATGAAGTGTATGCCACCCGTGTCCATTTTTTTAAAGATACGTGTCTAATCTGTACACTCTGATATTCTCAGACTCTGGAAAGAGGCATATGTAAGATGTGTTATCTCCAGATGACTGGTACCTAAAACCATGTGTTCACTCCCTGCCTTTCCTTTCCCAAATAGCCCCACTTTACATCTATTAAAATAGGTTCAAATAAAAATTGAGAAAGTAAAATCTCTTACAGTAAAAGTAATTTCCACTAAGTTTTAATCAAGCTTCTTTATAAAGTCTATGGTTCTTTGTTCTTCTTTCTAAATTTTTATTTCTTCCAACAGTATGTGTGTGTGTGTGTGTGTGTGTGTATATATATATATATATGTATATATATACATATATACATATATATATATATATCAAGTTGAGGATCATTCTCGAATGCCTCACACACCATCTGCCACCTGTCCCTCTACTCCTCAGCACAGCCCCTGGCAGACAGAACTCTGGGGTCATCCAGGTGCTCCTGGTGTCAACTGCACAGCTTAGAAGAAGTGAATGCCAACGTATTTCACAAAACTGAGAAATGTTTAAAGCTGTGTCAGTGATGCTAAGTGAAATCAATCAGGCGCAGAGAGACAAATGCCACATGTTCTGACTTACATATGGAAGTTAAAAGGTTGGTCACACAGAAGTTGAGCGTGGAATGGTGAACATCAGAGGGGCTGGGCTGGGCTAGGGTGGGGCTCCAAGGGTTGCAGTGAGGCTGGCTGGCTATCCTGCCCAGCTGTGCACGCAGCTGCGGGGGAGGAATAACTTGTGTTCTATAGAGCCATGGTGGATAACTATGGTTGACAGTGTTTAATTGTATATTTCAAACTCTCTAGTAGAGAAGACTTTGAATGTTTCCACCATGAAGAAATGATCCACATCTGAGGTAACAGATGTGTCACTTACCCTGATCTTAACATCACACATTGTATGGCATGCACTGAAATTTCACACTGTTCTCCATAAATATGTACAATTAAGTGCATATCTAGGAACAACAGTAAAATCTCAATAAAGAGTCCTATTAAATACAACTTAAACAATTATGTTAGAGAAGATTTTCTGAAGGTAACCAAAGTTTAAAAAATAATAATCACCGGCACAATGCGAAGGTAAGTCAGGAAGATCACAAGATCAGCCTGAGAATCTTAGCAAGATTGTATCTCAAAATGAAAAATAAGAAAAAGGGTAGAGATGTATCTCAGTACAAAATGCTTAAAAAAAAAAAAAAAAAAGAAAGAAAGAAAGGAAAGAAACAGATTCTTGAGAGCCAGTTAAGCACTTCAGACCTTCCAGGCAAACAGAGCCTAATGTTCTGCAAGTTCCCACTGACTGCCATTTGCTTTGCCCGGAAGCTTTCCGGGTCTCCTCAGATAGGTATGCAGCCCGCCCTGTGGGCCAACCTGCCCTTCACAGCCAAACTTGACCAGGCCCAGTGAATGTTCTCAAAGGCAAAGACATTCTTTGGGGATTTGTGCAAAGGAATTTGGCAGCTGTCTTTCCCAGGAGGTGTGGCACACTAAACAAGTTCCTCACCCAGAAGCACAGGATCATCTAGAGTCTCCAGGAAAAAAACTATGAAATTGTATTTATCCAAAAATCCACCTTTACATCAAAATGCCTAGAGATTTCCTCTGCTACTGTTACCTCTAAGATTAAAAATCAAAACAAAAAACAACAACAATGACAAAAAGTTTATCCTGGCAAGTGTTCCTGTGGCAAACTGGGGATGGTGGTACACACCTATGATTCCAGCAATCCTGAGGCAAGAGGATCAAGGGCCGTTTGAGCTATATAGTGAGTTCATGGCCAGCTGAACTACAGAGTGAGACAGAACAAAACAAGAGTTCCTGTAGTGGACCAAGTAAAAGAGGGCATTGTGCAAAATACCTTGTCTACTTCCTCCTTTTTTCTTGCTTTCCTCCCTGAACCACTGATGAAATGGCTCCTGACATTCCCAGTGCAGCTGGGAACTCAGGAAGGTGGACTCAACTATCTGTAGTGTTCCAAGAGGGAAGATATGCCTCGGGCTGGAGCGGGCTCTCTTTGGGGTTCTTTTCCTTCCCACAGACAACTCTGAGCAGAGAACCCCACTGTCTTTTTCACCGTAACCTTACTTACAAAGACCATATTGGTCTTGAAAAAGTCAAAGACTTGAAAAATATTTGCTTCCAGCTCCCACTCTGTAATCCCACTTGAATTCCTTCTAGACCTTACTTGCCAATTTTTGACGTGGGCTCTTTCCCTTGTACAGATAAAGTGCTACTGCTCCATTGGCCTTGTATTCCAAGGGGAAGCACCTCATTCTGCTTGAGTAAATCATGAAGCCTGCAGAGGTGAGCTGTGCTGTCATCAAGGGCTGATCTTGTTGACACGCAGGGGAGTCAGCTGTCATGGTCCTGTGAGTCACTTCTGAACCAGCCATGACCCTCCCAAAGGCTGAAGTGGAGTGGGTGGAGCATTGAAAAATTTTTTTGCTTGCTGTTGTTTTGTTTTTAATAAAGAAGAATTCCATGCTGAGGATTTAGTGCATGATTTAAGAGCCTGCTTGGCAAGTGCAAGGTCATGAGTTTGAACGTGGGTACCAAAAAAAAAAAAAAAAAAGGAGAATCCCTTACTTGTTCATGGATGGGGGAAATGAAATAATAAGTTACTGGGGGTCAGAAAGAGAGCTGAAAAGCAAGAAAGGTATTAAAGAAGTCATGTAAACATGCCTATCATACCAGTGAACAAGTTTTGGCCCAGACAGGACACTGTAGCTGGTGAAGCCTTAGAGGCAGAACCAAGGAGCTCCTATCTCCCCCACCCGTAGGAATTTACCTGTGACTCCATCTTCCCCGCCCCTAGGAATTTACCTATGGTGCTAAACAAAGACCAATGGGCTACCCGTGCATCCCTAATGCCCCCTTAGGTTCCACCCCAAACTGAGGCTACTTATATACCCCCCACGCCACATGACCGCCAGAGAGAAAGCCGGACTCCAGCAGTGGGGGGGGGGGGTTCGTTTTCTCTCTCCACGTTCTCAGAATAAAGGCCTCTTTTGTTCTATATTTTTCATCTTTTGGATATAATCTTATCATTTGGTGCCGTGACTCGATCGACAGGCAATTGACTCCTGAGACACACCCAGTTCGAGTCCCCAGCCAATTCACGAACCGGATTACATCCTGGAATAATTCTCCACTTTTCGGCTCCCAGGACCTGCTTAATTTGTCACCAACTGGTCTCACACAGCACCTGCCTGATTAATCTCAGGTAAGCAAACTCCAGAGAATTCTTCGGCACTGGGCTCAGCCCCAGGCAGATTTTCTCCCCACTTTCCATGGGTTCATGACACTCTCACATCCTTAAGACAGCCCAGGGCAGGGTCTTTCTGGGCAACCTGTATCCACACTCAAAAACTCGCACATCCTTTGGGTTCAGATAGCCCAAGGCAGAGTTTTCCTGGACTGACTCACACTCTAAGACCCTCACGTCCCTCGGAGCTTTATGCTCTCATGGGCAGAAATATTACTGAACCCACGTGGAAGCCACTCATACATCTCTCAGTGATGTCTAAGAAATACAAGTTTTTGGAACCCTAACTACCGTTTGGTGTCACGAGACGAGTGATGGCTCAACCTCTGGACCATGGCTCGTTTCTTGCCTGAATTAATCAATGCTTACTTTCCAATCTACGGACTCTTAAAATTAAGTGCACCATAAAAACTAAATAATTAATTTTTTACTGCCAGGAGGTTTGGCCGACCTACCCACTTACCGGCAGCCCATGGCCCAAAGGGGGGATGTTTGACCCCTATATTCTCAAAAATCTGTATGATTTCTGCCAAACTGGTGACAAGTAAACAGAGATCCCTTATATACAGGATGTCTTTGCTCTGAGAATATGCCCATCTCTCATTAAATCTTGCACCCCTACCCAGGTACTTTTAGCTAACTCTGCTGCCCAACAAACTCTTCCCTCTTGCCCTCATGATCCGCTAGACGAAGTACCCCCAATTTTTTTACCAGCTGCCTCCTCCCTACCCCCAAAATCATTCCTCGCCGTTATTTCCCACTGTGGGATCGCCTTCCCCTCCATCTCCCAGGACCCATAACTCTCCCAGTGGCTCTAATCCTTCTGTTAGCACTTCCTCCCAGTCTCCAACCTCTTACTCTCCTGAGAATTCTCTGTCCCCTATGGCATTCTCATCCCTCACCCACCATACTAGGGTCTCAGTCGCTATGTCCTTCTGGCAAACCACGTGACTGTTGCAGCTTGAGCCAGGGACCGTTGCCATGTTGTGGCCTTCTGCCATGTGAAAGAGTGCTGCCATCTTGGGAAAGATCTCATGGTCAATGGACATCCCCTGTGGCTCCTCTTGTGATCAGCAACAGCCACCCTGTTGTGGACCACATGATGGTTCACTATGCTGTGGACAGCAATTTCATCGCTGCAAAGCACACAGTGAGGCGCCAACTGCCTGTTTCCTCATCTCATGTTAACTGGCAGCCACTTTGTAGCCACTCTACAGATAATTGCTCACACACACCTACCGGACGGATGGCTGCCCAATGGCCATCTACTCCGCAATCTTCTCCTCAATCTCTGCTACCACTTCGGGAGCAAGCTGGCCCTGAGGGACTTGTTAATACACATGTGCCTTTCTCCCTTTCTGACTTATGTCAGATTACCCATAAATTAGATAGCTTCTCTGTTGACCCACAGAATTATATCAGGCAATTTGAATTTATAACTAATTGTTATGATTTACATTTGAAGGATGTTTATGTGATTCTAAATACCACTCTCAGCTCACAAGAGCAAACTCAGCTGTGGCAGGCAGCTCGAGAAGAAGCTGGTCGCAGACATAAGGTGAACACCGCTGATAATGACCCTAGGCCTACAGCTGTGCCAGAACAAGATCCTAATTGGAACTATCAAAATGGAGAACAAAATGTAACAAATGTAACAAAATTACATAAAATGATTGAGTGTCTAATTGTGAGCCTTAATAAGATTGCTCACAAACATACTAACTATAACTTCTAGAACAGGTCCAGGAGGCTAATGAAAACCCAGCTGTATTCCTAAATCAGCTTTGGGAAACCTTAATTAAGTTCACTAATGTAAACCCAGACTCTCATGAAGGGATAATTGTTGTTAACTCTTATTTTATTTCCCGGTCTGCTCCTGATATTCGTGCAAAATTACAAAAGGTTGAACATGGCCCTCAGACTCCACAAGGGGATCTTCTTAAATTAGCTTTCCGTGTCTTCAACAACAGAGATAAAATTCAAAAAGAGGAAAAACATGCTCAAAAAATAAAGTTTGCTAAATATCAGTCTGATCTCTTAGCAGTGGCACTTGGGGCTCCCAGGACAAGAAATCCGAAACAAGGTGTGGCTGCCTGAGTTCCATCCAGACTGTGCTTTAAATGCAGCAAACAAGGTCACTGGGCAAAAGATTGCACCAACCCTGGCATTCCTCTAGGGCCATGCCCCTACTGCAATGTTAAGGGCCATTGGAAGAGCGACTGTCCTAGCTGCCAGCGAGCGGGTAAGCTATCCTCTAACTCCTTGCCCTCACAGGAGACTCCGTCAATGCCAGATTCGTCGCTGACTGATCTGCTCGGACTTGCTGTGGAAGATTGATGGGGCTCGGGGCTCACAACCCCCTCTCCGGTAACCTTGTTGGAGCCCTGAGTCTCACTGGAGGTCTCAGGTAAGATAATATCTTGGCTTGTAGATATGGGGGCGACTTATAGTGTACTTCCTGAATTTTCAGGACCTTGTAGTAAGTCCTTGATTTCTGTTGTGGACGTTGACAGCTAGCCTACCCAGCCTTTGCAAACTGGTCTGTCCCATGTCGATTCCAGACTCTTCTTTACCCATAGCTTCCTAGTAATCCCAACATGTCCCACATCCCTTTTAGGTAGAGACCTTCTTCAAAAGCTTAATTTTTCCTTTACTTTCTCTCTCCCCACAGCCCTAATCCTCCAAATAGTCTCACAATGCATTGCAAAGCCATTCCCTCCCTTTCCTCCTTCTCTGGTTGACCCCATAGCTTGGGACACATCCAAAGCACTCTGGCTTCACATGGCATGCCTGTTTTAATCTGTCTCAGGGGTCCCTCAATTTTTCCCTGTGTTCCCCAATACCCCATAGCTCCCCAACATTTAAGGGGACTTAAACCCATAATTAAGTGCCTTTTGGACAATGGTTTTCTTAAACCTACCCATTCACCCCACAATACTCCCATTCTCCCTGTACTCAAGCCTGATGGTTTCTAGCACCTGGTACAGGACCTTAGGATAATCAACAGTGCTGTTACCCCAACTCACCCCGTCATGCCAAATCCCTATACCATGCTCTCTCATATCCCTCCTTCCACCACTCACTTTACAGTTATAAATCTTAAAGATGCCTTCTTTGCTATCCCCCTACACTCTGATTTCCAGACCTCTTTGCATTTACATGGACTGACCCAGACACTCTCAGGTCTCTTTTTTTTTTTCTTTTCTTTCTTTCTTTTTTTTTTTTTTTTTTTTTTTGTCTTTTTCCTTTTTATCGGTACCAGGGATCGAACTCACGACTGCCTGCTTGCAAGGCAGGCGCTTATGCCACTGAGCTAAATCCCCAGCCCACTCTCAGATCTCAACAACTTACTTGGACAGTGCTCCCCCAAGGGTTCAGATATAGTCCCCGCTTCTTTAGTCAAGCTCTCGCTACTAACCTCACAGAACTTGATCTCAAACCTAGTGTTCTTCTTCAATACATAGACAACCTTTATTATGTTCTCCATCCCACATGTTAGCCATACACCATTCAGCCAGTCTTCTTATTTTCCTTGCTAGTCATGGATACAGGGTCTCTCCTGCTAAAGCCCAGATAGCCTCCTCAAAAGTCAAATACCTAGGTCTCACTCTCACCCCCACCACTCATTCCATCACCTCAGATCGTAAGGCAATTCTTCGTGATCTCCAGGTGCCTACAACTAAATAACAGGTTACATCTTTCCTAGGTTTAGCTAATTTCTTTCATCTCTGGATTCCTAACTTTGCAGCCCTCGATCAACCCCTCTACAAGGCCACTAAGGGTCCCTTATCAGAAACCCTGGACCCTACTAGGCCCATACATGCCTCCTTTCGTAAATTAAAAGAGGCTCTCCTAAAAGCTCCAGCTCTTACCCTTCCTGATCCCACCCAACCTTTCACCCTATACACTACTTCTTAGGGCCACAATGCTATAGGTGTACTAGGATACAAAAAGGGACCTTCTTTTCAAGCAGTAGCTTACAACTGTCTTAGCTCTTTCTACCCTCAGCTGTTTGGTTAAACGTGACACCCCTGAAAGCCTAGGCCGTTACCTTCCCTATACTGGTACAGCCACCACCTTCCCTGCTCCCCCTATTTTTTCCAGGACTAGACTAGACAAGTTTTACCCACCTACCCTTTTAACTTTTACCCTTTAAGATAGGGTGTAATCATCTCTCATAACTTCACTCCTCCTAACCTCACACTTATTTTTCAGAATTCTACCTCACCGTGACAATGATCCTACCTCAACATCATCCTGATATAATGACATGTCTAAATCAAAGGCACCTTTCCTTCTACCTCACCTGGGTCCTTAAATATGATAGTGCCATGACTCCTCATAACATCTTGTCTCTTTGTTTTTCTAGTCTAACACACGTGCATTCACCAGTGAAGTTGTCCTGACTAAAACACCTGGCACCAGTGTCTACCTGGGCATCAATCGTCATCCCATCGACTCCCCTAAACTCCAGTACAGCACCCCCTGCCAGCAGGAAGTAGTTAAAGAGAGAAATCTTCACCCCTTTTCATAATAATAATCATAAGACAGGATATGAAAGAGTTTTGGCCCAGACAGGACACTGTAGCTGGTGAAGCCTTAGAGGCAGAACCAAGGAGCTCCTATCTCCCCCACCCCTAGGAGTTTACCTGTGACTCTATCTTTCCAACCCTTAAGAATTTACCTATGGCACCAAACAAAGACCAATGGGCTACCTGTGCATCCCTAATGCCCCCTTAGGTTCCACTTCAAACCGAGGCTACTTATATACCCCCCATGCCATGTGTCCACCAGAGAAAAAGCCGGACTCCTGTGGTCGGGGGTGTCTTGATTTTCTCTCTCTGTGTTCTCAGAATAAAGGCCTCTTTTGTTCTATACTTCTCATCTTTTGGATATAATCTTATCAACCAGCACTTGGGAGGCTGAGGCAGGAGGATCACTGTGAGTTCAAGGTCAGCCAGGGCTACAAAGTGAGTTCAAGGTCAGCCTGAACCATATAGTGAAACCCTGCCTCAAAAACATCAAAAACATCAAAAAAGAAAAATAAAAAAGAAAGAAATCATGTAAAATATGTGTAGGACATTAGCTCTTTGTGACTAAATTATAATGACCTCCTGGGCGGAAACTTGCACTGCCTGTTTCAATTCTGTTTTTGTGCTGGAGCAGAAATAATCAATGGAGAGAGGTTTTCAGGCTTTCCCTCTGTCCAGTCCACACAAATGCCAAGAGAATATAGTGCTGCCCTGTCATCTTCGTCCTCTGTTGCCTACTTAACAGGTTGATTTTCAACAGGAAAGTACTCGCAGCCAAAGACCAGCTGCATAGCACAGGACCTGCACAAGGGAAAGGAGCAGGAACCCAGTGTGTCTGAAAAGGCTGTTGGATGGTAAAGAAGGAGGTACTGATGGCAAGAAAAATGATTTCAACTTAGAGACACTGCTGGAAGATTGGACAGCACGAAAGAGACTCCTTAGCATTGCGAGGTACTGCAAGCTTTCTACCCCTACATTTTTATTTCACACCCCTACTAGCATAAAAAACATATTTGGTGCAAACCACCTATAGATTTGCCTGCTCATTTTTACATTAGATATCTGTAACTCTATTTTTTGTGTGTTTTGTAGATGGCCTCAGCACCATACACCTTCCAAAATCTTTGGGTTGTAAGTCTATTTTGCAGAATGTCTGTCAGCCAGGCTTTGGATCATAACCATCCTGGGAGAAATATTCACATGTGCTCTGAACATAGGCTACAAGCAGGAGCCGTGATATTGTTCCTGAGCAGCTGTTAGGCAAATCATTCATTTTGGCAGACGGTAGAAGTAAGGTGTTTCCAGAAGCTTCCCAGCATCCTCCTGTGAATTATTCCTCTCAGGAGTGAACAGGTAACTGAATCACTGTCGGCCATTTCCTATAATTCCTGATATTCTCTATTTCCTAAAATCATCAGCAACTCTGCATAATCTCTGTCCTCCTCATCTTTCTATTTCCTTGGCAAAACTCTTACTGACACCTACAATTTATAGTTTAATATACATAACAGAAATAGTATAAGGACAATACAGATGCTATTTTAATTATTTTGCTTTATGTGTAACTAAAAACTTTTCTCAAAAATATTATTTTGTAGTTATTTTAGGTTGATTAGCATATAACTTGAATACTTGATTCCAAATTCATTTCAATATTTAGCCTTAATAGATATAAGAACTTGTTTTGGAAATGACATCTCACAAAAATACAGATTGCAGTACAATATGCACCACATTAGAGACAAAGATTCTCTCTCTGCTGTTGTTTGGATCTTGAATGCCTCCAAAGGCCCTTGTATTAGAGACTTGGTCCTCAGCCCCTAGAACCACTGGGAGAGGTTTGAACCTTTAGTAGGTGGGGCCAAGTGAAAGGAAGGTAGGGGCCCTTGATGAACATATTAGGATGCTGGCCCTTTCCTGTCTCTCTTTGTTCCTGACTACCAGGGTTGGAGGAGCTGCTCTACCTCGTGCTCCCACCATAGTCTACTAAGCCAACAAAGCCAAAGCAACAGAGCCAACTGATCATGGATGGAAATACATGAAACCATGAGTCAAAAAATAAATAAATGAACATTTCTCCTCTTAAGGTGATTATCTTAGGCATTTTGTCACACTGACAAAAAACTGACAGATCTACTCCTTAGCCACGAGCCAGGCTTTACGTGAGTTCCTTGACTAAACTCTGTTACGGCTCTGAGCATACTTCTCAGGTAGGCTTCTGTGTTTAATTCTGTTGACCAATTTTAGCAAAAGTTCTGCTAAGTCTGTTTGCCAGATCATTAGATATCTTCTGTATCTAATCACCTTCAATATCTGATCAAAGTCCTTGCCCTTCACCATCTCCCAGGGACACCTACCTCCTCTGTCCCATCTTCAGCAACCCTGAATCCTCTGGACCTCTGATATTTCCTCTCTTAATTTTAATTTTCCATACATTGACTAACCCTTGTCTTGATCTTTGCCTTTAAATTTTCAGTTTATTTTATTTAGAGTTAAAACTAAATCTCTCCCCTATAACAACATTCCTTTGTAGTGGACCCTCCTTGCAGCTTCTTATCTTTGACAAATACCATTAATAACTCTTTTATTTAACATTAATTATGCTTACTAAATTTTGGCATGCAAGAAAACCCCCAAAGTCTACAACTATATTACCTCCTATAAAATAATTTTGCAGTATAATTAAGTGAAGAACCTTCAAATGGGGAGATTGTCCTGGTCCTGGTGCCATCACAGGTTTCTTATCAGAGGGAAGAAAGAAGGCAATGTGATGCTGGGAGCAGAGGCTGCAGGGCTGGCGGCTGAAACGGTGAGGTCTCTGCTGTTGCCCAGCACTGTCAGTGTCTGGCTAATGGGCCACATGATCATCTACTGTTGTGTATTTCTTGAACTCTGAGGGGAAGTAAAGTAAAACCTCCTGGCAGGAAGTAAAGACTTGCTAACTGTAGGACAAGCTAGAAAATGTTTTATGAATTGGAAAAATTGACATTGTATTAACGTTGCAGTGGAGGCTGCTAGTTGTCCATGACAATTTTCCCTTTCATCCAGTATAATGAAGCTGTGATTGGGCACATGGCTGCCTACCTGGAACTAAGTTCCCCAGGCCCTTGTAGTTGGGTGTGCCCACTTAATTAACTTTCCTCCCACAGAAGTTAAGTTGAGACAAGGCTGCCTTCTGTTATCAGTCCTTTCTCCTCCCCATTGGCTGGATCTAGGTTATTGCAACAATGGCCCGCAGGACGTTTCTCAGCTACTCAAGGTTAGCTCTGTAATCTGTGTATCCTAAATGATGATTATAAGTGCATATAAAATTTAATTAAGCGGTATAATTAAAATCTGAACATTTTACTGTTTATATTTTACTTCAATTAAATCTGGGGGTTTTTTGGGGGGGGGAGTCTGCTGTTTTGTTTTGTTTTTTTTTTTTTTATTAACCTAGATGCAGAAGTCTGAGTTTGGCAAGAACTTGTAGGAGAGTGCTACAGTTTGGTAAGAGATAAAATTACCCTGGAGGAGAACGATGGCAGAGAAGATGAAGAATGCAGAATAATTTATTAAAGGCAGCAAATCCAAAGGACCAGGTGGGGTGGACAATAACAAATTTCGATAATAAATATTTGACAGGTGAGAGTGATACTAAAGTCTCAGTACTCTAGGTCTATTTAAACAAGGTAGTAAGCCCAGAAAGTACGGATCTGGATGGGGGAAAGCATCTCCGTTCCTTTTCACACATACATGGAAAATAAATTTAGTGTCCCTAAGCCAAGAATTTTGTTCGTTTCTTTGTTTTGTCTTTTGGATACAGGGTCTCATGATGCAGTTCAGGCTGGCCTTGAACTCGCTATGTAGCCCCGGCTGGCCTCAAATTCTCAGTGATCTCCTGCTTTAGATGCCTGAGTGTTGGAATTACAGCATACAAATTAAATGATATATTAATTAATACCATGCTGGGTATGCTTTAAATATTTTCAATACAATACAAGCTGTTTCTCCAGCTGAGTAGTTCTGGAATTGCAATTTGCTATTTTGTTTTAATTATTAATTTTTTAAAGCAGCATTAGGTTCCCAGAACAATTAAACAGAAAGATATCGACTAATCCCTTATTCCTAACCCTCAGTTTCTCCTCATTAACATTTTGCTTCAGTATAATGTACTTGTTACCACTGACAAGCAACATTACTACATTATTATTAACTGGAGTCCGCAGTTTACATTAGCGTTATCTCTTTGTGCTGTGTCATTCAACAGAATTGGACCGATGCATAATACCTCAGATCTCTTTCATCGTTCAGAGTAGTTTCACCATCCTGAAAGTGGCTGTGCCCCACCTGTTCATCCTTCCCCTTCCTTTCCTAACCTCTGGCAACCACTGATTTTTTTTTTTTTCTTTTACTATGTCTGTAGTTTTGTCTGTTCCAAACTGTTGTGTGTTTGGAATTACACAGTGTGTAAACATTTCAGAGTAGCTTTCTTCACTTAGCCATAAACAATTAAGTTGCAACTTGCTATTTTTGTTGAGCAGTGAAAAAGAAAAATGTCTAAACATAGCCAGTTCATTTTTTTAAAAAAGATGTTGGTGCTTTTCCAATAGTGATTACACACACACACACACACACATCTTAAGATGCTAATCATTTAGGATCTACACTCAACAATATGAGTGGGACAAACGTAAGAAACACTGAGTTTTGGAATACACTATTCCCACTCATTCTCATGCTAAATTTAGTCTTCACCCAAAAGTAGATGGAAGTCCACATTTGTGACCGTGAATATTGTTCTTTCATTAAAATACTATTTAAATAATAATAGTAATAATAAAATAGTATAATAAAAATACTATTTATGCATAATGTTAGGATTTTCTGGTGCAATAAGAAGCAAAAAGTAAGGCTGGGCATGGTGGCTCATGCCTATAATCCCAGCACTCGGGAGGCTGAGGCAGGAGGATCTTGCGAGTTCGAGACCAGCCTGGGTTACAAAGTGAGCTCAAGGCCAGCCTGAACTGCATAGTGAGAACCTGTCTCAAAAAAAGACAAAAAGAAAAGAACATATTTATTGAAAATATGGAAAGGAGCTCACAACCCTTATTGGTTGGGCTATCTACTTTGCCAGAGACAAATAATACCACAGGAGGTTTTATGACCTTTGACCAGAAGCAGCACTTGGGGCAGGCACTGATGACATGGGAGATGATTGGAATTTTCTTCACTCACAAATGGGAAAGGGATTTGCAGTTAGGGCTGAAGAGGAAGGAGGAAGTGGTGCATTCCCACTTTAGCCTTCCTCCATGTTAGGACACTGCCGTAATCGTATAGTAATTAAACTATGACAAAACTCACCTAACATATTTGCTTTTTCATTCAATAGTCTTCATGAAAATTGATGTTACCATATTTTGCCTGTTTTTGAGGTGTTTTCTTTTTTATTAATACACATTTGCAGTACATGCAGTTCATAATCATTTTGGGGTATGTGTTCATGATATAATGATCCTTTTTTTAAATCTCTTTTCCATCCCCTTTATACTTCCTCCTCCAAATTCTCTTTCCCAATTTCTGTGCTTTGTAATATTATTAATCTTATCTCATGTTTATTACATATACAACTCAAAAAATTAGACAAAAGGCTCAAACAAGAAATGAACAAGTAAAATGAATAGACACTTCTAAAATGAAAAAGTACAGATGACCAACAAATGCAGTATATGAAAAGGTCAGCATCTCTGGCCACTAGAGAAATGCAAATTAAAGCAACACTGATTTCATCTTATCTATCAGAAAAAAATGGCTATCATCAAGAAATCAAAAGGTAACAAATCCTCTGGGAAAAAGGAACCCACCTACATTGCTGGTGAAAATGCAAATTAATACAACCATTGTAGAAATTAGTATGGTTATTCCTCAAAAACTAAAATTAGAAAGCTTATAGACCTAGGTATTTGTCTCCTAGTTATCTTTCCCGAAAAGCTAAAGACACCCTACTACAGCAATATATACACACCAATTTTTGTATCAGCACAGACTAGATAGAAGGAGACAAGGCAATAGATCTCTTGAAAATGAAATGGGATGCAAGAGAACATGAGAGAGAGGAGTGCATGGGGAGGGAAAAGAAGTAGAATAAAGATGTGCCATTGTACAAGAACTTAACCCAAATGAATGTGAAACTATATGTCATAGCATGAGATAAGGTTAATAATATCATTAAAATAAGATTTGCAGGGTAACAAAGTGGAATGTAGAATTGCCAACAAATGCTAAAATATTTTAATAGGTTTAGTTATTGCAACGTATAAGTAGAATGATTCTGAAATAGGTGTACTGAACAATGAGTTAATGCACTTACATCGTTAAGAGTCAGAGTTCTCACTGAGGAAGAAGTGTCATATAAACTCACAATTAAAAATGGAAAGAAAGAACCATGGGGATTGATTAGAACTGAAGGTAGCAATGTAGACTTACAATTCTAAATACATTGTTATTTGTATAAGTATATATGTGCACTTGTTCATGCATGTGCAGTTACATATTTGCAGGTTTATATGCACATAATTGCATATGGATATATGTGCACTGTGTATCTATGGGTAAATGTCTACATATGTATATGTAAGCACACCTATACACACACACACTTTCTAGCTCTATTCACTGAAAGAGCCAACATGCTAAGACACTCCACTAATCAAGCATACTTACTGCCCAGAATTTGGCTTCTAGTATCATTTCCCATTGAAAAGAAACATGGCTCCACTCCATGGAACCATGCTAAACCACTAACATAATTAAGAGTACTTTAAAATTAATATTGCATTTATTGTGCAAAAATCAATTAGGCTGAATATTCAAAGATATGATGTGGTATTCACTAATTACAATGAGCTACAATCTAGGCAATGATGATACAAGATGAGTCTAGAACATATTGTTATATCTTAAAATGAAAACAATTTTTTTTTTCCGGTACCAGGGATTGAACTCACAACCACACACTTGCAAGGCAGGCACTTATGCCGCTGAGCTAAATCCCCAGCCCCTAAAACAATGATTTTTTAAGTGAGGGAGTTTTAAAAAGGGACAAAAAAACAACTTGACAAAGTCCCATATGGACAATCAGGCATGACTGAGCACCAAAATATTAATTAGAGTAATGAAATATCAACAAATGAAAATATAAACTACTGAGTGATTTCCATAACACATGACAGATGGGTATAGATAGATAGACAGACAGGTAAGATAAGATAAGATAAGATAAGATAAAAAGAAAGTGTCTCACTTAAGACAGAGGGCTGAGTGTTGGTTGGTAAATGTGGGAGGTCGTCTGGTCAATAAATTAACTTGTAGCATCATAGTGAACACTGGATCAATCAAGAAACATTAATGGATGTTAAATATTGGGAAAAATTTTGTTGAACAGAGTTTCTTTCAAGGACTTAGTGTCTGACCACAAGCCAGCCAATTTCAACTTTATTTACTTTTATTTTTTTGGTCTTTTTTGAGATGGGGGTCTCACTATGCAGTTCAGGCTGGCCTTGAGCTCACTTTGTAGCCCAGGCTG
Organism: Cavia porcellus; assembly: GCF_034190915.1. Classification (NCBI taxonomy): domain Eukaryota; kingdom Metazoa; phylum Chordata; class Mammalia; order Rodentia; family Caviidae; genus Cavia; species Cavia porcellus. The sequence continues at coordinate 25,415,034 of NW_026947487.1, read as the reverse complement.
GTCTCAAACTCGCAAAGATCCTCCCACCTCAGCCTCCCGAGTGCTGGGATTACAGGCATGAACCACCACGCCTGGCCAATTTCAACTTTAACACAATATAATTATACAAACAGAAAGTCAAGCAACTCTTCACCTGGTGACTAAAGCTAGTATCACTGGAGTGGAGTAGATGGCTATTGTGTGCGACCAGAGGCAACATCTTGAAAAGGACATGCCATCACCTATAAAGCATTCAGTGGTGAATAGATACCCTGAATCTCATCATAAGAACACAAAAGACCAATGAGGAATTTTCTAGTAAAAAGAGAGAATCATAATCTTCAAAAATGTTGACACCAAACATAACTAAAGGCTGTGGAATTATTCTAGATTAAAGAAGATTAAAAATATATGATAATAAATTTAATATCTGGCAATAGATTGATCAAAAATGGGAAGGGAAAATGGTACAAAAGTCATCAATGAGACAACCGCATGTAAACAAAACCTTGGATAACCTTAGTGTATCAATGTTAAATTTACTGACGTTGATAGCTGTGGTGATAAAAGAGAATATTTCTAATCTTAGGAAATACAAAATGAAATATTTGTAAGGTGATATAGGGTAAAGCACTGTGAAGTATTCACATCAGTATTGATCTCAAGATTGGGCATTGTGGTATCACCTGTAATCCCAGAACTCAGAGGCTAAGGCAGGAGGATCACTGTGATTTCGAGGCCAGCCAAAACTGCATAATGAGACCCTGTTGGTCTTAGTTACTTTTCTCATTTCTGACACAAAATAACCAATACACAAAGTTAAAGGGGAAAATTTATTTAGTTCATAGTTTGTAGAAGGTTCAGGCCATAACTGGCCAGCTCCAAGGTAGAAGAACAATGGTTCATGGCAGCAGAAGACAGCAAAGCAACAAGGGAGAGAGCAAGACAAGACTATTTCTGCCCCTTATATCGAATTCAGTTTCCTGAGGGTAAAGCAGTGCCAATCCATCCAATCAGTGGGCTGATCCAGTAATCGCCCACCTTAATCCCAGCAGCCTCAATCCCAGCATTGCACTAGAAATCAATCACACTCTAGATTCAACCACCTCTGAAAAAAACCCTATGGTTGCATAAAGTTTTGGGGGGACATCAAGATACAAATATAATGCTGCCTCAAAAAATATTGATATCGTAATTGTAAACAGAGTGAAGACAGCAAATTATAAAATGATGAGAATAAGTGAATCTGAGGAAAACTGGTATAAGAGGTGTTTTTAGCACCACGCTTATTCTTACATTTTTTTCAAGGATGAAATCATTGCCATATGAAAAATTCAAATTTAAGAAAATATCTACAGAGTATGTTGGAACAATAAATATCTTTCTATAGACTCCTGATCTCCAATAATTTAGACAATTCCTTCTGTTCACCTGTTAAAAGTCATCTATCAGGACATTAATTTCACTGTGCCATATTAATCCTTAGCATTTCCTACTCAAAAAAGTGTACTTTTCACGTCATCTGAAATTGTGTTTTGACTCTAGTAGCAAAGTGAAAATAGCAATGACTTAAAACATAAATACCTTTCGGCACTCAATTTGAGAGACAAACCAGTGCAGGATTTCCCTGAGTAGTCGTTGCCTTGGTTGCTTTTATTTTTGTATGCAAGACTTTCACTGGTCTAGGTCAGATTCCCAGGATCTAATGCTCCAGGGTGGCTGCTAGAGCTCCACATTACATCCACATTCTAGCCAGCAAGAACCAGTCATTTGTCCCATGCTAACGGGACTCCTCAGAGATCTAACCCAAATCCTTCCACTTGCTTCTCCTTAGCCAGAACTTAGTCTCACAGTCACATCTAGATGCAAGAAAAATGGAAAATGAAGACCAATTGAGCATTTTGCCCCTTTGTGTAAATTCAGTATATGTTTCTATCATAAGAAAAACAGGAAGAATTAATACTGGGTTGGGAATTATCAGTCTCTGAATACTTTATGTTGTGATATTTATCCTCATTTTATTTGTATTCCTCTACTGTATCATGTTTTTGTTTGTTTTCTTGTCACTATCATAACCTATAACATAGGATGCTTCGATATGAAACATGCACTTCCCTTTTGATCCCTCCAGTCCTAGCTCATGGCTGGTCAGAAAGTAACCAGTCACATTTCATCAGGGAAGTTAACAAAATTAGGGCAGTGGACAAGGGCCACCTGCAATATGACAGTTAAGTCTGACATACATATCACACAAGCACCCACTAATTAAGGAAAGACCTTGAGAACAGACCTCTGAAAGTTTGATTTGTTTATAAAATCCAAATTTTGGAACTGATGAAATTCATTGATGATTACAAGTCACAGAATATATTATTCAACTGAAATGTTAAGGGGTAAACAATAATCCTTTATCATTAGTCTCAGTCACTCTTCCCTTTCTCAACACTGAGTTTTTAGAATTCACTCATTCTTTTCAATATTAAAATATATATTAGGCATGTGTTTCTGATCTCACTTAACCACTTAATAACCCAATAGGTTCTTCAGTAATTTCAACAATTAGTGGCATAATGGAAACAAGAAATGAAAGAATATCAGGTCTCTACATGACATTTCATCTTCTCAAGCACATATGATGTACAGAGTCAAACTGACAATCAGGTAAGAGCAAAGTGACAGTCTTTTCATATGAACACAATAAATGGAAAAGAGTTTGCATGCACAGGAAGACAAAGCCCTAACACTCCTATAGTTGAGCTTCTATTGTGTGCCAGGCAATTTGCTGGACACTAATGGTAGAATAGCGTGAAAGGGGAGAGAGAGAGAGACAGAGAGAGACAGAGAGAGAGAGAGAGAGAGAGAGAGAGAGAGAGAGCGCTTTAATTTCATGGAGTCTAAGTGTTGTAGTCAGGGGTTATTACACAGAGAACACCTCAGGTCAGGACATGGAGTTTACAATATTTTTATAATGGTCACTGAAAGTTAACACAGGAGAATGCAGGAAATCTATCCACAACACCAACGACATAGGTATTTAAGTCAAGAGCCTAAACCCCACGGCAATGTCCCACATGAGTCCAGATAAAAACCCAGAGCTCAGGACAACGCCTCCACGAGTCCAACTGGAAGTCCAGGGCCCACAAGGACTCTCGCCAGTCTCTTTTACGGATTCGTGCCGGGAAGACCCAAGGGTCAGCGGTGGAAGCCAGAAAGTCCATGCCAGCAGGATGAAGGAGCTGTGCTAGTGGGATGAGGGTTCTACACTGGAGCTGAGAAGTCACACTCACCACAAAGAGCGGGGCTGTCCTGAAAGGAACCACAGCTGTCCCCAGCAACAGGGAGGCCCCGAGATCCTCCGACGACAAGCACAGTCGGGAACGTGCCAGGAAGCAGCGTGAGGAGTTCACCCTGGAGACCAGGCAGCACATGTCTTCCCCTCTGGAGCCAGGAAGCAATGCTCGATGTGAAGACCAAAGCCTCTCCAGGAGAACCAACAGCTCAGACAGCAACTCGTAGGAGAACCAACAATGCCTCCATAACGCCTCAATCCCTCTCCACACCTCTCTTCTTCTCCACCTATTTATCCTGGCAACCCTTCTCAGGTGGAGCATCTTCTCTCAATGCATGCTGATGTAATCCAGCTGGTGTTAAGTTGACCACTAGTTATCGAACCATAACACTAAGCCTTGGAGAGTTCTCCTTGCTAGCAAAAGCATATTTCCAGTCTCAAGGTTGTCTACCTCCAAAACTCATGCACTTAACCATTATATTCTTACATTAAGAACTACCGTCCTTGCCTTGTGTGGTGCCATATGCTTGTAATCCCAGTACTTACAGGGTTGACACAGGGGCACACCCTACATATTGAGATCTTTGTCTCAAGAAAAAAAATTATCCCTTGAACACCTTGAAATTTAGGTCTATACCTAAATGATAAAGATCCTCAATTGATGCATTTGATACTTTTGATTTTGATTAAAAAATCCAGTTGATGGCAATGGGTACTAGAACTGGAATAATTTTTAAAGTAAAATAAAATATTCATTGATATATTTATTATCTTTACTGTTTTGGATCACCAGGCTCTAAAATTAATTACCAAAATTCTGAAGTGCTCAGATTTCTCTGTGGCTGTATCTTGTTATAGGATGGGAGTAGGAACCAGGTTCTGATTTGTCCTGATCAATAAATTGGTTAGAACAGCTGGTAGGTGTGAAAGATTACCAATTTATTTTAGAGCAGAAATAAGGAAAAACAAATGAGGAGAAGAAGTGCAAAACAAGTGCTCAGGGAAAATTTGGGTGCTTTAAAGGAAAGAAAAGATACATCTTGCAAGCAGAACAGGCCACTGCATAAACAAGAGGGCAGTGGCCCCAAAGTCAGCTGTCACCCTTTTATGTCTTCTTTGATAGTTGATCTAGATGGCCCCACTTGATCTCGAGCTGGAAGGCTGATATGAGGTGCCAGAGCAAGGCACAATCAATACTCAAGGCAAAGGACCGGTTCGGGGGTAGCACTCTGCCTAATCCTGTCAGGCTTAGGTGTTGCTGCTCTGAGCCAATGGTTAATAAGTCTCCTCAATTGGTAAGCTGTCCCCAGCTGCTCAGCCATGATATGCCCTAGACTCCTACAGCATCCACGGAACAAGCAGTGCTCTGAACTGCAAAGCAACAATGTAGGTGTTGTTTTTCTACCTAAACATTCAAACATTCCATTTTTTTTGGCAAACATTCAATTTTTTTCTTAAACTGATCAGATAATTTGGTACTCTGGGCAGCCTCATCACTATGCCTGCAGCATCCTGGAGAAAATATTACCCAAAATAAAAGATGAGGCTCTGCAGTGTGCAAAATGAAAGCCATGCCAAGAAAAGTTGACACACCCTCCTTTGAAGATTACTGCTAAGTGTCTAAAACACTGCCAAAGAAAGCATCTCAGCCAGGGTTACTTCATGTCAACCTTGCTACTCTAATTCTAAGTACCTGTTGTAACCCACCCAAAAAACAAGGCCCCATGATGAAAAATGGGGCAAGACCCCTGAGATGGAAAACGGGGCAAGAAGACGATGTCTTTTTTTTTTTAAGGAGAAAAAGAAAAAAACAGAAAAAGGGTACAAGTAATACAAAATTTAAAAAATAAACAGTAAGAAATCACTAGTTAATAGATTACATATTCTCACCTTAGAAATAGTTGTTCAAGATACAAAATTAAAGCATATAAAGTGGACTTTCAAATAGTGAAGTGTAGACAGTTTTGTTCACTGATCCAAAAAAACTCAGTAATATGGTTATCTATCTTATACACTTAAACATATACACAGAAACCATTGTTCATTTTCTGTTAGTTGATTCTAAATACCCTGTCATGCTGTCATTCTCTTAAATGGTTTTACATTGTTTTGATATATTTAATGCTACAATATACGAAGTTGTACTCAAGCATTTCAAGGAAAGAGACAATATGGTAACTACTTTTATGTCAGGATTATCTTGTGGTGAAACACTATTCTGCTTAAATGGTTATGTTTTGATCTGCGCTGTTTTGCTGTTATGCCCTCTTTTATCTCAATCTCCACTCCATTATTTACTTTTTTATTTTTATCCTTTTAATTAAGGGAAAAATAAATAAAAATAGCAGGATATATTATAGCAACCCACTTTGATTTTCCATTATCTTGATTTAAAGCCCTGTATTACTCTCACCATCTTGTTTTTGACTGATGTCCCCCTATTCTGCTTTGCTTGATAGTACCAGGTTCGAAAGTTTAGGCAACAGCTGTGAAGACAGTGAGGTTCATTATGACGCCCATTCTCATTGACTGTTATCTACTTTTGAAGACCTACAATGTCTCCAATGTTTTGGTTTTGTCGGTTCTTTACTGTTTTGTTCAATTTTATTATAACTGATGATATAGGCAATTCTATTAGAGATAGCAGGAGGCATTATGGTAACCATTATTGATCACCTTGTATTATGCTTTTACGTTATCTATTATGTCCACCCTTTTGATTTGACCGACTCTGTTCTGTTACGTCACATTTGGTTCTACTCTCTTCCAAAACAGTAATAAGAACTGTGGGAGCAACAAGACCCAAAATGTGTAATTGTCATTGTACAAAAGAGAGGAAAAGAAAGTGCTCTAACTGATATAACTGCATGTATGTTTAAGTGTATAAGATAGAAAATGATATCACTGAGTTTTATTGGATCATTGAACAGAACTGTTTGCAGTCTCACTGTTGGAATGTCCACTTTACAAGCTTTAACTTTGTGACTTGAACAATTATTTCTAAGATGACAATATGTAATCCATTAACTAGTGATTTCCTACTGTTTATTTTTTTTCTGTAAATCTGTATAACTTGTACCCTTTCTCTGCTTTTTTTTTCTCCTTAAATAAAATTTTAAAAAAACATATATGCAGTTATAACCTTTAGAGCACTTTCTTTTCTTTTCTTTTGTACAATGACAATTATACATTTTGGGTTTTATTACTCCCACAGTTCTTATTGCTTTTTTTGAAGAGAGTAAAACCAAATGCGACATGTCAGAACAGGGTCAGTCAAATCAAAAGGATGGACATAATAGATAATGTAAAAACAAAATACAAGGTGATCAACAATGGTTACCATACTGCCTCTTGCTATTTTAAGAATTGCCAGTTATAATAAAATTGAACAAAACAGTAAAGAATAAAACCAAAGCATTGGAGACATTACAGGACTTTCAAAGAAGATAATAGTCAACCAGAATGGGCGTCATAATGAATCTTATTGTCTTTACAGTTGTTGCCTATACTTTCGAACTTGGTACTATCAAGCAAAGCAGAATAGGGGAAAATCAGTCAAAACAAGATGGTGAGGGCAATACAGGATTTCAAATCAAGTTAATAGGAAATCAAAGTAGGTTACTATAATGTATCCTGCTATTTTTTATTTTTCCCTTAATTAAAAAATAAAAATAAAAAAGTAAATAATTTTTTAAAAAGGAGGGGATTGAGATAAGAGAGGGCATAACAACAGAACAGTGCAGGTCAAAACATAAGCATTTAAGCAAATAGTGTTTCACCACAAGATATCCTGACATAAAAATAGTTATTATGAAGCACTTTTATTTTAGCTGGCCCAGAGACACAGTGCAGATGGAATTTTCAAAGCTGTGCAACTGAGTTAGAATTTTGACTGATTTTTATAGTTCATTTATGATTAGCTCACTGATCATTAAGTACATAGTGATGAGAAACAGAAACAAGGTGGGCTTTTGTTCCCCTTTGCTTGAGGTCAGAGGCATCTCACAGTGGGTTGTTAGCCAATTCATAGCCCTTGGTCTGCCAATTCCAGGAACTTTGTCTCTCATAAAGGGAACAATGGTGGAAACAGCATCATTTGTCTCTTACAAGGGGAACAAAGGTTGACACAGCAAACAGGTTACTTGGGGGAAGATGCATACAGAACAGCATGACAACACGGTCAGTTAATTTATAACAAATTTATAACAATGTGGCCGGTGCTCCACGTACATAGTTACTAGGTCAATAAGCATAGAGCAAACAGTACCCATGATATCACTTACAGCACAACAATTCTACCTTGGATTTTTAGAGACTATACAGGAACAAGGCCATTTTTGTTTGATTATATACATTGTTTAATTCCTTCTTTAATTTTCTCTGTAACTCATTGGTTATTCAGTAGGGTATTATTTAATTTTCATTTGTTTATGGAGTTTTTGCAGTTTCTCTTGTCCTTAATTTCTAATTTCAGTGCATTATGGTCAGATAATGTGCATGGAATAATTTCAATTCCTTTCCTTAAGCATGTTCTATGGGTTAGTATATGGTCTATTTTAGAGAATGCCCCATGTGCAGCTGAGAAGAATGTGTACTCCGATGTTGCTGGGTGGAACACTCTGTACATGTCTACTAAGCTCATTTGTTCACAAGGTTATTCCTTTCTGTTATTTCTTTGCTGATTTTTTGTACAGTTGATCTATCTCTTTGTGACAATGGGGTATTAATTTTAATTTTATAATTTTATTATTGCTCATTTGATTTTTCATGTCTATTACTATTTATCTTACATAGTTAGATGCTCCCATATTTGGTGTATATATATTTATGATTGTTATCTCTTTCTCTTACAATTTTTCCCTAAGGAGTAGGTGGTGATCTTCTTTATCTCTTTTGATCATTCTTTGTTGAAGATCACATTATCTGCACATAGAATAGCTACCTTGTTTTTTCCCCTGGGGTTCCCACCACATGGACTATTGTTTTCCATGTTTTGACTTTCAGTCTATGAACTTCCTTTTGAGTTGAATGTGTTTCTTATATACAGCATATTGTTGAATTTTGTTTCTTGATCCACTTTGCCATTCTGTTTCTTTTGAAACAGAATGATGAATTGAGGCCATTTACATTAATGGTTATAACTGATATGTATTAGCTTATCTTTTTCATGCTATCTTTCTTCTGTTGATTCCTTAATATTCCCCTCTGTTTAATTGAGTGCCCAATTTGTTGTTTTCTTTAAGTTGTTCTTAGAACTGTGGTCATTTTTATCTGTTTCTAGAATATCTTTCAATACTCGTTGGAGGGTTGGTTGGGTGATCAAGAAGTTCTTCAGTTGTTCTTTATTGTGTAAGTATCTTATTTTTCCATTGATTTTGAAAGATAGTTTTGTGGGGTATATCAATCTGCATTGAAAACTGCTTTCTTTTCAGTACTTGAAATACTTCACTCCATGCTCTTCTTGACTTGATGGTTTGTGTTGAGAAGTCAGCCGCGATTCTGGTAAGCTTTCTTTTATAGGTGATGTGTTTCTTCTCTCAAACAGCTTTTAATATTCTGTTCTTATGCTGAACTGCTGAGACCTTGATTATTAAATGTCACAATGTAGAGTTATTTTGCTTACAGCTAATTGCAGTTCTATATGCCTTGCTTGTCTGGATGCCTGGTTCTTTTCTCATGTTTGGCAAATTTTCTGCTCTAATTTCTGCAAAGTCTTTTATGTCTTTTGTGTTGTCTCCTTTTTCATTGACACCTATCAATCTTACAGTTTCCCTTTGCATTCTCTTGCAGCTGCCATATTGTTATTTCCTGATTTCTTATTATTTTAAAGAGATCTTTCACTTTGTGATCACTAGCCACAATCCTGTCTTCAAGATCTGAGAGTTGGGCTGGAGGTTTAGCTCCGTGGCATAAGCGCCTGCCTTGCAAGCAAACAGTCATGAGTTTGATCCCCGGTACCAATAAAAAGGAAAAAGACAAAAAAAAAAAAGATCTGAGAGTCTGTCTTCAATTGCATTTTTGTGTTTTTTGCCAGCTTTCAATGGAATCTTTATTTCCTGGATATCTTTTTGAACCTGTTTCATATGTTCTAATTGTTTTCCCACATTGTCCATTGGCAGTTTTCTATGCTTCTCTATTTTTTACTGTTTTCTTTGTATATACTCTCCAATTCTTTATGTTTATCATTTCTGTGTTCACTTGAGAGATTATTTCTGATCTGATTTCCTTTACAGCTTTCTGGAGTTGTTTCTTTACTTCCATTGTTATCATTTCAGGAATTTCAGGTGTATGATTTCTAATTCATCCATGTTGTGTCTCCTGTATTAGATCTGGATGGGCTGGAAGTTTGAGACTGCATTTTGTTCTTTCATTTTGGCATTTTCCTGTGATTCCTCTGAATCAAGTGGATGCCAAGTCTTAGTTGCTTCCTGTGTTGGCAGCGTATTTAGCAGTGGCCTCACTGAGGGCTGCCAATGGTTGTGGGTCACTGAGTGTGAGCTCCTGGCCTCTGGGGGCTTCAGAGATTGTTCGTAAGTGTAGGAGAGTCATTTGGGGCATCTCTCAGTCCCTGTGGGCCTCTGGGTGCAGACTCCCTGTCCCGATGGGCCTCAGAGATGGTTCCTGGGTGTGGGCAGATCATTGCATACAGCTTCCCAGTCCCTATAGACCTCACTGTGGCTCCTGGATGACTGCAGGTCACTGGGAGCAGACTCCCAGTCCCTGCAGCCTCAGAGATGGTTCCCAGGTTTTAATTTTATTTTAATGAGAAAAAAAACCCAAAATTTTAAAATTTAAAACAAGATAATGACAGGGTTTAAATTAGTTACTCAGAGTAAAAGATAGGTACTTAATTGCCCAGATAATACTAGCACAAATTTTTCTTTTCAATGAAATAAGAGAAATTAGTAATACAACTATTTTAACTATTATATATATACATATATACTCTTACCTCTGTTCTTTTCTCCTCTCCCCATCTCAGTTTCTCTTTCCTTTTGAACAATTTCTTCCCATTTCACTATAGCTATTGTACATTTTGGATCTTATTTACTCCTTCAGCTTCTCACACCAGGGAAACAATACAATATCTACACATGTAAATATCTAATTTATTTCACTTATGAGTATGGCCTCAAGTTGCATCCATTTATCTATAAAAATCTCTAGTTTATCCTTAAAAGAAAGAAATTTTTAAATATTTGTAAAGAGCAATATTGAGAATGCTTTTTATGATACTTTCAAGCCAATAACACATGCCTGGCTTGCTATGGAAGGTGATGATATTCATCATGAACTACATAACCAAAAATTATAAGTACTTTTTACTTCACATAGTAACCAATTCTGATCATGTGCAGGGAATCCTTTGCCCTGTGCATGTATCAGTTAGTTCCAGTTTTACTTTGTAGCCACAGTTTCCATGAGCATGCTGGGCTGTTCCCAGCTCTTCCATCATGGGCTATGTCTCTGTAACAGGGACAATGTAAGTACAGAATGCTTTGGTTGGTACATTGTGCAAGTAGGATTTAGAATGTGTCACGGAACTTTTCATTTCTCCTCAGCATCATTAGGATTTATAAAGATACGATCATGTCATTGGAGGCTTTCTTGAATGGACTGGAATGGGAAAGTAGAAATTCAGAGGCAAAAAGCACTCTAGTGGGGTAAGCAGCCTAGAGAGCTCCAGGCAGTGCACAGAAGCCCTGAGAGATGGATGACTGGCAGTAGGTAACAAACAGACCAGTCAACCCCATAGACACAGGGTCAGGGCAATCACATGAATGTAAACCTGCACGTAATTGCCATTGGAGACAAATGGTGCATGATCCTAAAGAAAAAATTAGGGCACTGTCAGCAGGAGGACTGAGGAGAATGTTTGTTACAGTTAAGGGGTTGTGCAGAGAACAATTAGAATCAGGACATGGATTTTATAATATTATTTTTATAATGGTCATGGGGAGTTAACACAAGAAAATGCAGGAAATCTATCCGCCACACCAAAAACCCAGAGCAATGTCTCACATGAGTCCAGATGAAAACCCAGAGCTCATGACAATGCCTCCCATGAGTCCAACTGGAGGTCCACAGCCCACAAAAAGGACTCACACCAGTCTCTTTTACGGATCCGTGTCGGAAGGCCCAAAGGTCAGAGGTAGAAGCCAGAAAGTCCATGCCAGCAGGGTGAAGGAGCTGTGCTAGTGGGATGAGGGTTCTATGCTAGAGCCAAGAAGCCACACTCACAACAAAGACCAGGGCTGTCCTGCAAAGCACCACAGCCATCCTCAGCAACACGGAGGCCCCAAGCTCCTCCAATGACTAGCACAGTCAGGTACGTGCCAGGGAGCCAGTGTGATGAGTCCATCCTGGAGACCAAATGGCGCATGTCTTCCCCTCCTGAGCCAGGAAGCAATGCTCAATGTGAGGACCACAGCTTCTCTAGGAGTACCAATAGCTCAAACAGCAACTTGTAGGAGAACCCACAGTGCCTCAACGCAATAACGCCTTAATGCCTAACACCCTCCTTCTCCTTCTCCACCTCTCTGTTTATGCTGGCAACTTTCCTCAGGTGGAGCAGCTACTCTCAGTGCCATGCTGGTGTAATCCAGCTAGCATTAAGTTGACCACCAGTTCTTAATCCATAACAATGTTGATACTAAAATCCTTACTTGGTAAAACTCAAAAGTGAGGTTTATTTTTTAAGTCAATGTTTAGAATCAAGTAAAGGGTCTGAGCAAGAAAGTCGTGGTTGACACGATACTCATTCTCCAAGCTACAAACCTAGACGTCCCTAAATTTCCTCCAGCTTGGAAAATAATTGATCCTCCAGCTAGGCATGCAGCCTATTCTACAAGGAATCCACTATGGGAATTTAATAATTTTGCAGTGAAGAAATCAAGAAGATCACTAAAATTCTATCTTTTTGCTTGTATTTCTAATTCACTAAAATATTCATTGAAATAAATTGGTTCCTTTTGTGATCATTAATTACTTATACAATTTAAGAAACTGAGCAATTGAAGATAGCTCTGCAATGCTCAAATGAATATTTGAGTGCATGTTGCATTGTAACTTATCTTGTAGGTTGACTCATAATCGCCCTAGACCCAGGATGGCAAAGGCTGCTATTTGCCCTAAACATCTGATCTTCTTCTGGAGCAGATGATTGTGCATGAGGATAGAGTTCTCAATTTCTCTCACAGATAGACAGTCTGTGATGAAGTTCTGACCAGTGGGACGTGAGCACAGTGTTACCAGATGTGCTAGAAAGTGTCTTTAAATGGTGAGAACATCCTTTTTCCTTTCCCTTTCCCTTTCCCTTTCATTTTCCCCTTTCTCTTTCCCTTTCTTCTTCCAAATGGGGAAATGATAGATTGATTTAAGGAACTGATCTCCTGGATGGAGGATCTCCAAGAAAGAAACCCATGTCCTTGAGTATCTCAAGAAGCAGAAATGCCTGCAGTTAAAGGCACTCATTTTGCCTATACTTGGGCATTAATGGGAGAGAGAAATGAGCTTCTTTCTTGGTTAAACCACAGTCATATGATTTTTATGGATAGTCACAATCAAATTCAATTCTAAGTAATTCACTGAGGAATCACATATGCAAAAATTACAGTAAAGAAAAAAGATAGTATTTCTGCTGTTTCATTGGCCAATACTAAGTGGTCACAGGGACTCTTGACACACAAAGTGAGATGAGGATGAATCTACAGGAAAGCTGTTGTCGCACAATCTGTTTTGGCCATCTAACAATTCATTTGATGCAACATACAGGTTGACCAGTGCCATTAACATTCTCTGAATGCATCCTGTTTACTTCTGTCATTGTCTCTTTGAGAGATATTTTACAATCACTAAATTTCTTACAAAGATATAAAATAGACTTTGACAATTTTGATACTTTCATTCCTTAGTAAAAAAAATATATTGAATGAAATTAAAGGGGAAAAAATAAGTTAACTGGATAATCCAAAAAATTCTTTTAATGCCAAAGAAAATCAGAAGTGGACCCTAAGATGAGAAATAAGCCCGATACTAATCTTTCCCTGGCAGCCACATTGGCAGAGTAATAAGGCTTTAATCAATAGGTAGATGATTCTCAGAAAAACTATGGAAAAAAGAAAACCATTAACATCCACCACCCTTCTGGGTGATCTCTTATTATCTTTTAGCATGCTTAAATGTTCTTTATTGATGTTCTTGAGCTACTCCTAGTCTCCCCCCGTCCACCCCGCACACACACATAATACCCCTGGCTAAGGTGATTCCATTCTTCAATCCTTTTATCTCATTAACATGATAGATCATACATTTCTTCATTCAGCCCTATGACGTATGTTGCTGTAAAATAGTCTATCACCCTCATTTTAAAGAGCTAGTTAGTGGAGGAGCTGCAATTCAAATATAGACAGTCTGGTTCAAAGCAAGACTGAGCTACAGCTACATCCCACTCCTTCAGAAATAGCTGCAAAATAAAAATGGTGTTACTTATCACATAATCACATCTGTCAGAAAGTAAAACTCCTACTCCTAGCTAAAGTTGATCTTTTCAAAGAAAATCAATACAAACTTGAGGAAGCTAATGGAGGAATATTGGGAAGGAGGAATCTCTGTCTCCCTCAAATCATACCCTTCTGACAGTGCACCAGTTAGTACAAGCTGATCTCTAACCACAGTCCTATGTATATCAATGTCTGAACGATTAACATACAGTGTGAACATTAGACAGTAATTTACTTTTGAGATTTTTAAAAATTGAGAACAGTGAGACTGAGCCCTACTGCGCCTGCCCCTGTCTATTCAAATTTTCCAATAGATTCAATTTTCTTTTTTATGAAACTCAAATCCTTTCTTATGCAGTTTAAAGAAACTGTTGGAGTTTTATTATTTCCAGCCTAGTATCAAGCTGCTGTTCTTCAATACTGCTTACGCCTCATTGTCATTTTCACTCCACCATTGATTTTTCTCAGTATAGCTAGAATGTTTAATCTAGAAAATATGAACCTTAAAATGGCTTTTTTTCCTATTGTGATTGTAACAGACTTTATACTAGGGAGTTTTCAAGTAATAATTCAGTCCAAAAAAGCTATTTGTAAAATAGCATATTTATAATGATAATAACTAACACTTTCTATTTTATGAGATAGACATTTTTGTCTCTGTTTATGCATGAGGGAAGTGATGCTTAGAGAGGTTTCGTATATTGCTCAGGATTTACCATGGAATAAGGCCAAGAATTAGTACGCATTCAGATCACCAGGCTCCAGTGTTGTCCTCTTTTCTTGGTGCTGCAGTATCAAATGTTTTGCAAATATTAATAGCTTCATGATAATGAAGTGAGTTATATGGTTGATGAAAATCCCAATTTCATACATAAAAACTCACTTTAAAAAACCAATCAATAGTTCTTAAACATTTTCATGTAACTCTAATCAACATAATTTTTGATTCTAACTCTCCCTCCTCGGTCTGTAGGAAAGTGGGAAACTAACTGACCACACTTGCTGGAAGACAGAAGCCATGTTGCATCCATGGGGTTCAATCCTCTGCCCCCTTCATGGAGGACTGGGCAACAAGAAGGGATTTGCCTTAAGGGGATCAATCCACTGGCTTTCTCAGTATCAATATGGCCCAGATTAAGATGATGAACTAAGAAAACAAGATTTTTTTCCTGAAAATATAAGACTGAGTTAGTAACAGGACCAGCACCACCTTATAGAAAGTATCAGAAAAACCATGATGGTCCATGTGGAAGTTGAAGCCAAGAAAATTGAAAAATCAGATATATATATATGTCGTAAGAGCTACCATTTCTGTGATACTTACTGTGCATTTCACATTCTTGAGTTTTTACCCTATGAAAGAATTGCTGTTATTAACAACTCCTCAACTGCCATTTTACTTATGAAAATGAGAAGACACAACAATGAAAAGTCTCTAACAAGGTCATACAGTTTGGCAGGAGAGAGAGATTGAAAGCCAAGCCTCAAAGCTTTACTGTCAAATTTGATTTCATACAAAGGCCATTTATTGTATGTCCATAGAGAAGGTAACCACATATGCAGAGAAGTAGAGAGTCATGAGAAGGAAAGACACAAAGAATGGAGGGGAGAGAAAGAAGGAGAGAGAGAGAGAGAGAGAGAGAGAGAGAGAGAGAGAGAGGGAGAGAGAGAGAGAGCTCCAGGTCCTAGCTCTACTGTGGCTCCTTTTGTCAGATTCCTGTAAGATTCCTGATTGTGTCCTTACATAGGACAACTTCAGCATCACTGTTCCTTGCAGACAGGAGTTCTTTAAGTAAAATAATGTGACTCTTTTTGCTATTTTGTAAATACAATGCCTAACGGTGCTAAAGTTTATCAATAATAATTTTTTGCTTGAGGTAGGATCTCTTAAAGCTTTCAGATCCGGTAGGACAGATAAGACAAATATATAGAAATATTTGTTATTGCAAAGGTTCACTGCAAATACGATCCAGATAAAAGTTAAAGTAAGCTGAATACAATAAAACTATGGGTCATAGATTGTGAAACGTACTTGAGAAATAGATATAAGCTGGGATATAAAGGAAAGAAGGCTAAGTTTGCCTAAACCACAGCTTGAGTAAGAGTAGGTGAAACAATTTTTCCTTTGTGAAGAGAGGGGGAAAAAACATTGAGAGAGCTGAATAATAAAATTGTCTTCGTTTGTGTGTGTGACAACTACTAGAATGCAAGGGAGCAGAAAATGGAGAGTAGAAAAATTAAAATTAAACAGCATAAAACTGCACAAGAACCCAGGCCAGAGTGATTTCTATGGTTTTCAAAAACTCAGACACGTTTTTGGTTTTTGCTTGAGCAATTGCACTTAAATATAAAATTTCATATTTACAAACCATCACTAGGCTGGGCAGTGTGGCACATGCATCTCATGTTCTAGTTCAGCATGAGCTACTTAGTGACTTAATAAGACTGTCTCAAAAAAGAAAAATTTTGCTTAAAGCTGCAAATGTAGCTCAGTGCACAGGCTTAGTGCCTTAGTGCCACATATAAAAAAATCACTAAAATTTCCATTTTATGACTTACAATAAAATATACAAGTATCCTGGGATCAAATATCTCCTAGTTCTATGTCTTCTAACCTTTGTTTGATTTTCTTGGTGGAGTGCATGCTGACATATACAAGGCACCCAGTAAATACATGTGGACTAAATAAATAAGTATTCATGTTATTCTTCTGTTCAAAGTTGAGATTACATCTATAAAGAAAAAAATTCTATTCAAAACTTTAAGATGAATTATTTTTACTCATATCTTAGAAAAACATGCAATTATTTGCTTATGTTAATCTATTATCTACTTTGCTCCCAGACTATCTGTTCTTATTGACTCATGAACCTTTTGTGATCATGGAAGAGAATGGAAATGAATATTCCACTGTTTAAGTAAACAAGGTTTTGCCCTAAATAAACTGCCAACCTGATATGATTGCACACGGAGTCCAAATAACACCCTCATTCTCTACCCCAGAAAACTCCAAAAGGCTCTGGGCTTGAAGAATTATCGTGCTATAAATATAAACTAAAAATCCTAGAAACACAAAAGAAAATAAATTATAACCACTCACACTGAAAGCAATTGCCATCTAAATAAGATTGAGTGTTCTCTAAGCCTGAAGAATAAAGCATCCATTTTGATTTTTTTTTAACAGAAGACTGAGTGTTGGATAATTTATTCCAAATGCAAGAGAATACAATCTAAAAGGTTGTAGGGATAAATGAAGATTTGGAAAATTACAGATGAATATCAGTACATGCAATGCTTCCATTTTTGAAGCAACCAGTAGGTAAGTTTTAGAAGCTTTGTTATTACCTCAAAATGAATGAGCATATTAAAAACAACTTTCCAAAAGTAAAAATCAATGTCAACATAATACACTGAAATCAGTACGCCCATATATTGTGAAGTAATCAAATTTAAAATGGTCATCTTAGTTAAAAACATAAATATAGAAGCAGAGAGAACCTTCACTACATATATATAGCTTTAAAAACACTTATAGTAGTTATATTTAAATTAAAAATTGAAGTATTCTCTAAAAAGAAGAAAAAATAGAATTCAGAACATATTAATAGAGAATCACTTTTGCATTCTATGTCAAACAAATGACAAATCTGGGAAAACATTTGTAATAAATTCAATAGTCAATAGCTTTAAAATATTAATATATATAAAACATGTTTTACAAAATATAAATGCACTTGATCCCACCATTAAAGTGGTAAATTACTCTTACCATGGTAAATTTTATATTATGTATATTTTATCACAATTATAAATATATCATATGTAAATGCAGTAGGAATAAACTAAGAATCTGACAGGGTGATGGCTGTCACAGTGAGCAGTTTAGTTGGGGAGGTCCCCCCTATGAAGGAGATATACAAAAAAGCCGTGAGGAAATGGGGAATAAATTTGGTGCAAGTGTGCAGACAGAATGTTCTAGGAATGAAAGCAACAAGGAGAAAGAATTTCAGGCCACATTCAAGGCACTCAAGGTGGCTGGAATAGGGTGAAAAGTGGGATTAGGAGAGAAGAACCCAGAATTGCCAGAGGAATTATCACAGTAGACTGTACAGGCAATGGAAGAATTTCTGCTTTTTCTGCAAAGGAGAGTGAAAATCACTGTCACAACAGGACAGAGGGCATTTGTTTTCTGATGTGCTTGGTTAAATATCCCCTGGCCCTTGGGTCAGACCTTCAGAGGGCAGCGGCAGAGCTAAATACAAACATGCACTATAAAATTAGATACCAAAGTGAATGTAACAAGAGAACAAAAAGTGAATCACAAGTTAAAACATTAAAAATCCAACAGATAATAAAAACATCAGAAAACTCCAGTGAATAGCCCAATATTTTTATTAATAAACTGCCCAGATCCTATTTAAAAATCTATGTTTACACAGTTGTTCCTCTGTATTTGTGGGAGATCGGCTCTAGGGGACTCCTCTTCTAAGGGTACCAAACTCTACAGATGCTCTAGTAACTTACTAAGATGGAATAATGTTTATGTATAACCTATGCAGATGCTTCTAGACAATTTAACTCGTCTCTAGATGACTTACAATACTGAACACTGAGTATCTGCAGTGTAAGTGGTTGATAGAATATATTGTTTAGGAATAATAACATGAAAAAAATCTGTACGGATGTAATGTCCCTTATATTTTCTATTCACAGTTGGTTGAAACTAAAAATAAGGTGAAAATAAAATTTTTTCACAAATTTTGCTCCATTCTGTGAAAATAAATTTGTAATATCATAGTCATGAGAGAAAAAATAAAGTTAACTCCAATTTCCTCTAGTATGGACAGTCTTCCCAAATTGTTTACAATATCTAATAGTTTAGAAAGTTTTATTTCTTTTTTCACATCTCAGTGCTGGTGATGTCATGTAAACTTTTGGGATCATCTAACTTAGGAAAAGTCCAATCAAGGTTTATTTCACATATGAGCTGTAAAGTCAGAGCAAACATGCGTCTTAAGTCACCTTATAACATCCCCATTACTGTGAATTGTTAAGAACATTTCATGTCACAAGAAACTTATTCTCCCAATATGTTTATAAAATAATTGAAGCCAATTCATTGTTCCCATTGGAAATCTCTTCTTCCTTCCTAAGAAATGAATGATTTTGGTATAATATGAATCTTTCTATAATTTATTTCTTAATGTCAAAACAATTTCTATTAATTTTATCACATTTCCTTATCATTTTTGCTCCACATTCCTTTACTTTTACCTGAATTTTTTCTCAATTCTGTAATGTCATACTGATATTCTATGGGAAGTAAACCTAGTAAAAGAGGACACGAGGAAATAGATGAGTGGACAGTACAAAACTAGTGGGAACAATAAATAGTGGGTCCCAGAAGATACTAGAGGGAAGAAAGAAGCTGGGAAGCAAGGAGGAACTTCAGTCAAGGGGACACCTCTTTTAGGACATCTATGACTCTCCATAGTGGTTTGGTATGTGTTCCTCCCATAGCACCCTCTATTCTAGCACACTTCGTACAAGCAAGATACATTATACCATTTTAGCTAGCAATACTCCTTTTGACATTAAGCTCTTCAAAGGCAGGGTCTACCTATTTGCTCACTACTGTATGACATATGCTCAGCATGAAATAATTACGCTCATTTAATGAACAAAAGAATGAATGCTGCTTTGGGGATTTTTAATAAATTGGAGAAATTGTTGCAACATAATGTGATCAGAATAAAACAGTAGATATCAAAATATGTACTACAGAATGATAATTATTGAACTGTTACTGAACTGTTACTGAAGCTGAGCATAGTTTTTGCTCTACTTCTGTGTATATTTGAAATTTACAACAAAAAGGAACAAATATTACACAAAATTTATTACCACCTATGTTGAAAATATCGTACATTGTAAAGAACATAGGAAAAAGACATTTTAACTTTTGAGGTCATGTTTACACATGCTTTGAGAATTTTTTATTTAATTCTAAAATGACCCACAACTCTATATAATTCCCTTCCCATGCATACTGACTAGACCAAAGAGTGCAATGGAGTATCACTTTCCAAATCCTGTTATATTACATGGAAAAGTCAAGGGATTTTGCAGAACTAAGTCTCTACTCGGTTGCGTCAACTGGCCTAATCAGGTGATTCCCTTGAAAGGCGTTCCAGGAACTGAGTGTCTGGAGAGAGAGACTCCTGTGGCCCTGAAAAAGCAAACCACCATGAGTTCTACTACAGCAGAAGAAAAATTCTGTCATCAGCCATTAAGTTTGCAGCACAATCCCAGCTTCAGGTGACCCGATAGTCCAACCGGAATTTTGCCTGCATTCTTTGAGACTTAGATCAGGTAACTCAACCCACTGGAAATTGTGTGGTCATTCATGTATGTTCCTTTAGGCTGCTAAGTTTGGGATAATTTACCATGCATTGATAGAAACTAATACATTTTCTTGCCACTTTTCTGAATTTTCAAGATATTTCGTAATAAATCTTCATTTCATAACTGAAGAGAAGGTTATTTATAAGAAAAATTGAAGAAAATTAATGTGGATAATTTAGGCCCTATTTTCCAACAAAGAGAACTGACATCATTTTTCTGAATGTTACTAACAAAGAACTACATTAAATAAGAAGAAATCTCTGTATTTTAATGCTCTGGACAAAATCCAAAGTCATCTAGCTCAAGGACAAAAACGAATACACTCTGTGTAATTGAACTGGTGGATGCTGCAACAAAGGCGCTGAAAGATAAACCTTTGCATAAATCATTCTTCCATGCTGTGCTGATTCATTGAAACCATTTCAAACGAACAGATTTTAATTTCAGTTTAGCCACCATCACCCATCAGGATAACCTACTGATTAATGATAGAGTTAAGTGGAAAAAGAAGCCATTCATGAAACAAACAATGTAACTATCAATCAAGCATGGGGATGATACTGTTCAAATACTATATAGTACTTGACTCTCTAGCACCACTCCATGGAGACCTGCAGCGCAGTTAAACACTTTAATGATAATATAAAAATTATCAGCGCAAAAGTTCACAGTATCAAATAGGATGAGGACTCAAAGATACAACGAGGGATTTACTGAGCATTCACAATAATCAAGAGTCCCTATGATGTGTAATTAGCTCCAGTCCGAATACGGAACAAATGTTTCTTCCTCCAACACCCATCTGCCTCCTACATCTGCAAATTAAATGGAAATCAGATAGGAAATCATCCTGCCTGAATATTTAAATCCATCCTGGGACTTTGATTCCTTAAGCTAAGTGAAATTCATTTTATTTATTAGCTTATGTATTTGGTGTTAGGTATTATTTTTTTCAATCTAGATTTACAATGTTTATCTCCAGAAGCCCAAGATCCCCACATCAGCCATGTCCTCTCAAATATAATCCCAACTGGCTCCAAGAGAAATGAAGACCACCTCAACCAGCACCACTTTCCTAATTTATTTTCCCATAGCATGAGTCATTTTTTGACATACCATATATTTCATTTATAAACTTTTCCTCAAAAAGTTTTTCTCTGTTAAGATAGGAATTTTTGCCTTTCTTTGCTTGTTAATAATCAATCCAGTGTTCAACACAATCAATAAAAATTCAATCAATAAACATTGCTTAAATGACTCGATTGATGGATGGATGACTAGATGGGTGGGTGGATGGATGGATGGATCAACTGATGGATGGATGGATGGATGGATGGATGAGTGGATGGATGAGTGGATAGATGGATGGATGGATGGATGGATGGATGGATGGATGGATAGATGGACTGATGGATGGATGGATGGATGGATGGATGGATGGATGGAAGGATAAATGGACTACTATCTGAAAACCTTTGTAAGGAAACTATAGGATTGACACTAGCTCTTCCTTTTAATAAAGTTTACTCCCAGTGTTGGAAAGTCAACAAAGGAATTTTTGATTGCTGAAAGTTTCACTGTGTCACAAAATTAAACTGAACAATAAACATTAAAAATGAGTAAGTTGGGGGCTGGGGATTTAGCTCAGTAGCATAAGCACCTGCCTTGCAAGGAGACAGTTGTGAGTTCAATCCCTGGTACCGATAAAAGACCAAAAAAAAAATGAATAAATTCAGATTCCACCAAAGAACAAAAGTCAAAACCCCATTTACTACCTGACCTCCCATATTTCCTCATTTTGACTGCTAAATTAGAGTAGCTTAAGGATGTATTCTTCCCGCCTATTCTCAATTTTCATTTACTTTTTCAATGGCCTTAAAGTGACCCCAGAAAGATCCCTTGCTCTTTCACCCTCTAAAAGTGCAGCAAGAAGATGTCCATTCCTGTGGACCAGGAAGTCAGTCCTTGCCGGACACCAAATCTGCCAGATCTTCTACTTTTTTGCCTCTAGAGCTGTAAGAAACAAATTCCCAGGTTGGTGAGCCCTTAGTCACATGTGGCTTGTCACAGCTACCCAAGTGGACTAGAACTAAAGAGTGATGCCTGCCTTATTCTGCATTATGTTGGTCTCTAAAAGACCACTAAGCATAAAAGACAAGAAACAGGCCATAAATTGAAACTCAGCAGTTTAAACTATGTAACTACATCAATCCAAGATGAGAGGAGGCAGGATCTAGAAAGAATGGTAGCAAATCGATATTATATTGTTTATACAACCTTAAAAAAATGAGTTCCTCACTGAAACTAACTTGAGTTAATAACAGTGCAGTCATAAACATTTTTAAAGCATGTATGACTCTTAACTCATTCATAGTAATGAGGAATATGCCCACTTAACTTCCTAAAGTACAAATTCAATCATTTTACTGTCTCTAATTCCTCACTGATTCCCAAAATGGACCCTAGACCTATGGAAATAGAAATTATACATAAACAATAGGCAAATAAACTTGATATAAATTGTTAAGAAATTCCCCCTCTTCCAAAGTGCTACAGAAAAGTAGTTTTCCTATTGTTTTCATCAAATGCGAATTCTATCCTCAAATGGATGGAAGAAACAGAGTCTTCTGCTTCTCCTATCACCGAATGGGCTTGGCAAGTTACTAGCTTCTGAAAGTTCATTTTTCACTTTGACAAAATAAAGAAATTGGACAAATTGCTGTTCAGTTCTGAAGAAGGGTCAGCTCTGCATCATCCACACCTCTCACCCACGTTCTACCCCACCTAACTGGGCTCTGTTTCCACAGGGCTTGACCGATCAAGGTAAATGGCCAAAGGAGATAAAACACAAATTGTAAAGCTGCCAAGTCAGAGTCACACAAGCAAAAAATAACCTAGTTCCTCAGCGTTTACATAACACTTATTACAGTTTCAGACCATGTTGGGACATTAATCCACACAAACCATAATCATAAATGATAGAAGATGATGCAGAGGCACAGGAAATTGACTGGAAAACTTAACAAAACACATCAAAAGCAAGAGAAAGACATTTTAAAATAGAAAGTGATTATAGAGTCACTTGCATTTTTGTTCTATGTCTGTAAAACATAACTCTGGGGTGAGAAAGGGACAGCAAAATCTGGATGGAACCCTCCTTCCTGGACCTTGGCTTGGGACTTCCTCAGGAGCTTACTGCAGCCTAACAGCTTGGGCTGCTCAAATATTAACCAGATCAGAGGAGACAAAACTGAACAGTGGCCAAACCTTCATTTGGATCAAGCAAATAATGTGTGGTATGGAGAACAAAACTGTTCTTACCAAGTCAGGCATGGTGGCACATGTCTGCATCCCAGCACTTGAGAGTTGGAGGCCAGCCTGGGTTACAAAGTGAGTTCAAAGCCACATGAAATGCACAGGGAAACCCTGTATCAAAAAAAAAAAAAAAAAAAAAGACAAAACTATTCTTCTTAAATAATAGATAACTCAGAATGACATCTCTGAAAATTAATAATTTAAGTTTCTCATAGAAAAGACTGTAGAATGAAGTCATACTTTATTCAACAAAGATTGAGTGCTTCATATGTACTGGGGGTACAAAGATGAAAAAGACATAATTTTTAATTCAATAAGTATATACACAGCCTATAAAAAGGGGTGAATGCAAACAGCTGAATAATAACAGCACACTGGGGCTGGGGGTTCAGCTCAGCGGTGTAAGTGCCTGCTTGGCAAGCGCAAGGTCATAAGTTCCATTCCCAGCACCAAAAATAATAGTAATAAGAAGAGTGATAATAACAACAGCAGCACAGCTGTGATAATCACAGGACAGGTGTGACTTGGTGGAACAATAAGAAAAGCAAGGTGTAGCTCTGTTACAGCATTTATTAGCAGACAATTATTAAACAATTTATTAAAATTGTCTTTGTGACACTGTCTCTATAGATTGTATGCTTTTAAGGAACCATGTGTTTGTCATCTTTGCTGTCTCTATTATTCCAGAAAAATACTCTACCCTGCATAGAAGAGTCACTCAGTAAGAATAGACCTGTATCAGGTCCTGACTTAGATCCCCGATCTCTCAAAGGAGTGTACCGTGGAGGCTTAAATAAAATGAGACAAGCAGTTTTAGGGCTCCAGGAGGGTCAAAATCCTTTAGCTGAGCTCGAGACTCCAAGGACTAAAACAAAGACTTCTCTGGACTGCCCACTTTATTAGGTCCAACAACAAGGGGTGGGGAAACTGAGGAAAGCACAGGCAATGAGCAGGACCTTGGGAGTCACTTCAAGGACATCTCCAAGTAATGAATCAAGTCAATTCAGTAGCACTGTCTTATCATGAAGACTTGATAGGAGTGAGACTGTAGAAATAATTTCGGTAGCTGTAGTCTCTACTTAATTGATGTTTGAGCCAAGAGTCCACAGCTGTGGCCTTATCTTGCCCTTTGAGGTATCTCTGGCCTCACAGGCCACTACAGGCCTCAGCCAGGACCAGTGATTCATAGAGGTTCACTTACTATGAATCAGATCCCTTCGCTAGGCAAGGGGCCTAGGCCTAGGACAGACTCACAGTAAACATAGAAAGCCAATTAGTTAATTTTAAATCCTGCTCAGAGCCCCTGAGTAGTGGTCTCCAACAGACCTGAACAGAAATAAACTGCATTTGTCATTATGCTTAGAGGTCAGACAGGAGATTCTTAGGTGAATTTGCAGAAGAGATATCTGAACTAAATTTTCAATGATGAATTGGAATGTCCCTGAAATATAATAGAACAGGATTTGTAAAATCACAAGAAATATGAAGTAACCATAGCAATAATCACATCTAACATTGAATATGCCAGAAACTCCTATGCACTAAAAGCTTGTTATCATTTCTTCCATCAGCCAGATGACATAGGCACAATTTTATAGATGGGGAAACTGAGGTGAATAGTGGTTTAAAAATATTTCCAAGGTCACACAGCAGGAAAGTGGTAAATGTGGAATTTGTACCTCAGGGACTCTGGTTCCAGCCCCTGAGGCAAGATAATGTTACACGCTCATCCAGGTCCAGCGTCCAGTGTCCAACCTGCCCAGCACCTACATTCACTCACAGAATCGCTGCCCCTGTAGTAGACATCCACCCACCCGTCTCATCTTGTCACACTGCTGTTTTCATGACACAGGTCTCCATCTGCTCACGGAGTCTCCCTCTTCTTGGCTTCCCTCTGCTAAGGCTTTTTCTATTTCTGTTGCTATCTATCCCTCTCCTCTCTATGTCTCACACTCATGCTCTCCAGGAGAACATCCTGCTCTTTTAGAGTAACCACTTGTACTCACTGTTTGTTGGTTGGAGCTGTTCAGTATCCAATTCACTGACACTCTGGTCTCCTTCTGGGGTAACGTCAGTGTCGTGATGGAACCCACATTCCACACGACAAGCAGTGAGCTTCTTCATTTCCAGCCTGGCTATGGAACAAGAAAGTCACTTGACCTGGGATTAGGACAGTTCCACAAACAAGGGACTGCTGAGGTCTACCCTGGTTAGAAGGAGAAGCAGGAGCAACAAGCTAAAAATTCCTCAAGTCTGGTGGAACCTTTGCTGCAAGCTTCTCACTCCCCACCCCCCCATGCAAAGCTCCCAGAGCACTTTGTTTCTCCTCTTTTCTAAGCAAAATCCTCCAGGTTCCAGTAGATACGTGAGCTACAGCATCTGTCCAGCTCATTAAGGTTAAATTAAGCGGAATCATTTTCTATTGCTTCCAAATAGGAACGCAAACAACTTGGGCACCAGGAAGTTTTGGCTCTCAAATCTGAGCTGTCTTTGGCTATGTTTTTACATCTGCTGACTTTGGCTGAGGTCCCTAGCCATAGTCCAATCCACTGAGGCCTGGAGGGCAGGACCACACAACTAGACTGGTGCAGCTCCCGTCCAGGCAGCCACTCTGGGCCTCTGTATTCAGGAGGGAACTGGGGGTGGCTAGCTGAAATCTCAGAGCCTGGGAGTTTGCGTCATGTTCACAAGCTGAGGGCACTGAGAGTGTCCGCGAGGATGAAGATGGGTGAGAGGAAAGAGACGGAGCTGTCAAGGGCTCTGAGGAAATAGGTGTGATGGAGGGAGAGGTCCTGAAAAGCAAGAGAAGTCATCCCAGCCCATTCTGAAGAGAGGACATAAGAGTACCTTTGCCAAGGTACAGGCATTTAGTGAGTAGAAGGATCCTGAAAGAGTTACCATAAATAGACTCTGCCTTCCTGACCAGGTCATCTGCTGACAGTGAGTGGTTAAAGGGAGGATTTTCAGTCTGCAGCACCAGGATGGGAAGCAGAAGAGGGCCTCTGGGGAGCTGGCAGAAGGGCTGTGTGGGGCTGCCCCAAAGCAACTGTTTCTATTTTGCATTTGCAAATAGAAGCAAACTGCTCCTGGCTCCTAGTTTCCCGAAGCCTTTTATAGGAAGACTCAGACAAAGGCTCCACCACCTTTTCTGAAAATTTTCACTGCAAAATTAAGGACTTGCAAGCTCAAGCAAATTTCACAGAACAGAACAGTCTTTAACCTAGCTTTCCAATTTTGTAGTTTTACAGCTTTTGGACTATTCAAAGTAAGTCTCTTTGATGATCCAGAGGGCAATAATTATTTGACTAAAGAAAGTTTGAGAAAGCAGAAATTCATTGTTAAGGAATCTAGATATCTGACTCGAATCTTTTTAAAAGGAAGAAGTTAGTTAACTTTGTACAAAGAATTTGGAAGAAAATTTAGATACAAACAAACTTCTGGGGTTCTTAAGGAAGTATGAAATAGTGATATTTATATTAAAAATTTTTGCTTAAATTTTATTGGTGAAAAATATAATCACCAAGAGCAACTTATTCAGGACCCCCTCCTGTCTCTCAGGAGCTATTCCCATTCTCCATTCCTTTTCCCCAATAAAATTTCTTACTCTCAAAAAAGAAAAAAGAAAGAACTAACTTTTGAGCACAGAAACACACACACACACACATATATATGTATATTTATGTATATATATATATACAAAACCATCACAAAAACATCTCATTTTAGTTCAAATAAACAGTGAAAAGCCCATGTCTAAAGCCTCAGGAATAACAGTTTGGGTGTGATACACACACAACAGATTAATTCTTAAAATGCCCTGCCTACTGACTGTAC
Organism: Cavia porcellus; assembly: GCF_034190915.1. Taxonomy (NCBI): domain Eukaryota; kingdom Metazoa; phylum Chordata; class Mammalia; order Rodentia; family Caviidae; genus Cavia; species Cavia porcellus. The sequence goes on along the minus strand of NW_026947487.1, from coordinate 25,387,710 downwards.
TATGCAACTGAACTGATATGTAAATTGTAGATTTCATTGCAGATTGCCATTTAGATTTGTGAAGTGAAAAATGTGCTTCTGACATGTTATAAGGAGCTTCTCTGCATCAGCTGGCCTGTCCTAAAAGAAGAGAGCATCTGGATAAAATCCAACATGCAATTTTAGCTTTTGTTGCATTTTGAATAAAACTGGTTGGCTGAACAGCTACCTATTTAAATTCTTGAAAGCTGGTGATTACAAATAAGCCTCCTGGCTGATAATTAGAGTGGCAGTAGAAACCATTCAGAATACCAAAGGGTTGGATAAGATTGCATAAGTAGTTTTCTCTCAAATTGAGTGGTGCGGATAAAAGCAGTTTAATCCTCAAAGAATAAACTATTGCACTTACCCAGGGAGCCCATACGGATGCAGGTTAATTTACTTCGCTCTTCAGAGGTTTGGAGGTTTTTTAACTGCAACAAAGAGGAGGTAAAATAGAGATTAAAATTTATCATCCTTCTCTCATAATTTTCAAGAACAAAAGCATCACATTCATACAGGATGACTCTTGGGTGTTGAGACACACACAACACAGTGAAGAAAAAAAGGTAAATTATTTTTGAGACAGAGCATGATCTCAAATGGCCAGTAGAGGGCAGTCTCGATATTGAGGATGGTGCCAGGCAAGGGCTCATCTCAGAACCCTAAAATGAAAGCTGTTTCAAAAGCAGGGTTTTTAAAAAGCATTGGTTTGTTTAACAGATAAGAAATGAGGGGAAAGAAAGAGAAGAGAGTATTGTCTCGATATTAGTGTGACGCTAATGGGAAACGGCGTTAAAAATATCACACACGCCTGCACTCGTTGTCACTAGCACACATTTGCACGACACGGGCTTCTGCCCTGTGCCACCGTCGCAGCATTGTAGGACGGTGATTCAGCACACAGGCCGTCACGGGGGTCAGCGCCCTGCGATCTGAGCCTGCCTACCAAGGAGGATCAAGCCGGCTGAGCAAGCACAACACGACACAAACCACTGGAGTGCAACCTTAGGAACAGGCCACAGCAGCCCTGTCGGTAGGTCTCTCTCTCTCTGTGTCTCTCTGTCTCTGTCTGTCTGTCTGTCTGTCTGTCTGTCTGTCTTTCTGTCTTTCTGTCTCTCTCTCTGTCTCTCTGTCTCTGTCTGTCTCTCTGTCTCTGTCTCTGTCTGTCTGTCTGTCTTTCTCTGTCTCTTTCTCCCTCCCTCCCTCCTCTATCTCTCCTATACTACTTTTTTAAAATACCCACAGCTCTATTTAACCCACAGTATTTGTGGGAGGTGAGGAAGAAATGACTCACATGATTGCTACATGCTTGTGAAAAGAAAACGCAAATAAAATGGTGACAGACACTCCAACACTCAGTTCTGATCCTGTCAGAATCTTCCAGACAGAAAATTGGGCTGGCAGTGGGGAAGGCACCATCCAGAATTAATTCTAAGCGCTGTGTAGAGTGTCAAACCTTAAAACTCAAAACGTATTTTAAGCGGTATATACTATCTTTCTCAGCATATAATCCATGACTTGAAGGCTAAAATTTTGCTCTTAGGCATCCTAAAGTAAAAAAATCTGATAGTACCTCAAGAAGCATTTTTCAAAAACAGCTACTGTAAAATTGACAGTGGAAATGCGACCATAGGTACAGGACGAAAATGTTAAAAACCAACTACAGATCTTTAGGAATGCTAGGCATGTGTGGGACAAGGAAGGATAAAACTCAGGGCCATTTTGAGTCCCTGAAGCAGCGTTCTGATGGCCAGTGTGGCAGATGACCAGTTCTGTAGAACCAGGCACCCAGGCTCCTCGCAGCCACCTCAAGCTCAGACAATAATGAGAAACACCCATGCCCCGGTTCCTTAAGATTGAAACACTCATCCTTAGCTCGCTGACAGTAAAATGGCAAAAGAGTATTGTGTAGCTCCGCGGCAGTTTCCCCAGCAACTTGCCTAAAACCTAGCTGTAATTAACTTATTTAATATATTTAATGATGTTACATATTTTTGTCAGCAAACATATTTCTTTCTATATGAACACATGGGAAAAAAAGTAAATCATGTGACCTAATGTAAGCCACACTGGGGTGACTTCCAGACACACTTGATCCTGCTCTAAGGACCAGTGTGACTTGGATTTGCTTTTCCTTTTCCTTCCTCAAGAGATTTACATGGGAGAAGCAGAATCAAGCAACCTGAAATATTCCGCTGCTGGAGTTCCCTGGGTCATTCTACTTACTGTAAGAGACAATTAAGATGTTCGAAGAGGACCTTAGAAGCTACAGCGGTTCTGCACACAAAGGCTTTGTGTGTACCTGATTCTATTGCTGGCAAAGAATCTGGGCCACACTGGACACACACATTTCAGGACAAGTTGTAATATAAATTAGTAATCTGCAAGAGAAAAATCTCAGATCCTAAAGTACCTATAAGTTCAAGATGCGTTGAGGCCCAGATAGAACACACAGTAAAACAGATTCTGAAGATTCCTCACGGAAGCTCCCTGGTCCTGCCATTGCTCCTGGTTGTACCTCCCAGGTGGCCCTGCCTGTGCTGTAATTACTGTACGTGCTTAAAAAACATGAACTGTCTCACAGATTTCCCAGCTTCCCCAGGCTGACTCGTTCATTTGTAGTCTACTGAATGTTGACTGAGTAAAGGACATGGCAGTGTTAAGGTTAAGAGAAGGAAAGGGTCACCCAACAAACTTCTCTGAGCGCATTTCATCCTTAATGCAGTCCAGTCCTCTAGAAACAAGATCCAGAGCTGCCACGGAAGGCTCTCACTTACTCACAGGTGGCTCTGTAGCCACATGGTATCCCACCAGATATGCCAACTGCTTCACCTCTTTGCCAGTGACAGTCCATCTTGAGGACTTTCAACACTGCTGGACAATGTGAGTTAATGCTCTTCAATAGGATGTGCTGACTGGGTCGGGCACAACAGGGTGTCTCTCACACTGGAAGGGCTTCTTCAGGAAGGGAGAGAGGGATGGAAGGAGGAAGGAAGGGAGGGAGAGAGGGAGGGAGGGAGCGAGGGAGGAGGTAAGGAGAGAAAGGAAGGAAATAACGTAGAAAGGGCGCGTGCCACCTCCAAGCTGGACACGTCACACCTCCGCCACAGCTTTTCCTCTCTTCTTCCCCCTTGTACCTGCTGAATGGAGAAGTTTAAGGATTGAAAGAAACTTCTAAAGCCTAAGTTGCTACTTGGAGGAAAGTCAACCAGTAGACTCAGGCAACTAAGCTAAAACTGTAATACAAACAACACACTTTTCATTTTATTTTTAAATCGAAATTTGAAATTTTGAAATTCTGTGTTGTTTCTTAAAATTCTGCCAGGGGCCATTTAAATTTTCTTTTCTCTTCTGGGAAGGAATGTACCTAAATCTTCCCAGAAAGATGAGAAAGTTAGTCCCAATTCAGTCTGAGAAAACTGGTGTTATTCCAAAGATCTTCATGGACTTGAGCTGGAATGGGAAAACCAGGCTGCTGAGACTTGGTATGAATTTGAGGTCTGCTGTTCTCTCCCTGTTTCTCATCTACCAGGCATGGAAAAGACACTGAATAATTCAATTCCAAAAACAAGTGTTAAGCCCGAACTATGTGCAGAAACCAACCACAGGAGGGTCTCCCCTAGACACTCCGTGGATAGCCGTCCTCTCTGGTTCTTGTGATGAGGGTGGTGCTCCAGGGAACAACACAGCTTATTCAGACAGTTAACCGAAGACCTGGGAACAAGAAATAATTCAGTTACGGAGAAATGGAAAAGGGACGTGAGAAGGTGATGCAGCATGGAGGCAGGAAGCAGAGCTTGGAAAGACCCTCGAATCTTTCTGAAGGACCTGGAAGTGATTCCCGTGGATGGGAGGCTTTGACTTAGCCTTCGTTTCATTACTGCCCCGATTCTTTACTCTTCCCTTGTAGACCCTACTGTGTTACTGTTTAATTACCTTTTCATTTCTTTAGCTCTTACTTATTTAAAGTAGCTAGGCTATTTCCTGCTTTTGCATAAACAATTTGAATTACAGTCCCATAAACTGGGTACAAGCAAAAAGGGAAATGTTTTCTCCTTCCCCAGGCCTGGCTCCTTTGTTAGGCCCTAAACAGAGTCTTATGGGCCCTGGGCACACACAGACCAAGCAATACAACTTCTAGATCTTTCTCTACGCAGTTAAGCACAGACCACAATACAGTAGCTTGTGTTTCTACACATTGCTTTTGGTCAGATGTGAAGAAAATAAATAAATTTTTGTGAATTCTGAAATTGGCTGCCACAGAACAAGGTTGCATAACCGGTTTCTCTGCAGGGAACACCCATTTTTCTGGGAAAATTTGGGCACATTCTTTCCTAGAAGAGAAAGGAAAGACTAAGTGGCCTTTGGCAGAGTTTTAGACCCAATTGTTTAAAAATTTTACATTACCAAGATGAAATGGTACAGCTGTGAAAATTTCGATTTCAAGTTGCCCATAGTCTCCAAACAATTCATAGCTCTCTGGCATACCCCTTACTCAGCCTGAGATGCAAACTTTGTTAACAGCCTCACTTGCAAAACCAGGTGAATGGCTCCATCCCAGCTCTTCCTGAGGCTACTGCAGGCCTAGATCTAGTGCTATCATTCAAGAGATAACCAAACTGAGATGGAAATCCTAATTTTGTCTTCTCTGACTCCTAAGGCTTAAGCAAGCTAGGTAACTTTGCTAGGTAAATGTTTATCTCTAAATAAAAGAAAAGACTTAGGTAAGATTCCCTTCTCCTTCACCCTCTTGACTCATCTCATTCTTTACTTTGTATCAAGATACAGTCTTTGTTTCTATCTTCATCTTTAATGGAAGACTGTTTTTAGTTTTCTTAAAGCATTATATTGAGATTGTTCCTGATCTCCAGTCTAAACACTCAACAACTGTCTATTACATTGATCCGGTTCGTTTTCCTCACGGAATTCATCATTACCTAAAATTTTATTTTTGAAAAAACTTATTCGCTTGTTGACCTCTACGCCTCTCTATATAATAGACCATAAATTTCATGAGCGCTTGAACCTTGTCTACTTGTTCAACACTGCAAGGATAGTACCTCACACATAGTATTCCCCTAATTAAATGAATAAGAAAGTGAATGAATCCAATATGCACTGTGGGAAGTGTCAGTGTTAGATTGTGCTAACCTTGTGGGACTCTCCCCGAGAATGGGATGATTCGGTCCAATGAGAACTCTATCCATGAGATAATCCAGGACTGAGGAAGAAGAAAGAGGGTAAAGAGGAAATGAAGTCAGAAGGACTAAGGAGGAAGAATTTCTGCGAGCCTTGATGGAAGCAAACTTGGTAGTGACTAGACAAACATCTGCACTTCCTTTTCTGTACCTCAAGGATATTTCTAATACAGGCAAGGCCTGCGGCTATTCTTGTACTTCTTAGGCCAATTGGAAAGCATCTATTTATCTCTGCATCACAGTGATACCGTGGTGTTGTGAGTATTAAAGTGTAGAAACCCCACAGCACCCTGATACAAATTAAGTAACAGACACGGCTCCTGGATCTCTCTCCTCCAGGCACCTTCAGCAACTCCTTCTCTACTCCTCAGCTCTTGTTCACATCTACACATACACTCACAGCTTTTACCTTTAAAATAATCCTTTATTCCTGCAATTTATTTATCTCTCTGCTCCTCTTCACAATCCAGATTCCAAAAATAACCTGACCCTTTGACTAGTTGGCCATCCAAAATACAGTTACAGAGACCGCTTGAACCAAGGCCACCAGCAATTTCCCTATTGTCAATAAATTACTCTCACCTTAGTATTATTGGCTCAAAACCTTGACCCATAAGCTACTCAGAATAGCTACTATAGCAAAAAATTGTTTTTGAAAAACTTTTCAGACTTCATCAATCTATTTTAACACTATAGAAAAAAAATTTTTAAAGCAATAAGATTTGGCTAAATATTTAGAAGGTGACAGGAAGCATATAACCAATTGGTAGAATATGTTTTAGCAAATCAGAAAATATTTTATAAGTTTCTACAACATAATGCCTAAATGTACATTATAAATATATTTAATAATAAAAGCCATGCTATTTTATTAATGTAAATTGTCATATATTCAGACTTGCAAAAGACAATTTTCAAAGATATTATTTTTCTAAATATACCTCCAATATTTGTAATTGTAAAACAAGTCCAAGATGTAATTATATCTACTTTTTTAAATCCAAAGACACACGCAAAAAAAAAAAAAATATGTCTCAAAGTCAGAGTCTTAACAGAGGCAAAAAGCTGTTGGGAACATTTTAGACAACATTAAGATAACATAAACACAGAATTTGGAACATAAACATAGAACTTAAATTAGGAAAAAGGATAAATGTGATGATGCAGTGGAAATCATCATAAACATTTTTTTCTTCTTAGATTGTGGTAAAACATATGTAACACGTAATTAGCCATTGCAACCAATTTTAAGCGTATAATTCTGTGGCTTTCAGTACATTTGTTTTGTTATACAATCATCTGTATTTTCCATTTCCAGAATATTTTTCATGTTCCCAAGCTGAAACTCGATGCCCATTCTACAGTAACACCCATTTCCTTAGATCTTGGAAACCGCTCTTCTACTTTATGACTCTGTGAATCTGACTTTTCTAGATACATCAGATAAGTGCACTCATCCAATATCTGTTGTTTGTGAATAGCTTATTTCTCTTTGCATGTCTTTTTTCATCCATGTTAAGAATGAATAATATTCTATTGTGTGGACATCTCACATTTCCTTCATCTATTTATCTGTTCATAGCCATTTGCATTGTTTCTATCATTTTAGCTTTTGTGAATTATGCTGTTAAACTTCTTAAAAAAATATATTTCTTATAAAACGTTACCTAGAAAAATTTCCCAACAAAATAAAACTGACGTTTGCCTTCAAAAGAAAATCTATCAATAAGGAGAGAAAGTCTATGTTGTTTAGTGAGACTAAAATTGCCTTCTCACAAGAAAAATGCTTGTTTTACTACTTGAAAATTGTACTGTGCGTTTAACCATCTTCCCTCCTCCATCACCAAACCTAATTTTACAATTCATAAAACATAGAAATTGTAGTTAAGCATCCCTATTACTATATTTATGCCACTGAATGATATCATTTTGCAAAATTCGCCCAGTTAATCACAACAGAGAACAAATCTTTATCGTCTTATTTTCCAGAGGATTAAATTAAATCTGTGGGTATGTGTAAACTTTAGAAACACTGCAGTGCAAATACCAGACAGAGACTAGGATTAACCAAAGTCTATCTACACCCCACATGAGGAACCTTATGAATGATTTCATCATTATTTTATTTTAAAGAGAAAAAACCCAGAAAAATCAAAAAGCAAGCAACCAAAAATAAAAAAAAACAAAAGCAAACAACATCAAAAACAGTAGTGATACAGATTTTTAAAACATGATAGGAATTTAAAAATGGTTCCAATGTTGCATATTGTTATTGTCAAAATAGTTGCTCAGGTTACCAGATACAGAAATAAAACAATAAAATGGAACCAAACATTGCATTTCAAAAATAAGACAGATGGAAATTTCCCATAGTTGCTCCAATGCATAGTATTGTCCTTCAAACAGATGCTCAGACCACCAGCTTTAGACCTGAAAAGTCAATCAAACAGTACAAGTATTGTTAATTTTTTTATATCAGTTGCTATCATCTCAGCCTGAGTTCCTCCAAATCAGCAGCTATTTATGGTAGGGTGGAGCAGTTTGCTTTTCTTGCCTCCCAGCCCATGCACTGGCTGGCTCATGGGAAGGCATGGTTTGGCTTCCTGATTCTCTCCCTATTCCTTGTGGCTGCTGCTGGCTCAGGGGAAACATGAAGGTTTCATCTTAATGAAACCCCTAGTAATAAAATTTCGAAGGCTAACTCCCAGGAATTGTATTGTAAAAGCTGTGATATGGAAGATATCTTAGGGCTCATCTTGACAGTTTCTCATTTGAGACAGAATTTTTCATTGCACGATAAAGATAGCCTCCTTACATCATTTTTAGGAGTATAAGATTAATCAATGAGTAACGTTCTATTTCTTAACCAAAAAGAAAAATCTAGTATAATTCTTGGTTTTTATAATTCAATAGTTTTTCAAGGCAGCTTACTGGTAAGTTATTTCATATTTTCAAGCTACAGAGATTGGGTACAATAAATCTGAACCTGTCATCTCAGGAACTCTTATTAAAGTACATGTGTTTATCAGAGGCCAGATCTTGTTGAGAGATTGCCTAACTGAATGCTTCTTGGAGGTGAACTATTCATGTGGGAGAATCATCACATTGCTGAGTAATACTGCTGCCTTTTCACAAGTCTAGCACTGTTTGATCAAATGAAACCAGGCAGTCCTCCTCACACACACCTCCCTCCCACAGCATCTTCAGGATGGCTTCTCAGTGTGATTTTATCATAAAGGCACAGAGGGATTAACTTTTTGATTTCATACTGCAAAGATATTGTAAGATGCTCTAGTGTTGCCACTAAATCTGTGCCACTCAAAAGTGACAATCTTGTCATCTGTCTCACAGTATTGTGCTCAATATCTCAAACAATGTCATATAAAACATAAATTCAAAGAGGAAGAAGAAAAATTAATTCATCTTTTTTGTGTAGTAAAAGAGTTAATCATTGCAGTAAATGCTAAACAAACAGGTGTTTCTCTCTTCATAATTCCAAACTTACCAGATGAATAGATTAGAAAAAGTATTATTTATATTTCAAAGAAATTATTTTTTAATGTATAGATTCACTGAGTTTCTGTTCTGCCTTTGAAATTTTGAACATATGCATTTTATAGACAACATAATTTATACCCTGAATATTGAAAGTAAGGGGTTCTGGGAAATAAGGTTCTCAGGTTTTGCTAGCCCTGTGGTACTGGGGAGAGTATAAAAGAATATGGAAATAAATGCTGTATGTGTGTGTGTGTGTGTGTGTGTGTGTGTGTGTGTGGTGTATACTGTAGATATAGTCACACTGCGTATTTAACCATATAATCATTTGTTCACATAAGGTGCACACACTCACAAGCAAAGGATAAGATTTCCTTTGCTGCGTATCTACCATACTGGCTAGAGGCCACACCATTCGCACAGGGTTTCCAAGATGAGATCATCTCAGGCTCTTCCCTAGAGGTAATTATAGCACTATTTGTAGAAGTGCAGCCCTGGCTTTACTCATGAACCATCTCAGTGTTGTCACAGTTATTCAACCAACAAAGCATAGTTCAAACAAACAAAAAAGAGAGATAAAACCGAGCCAGTTAAGCCTGGAGATTCAATTTCCCATTTATGAATTAGATGAAGAAGGCTTCTTTTCCTGAGACCGTTTCTAGTGCAGCCAGCTGGCTTGCATTTTACAAGCCATTTCCAGCGTGTACTCTTGTGTTTGCAGCTGAGTTATCTGTTATTTGGCAACATTTCTTGATTATTCAACCTGAAGGGAAACGTAGAAAAGCCACAGACATGTACATGGATGAGTATACATCCCAGTTCATTTCCTCAGCACTTACTAAGCAGCAGAGATTTTGTTTATGTTCATGAACATTATTAAAATATGTAAGGTTAATGGTGTTATCCTTATTTTATCAACAGTTTCTTGCAAAACTCCAACTCCAGTCTAACTGCTATTGAGATACAAACACGTAAGAAGCAATACATCCACATATTCACTTGAGTGTTTAAGTATAGAACAGAAGTAAAGCCAGGCAGGAGGAGGAGTGGTGGGGGGGGAAGTATACATAAAACCCAAAGAGGCCCACATTTTCTTAAAAAGCAAAAAACATAAAATTCCTACAAAAATCTTGTATTAACGCCTTATTATATTTCAATCAATATGTCAAGTTAGCATCCATTTGCTCTAACTTGCCAATTTTCTGCTAACAATAGACAGTAATGAGCACAAAATTTTTATACCATGCACATTAAAATCTTCAAGTTAATAATATAACTGTATAATCACTTTCCAGGAAACTTCAGTGTTAATATAACAAGAGAATTAATGGGATATTCCCAAAGTTCATAAGACTCAGCTATTACAAAGCATAAAATTTCATAGTGTAGGCACTAGCTCTCCCAAGTTCCAGCCATTCACCACATTTATAGACTGGCCACAATAAATCACTAATCAAATTTTCAGTCCCTCCAGTTCTGTCACACTGAGTGAAGATCCAAATAAAATAAGTAACAAATTGAACAATAATATGGTAAATGAGACAATTACTCTGGATGTCAAGCCAAAATCACTTTCTCATAAGCAGGAATTCTGCATAAGTCAGACAGTCTTTTGATGTCAGCTATATACTCCCAATTTTCATTTTCTTCAATTACTTTAATTCTTGGAAAGAATGTGTAGCATCAAATATAGGAAATCTTGAAAACAAATTTCTTTTTAAAAAATCAACTGAATAACCAATTGAAACTGTTTTCAGAAGCAACCATTTTTCTTCATTGGAAATGACAACCAAAAATACTTTTATGAATAAAATTTAGAATCTTCAACTCACTTCATCCAAGCAATAGTCTATTACTCAAACTTCAAAAGACTTATCCCATATCTCTTTCACAGGAAATGTTTTTTAAGTTTGCTTAGTACATGTTTGCAGTATATAATAATTACATTCACCGTGGGGAGTTGATTCACGTACATAGCATATCTTAATCCTTTTCCCTTCCTCTTTCCTTCTCCCTCTGGTCTCCCTCTATCTCTTGGTCCCCTTCCCTTTTTCAGAAGATCTATTTTTCTCTTTTCCTATTATCTGGCTTTTACTTTGCTTTTTAAATTATTTATACTTTGTGTTTCTCATAGAAGGGAAGCCATACAGTATTAGTTTGATGTTACAGTGTTCATGCCATTCATATGTGAATGTTCTAAAAATATCAGGCACATAGTTACGTTGGGCCATTACTTTGTCAGCTTCTTCATGTCACCACAGAACTTCAGCGGGACTCACAGCCACATGTATGGAGTTCAATTTCTTAAACAAAAAAGTTGATATAAAATTTTTGAAGTCCTTTTCAGCGCATATTTTGGGTAATTCCCAACCTTACCTGACCTCAAAGAACTTATGTGGCAAAAAAAAATAAGTAAGTTATCATGTTTCATATAGATACAATTACTACTATTGAATTTTATTGCCAACCACCAACTATGCGTCCACGTGGTTTGGTAAAGGTGGTATGTGCTGCTGATCTCCTTGTCCTAACAGGTAACGGTTCTCAAAGACCTTCATTCTTGTCCCAGCTCATTATTGTAGCCACGTATAATATACATAACCCTAATTTTGGTCACATTCATACAGAAAGTAAATGTTTCATCCTTTAAGCTGAGAAAATAGCAATTCTACATTAATTGGTTGACCAAGATTCTTCATACAACTATGAACTAAGTCAACACAGGATGAGTAAACAAGCAAAAGCAGACCTTGTCACAAATCTAATCATATCTTATACCAAGGGACTATTTTAAGGCTGCCCAACTGAACTCCATCAAAGGGGTCCAGGATGATGATACATGTTTAAAGTAGAATTTTCTTTAAAATGACTGTACTTGGCAATCACTGATGAATTACTACTAGTTTCTTACTCTTCGAACTTTCCTATTGATTAATTCCTAATGTAATTATCTCCATAACTGCATAGTTGTGTATATTATATATGATTTAATCACACATTGTTTTTAACTTTTAACTGAGTGTTATGACCTGCATATCATCTTTACTCATCAAGAGCAACAACTATCTTATTCTTTTTCTCCTCTCACACATTTATGTTCTCACATTCCCTGGAATAGAGTTACTTAATGGCATTTTGTTAACAAAAATCTCACTAATCAAAATGCATTTGGTTTTTACTTTTTAATCTCTGAAGTACTCATTTTAACATTCTGTATGCTGTCTCCTATTTATTAATAGTTCTATCTTAATACAACATCAAGAAGACATCTGTATGCAAATTTGAAGATTTTCAAGTTAGAGATTTTATTTCAGTATGTTTATGATTTTTCTTTGTTTAAAATATAAACTTAAGCAAGTAAAATTAACTTCTATCTCTCAAGAAAATGGCATTGCTAAAATGTTTAAAGTCTGAATGTTGCCTACTAATAAGATTTGAACCTCCATTATTTAATTTCTAGCATGAGTCCTGCTCTCACTGGTTGCTAATTGTCTCCTCCTCTGTGCATGCCCTCTTTCTCCTAGCAAACCACACATCCTTCAAGAACAAGAACTACATTTCCTTCCTAGGGATGGATGAGACTGACATAGTAAATGTTTGTTAATGATTTGCTGTTTCTTGAAAACCATGCTGATGTAAAATTCACCTCCATAGAATAATTTTAAGGACATCACTTCAGTGCTTATACCCCAAACCTGTTATTGTCATTGCAAAGGCAAAATGACAAAGTTTTCCTAAATGTTCCCAGGAAAAACTTAAAAGTACAGAAACAAAACAGAGACAAAATATTATAACACATAAAATAGCACTCATGCACTAAGTCATCTAGTTGTGTGAAATTAGTATTTAAAGTGCTAAAACAAAAGGTGACATTGTATAGCATCGAGTTCACTTCTAAATCACAAAAATATGTGTTACCTGCCTACATATACATATACATATACATATACATATACATATACATTCTGGTCTTCAGAGTCCTGCACTTTTCCACAAAACTATTATATAGGGCACTGCTCTACTAGACTAGATTTCAGTTAGGAAAGATCCATCAAGCATTTAGGTCAGTATTTGGAGAGAGAATCAGAATCAGATTTGTAGCCATCATTTCAATCAGAAAAAATTTAAGAATTTTATTTCTTAAGAGCTCTGTAAGTTGGTGGCAAGCAGAATGTGATTTCCCACTACCAAATATATCTATAGCCCAATTTCTGGAATTTGCAAATGTTTTATTTCACACAGGAAAAAGAAAAAGATTTGGAGATGAGATTAAATCAAGGACTTTGACATGGGTATCCAGGAGGTCCGATAACCACGGGGGTCCTTATAGGAAAGAGGAGAGCAAACGTGTGAGTCACAGAGGGATGGTGATGGTGGAAACAGTCAAAATGGGGTTGCATGAGAATGATTTAACTGGCCAGTGCCAGCTTTTAAGATGAATAAAGCAGCTATTTAAGGAAAACAAGTATCATCTAAAGGGAGAAACAGGCAAGGAGTGGATTCACCCCAAAAGCTTAGCTCCTAAGGAAACACAACCTGACGCACCCTAATTTTAGCCCAGTGAGATCCACTAAGCCTCAAATTTTGGTCCAAATACTAGGTAATCACGTCATGATCATTATATTGAAGGAAAAAGTCAGTGTAGGAGAAAAGAAGGAAGGAAGGAAGGAAGGAAGGAAGGAAGGAAGGAAGGAAGGAAGGAAGGAAGGAAGGGAGGGAGGGAGGGAGGGGAAAAGGGAAGGAGGGAGGGAAGAAAGGAAATGAGAGAGAAGAGGGATGAAATGAAGAAATAGAGTGAGGAGGGACGATGTGAGTTCTCAAGTTCATAAAAATGCTGCATTGAGGTTTCTCAAAATTCAAGGCTTACATAGACTTTGTAGAAATGAGCTATTGAGAGGAAAAGCATGAAACCTGATAAGTAAGTCAAATTTTTAAAGTTGGATTTTAAAATCTTACCAGAGGTGAAAAACTGTACACACAAACAGCCTTGCTCTTTAGATTTAAGCACTTCAGATACTAGACTGTGATCTCTATAAGAGTCTGTCTCATGTTTCATTCATTTTTCTATGCTTATGACCCAAGGGAGTACCTAACAGTAAATAGGCACTAAAAAGCTGTATGTTACACAAATATTGACTCAAGAGAAGTAGGTTCAGGAGAAGGATATATCTCTGTAAAATAAAAAAAATTATTCATTTATCCATCCCACAAATATAGTGCTGATTTTGTGCTATGTGATAAAAGTCCCTATTTAGAAGTTTCAAAAAACTTTAGTTCTCAAGTACCTTCCAACCTATATGCACCTTTAAACATCAGTATCCTAAACATATAAAGCTTTCATTTCATGTTAACATTTCATTGTGAGGGGCTGGGGATTTAGCTCAGCAGCATAAGTGCCTGCCTTGCGAGCAGGCGGTCGTGAGTTCAATCCCCGGTACTGATAAAAATGAAAAAGACAAAAAAAAAAAAAAAAAAAAAAGAAATTCATTGTGTCACGTTTTTACATTCTCAATAATCTTAGTTACTGAGGCCAATACTTTCTTATATTGCACCTTGTGCCAGCGCAGCTAATTGTTTTAAATGTCACTTTTGAACGCTATTAAAAAGAACAAGTTTCCCAGCTGAGCAGCAGCTAATTTTCTAAGGAAATCCCCTGCCTCTGGCTCGGGGACTTGCATCACTCTTAAGTAGATGAGTCAAAGTCCAAGCAATGCAGTGAAAGTAGGCGCCCAAGGACGGAGGCAGGAATAGAAAGGACTTCAAACTAGTGAGAAAGTGTGACCGTGCTTCACTGCATGTCATGGATGGAGATAACTGAGCTAGAGCACATTACCGTGGGCCCCCATTAGGTAAGGACCTTGTTCCATTCACAGGAACCACAGTGGGGAGCAGTGCTTCAAAGAGTACGTGCCCAGTGAATGAATGAGCCCCTGATGAGCAGGACCTGGGCCAAATTCTTCTTTCCAGAGATGAGCTTGTTTCTTAGTTTAATAATAGATACTGTGCCCAGTGTGAGACCTAGAGATGCAGAGGCTCTAACCCACTTTTAGTCTTAGTGGCAGTGAAGAGGCAAGCAGAGATTAGGAGTCGGTCAAGCAGAGATGATGAGGAGTCATCCTTTCTTTACCAGCCTTCATCCTGGCAGCACTTGCTGGCAGATATTCCTGGCTGGCCCAGCAATCTTCAGTTCCTGGAACAAATTTAAGCAAAAGGATCAACAAAGGATTGCAGCACTGTGGAAATTTAGAAGGAAGGCAAAGGAGGAAGGAACTGTTACTTGCAGTAACTGGGGAATTTGACTAGACTAAATTTCATAGCACTATTTTAATTAGAGAAAGTTTGGAATCTCAGCCTCAAGAAAATTTGTGAAATAGGTCACACTTGTGATCCTCCCCATGCTTCTTCTTGGCTTTCTACCTGTCTTCTTTCCTTTCTCAGCTCAGAGGCTCTCCCTGCTTCTTGTGTCACATTTTAGGAACTCCCCTCATCTGGAAGTGGCCTCCATAGATTCCCAACTGATTAAGAAATACTCTGGTCCAATAGCTATACTATATTACTATACTATATACTATAGCAATACTATCTACTAGATTTTCAGCATCCCACGGAATAGTGCCCTCTACCATACAGTATGGAGGTCTTTACTCAGAACACAACTGGTTCTCACCAAAGAGGTTTCTCAATCAAGAGGAGTCTTATTGTAAATCCAATAAGCCTAACCTCTCTGGAAGTCCTGGTCATGTGACTATAACACTCCAGAAACCAGATATGTAGCATCAGAGCCTGCAGAGATCAAATGAGTACTAAAAAATTCTCCCTATTGACTTGCAAATAAATAAGATATTAGAAGAAGAGCAAAATTATACTACATCATGTGCTTCTCTAGTGTGGATTTTTGTTGGATTTGGGGTTGTCTTTCCCGTTGCACATCAGGTTCAATTTTGAAAGAACCAGAAACATCCCAAAGGAGTCTCCTGCTTCTGTAAAGTTAATATTTTACTGCTTACAAAGATGTTCTTCTTTTGTCCTTGGAAAGCAGTCTAAAAGAATTTCGCTGTAGTATTATAAAAAGCTCTGCCAAGAGTGTATTTTTATTTTACTCTCCTTTAGAGATTTTAGTAGATCACTGTACCAGAATCACTAAATTCTTAGATTATATAGTACTATAAGAAGAGATACTAAGTAATTTTCAAAAAACCATGTAAATATTACAGCTACTTCTCATAATATTATGCTGATATGAGGAATACCAGTTAATAAAAAATTCAATTTGGAAAATAATTTCTATAATATAAATAGCAACATCTCCAAAAATTCAATTTGGGAAATAATTTCTATAATATAAATAGCAACATCTCCCTTAATATAGGAAGAGTTGATGTAGCCCGACGTTGATTCTCTCATCCTCAGGAAGAGGTTCTTCAGTGGGCAGGATTATTTAGAGGGATGGTTTGCTAATATGTCTGAGGTGGCATATACAGCAATCATTTTTATGACTACCGGCAATAGACAGGCTATTTTGAAACCACAACTGGGGAAAGATAAAAACACAGACTGCAATCATTGTGGCTGTTGCTTGTCATTTTAGATCTAGTCTGTTGTTGGTTGCCCCTAGCAACAAGAAAATTAAGCTAACAGAATTTTAAACAAATAAATTACACTACTTGGTATCTACTGATTATATATTCTGGTGCATCAAAACGTAGGCAAATTCAATACACATCAATAACGTGAAATGTGAATTCTGTGAATGGAACTTTAAAGAATCTTAAAACAACAACATCAATCATAAAAATATGGCTGTTGGAGCCATGAAAAATAACCTCCATTGAGCTCATGAACATCCTTCTGCTTGCAGTGCGGGGAACAGTGAGATTTACTTTCCTAGCCCTGATAAACAGAGGCAGAGATGAAATTAAATATCCAGCATTTGAAGCAGAAATTGATTTGAGCTCCTGCAATCTCAATTGTAATCCCAGAGGCTTTGATCATTTGAACGCAGTGAAAATAAAGGGCATTTTGTAAAAATTTTTCTTTAATAAACAGTCTTAATGTCATAATTACGCTGAAACTGAAGCTTAATTGAGCATTTGCTGTGCCCGGCAGTGTGCTAGAAGTTTTCATATCTTAAACTCATTTAGTTTTCATGTGTCTGTAGGTGTGTAACTGAGGACTAGTCTACTTCCCCACTCCATGGAGAATCAGAAACTAAGGTGTTATGGTGATCTGCCCCAAGTCCGGGCTCCAGTGCATACCAAAAGAAAGTGAAGTCTGTTTTCGTGCAACTACAAGGTCTTTGCTCTTTTCGTTCTGTTATAATGGTCCTCTGAAAATTCAGAAAGCAACTACTAATCACTCACAGTATTTGTATTATAGAGTCGAGGGCCTTCTATGTGCCATGCACTTTGCATATATAATTTCTTCAGAAATGCACTGTAACCTTGTGAAGTAGGTATTTAGAATATTGAAATTTACACCCCTTTATGGACTTAACCAAGATTACAGAAATAGGGACTGGAGGTTTAGCTCAGTGGCATAAGTGCCTGCTTGGCAAATGCGAGGTCATGAGTTCGATCCCCAGCACTTAAAAAAAAAATTACACAAATACTAAATGGTATAGCTAGTTTTTGAAACCAGATCTGTTTCACTCAAAGATGTGTTCATTCTGTCCTTTCATCTCATCTCCTGTAAAGTGGAGTCTTTAGATAATGCTGATATAAGATAATATTACATAATGCTGGACTGAACAAAGATCATGTTTGATGAGACTTTCTTATTGAATGTTTTATATTTCAGTGGATGATATTTGACCTATGACACAGACAAACCTGTATACATCACAAATTGCTATGCAGCAAATTGTTCTAGTGTTTTCTAGTTTTAAATGACAATAGATTCATTTAAAATAAAGTTTTTGTCTTATACTTTTTAAGAGAAAAAAGAGAAAGAAAGAGAAAAAGAAAGAAAGAAAAAGAAGAAAGAAAGAAAGAAAGAAAGAAAGAAAGAAAGAAAGAAAGAAAGAAAGAAAGAAAGAAAGAAAGAAAAGCACAAAGGAGCAAAAGAATGTCATTATGGTGGGATGACATAAAAATAAAATTTTACTGCTTATCTGTTCCCTATGTAAACTTTTATTGAGTTTTACATATCACTTAAGAAAAAGAATTCAACAAAAATATTCAACTGGAAATCAACACCAAAGCTTCACTAAAGAGCTGGGGGTTTAGCTCAGCAGCACAAGCACTTGCCTGGCAAGCATGAAGTCATGAATTCACTGATAGACTTGCCATTTTCTATATACCAAGTTACAACTTTCCTCTCTTTCTAGCTTAATTGAGGTATAAGAGACAAGTAGAAACTGGATATATTTAAGGTGGGTAATCTGATGTCTTGACGTATGTATGCACTTTTAAATGATGCACAATCAAGCTAGTTAACATCTATCACCTCAGTAGTTACATTTTTGTGTGTGTGGTGAGAATATTGAAGAGCCACTCTCCTAGCAAATTCCAAATATGTAATTCAGAATTGTGAACTTGATTCCCTATACTATAATTAATTGAATCTCCATAATGTACTCATTCTGCATAACCCTTGATATCCTTTGACCAATGTCTTACAATGCACGTGCCATTTGCAAATTTCAGCAAGTTAAACTGAAAGAAGAACAGCCGATAGCATTCTCCTGGAGATGCTGTTCTAACACCAAGTGCAGAACTACACGCACTGCATTGTGAATGGAGTCTACCTGGGTTTATAGGTTGCAGAGAACCAACGAGGATAACGGTAGTGAGACATCAAGTAGAGGTTCTGGTCAATATGCTAAATGGGCAAAAAGAGAAATGAGAAGCATAGAGAAGTGTGGGCACTCCTCTGCATTGAACAAATAAGACTGTGCTAATATTTTAAATTCCAAAATGCTGTTAGAAATATTCAAACCTTACAATCTCATTTGTACATAGGCAGAGAGGAAATGTTGTCAAGTCCCCTTACTTAGTGGCTATTTTCAGCAAAGTCCTGATGACATTTATAGGGTGTTCTGTCTCCTCAGACTAGTGGTCCTTTATGACATCACCAGTTCAGTTAGCATCATCCTGACCCTTGGTTTTATAATGTATTGCTATAAATTTTGTTGATTTTTGCTCTGAGTTTTATTTCTTTCTTTTTACTTCTTAGTTTTATTTCCTTCCTTCTACTTCATAACATTTGGCATTTCACTTCCTACATTCTTAAGATAGAATCTTAGATCATCATTAACATGTGATATGTATATGTACAAATTCACTACAATGAATATTCATTTTGCAAACACACACAAATAATAATAATAAACCACTAGTGTTCCATCTTACTCCAGAAAGAACAGCTATCATTGAGAACTCAAAAATAACAAGAGCTGGTGAGGTTATGGGGGAAAAAATTGCTTCTGTAATTTTGGGGAGGCTGTAAACAACCACTGTAGAAATCAGTATGGTGATTCCTTAAAAAACTAAAAATAGAAATTGCATTTGACACAGATATACCTCTTCTAGGTATCATCCCAACAGAGCTAAAGATAGGGCAGTAGATTTTGTGGAGATGGGAAGATGAGGGGGTGGAAAGGAAAACGCAACTAAAAATGATTGAGATGCGATATATGTAATACATAATATATAATATATAGTACTGCATTTCCCCAAGTAGGCAAATAAATAATTAAATATTTTTAAAAATCTTGTTAGTCTGTTTTTCCAACATTGTCTAATAGAACTTTTGGGTTAAATTTGTCTTAACTATCTAAAATGATAGCTACAATCCACTTGTGACTTTTAAGTGTTTTAAATGTGGCTAATACAAGTGAAGAACTGCATTGTAATTGTCTAATTAATTCAACTTCAAATAGCTATATGTATGGCCATGTCAGTCATATTAGACAGTAAAGTGTTATTTCATTAATAGTTAATATAATTTTATATGATTGAGATGCATATATATATACATATACATACATATATATATATATATATATATATATATATAGAGAGAGAGAGAGAGAGAGAGAGAGAGAGAGGCCCTGCCACAGAGGTTCTGAAACCCTTTGATTGTCTAAGTGATACGCATTTTTCTGTAAGCTAAAATGACCCAAGGTCAGAAAGGGGCTTAAAGAGCTTTAGCATAAGAAATGATCACAGAAAAGTTAAACCCTTGATTAAAGGTTTGATAATTTCAACTCCCTTATTCTTCCATCAACATTCAGAAAGTGGAGAGGGCTACAGAGGAAGTTCAGTCCCCAGTGGCCAAGGATTTAACAACCATTCCTACATAATGACCCTGTGAGGAAAATCCCTCAACAACAAGCGCTCAGAGAACTTCTCCATTGATGAGCACAGGGATGTGCTTGGAGACGGCTTTGTACCCACTCCCAATACC
Organism: Cavia porcellus; assembly: GCF_034190915.1. Taxonomy (NCBI): domain Eukaryota; kingdom Metazoa; phylum Chordata; class Mammalia; order Rodentia; family Caviidae; genus Cavia; species Cavia porcellus. The sequence continues at coordinate 25,367,590 of NW_026947487.1, read as the reverse complement.
CAGGCCTTGTCCTTTGCATCCTTTCCATTTGGGTAGTTCAAGTTATATTTTTTACGATAAACCAGTATGTGTATATAAGTTGATTTCCTGAGTTCTGTCAGTTATTCTAGTGAATTATTGAACCTGAGGAATGGGTTGTGGGAATCCCTGAATATGCAGCTGGTTGAGAACTGTGAGAATCTCCCTTGTAACTATAACAGAAATGGAGCTGGTGGAATTGGACCCTATTACTTAGAGGATCTGGGACCAACTCCACGTAGACAATGTAGGCATGAATTGTGCCCAGCTAGAAGAACAGAAGAATCAGAGAATTGATTGACTTTGACAAAGTACACATAATAGGTCTATTGTTTTGATTATCTTCTGTGATATGTCTCCCTTATAAATTCCTACTTATCTGTCTCCAAATTGTCTGATATTTTCCTTTTTCTTTTTCACTTTCTTTTATCATATGAATTTTAATTTCACTGCATAGGCCACTCCTCTCCATCATTGTGGGGAAGAATATTACTCACTGCTCAAGATTCAGTTCAGTGATTTTCAACTCCTCAAAGGGTTTTCTGAATTTTCATAAATGACTCTGATCATTTCACCTTTTGATACTACTCTATTTTACCTTTGTTTATTCATATACCCTAACCTTGTCAGTACGTTATAGCCCTGTTCTTGCCTCCAATTTTTTATATCTTTCTCATTTTCAGTCTGTCCCCTTAACAGTGTGATCTGTTCTGCTAATTCTGTGATTAATTCCTTTCTTTGAAAATCTTTTTTTTTAATCTCATGAAAAGATTCATTAGTGAGAAGTAAATTCAGCCTCTACAATGAAATTTTTTCTCTGCCTAGACTGGACAGATGTTCATAATTCTATTCTCCAAATTCATCTCACTGAAAAGTTATTAAAAAAAAAAAAAAAGCTCCACTCAGAAAAACCCCTAACAACAACAAAGGGTATCCTTTGTCAAGATAGTGCCTTGTTGTTGTTAGATTGAATTGAAATCTACATCAATGGAATAATTCAGTCAGCTAAAAGAATTCCAAATTCCAGCAAAAGTAGGTGGGATTCCTGGAGAGATTATGACATTGGCGGCCAAGCATTTGGTATTCACTAGAGTGACAAAATAACGTGCTGATGGTCACACATGTGTTCCTAGGACACAGTTCCTAGTCTGTCTGAGCACACAGCAGAGGTAGTAAAGAGAACAAAGGCTTGGCAGTAAAACAAACGTGGTTTTTGAATTTCAGGTCTGCGGTTTACTAGCTGTGTGCCCTTGAAAATAGTCCTTAAATATTATAAAATATTTTTATATTTTATATTCCATTTACTAGCTGTGTGCCCTTGAAAATAGTCCTTAAATATTATAATATTTTTATATTTTATATTCCGTTTGCTAGCTGTGTGCCCTTATAAAATATTCCTCTTTATCACTGCTTCATCTGTAAAGTATGAATGATGGTACTTAACGTGTATGACTAAATACTTAAAAATTGTATACTTAAAATACTTGATAAATAAAATTGGTACTGAACAAGTAGAAACTATTAATATTTCTATTTATATAAGCATTATCATTATTACTTTTATTTATAGCATATCCATTCAAGTTCATTGGAAATAATTTAGGGCAAGTTAAGGGTAGTTTGGTAGCTATCCTTGGTAATAATGTCCAAGTTCAAGACACTCCTAAGTTTTGTTTTTCCTAGCTATTCCTAGGACTTATAAACAATGTATGTGAGAGAATTTCAAAAAAAAAAAAAAAAAAAAAAACCTCTCCACAAAAGGAAAACGCAACATTTCCAAGCACTGAGCATGATCTAGACACTCCATGTCAAGTATTTTTCATATGTTATCTAATTTAATCTTTATAACAACCACTTACGGTAAATGTTATTGCAAATGAAGGAAACACCACCTTTGAGAGGTGAAGCAACTTGCCAAATTCATACAGTAAAATTCAAAATTCATTTCAAGGCACATCCCTGAAGCCCTTACCCTTTTATTATGACTCAGTACTGTTTTCCATGTGATCCAGACTCTTCCTTATTCTCCAGTATGTGCAACCATTTAAGAGCAAAGCCACTATGGATCAGAAAAGAAAGTACCTTGACATTGAAAACCACGTCATTTTAAAGGTGCAACAAATGATTTTCTAATCGGGGAGTGATTCCTTTTGTTACCCATTCACAGTGCTCACACAAGGATTAGCTGTTCTTCCAAAAGTTCCACTACAGTCCTCAATAACCTTCACAAAGGTTCTCTTCACAAGCTGTCACTGCCTGTTGACCAATGGACACAAGAGCACCACTTTCTATTTAAGGACCACAATTAAATAGAATGAGCCATCTTCAGAGCCGGGGAAGGGACACGGGCTCTACTTGAGGATCAGAATTCCTTCCATTTGGTTGCTTCAGTTTAATGAGTGAAAAACTTCAGGGCTGGAGAGAATACCAACAGATATTGGCATCCACCACAGAGATCACATTTGAGGACAAGAGAATGCACTGTCCCTGAAAAAATAAAGAATGACATGGATGTTGAATAAGGTATAAAACAATAGAATGCAGTCATGTTCACTTTTTGTAAACTAAACCAAAATTGTGTTTTCTTGACTAAAAAAGACAAAAGAACGCATTCCTTTCCTCCATAGGAATGGGAGAAGGAGAAGAGAAGAGGAGAGGAGAGGAGAGGAGAGGAGAGGAGAGGAGGGGAGGGGAGGGGAGGGGAGGGGAGGGGAGGGGAGAAGAGAAAGATGAAGTAAACCACTATGCATTTTTGTCCTTTGTGCACTGCCTAAACAGATCTGACCAAGGAGCATTTGGGATTGGGAATCTAAGCTGTGTTGCCTATCTGGATTCCAAGGGTTTGTGCTACATGAATGAGCTCAATCAGAGATATTCCACTTGTTTCACTGATGCCTTTTTCTAATTTACCCACTTGGAAGGAACATATTTTTCTAATGTATGAAAGACTGACAATAGCCTGATAAAAACCACACTCTTTATGGCATGCATTTTTGTTAAGGATAAAATTATAGGTACTTAATTAACTTCTTACACACTCCGTTCACTCAGCATGTATCTACTGAGTTCCTTGGCCACGCCAGGCAATGATATAGCCATGAACTATACAGAGTCTGATCACAAGATCTGAGACTAGAGACCACAGAGATGGTAACCAGATTGCACTGCAGTTACTTTTAGCCTTTCACGGAGTTCTGTTCAGAACCTATAGTTACATGACTAGCAAAACTAAAACTGACAAGTTAAGATCACATAGGAGTCTAGAAGGGTCTCGTTATCAGGACAAACTAGATTGTCATATGTAAAATGCTGCTCCAACAAGTAATATTTCTCTCCATGAACTTTATCCAATGATTCAGAAAACTCTGCATATCCTTTGGATCTGAGAAACTGTAAAATTTCTATATTAATTTCACCAATTTGTGGAATATAGAATTAATCTCCCTAAGTCTACTACAAACTTTGCCTTTTGTTATTATATGACCAAGAGCAGGTTGTATGCTTCTGTTTCTCCTTTTAACATACTTGCCTTAAAATTGCTATGAAGATTAAATGAAATGTCAATAAAGTGACAAATATACTAATATTGTATATAATCTTCATCTTTAAAAAGCCTGAAAATATAACATTGGTGACAAATATGAATTTAATGGTGTGTGTTGTTTGAGGTTTGCTTTTTGTTCTGCTTTTGGGTTTGTTTTTTCCTTTAGTTTATTTTCACATTCATGATTCCCAAAAAGTTATTTATTTCACATATCTTGTATAAGGACCATGTAATTGGGGGATAATTTTCTGAATATCAAAAAAATATGAGTAGTAAAAACAATTATTATTCTGAAGCCCTGAAGTCCAGAGTTCAAACTTGCATCTGCTGATCCTCTATTTTAGACACTTGGATCTCGCTTATAATTTTTTTATGTATTTTTTCCTCTCCCTCAAAGGCTATTGGTAAGCAAATAATGCTTTGAGCACTGTTTTTCCTTTCAAGTTTTGGAGAGAAGTGCTGTTTTATTTTTATAATCTGCAATGTTTTATTTAGGAAATATAATAAATTTCATAACTGTAAACTATGTATTTAAATAACTATTCCTTCATTTATAAACTGATTTTACTCATAAACCTATTTCTTAAAATCAATAGAATGAGTGCATGAAAGAATGCATACGAAGCATGAGACATTATACTTGCCGTGATTTATACAGTTACCTACTACTAATTTGTGTTTGCATTTAATATTGAGAGGTTGAAATATAAATAGGTCCCCTTTCTCCACAGAAAACCATAAACCAGCATTAAAAAGATCTGTAATTAGGGTAGTTATTTCACTATCTTTCTTTGAAAAGAAAATACGATACAAAATTAGCATGGTTCAAATGTCGGTATTCATATGTTAGTACAGAAATCCTATAGTACAATGACTGCTTTGACAAATGAAGGTAAAGTCTTATGAAACTGCACAGACTAATTTCCTGGAATATTTTGTGGAAATTATCCTCAAGGAAGTGACTTCTAGACTGAGACCTGAAGGCAGGAGAAATAAGGTGAGTCAGGTCTTGAAGGTGAGATAAAGATCTATGCTGGATTCTAATCCATATTGTTAATTAAGATTTGTTGTATTTTCAGAATATTCTGCAAATTTGAACATATAATTGGTGATGGGAGTATTTCTTTCTGGCTTAGGGAAATTGTCTTAGTCTCTTACTTTTCAGTGGTATACAACACACAAGTTAAATGAGGAAAGGTTTATTTTGGCTCACAATTTGTAGAGATTTCAGTCCATAGTTACCTAGTTCCAAGGTGGGATGACATGGTAGGTGGGCATGGAAGCAGGCAGGAAGCAGAGAGTCCAGGAAGATTAGGGAGCACCCAAGAAGGCAGATAGACTCCTCCATGTCACACCCACAGTGACCCTCCTCTTCCAACCAGACCCCACCTCTTAACAGCTATATTGTCCCCCAAAACCAATCACCTCCTAAAGCCCCACCCTTGATTGAATAAGGCTTTTTGGGGACATCTAGATATAAATCACAACAGAAATTACTCTTACATCACAGAGCTTTAGATTCTTAACTTAGAAACTGAATTAAATGCTTTCCTTTTTGAGATAAGGAACCTGAAGTCTGAAGATAAATGAAAGTGAAGAGAGACAGAGATAAAGTAGCTAACATGATGGACACCATTTTGAGTTAAGAAAAATGACATGATACACACTTAATAAATGAGGAGACTGTGACTTACAGTTGTTAAATAGTTCACTCAAATAGTCACATGTTGGTAAGAATATATCCAGAAGCCAAATTCTTTCCTATAGTCTTTCAAAATCTAGACTCATTTGTCACTATACCCCCTGTGTAACATATGTGTTTATTCACATCTAAATTTATCTCCATAATGGCACTGAAATTATTTGCTTGTGTTTTTATTTTTATCTTAGTCTACAAAGTTTTGAGAATATTTTGCAAGCACATTTCCTGCTAACAGATAAACTCAACAATATTGTCAGATGGGTGAATGAATGGATGAATGCATGGATAGAAGAATGGATGGATGGATTGTGGATGGATGGATGGGTTACAGATGGATATATGAGAGATTATTTGACCAGATTTTTCTGAGGGTCTATCCAAACATTTCAAAAGTATTGTGACACTACCAAATAGTGTCATATAAATTTCTAAATATAATTAATGGTCTACATCTCAAAAAGTCAACAAAAAGCCAATCATAATTTTAAGCCAAAAGATATAGAACTAAATGATTTCCAATAAAATAGTAAGTGGCAAAACCAGGAACAGAAGTTATCCCCAGATCACAAGTTCCTTGTAGACACAGTCCATGACACAGTCCGTGACCATGCTCATTTGCATTATTTGACCTCTGAACATATTTGGCATGTATATGCTAAAAGACTAATCAATCAATCGTTCTGATTAACATCATGCTTGGTTGACCTTTTATATGACAGAACTTCTTTCAATTCTAAAATCAACATTTTCTGGTGAACAAAGAATTCTAGATTCATCCTTACAAGAAGAGAGCTTGATGTTTTGCCACACAGAGAATCTACTGTCTTTGTACTGAGATTCTGATGATACTGTCAGACATCAAATTAAATATTGACTATAGGCAGGAATGCTATGAAAAATGTCTAACAACTGATACTGTACATATGGACATCAACTATTTGGAACAGATTCCATGGTGTACCAGAATGATGTTTCAAAATATCAGAATGAATGCCGGTGTAAACAACCAGTCATATGCATCGTATGGAATAGAAATATCAGCTCTTCTCATAGGTCCTTAGAGATATGGAGCATAGGTGTGGTTAAAGGGCAGAGAGACACTGGTAAGAGGAAAGAGGACCATAGAATTCAGCTGTAAGAATTGACTTCAGAAATAGGGTAAAGTATAGCTTCTATAATTGAAATATGTATTCCATATCAAGCTTATAATAAGGTACAGGAGTTACTTAAAAGTCAGAGCATGAATCAGCTTGTATATGTGGTGCTAGATACTCTGAGGATTGATTTAGAGGTCCTGACAAATGATAGAATTGGTCCGATGCTGAAGGAGAGTAGAATTAAACCACTAGTTTAAAATAGAGTACCTGGTTTAGCTGTGAGGAAAGGAGAAAAACACTCTGATCTTGAAAAGATTATCAAATGTGTTATCAGGGCCAACTTCCATTCTTTGCTTTTCCTCCTTTTCTTTCTTCTCTCTCTGAATTAACTAGGGTCAATTTCTATTGTTGCAATCAGAGAAGAAATGGCACATAAGTTACTTAGCCTTGTTCTGGACACAACATCCTTGTTAATTCTATCTAATTTCATTAGCTCTTAGAACATCCTTCTGCTTACTCATTAAGTGTTTCTGCACATGTACAAGTAATGTAGGGTTTTTGTTTTAAAATACCTTAATGCAACATGACGGAAAAACTAACAAGATTAGTCTGTGTCATAATGGGCTTTTCTCTAATGATTTTCTGTAGGAGACACCACTGTCAGCCTCAAAACATTGCCAGCTTTCTAACAGTCTTTGCCCACAGCCCAATTCCTCAGTTCATGTTGCTTTTTCTACCACAAATGCCCTTCCTAACACCTCCTGCTGTACAAAGCATATTTATCCATACAGACGGATGTAAATTTCAGCTCCATGAAGCCTTTCCTATTTCCCAAGATAGAACTCATTACTGCACATCTGTGATTCCTGGCAGCAGCACTGCTGTTGGAACAGCGCCTCAGTTGCCTTGAACTGCAGGTAACCATCTTCTCAAGTAATTCATCTGGAGTTATCCATAAAAGTTATACTTTATGACTCACTGACATAAAGATGAATACATCACTATTATATATTAAAGTATTTACTTTAACCTAAAAGTTCATTATTTTCTTCCAATTTTGAAAGTAAATAAAACACTTTCATGGACACATAAAAGCAAAATGGGACTTTGAAAATATGCCCACTGTCTAACAAATAAATTGTGTGTGTGTGTGTGTGTGTGTGTTTTCATGCTCATGCACATGTGCTCACTCTCATTTATACATTTTTCTCATTTTACAATTCACAGTTTAATGGGACTTCTTTGAAGAAGGTTGACACTAGTTCTTAAATCTGTCAATGGTACTAAGGAGATAAGGGTTATATTATTTGGTTTCAAGAAGATATTTTAATAGAGGCTTATATTTTTCCCAATTGAATTTATAATGATTCTTTTTTAAGAAAAATCTAAACACATTGACAGTTTGCTAACAAAACTTTTTCTTCAAAGAAAAATTAGATCGAGGATGACTGGGGGCAATAACAGTCATGCTTCTTTTGGGTACATAACAATCTATAGCAATATTTGAGTTAATCTGAAATAAGATAACTGTACTTTGGATGATGTTTCACAATTTACAAAGCACCTTCACATATATTATTTATATGATTAGTTTACCAAACCTGAAATGTATCATTTATTTTTTTTATTTGACAGGCAAGAAAAGCAAGATGAAGAAAGATAAAATAACTTGTCCAAGGTCACACAGCTGGTAGTGCAGTCTGGGAGTCATGCCCAGTACTGCTAATGCCACAGCTCCATCTTCTCTGTGCTATATTACGCTGCCTGTGGGAAAAAAAGCATCTTTGTAAACATATACACGAAAAAATGCTGATCTCATTCTCTAAATAGATTGATGCTGTTTTAGGAAACCAAATCAGATTTCTGAAGATGTAATTTTATTTTAGCTTTAGTTCTATAATATTTTATTGAAAATATGGTTGACAATCTATTTTTAATGGAAATCAGAACTGAATGATACGTTTAATTTATATGTTCTATTGATCACGAACTTTGATCAAAATTACCATAAATATGTCAGAAATTTATAGTTAAGGGAGGAAAAAACAGTATAGTGCTAACTGGCCACAAAATTTAGCCTCTCTGAGATCCAGAAACTAGACATTTGAAAAATAACAGCTAGACGGAGAAAAAGAGAAGTAGATTACCAGGGAACTGGGAAGGAACTGACAGAAAAAATTAAAGCTAAGGAGAAACTGAAGACATAGATCATGATGTAGAGAAAAGAACAAAACAGTCTAAAAGCATACCCTGGCTTATACCTCCCAGGGAGGGGAATCTGGCCCCAAAGAGGTAAGCATCCAGGGCCAGGAGCTTCAGGGAGAGATGGTGAAAGGGCCAGCAGCACAGTTTCCAGGAAAATGTGTGAACTATAAAAGCAACAGAAGGTTTTGCTGTAAAAGGACTCTCCATCCAGGAGGCAATAGCAAGAGAGGGATTCTAACACACCCTGCCGTGTTGCCATGTTCACAGAGAGTGTTAATCAAGCACTATTTTTGGAAATGGTTGGTTATTTAAATTTAGAATTCAGAACAACAAAAACCAACTCACTTCCTCGTTTCCACTGTTACACTCCCACAGTGATTGACTGAGACATAGCAACACAAGACAACCTCAAACAGGGAGTTGCTACAAAGAGAATCCCTGAGAAGTTTAAGTGCATGCCAGGAAACACATGCGCTGTACTACCTGTAGGTAGAAGCCATGGCTGGCTTGCGTGGGTCTGAAGGTGTTGAGTATTTGAACACTTGCTCTGCTGCCTATGTCCAGGACAGATCTAAGTATAATAGCCTTCTCAGTCATCAGTGTGAGCAAGGATACACCTTAGCTTGGGCACTATCACAGCCAGGGGTAATCATAGGGGACTGTGGGGTGGAGAGCACATCTGACAAGCCAAAAGGCCATAGAGCTGGGCAGTGAATGCCTTGACTTGCTGGACTCCAAAACTGTGAAAGCAGTCCTAAGAAGGAAATTTATAGCTGTTAATTCCTACATCAGAAAAAGAGGAATCCAAATAAATTACCTAAAACTCAGATCCTAAAACACTTTTTGTCATTTCACGGCATAACCATGGGAGTGTCACACTCATATTAATTTTTTAGAATATTTCACTGATGAACCAATTTTAATGTTATGAGTTTATTAAACAATATGTGGTTAACAGGAAAAAAATCACAAAATAAAATATTGTATTTTAAATATTTATTATTTATAAAATAGCATCAAATTTTTCAACAACAACTCATTTTTGGTATACAAAGACCAAAGAATGGCAGAAATGAATTCCTTAATGGACTACAATGAAAATTCCAATAGCACTCTACAAAAACATTATCTTTACTTCAATTATCACACCTAAGGCTGTCTCCATACATGAAAACAACATGTTCTGTAGACATGTATCGCTTACGCTGGCAGCACATGTGTTTGTTTTCCTGGCCTTTTTTGTAGGACATACTTGTTACGCTGGTCTTGCTATTTTGTCAGGAGGTTCTTACTATAGTATACAATGTGTTAACAGGAACACAAAATATCAATAAAATAAAGTATTAAATTCTGAATATGTGTTGCATATTTAGGATAAACATCATTTTCACATCAGCTGGGTAGTATTTACAAAACCTAAAACACAATATCAGAAATAAATTCCTATGAACTACAATGAAAATATTAGTAGCACTCAACAAAAAAACTTTTACTTTAGTTATCAAACCTAAATAATAAAAAAAAATGTCAATAAAATATCAAATATGTGATGAATGCTTAGAATAGACATCAATTTTCACATAAGCTGGGTACTTGTTTACAAATCCTAAGAGATGTAAAATTAATCAAACAATACAAGAACTAAGTTGCTTCACTACTTTAGTTATCTTTTCAGAAATTTCAGGTGTGTGACTTCTAAGCTCTACTATGTCCTTGTCTCCTGAACTTATTCTGTGTGGGCTGGAGGTCTGAGACGGTATTTTGTTCCTTCACCTTGATATTTTCTTTTTTTTTTTTTTTTTTTTTTTTTTTTTTTTTTTTTATTTAAGAGGAAAAAGAGAAAAACACAAAACAAACCAAAGCGGCGTAAGGGTACACGCAATACAGAACTACAAAACAAAACAAAACAAAAAACCATAACAGTAAGAAATTACCTGCTAGTAGATTACACACTATTTTCTTGAAAATAGTTCCTCAAATCACAGTATCAAAGAACACAAGGTGGACATTCAAACAGGGAGACTGCAAACAGCTGTGTTCAATGTTCCAAAAACATTGATAAAGTCAGCTATTTAACACCCCCAAACACACTTGCTGTTATATCCGTTAGAGCTCCTTTTCTTTTTTTTTTTTCCCTCTATTTTTTACAACAAAATTTACACGTCTTGGATTTTATTACTCCTTAGTGCTTATTACTTTCTTTGGGGGGGGGGGGGAGAATACAGTCAAATATGGAAAAACAAAGCTGTCAGTCAATACCAAGGATAGACGTAGCACATGGTGTAGAACAGAGTACAAGTTTATCAACAATGGTTGTCAACGTTGTCCCTTGTTTCCTTAAAAAGAATTGTCTATCTTATTAGATATTATAAAGTTGGACAAAACAGTAGAGAACAAGACCAATAAAACTTAGGCGTTGTAAACATTACAGGACTTCCAAAGAAGACAATAGTCAAACCAGAATGGGTATCTTAGTGAATCTTATTGTCTTCAAAGTAGTTGCCTATGTCTTCAAACTTGATACTATCATATAGAATGGAACAGAGTCTAATCAGTCAAAACAAGATCGTGGGAGTACTACAGGACTTCAAAACAAGTTAATAGGAAATCGAAAAGAGTTACTATTTATATATCCTAATTTTTTTGAATTTTTTCTTTAATTAAGACAAACATAAGAAATGACTAAATAATTTTTTTTGAAACAATAAGGGGGAGATTGAGATAAAACAGGACATAACAATATAACAATAGAGGTCACAGCATGACTGTTTCAATAACCTAGTACTTCACCACCTTATAACCTGACTTAATAGTAGTTACCATAGTGTCTTTTTCCTTGAAATATTTGGGTAAAACTTCATATACTCTAGCTTCAAATATTTTCATATCAAGAAGCCCAGAATAAAGCCTTTCTAATTAATGAGTGAAAACTTTATAAGGCTTCAAGGCCACCTAATGGGGAATCATGATTACCACATATTTTTATATATTTGAATCATTACTTACATTAGGGAAACTATTCGGTATTCACACATGCGAGATTGATTTATTTCACTTATGAGTATGGTCTCAAGCTGTGCCCATTTATTGATAAATATCTCAATGTGATCCTTCTTTATAGCTGAATAATACTCCATTGTATAGAAATACCACAACTTTTTTATCCATTCCTCAGTTGATGGGCACTTGGGTTGTTTCCAAGATCTGGCGATTACAAATTGTGCTGCTATAAACATAGGTGCACATATATCACTGTGGTATGATGCTTTCAGTTCTTCTGGGAATATGCCTAGAAGTGGAATAGCTGGAATAAATGGGATTTCCAGTCCCAACTTTTTGAGAAATCTCCAGACAGATCTCCACAAAGGCTGTACCAGTCTACACTCCCACCAGCAGTGCAGGAGAGTTCCTTTTTCCCCACAGCCTCTCCAGCATTTGTTGTCGGTTTTCTTGATCCTGGCCATTCTTTCAGGAGTGAGATGGTATCTCAGTGTGGTTTTAATTTGCATTTCTCTAATGACCAATGATGATGAGCATTTTTTCATGTATTTATTTGCCATTTGCATTTCTTCATCTGAGAATTGCATATTCATCTCAGATGCCCATTTTTGGATTGGATCTTTGAATTTCGGAGGTCTGAGTTTCTTTAATTCTTTATATGTTTTAGACAAGAGGCCCTTGTCTGAGAGAGAGTTCACTAAAATCTTTTCCCAGTTTGTGGGTTTTCTTTTCACTATGCTGGAGATTTCTTTTGACATGCAGAAACTTTTTAATAAGAAGTGGTCCCAGTTATTGATTCTGGGAAGTATTTCCCGTGCGGTTTGAGTCCTGTTCATGAATTCTTTACCTACTCCTATGTCTCCAAGGTTTCTACCTATTTTGTCTTCCAATAGATTTAGTGTTTCTGTTTTAATATTCAGATCTTTGACCCATTTACATTTTAATTTAGTACATGGTGATAGACATGGGTCTAGCTTTAGTTTTCGGCAAATGGAGAGCCAGTTTTTCCAGCACCATTTATTAAAGAGACTGTCGTTCTTCCAGTGAACCTGCTTGGCTCCTTTATCAAAAATAAGGTGGTTGAGTGTGTTCGTAGTTGTGGTTGTATCTTCTAATCTATTCCACTGATCTTCAGCTCTGTTTTGATTCCAATACCATGTTGATTTTACTACTGTTGCTTTGTAGTATAACTTCAAGTCAGGGATTGTGATGCCTCCTGCTTTGTCTTTGCTGCTTAGAATTGCCTTTGCGATTCTAGGTCTCTTCTGGTTCCAGATGAAATTTAGGAGTGATTTCTCTAGATCTATAAGGTATGTTGATGGTATTTCTATTGGGATTGCATTGAATCTGTATAACAGTTTTGGGAGAATGGCCATTTTCACAATGTTTGTTCTTCCTATCCATGAGCAAGGGATGTCTTTCCATTTTCTGAGATCATCTTCAATTTCCTTTTTCAGTGTATTATAATTTTCACTGTATAAGTCTTTCACTTCTTTCGTAAGAGTAATTCCTAAATATTTCATTTTTTTGCTTGCTAATGTGAATAGTCCAGTTTCTCTTATTTCCCTCTCTGTAATTTTGTTGTTCGTGTATAGGAATGCTATTGATTTCTGAGTATTGATTTTGTATCCAGCCACATTACTGAATTTATTTATTGTATCTAAGAGTATTTCAATGGAGTTTAGGGGGTCTTCTATGTAGAGTATCATGTCATCTGCAAACAATGATAATTTAACTTCTTCTTTTCCTATCTTTACCCCTTTTATTTCTCTTTCTTGCCTAATTGCTCTGGCTAGTACTTCCAGTACTATATTAAATAGGAGTGGTGATAAAGGACATCCTTGTCTTGTACCCGATTTTAAAGTAAAGGCTTTCAATTTTTGGCCATTTAGTATGATGCTGGCTCTTGGTTTGTCATAAATGGCCTTTATTATATTGAGGTAAAGACCATTTATTCCAATTTTCTGTAAAGTTCTTATCATGAATAAGTGTTGGACCTTATCGAAGGCTTTTTCTGCATCTATAGAGATGATCATGTGATTCTTATTTTTGGCTTTATTGATATGGTGGATTACATTTATTGATTTGCGTATGTTGAACCATCCTTGCATTCCTGGGATGAATCCCACTTGGTCATGGTGTATAATCTTCTTGATGATTTGCTGGATCCTATTTGCCAATATTTTATTGAGGATTTTTGCATCTGTGTTCATTAGGGAGATCGGTCTATAGTTCTCTTTTATAGTTGGGTCTTTCTCAGGTTTTGGTACTAGAGTAATATTTGCTTCCAGGAATGACTTAGGAAGGATTGCTTCCCTTTCAATTTCATTGAATAGTTTGAGGAGTGTCGGCATTAGGTCTTCTTTATATTTCTTGTAGAATTCTGCAGTGAATCCATCTGGGCCTGGGCTCTTCTTGGTGGGCAAGGACCCAATTACATTCTCAATTTCATTAGCAGAGATTGGGTTATTCAACAGTTTTATATCCTCTTGATCTAGCTTTGGTACTTCATATGCTTCTAAGAATCTGTCTATTTCTTCTGTGTTATCAAACTTTTGAGAGTAGAGGTTTTCGAAATAGGTGTTGATGATCCTCTGTATTTCTATTGGGTCTGTAGTGATTTCTCCTTTTTCATTTCTTATTGCATGAATTTGAGCTTTTTCTTTCCTTTTTTTAATAAGGTTGGCTAGGGGCTTATCGATTTTATTTATTCTTTCAAAGAACCAACTCTTTGATTCGTTGATTCTTTGGATTGTTTTCTTAGTCTCTATTGCATTGATTTCTGCTCTGATTCTTATAATTTCCTCTCTTCTTTTGGCTTTGGGCTTGACTTGCTCTTCTTTTTCTAGCTGTTTGAGGTGTAGCATCAAGTTATTTACTTGTATTCGTTCTGTTTTCCTGATGTGGGAACTCAGTGCAATAAATTTTCCTCTCAGAACGGCTTTCATTGCATCCCACAGATTCCGGTAAGTTGTATCTGCATTTTCATTTTCTTTTAGGTATTGTTTAATTTCTTCTTTAATTTCTTCTGTGACCCACTGATTACTCAAGAGTGTGTTATTTAGTTTCCATGTGTTTGCGGAATTTTTGCAGTATCCTTTGTCATTAATTTCTAATTTCAGAGCACTATGATCCGATAATATGCAAGGGATGATTTCAACTCTTTTGCATTTGCTTAAATATGTTCTGTGAGCTAATATATGGTCTATTTTAGAAAATGATCCATGTACTGCTGAGAAGAATGTGTATTCTGATGTTGTTGGGTGGAACATTCTGTATATGTCTATCAAACCCATTTGTTCACAGGTGTGATTCAGTTCTGTTATTTCTTTGCTCATTTTCTGTCTGGTTGATCTGTCCCTTGGTGTCAGTGGTGTATTAAGGTCTCCTGTTACAATTTTGTTACTGATAATTTGAGTTTTCATTTCTGTTAATAATTGTTTTATATAACTGGGTGCTCTGGAGTTTGGTGCGTATATATTTAAGATAGTTATCTCTTCCTCTTGGAGTTTTCCCCTTACGAGTATGTAGTGACCTTCTTTGTCCTTTATGGTCATTGTTGGTTTAAAGTTCACATTGTCTGCAAACAGAATGGCTACTCCTGCCTTTTTTTGGATTCCTGCTGCATGAAGAATTGTTTTCCATCCTTTGACTTTCAGTCTGTGAGTATCTTTCTGGGTTAGATGGGTTTCCTGTAAACAGCATATGGTTGGATTTTGTTTCTTGATCCATTCTGCTAGTCTGTTTCTTTTGATTGGTGCATTGAGACCATTTACATTAATGGTTATTACTGTTAAATGCTGGTTAATTGTAGGAATGTTATCTCTCTGCTGTTGCATCTTTATCTTTCGGTTCTGTTTAATTATTTGCTTTGCTTAGTGGTTTTTTCCTTTGTGTATCTAAACTGTCTTTCAATATTTTTTGCAGGGTTGGTTTGGTGTTCATGAAGTTCTTCAGCTGTTCTTTGTCATGGAAGTATCGTATTGCACCATCTATTTTGAATGATAGTTTTGCAGGATATATCAGTCTTGGTTGGAAATCATTTTGCTTCAGGATCTGGAATACTTCACTCCATGCTCTTCTTGACTTTATCGTTTGTGCTGAGAAGTCTGCTGTGATTCTGATAGGTTTTCCTTTATAAGTGATTTGTCTTTTCTCTCTGACAGCTTTTAATAATCTATTCTTGTGTTGGATTTCTGGGATGGTGACTATTATATGTCTGGGTGTAGTTTTATTTTGGTTATGACTGTTTGGAGTTCTATATGCTTCACTGATCCTGATATCAGTTTCTGATCTCATGCTTGGGAAATTTTCAGCTCTTACTTCTCTAAATATCCTCCTGACATCCTTCATGTTGTCTCCCTCTTTTTCATTAATCCCTATCATTCTTATGTTATTCTTCTTTGCATCGTCTTGCAGTTGTTGAATTGTTGTTTCCTGGTTCCTTGTTATTTTCAAAAGATCTTTCCTTTCCTGTTCACTAGCTGCAATCCTGTCTTCAAGGTCTGAAATTCTATCTTCACTTTCATTAAGGCGGTTTTTACAACTTTCAGTGGAGTTTTTTATTTCCTGTATATCTCTGTGCATCTGCATTATGTATTCTGTTTGTTTCTTATATTGGTCGTCTAGGGATTCTATCTTTTTGTTTAGTTCCTCCAATTTTTTATCTGTGTTTTCTTTAGATATATTTAGAATCTCTTTCATTTCTTTTATCATTTCTTCTTTTATCTGGGAGATTATTTCGAGTTTGAATTTCTTTAAAGCTTCCTGGAGTTGCTTGTCAATTTCAGTGGCTATTGTGTCTGATATATGAGGTGGATGGGATATATTTTCTTCTATATACATCGCTCCTAGGGTTTCTTGAGATGGGCTGGAGGTTTGAGGTTGTAATTTGGTCTTTCGTTTTGTCATTTTCCTATATTTCTGTGTTTCAAGTGTTACTTGAAAGCTTCCTCAGGATCTGTTGAAAATCCCCTTCTATGTTTGGAGCTACTGGGACTCTGGCGCTGCGCTACTCCAAGCCATTAGGCCTACAGAACCAGTGGCCCTCCTCTGCCTGCTCAGAACTCCGCAGTTCCAGACAAGCTGGGCCTCAGGGACACTGTGCGCCCACCTGCCCCTTGGAAGCTCCACAGTTCTTCAATCGCAGCCGGGTTAGGGTACTCACCACAGGCCGCAGTGCTTCAGGAACCTGTGGACCCTCCCTGGTTGCAGAGATATCCACAGTCCTCCAGACACGCAGAGAGGCCAGTGAGGGCACCCCAGATCTGCCCAGCTCCTCCTCTGCAGACCTGTGGCCAGGCGCGGCTGCTAAACAGGCTGGGCTAGGCTGGTAGTGTGGGCCAGCCCACCTATTGGGAGCTCAGCAGGTCTCCAAATGAAGCCGGGAATGGGGAGGCTGATGTGGAAGCCTTAAACCCACCTCTCTCCTTCACTGCACCTGGAAGCCTGAGGGAACTCCAGCAGTCTGGGCGCAGAAATCCAGAGTCCTCCAGACACGCAGAGAGGCCAGTGAGGGCACCCCAGATCTGCCCAGCTCCTCCTCTGCAGACCTGTGGCCAGGCGCGGCTGCTAAACAGGCTGGGCAAGGCTGGTAGTGTGGGCCAGCCCACCTATCGGGAGCTCAGCAGGTCTCCAAATGAAGCCGGGAATGGGGAGGCTGATGTGGAAGCCTTAAACCCACCTCTCTCCTTCACTGCACCTGGAAGCCTGAGGGAACTCCAGCAGTCTGGGCGCAGAAATCCAGAGTCCTCCAGACACGCAGAGAGGCCAGTGAGGGCACCCCAGATCTGCCCAGCTCCTCCTCTGCAGACCTGTGGCCAGGCGCGGCTGCTAAACAGGCTGGGCTAGGCTGGTAGTGTGGGCCAGCCCACCTATTGGGAGCTCAGCAGGTCTCCAAATGAAGCCTGGAATGGGGAGGCTAATGTGGAAGCCTCAAACCCACCTCTCGCCTTCACTGCACCTGGAAGCCTGAGGGAACTCCAGCAGTCTGGGCGCAGAAATCCAGAGTCCTCCAGACACGCAGAGAGGCCAGTGAGGGCACCCCAGATCTGCCCAGCTCCTCCTCTGCAGACCTGTGGCCAGGCGCGGCAGCTAAACAGGCTGGGCTAGGCTGGTAGTGTGGGCCAGCCCACCTATTGGGAGCTCAGCAGGTCTCCAAATGAAGCCTGGAATGGGGAGGCTGATGTGGAAGCCTTAAACCCACCTCTCTCCTTCACTGCACCTGGAAGCCTGAGGGAACTCCAGCAGTCTGGGCGCAGAAATCCAGAGTCCTCCAGACACGCAGAGAGGCCAGTGAGGGCACCCCAGATCTGCCCAGCTCCTCCTCTGCAGACCTGTGGCCAGGCGCAGCAGCTAAACAGGCTGGGCTAGGCTAGTAGTGTGGGCCAGCCCACCTATCGGGAGCTCAGCAGGTCTCCAAATGCACCCGGGAATGGGGAGGCTGATGTGGAAGCCTTAAACCCACCTCTCTCCTTCACTGCACCTGGAAGCCTGAGGGAACTCCAGCAGTCTGGGCGCAGAAATCCAGAGTCCTCCAGACACGCAGAGAGGCCAGTGAGGGCACC
Organism: Cavia porcellus; assembly: GCF_034190915.1. NCBI lineage: Eukaryota > Metazoa > Chordata > Mammalia > Rodentia > Caviidae > Cavia > Cavia porcellus. Next base: position 25,349,458 of record NW_026947487.1, on the reverse strand, counting down.
CCAGATCTGTCCAGCTCCTCCTCTGCAGACCTATGGCCAGGCGCGGCTCTCACCTTGATATTTTCTTGTGTTCCTCCAAACCAGGCCATTGCTGCATCCCAAGTGTTTCCTGGATTGCTGTCAGTTCCTAGGTGTAGTAGATTGAACCAAGCATCTGGACTGGGGCCCTGGAGTGGAGGAAAAGAACAGGGTGGTGGTTTACTGATGCTCTACTGATGGTATCAGGACCTCGGGACATGGCCAGTCCTGGGCTTGCCAGATCTTTCTGGGTTTGCTGGCATGTGGTCCTGGGAGGTAGCTTCTCTGGTCTCAGCAGATCTCTCCCAGCCACTGACACATGGCCATGAGTCCTGGCTCCTTCTCTGGGCCTATGCTGGGCTTGCTGGATAGCTATTTTGAAGACAACAAAAGGCATTATAGTAGCCATTGCTGATTTCCTATTATCTTGTTTTGAAGTTCTGTATCATTTTCATTGTTTTGTTTCATCTAGCCTTATTCTGTTTGTTTTGCTTGATTTTATTATGTCTAATGGTATAGGCAGGTATTTTGAAGATAACAAGATATATTATGGTAACAATTTTTGATTTCCTATTATCTTGTTTTGAAGTCCTGTATTACTTTCATTGTTCTGATTTTCTTTATTCTGTTTTATTTTGTTTGGTTTTATTCTCTTTAAAATCAAAATATAAAACCTAATAGACAACATCAGAAATAAACACCTATGTGAGCTTCAATGTGAACATAAGTGAAAGCCTACCTCAGAAAGAATCTTTGCTTCAAGTGTCACATCCAAGGCAGTCTTCACACAAGATGACCGCATGTCTCACTTACACTGACAGCACATGTACTTCGTTTTCCTTTCCAATGTGCTGGTCAACTTGTGCTCAGGCCATTCTTGTCACCTCTCCTCTCTTCCTGTTTTGTCAGGACCTTCCTACTGTGTTGCACCACATTCTCTGAACAGGGAAATAAGATATCAATAAAATAAATCTGTTTTTGTGCCAGAACCATACTGTTTTTATCATTGAAACTTTGCAATATAATTTGAAATTAAAAAAGATATCAATAAAATAAAATATCAAATCTATAATGAGTGCTCAAAATAGAAATCAACATTTTCCCATAAGCTGTTTACTTGCTTACAAAACCTAAGAGATACTATTTGATATAAAAACATATGTGAACTACAGTGAAAATACCAATAGAACTCTACAACAAAAATAATCTTTGCTTCAGTCATCACACATGAAAATTGCATATTTCATGCAATACAAGTATCACTTACACTAATAGTAAGAATGGTTTGTTTTCCTGTCCTTTTTTGTAGGGCACAGTTGACATTCTTTTTGTTTGTCATAGTAGGTCTTTGTGATGCTAGGCTTGCCTATTCACCTTCAGCTCACCAGTATGCTCCACAATTTTTTGTGTATGTAGTTCTCTGGGAAGCAACATTTTGTTTTCCTCTGCTGTAAATTAGTTCTTATGAGTTCCAGTCCCAGTTCTCTAAGAAAATTTCTCTGTAGTATTTAGTAAATTATTAAAGTATTTATACTACACACATTTAGTATAAAGTAAATCAAAACCATTGGCCAATGCTTTGTACTTCAAGTGATATCATAGTTACTTTGTAACTCATCTATAACATTTGGTTTTACCGTAGAATGTTCCCATATCAGATTTCCATTTTATTGAGATTTGCCTATCAATATTTCCAACATGGTGGAATGTTGACATCAAAATGACCAGTTTGTTTTTCTTTGCCATATATGAGGCCAATGTAAATTTTTCTGATATCCAGAGATTGTACTAACAATTCTCTGTTTTGAAATTGCTACATTTCATTTGAAATTTCTGCCTTGTTCTTGTGCTGATCAACTTGTGCTCAGTTAGTAAATGTAACATCAAATGGAAACTGATAAGCCAATTGTCAAATGTCACATTCTGATTAGTTCAGGAGATGGGAGTACCAAGTATGTTCACAACATCATTTTCCTTGTTACTATACCAATAAGGACTCATTGGCTGAGTTCCAGGATAAATGTCTAAATTAAAATCATGATAAGTCTTCACATCTACAAGGTCATAAATTTTTATGCATATTTTGACTTATCAATTTTCTGTATGTCTTTTACATGCTTGTGATCACCACAAGAAATCCCTGTTAAGTAGAGCAGTTATAAATGTTTTCAGTTCAGCTAATGAGGTGCAATGCTAAATTTATTTTTCTACATGATTATTGGTTCATATAGAATGTTTTCCTTTCATTTCAGTCTTTGTGTATTTCACAGCATCTTGTAAAATTTTGGTAGCACAATTCACAAAAGATAAATCTTGGAAATGGTCTCTGTAATAGGTGAATAGGTAAAGAAAAATGTGGTATTTATACATAAGAGTATAAATGGCAGAGTACTACTCTGCCATAATGAAAGATTAACTTGAGTCATTTGTAGGAAAAGGTTATATCTTGAGACCATAATGTTAAATGAAATCAATGAGACTCACAAGTTTAAACATCACATAGTTTCTCTTTTATGAGAAAACTAAAATATAAATAAAAGATAAATAATAGGAAATAGAAACAGAGATCTTTTTTAGATGAGAAGAGAGCCAAGAGATGGAAGAAGGGAAACAGAGAGAAGAAAAGGTTATAAAATAAAAGAATTAAAATGTGTTGTGTACATGTATCAATCCCAAAAGGAATGTGATCATTACGTACTAGAAACATATACTAATAAAAATTTTAAAATTTCAAAAATCTCTACAGGTAGATATGTATTTTTAACTCTAAATCCCAAATCTCTGTTCTTTAGGATGTTGACTTTTTCCTCTTTTTTTTTTTCTCTTTCTAGTCTCTTAAGCCCATTCTCTTTGAGTAAATGAGCTGAAATAAACTTGACTTTGAAAGTTTTTAATGAATCTTTTTGTTCCTGAAAAGCATGATTTCATCACAGAAGAAATGTCATTTCACAAGGCTTATCTTGAGAAAGACAAAGTTCTGCCTAGTGTAAAAGCTAAATTACACATATCCACAAAATAAATGAGGTTTACTAAACTTAGTCATCATGGAGCTCCAGTCTGCACAACAAGAAACGAGCAAAACAGAGAATGAGACTTGAGAGATTTCCAAAGACCTTATACCCTAGTGTCATACAATGCACAAATTGACTGTGTCAAGTACAAATGTGATAGTAGTTCTTACTGTTCAGTAAGCTAGTCTGGTCAAAAACAAATTATATTAAACTATGCAAGGTCAAGAAGTAAGTAATTGAAAAAGTGGAATATGTATATAGCATCTCAGTTCAATTTCATTTGTATTACAAAAAAAGAGTTGATGAATGTAAGACGTATCTCATATTTCTGAAGTTTTAAAATATTTGTCTTATTTTATTCAGAAATAAAATTATTTTAATTTTAGAGATTCTTGACTTTACAAATCTTACATCTTATTTGCAATAAAAATTTTTATTGTGTACAGTCAGGGTGCTGACTTTGTTTTTAACATACACAATCTAATTTTACTATGCATTCTAAATTCTATACATTCTAAATTCTCAACGTTTTTGGTCTCAAGATCATAAAATAGAACGCAGATTCCACAGAGTCCCATGAAGCTAGACTGCTTTATCTATAGTCCATATCATAACCAGAAACTCAACAGTTCATCCTGCCCTACATAGCAACCAGAATCAACACAGCAATGAAGCCCTTGAAGCAATATTTGTATAGTATACATTCCTTGTCCTCAGGCAAATTTGTTGTTATAATGGTGAATTTCATTTGAAAACCTAAGAATAATATTTGTTTCCCCATATTTTACTAATTGTCCCATGGAATGATGCCAAAACTTTAAATAAACTTTAATGGAACTAAAAGGAGACAATTACACAGATGGGGTGCTTCACAGATGGGCAGCAGGCATTAGGGATACTTTTAACAACAGTGGTAGAAGATCTACAACAGGCTAAGCATGTGCTAAGTACTAAAGACACAATAAAGAAGACAAAAGCCCAATCTCATGCAGCTAGATGGGACTATCATTATCTTACCCCAAAAACCTAGCAGACTGATGAGTATATAATTATGTGCTCAATAAATCTTTGCTGACTCAATGGAAGGCTTGTTTACTATTGCAACAAGGCTGATAGAAATGCAGTCAGATATAGAATCTCTCAGCCAGAGGTTCAGAGTAAGTAAAAGGTCAGACGTGAATGGAATGAGAGCAATAATAATAGGTTTAGCTGGAGTTAGACAACATGGAGGAGAAAAGTCCCATGAAAAAGATTCTTAAAGTGAAAGATGTAAGTGAATTTTATCAGATGAAAAATGAAGCAATGAAAACACGAGAAAAATGGAAAATTTACAATATTTACTTTGAAATGCAAATGAATCCACTGATAGTAAACAATATTTGTTAATTTAAACAAAGCTTTATTTTTTTTATAGTATTGGGAGTTGAGCCAAGGGCCCTGACACTAAACTGCACCCCCAGATCCCCAACCCTTTTTATTGTGTATTGTGACAGGTTCTCACTAAATTGGCCAGGATGAGCTCAAACTTGAAATTCTCTTGCCTCTGCTGCTAAGAGTACTGAGATTACAGGTGTGTGCCACTATATCCAGTGTCAAAGTGTAAATTTTAGAACAAATTTGGGGCCATTAATTATGAGTTGCCTGTCATTCACAAGATCAGCAAGTTTTGAAAAACTTGCTAAACATTGTTTTCTCATAGTATTCCTTGGGCAGTTTTTGAAACTAGTTTTTAACTTAAACAATGTGTGCTATAGATGACATGATGAGAATTATTAAAAATGAAATTAAATTAGTTTTTTAAGAAAAAAACTAAAACATATGTAATTCATGACTAAGAAAATTTTTTTAGTTTCACTTTTAACAAAATTGCATTTAACAGTATAGTAGTAACTTTTTTTTCTTTTTCTTTTTTTATCGGTACCAGGGATCGAACTCATGACCGCCTGCTTGCAAGGCAGGTGCTTATGCCACTGAGCTAAATCCCCAGCCCCTATAATAGTAATTTGTGTTATTCTACTGACAACACATTTTACATCTTCACAATGAACCTTTGATATATTTGAATTAATAAAATTGGAAGCAGAAATATAAGCAAGTTATTATCTTAATTAAGCTGATCAAGATTTGAGATATTTCAGCTGTTGGTGACATTTTGGCTATGGGAACATTTTGCATTAAAAGTCATAAATCTTAAAGGACAATTTCTACCTAATCTTCATAAGAGATGGGTACTGTTAACAAATATATTGAGATATGATTTTAATAATAATCATTCTGATATTTAAAATGTAGCCAAATGTTTAAGAGCTATATACTCCCCAAACAGTCCTAGCCTTTGTCACTGCCAGCAGAGACATTTCTATTCTAAAACATGACAAGGTTGAAAGCCCTTTCTAAATAGAGGTCTAGACTTTCCAATAAGATGCTTTATGCTGTCTTTAGACATTAAAAAAATACAAGTATTACACATTTTCCCAAAGATCTGAATATAATAAATGCATTGCTTTCATTTTAAAATTTATCATGGAGAAAAAATCTGAATTACAAGACAAAATTTTACCTGTTCAATGATAGTTTAGAGGTGAAAGTTCATGTTTCATTTTATAATATATAATTTGGTCTTATAAGTAATCAACTGCTTAGACATTATATTAAGGTAAGATTTACAGTATCTCAAGTGATTCAAAGAATAATATATAAAATTTTAAGTTTATTTGAATTAAAATATAGTTTGTGAACCAGGAATTTAGCTTAGCGGCACCTGCCTTGCAAGCATGTGGTTGTGAGTTTGATCCCTGATGCCAAAAACAAAACAAAACAAAAAATATATATATACTTTGCTTCAATGATTTGGAACTTACATAGTTTATTCTTGTGAAAGCTTATGAAAAATTAAATTGTGCCACTGACATAATGGCAAAGCTAGATCATTAATAAAATCTGAATAAATTTTATGCTCTTTATGAAACAATTTTTGTTTGCAAAAAATGTAATGGTAACTATCAAAATTATTAAGTTTTTAGACTCATAGGTCTCTTATAACCTGTGAACTCCAGTGTACCTTTGAGCTACATTTAAAGTTTTGCTCTATTTTCAAAAAATAAAATAGCTCTGGATCTATCAATTAATTTAGGGAAAAAATCATGCCATTATCACCAACAGGAGAAGGACCTGGAAAATGGAAGTAAAACATCTATTTTCCAGAATTCTGGGGTAAGAGCCCTGAGATGACAAGGTTCTAAAGATGTACAGGAAAGTCTATCCAAAAGCAAATAACCTGCAAAATGGTACAGTTTCCAAAAAGCAACGAGGTTTTAAAAATTTTAAAAGGTCAGAGGAATCAGAGATAGATAGGTTTGGCTCAGAGAAGGAAATCACATAAAATTACTCAAACTGAGCCAAATAATTAGAAAAGGTCCCAGTAAGATTTTCTGTGTCTTAGGTTTATATTGAACCCAGTGCTTATGATTTATCAGAACACACTGTTGGGGAAAATTTATTTTAGCTGTTGCTAGGGGGAAGAAATCTGAGCAGAAACCAAAACAAGTCAGTGTGGTATCCATAAATTGTACATAGAAAAAAAAATGTGCTCCTACACTGGTAGCCAAACTTCGTTCTTTAAAAAAAAAATTTATAAACCTCTAAGGTAACTAAGAAAAAAAGGAAGAAAATCTCACAAGATACAAACCACAGAGTCACTGATAAAATAATGATGTTAACATTTTGTCAATTTGAAAATTTATATGAAATAGTCAAATCCTAGAAAGTATAGTACACCAAAACTGATTCAAAAAGAAATAAAAAGCCTAACATATATTAACGTAAAAGAAGGAATTTTCTACCAAAACAAATCAACAAACACTAAAATGATACTGAACAACAAAGAACACTTCAGGCCCAAATGAGCTCATGAATGAAGTTAAAAAAGGAATAGTGTGCTGGGCATGGTGGGGCCCACCTAAAACCTCAGCACCCCGGAGGGCTGAGGTTGGAACTCAGCCTTCGGTGGCGGCGTAGTGAGACTTTGTCTCAAATAAAAACAATTAAAAAGGGCTGAGGATGTAGCTCAATATTAAATCCTTGGATTCAATATCCAGTAAAAGACAGGAAAGGAGAAAGGAATCAATCTTTCTGAAACTCTTCCATAAAATAAAAAAGAGGCGACAGTTTGCTACACACACTTATGAGTCCAGCATAGTTTTTATGCCAAGACATGGCAAGGACATAATAAGGAAGAAGATTACAGGCCAATCTGTCTCAAAAACGTAGATGAAAATGTTTCTAAAATATTATAAAATATTAATTAATATATTAAAAATATCTTACATCATGATCAAGTTGCATTTTGTTTCTAGAATTAAAAGATAATTTCCCATTTGAAAACCAGTAACTGTGATTTGCTATATTTACAAATGAAAAAGAACAGTAATAAGATATTACATAAAATATTTCATAATTTTGGCACTCATTTATGATGTAAAAAAGGTTTTTTTTCAAGAACTAACAATAAGCTGAGTGTGGTAGTATATATACCTGTAATCCCAGCATGCAGGAGGCTGAGACAGAAAGACCTCTGTGAGCTCAAGGCCAGCCTGGAATACACGGTGAGTTGGACCACAGAATGAGACCATGTCTCAAAAAGAAAACAAAGAAAAAAGAACCAAGAATAGAAGTCATCACAGACTAAAGATGTCACACATTCTTTGCTTCTCCTCCTTTTGCGGTAGATTCTAACTCCCCTCTCTGAATTTAAACTGATATTAATGACTTTCTTGACAGCAAAATAAATAATAGAAATAATGGTCTAGAACTTCTGCAGTTGGTCACAACTCCTTCAGCATCATCTCTGGTAGCCTTGAGGTTCTACATAAAAATCTAATCTGAGACTACCACGCTAGATACAGGCATCATGGTAAACAGTGCCAGAGCCAGAGTTTTAGTCAGTCCCACCAAGGGGACACATGCGACAGAAGCCATCCTCACCTGAATACCTATGTGACCTCTGTCAACACCGTATGAATCAAATAAACTTCCAGGGTTAATTATAGTGCAGCAATTGATGAAAAGTGAAGGAAGTCTACTGAAATTTCATAGGGCACCTATTTATTATACTGCAACAGCGATTTTTGCAAGCATTTTCTGAAAATTCCCAAACCTTAAACTTGGCCCTTCTCTGAAGGCCAAGGGGAAAAAAGAGAGAGAAAGTGAAAGGGCTGGGGCAAAAGAGAAAGAGACAGAACAGAGATACAGAGAGATAGAGAAAATATTACTTTTTAAAAAGAGGTATTTTGTATGTACTGTACTTATACAATAAGGGAAAACAAACTTTCATAAAATTTTATTGAAAACATTCAAATTTACTAATAATAACTGAGTAGAATTTTGCAGTAAAGATGTACTAATGAAAATTATTCAATTATTTTGGTGGTGATAGCATTTAGCTTAATTGAAATTCAAAATTTATACATCATCAAATAAATTGGAAGTGTTCATTTGTTAAGCCATTCTAAGGTGACAGATCATACAGAACTAGGCAGGAGGCTCACCAACTGATTTGCTCACCAACGGATTTGCTAACTCTTGCACCGCAATATAAAAAATGTAAATTGGGGGCTGGGGATTTAGCTCAGCAGCATAAGCACCTGCCTTGCAAGCAGGCAGTTGTGGGTTCGATCCCTGGTACCGGCAAAAAGACAAAAAAAATGTAAATTGTCCCTGAAGCTTCTCTGCAATAGGAGAACATATAAGATTAGAATTGTTTATATGCTTTTCTATTGGCTTTGGGCAGAATAGGGCTGATCCACAAACATTACGTGGTTCCTGAGGCACATGGATAATGGAATGAAAAACTTTGTCCTTCCAATGCCTCTTTGCTTTTTGTTTGTTTTTAATATCTCTTGGCTGCACATAAGGTCTTATTTAGAGAGTATCCCATTTCTCTGGCATAGAATCCTAGATTGGGTTCTAACATCCTTAAAAAAATTCATATGTGGACCTTGAAAATTCGGGTTATTCCTCTTCCATCTGTAACATGTCCGCTACTCAAGTCTAGGCATCTTTATCATCAAAACTTACTTTTTTCCAAAAAGTTTTTTCCAAACAGTTTTCCCAACCTCATGTCATTCACATTGTTATTAAAATTGATTTGAGTTTGATTAATCTGGAGCTCAGTTATTTTTCCACAAATATCCTCTCTTTCCCTCACACTTTCTCTCAGGGATATTTCCATCTCTCTAAGTACCTGACATCTTCACTAAAGCAAATGTGCTGCTAAGAAGCATATTGTTGTTATTAATCTAAGACAAAAACCAACATCATCAATGAGAGTAGTGATGTGGTACAATTGTTTCCTATCCATAATTAACTGCTTGACTTTTATTAAAACTCAACAGGCTGCATCTGGAAAACAATGTGATTTGAGGTGAACCAACATTTATAGAAAAATTCCAGTAACTACTTTTAGAAATTGTATACTTTCATTAAGTATGTTCACATGCTGCTAACAGATAAATACTACTTAGACAATGAAATTAATTGACTCAGCAATTGAAATAATAATGTTTTGGTGAAAAAAGCATTTTAACAGTCATTACCAGGCATTTTTGTGCTCACTTCCACAGTATATGCTAAAATTGGAATGATACAGAGAAGACCAGGTACCTTCTTATTCTCCCACTTTATTTCTTTGTATGAAAACACACATTTTCTACCAATAGTACTGCCATTTGGGATTTGAGAACTAAAATATTTTCCAAATTCTCTAGTAGTACTATTCGAAATGATTGAAAATAGTGGAAACTTCCTAAGACACATGAACAGTCTAAAAGAATTTCTTCAGTGTTTTCTTCTGTGCCTAAAAATTCAAAGACGACCATAGCTTTGTTCAGATTCTCCTACATTATGTAATAGATATAGTGTTATAATGGGTGAAGTTTCATGTATGTACAGCTTATCTTTTCTGTTGGGGTCTATCTCAGCTCCTCATCCACACATTTTAACCTGAAGTATTATACCACTGCTGTGTCAAATTAGCAGCTCCATTGTGTCCTACTAACTCCAGCATTTTCATTTTTGATGACTAGAAAATACAGGCATTAATCCAAATATTGCTTTTCTTTCAGGATTTTGTCTTAGTTTATGTTGATTAGACCTTTACTTTCAAATAGTCTTTCCTCTGGAATATATTAATTAGGTCTTTAAGGAATTTAGCATATTTGTTTACTTAACATGTCAAATATATATATTAAATTCTTTCTATTGGTATATACTCTTTTAGGGGGAACAATAAATATTTCATTATTTTTTCTCTGCCAAGATACAACATCGTCTACAAGCCTAGGGAGGACAGTTTCTAAGAACACAGCAGTTCAAAGGACAGTTTCTAAGAGCAGAACAAAGTTCACAGTAGCAAATTTTGTTACTTCAAAAGGTCAGATTCATCAGAAAACTCACTAGCTGCTAGCTTTGTTTGTCATCTGGTACTGGAATGAGGAATCATGCCGAAGAATTTATACTCATTTCTGGATGTTTTTCATGAAAGGGTATAAATGTTTTCCATTGTTTTATTTACCATTTCCATATCTCTTCATCAGGACTGACCCATTTTTTTTTTCTCTGTGCACTCTGGAAGGGACAGTAGTCTCTGATAAAGAAATATGTACAGGAACAGGGATACAGCTCAGTACCATAACACCTGCCTGATGAACACAAAGTCCTGACTTCAATTTCTGGCACACATACACACAAAAAAGAAACATACATGGCAAGAGTTTTATTTTTAATTAATTGATTTTTAAATGAATTCTATTAGCAGTTATCTGCAGTATCATTCTTTTCTCTGAATTTTCCTAAAGCAAAACTTTAATATACATTATTGTCTGAACTGCATTCTGCCCAAATTTATATGTTGAAATTGCAAACACCTCTCACCTTGCACCTCAAATATGAGATGCAAGAATCAAAGTTCTTTAAAGAAATAATTAAGTTAAAATAAGATCATGCAGGAGGTCTGTCATCCACCATGACTGGCATCTTATAAAAGAAAACTAAGGACTTCCGGGAGAACATGGCGGACAGATAACAGCAACTACCGGAGGCTCTCTGAAAGACTCGGCTCAGAAGCCAGGAATGGTGCGGACTAAGGAGACATAAGCAGGTGGAGATATGCTCTGCTGACTCAGGAACGAACTGGGCTGAGAGAAACCAACTTGGAATGCAGTCCTGGTGCTAAAACAGGAACAGAAAAGCCTCGGTGTGGAGGCTGGACCCCGGCGGCTGGCTGCCTCTACAGTGGCTCGGCAAGGAGAGAGACGCGCAGAAGCTCTGAGAACAGCAATCTGTAAACGGCAGGGAGGCGTGCACTGACTTGTGGTGAGGTGAGTGAGAGAAACTGACACTCTACCACAGTTTGACTCCAGCAGAGGACTTTCTGGGCCCGAGCAGTCCTGCGGGAGCAGGGCGCAGAGGCGACTCCAGCCACACATCCCCCTCTCGGGCGGGATTGGTGAAAAGTGCCTGGCCTGCGTGACGCTGCCGGCGGACCTGGTAGGCTGTCCCAACCCAGATCCCAGAGCCTGACAGTGGCCGGGAGGGGAGACGTGTAGGCTGCCTGGTCCGTAACTCCCTGGTGCGCAGCGGTGAGCGGGAACACCTAACTGGCGCAATTCGATCAGGCTGTGGCTGACTGGGAGAGAAGCTGGGCCTCTTATATAAGCTTGCATATATAAGGAACAGAGAAGAAGAGGCAGCATGGGAAGAGGCAGCAACAAGAAAGGCTCCTCGGCCCCCAATTCTGAGAAACAGGCAATAGCAGACACCGCACCAATACACATAAGGCACCATATAGAGAGCCTCATAGACCAATTCAGGAATGAAGTTATCAACGACCTGAAGCTAGAAGTATGCAGAATAGTTAGAGAAATGCTAAGTACCACCCAAGAAAAAACAGGTGGTGGAATGGAAGAACAGAAAAAAAGGGGAGAATTGTTTGATGGAGAAAACAGAGAAAGCATAGAATACGTGAAGCAGGTTCAAAGGGACTACCAAGATACTAAGAAGTCTATAGAAGACTGGCATAACAGCTTGAAAGAAACTAAGGACAGACTATCTGAACTGGAGGGCAGACTTGTAATATGGGAGAATGAAATGAAAAACTTCTTAAAAATAACAAAGAAACAAACAGCAATAATACAAAGACAAGAAGATGATAAGAGGATCCATAACTTAAGGATTAAGAACATAAAAGAAGAAGTAGGGACACAAACAAGTGAACTACAAAAGCTACTCACAGAAATAATCCAGGAGAATTTTCCTAATTTAGCAAAAGGTAAAGATACTCAGATGTATGAGGCATACAGGACCCCCAACTACCTACAACCCAAACAGAGCAACACCCAGGCATATAATAATAAAAATTCCAGAAATTCAATACAAGAACAGAATATTAAAAGCTGTCAGAGACAAGAACCAGACCACTTACAAGGGAACACCCATCAGAATTACAGCAGATTTCTCTGCACAAACCATCAAATCACGAAGAGCGTGGGGGGAAATAATTCAAGCTTTGAAAGATAATAATCTCCAGCCAGGATTGAGATATCCTGCACAACTGTCCCTGGAAATTGATGGAAAAACAAGGTGCTTCCAGGATAAAGAGGAACTGGGGGAATTTGCAACCACCAATTCAACTCTACAGAAACTATTGCAGGATATTCTAAAAAAAGAAAAATACAAAGAATCCAGAAATAATGGCAGAGAGGTCACAACGAATGGAGCAGAGAACAAAATGAAGAAGACAAACTGACAGCTACTGACAGAAAAAGAGCTCAACAGAAATGAGGCAGAGAAGATTGGATGATAGGAACAGCTATGTTGGAGAAAATGATATCTTAATAGGTAATACTGATTTAGTATCATCTTGTTTTGAAGTCTCATCTAGCTTTTGTCCTTCTGTCTCCAATGGTCTAAATAGGCTGTATCTTATTGGATTTTATTATGTACGATAGTATAAGCAAAAACCTTTTAAAGACAAGGAGATTATACAGAAACCATTGTTCATTTTCTGTTAGTCGATTCTAAATACTCTGTAATGCTGTCATTCTCTTAAATGGTTTTACATTGTTTTGATATACTTAATGCTACAGTATACGAAGTTGTACTCAAGGATTTCAAAGAAAGAGACAATATGGTAACTACTTTTAGGTTAGGATTATCTGGTGGTGAAACACTATTTTGCTTAAATGGTTATGTTTTGATCTGCGCTGTTTCGTTGTTATGCCCTCTTTTATCTCAATCTCCACTCCATTATTTACTTTTTTATCTTTATCCTTTTAATTAAAGGAAAAAAATAGCAGGATATATTATAGTAACCCACTTTGACTTTTCATTACCTTGATTTAAAGCCCTGTATTACTCTCACCATCTGGTTTTTAACTGATGTTCCCCTATTCTGTTTTGCTGGATAGTATCAGGTTCGAAAGTTTAGGCATCAGCTGTGAAGATAATGAGATTCATTATGACGCCCATTCTTGTTGACTTTTATCTACTTTTGAAGACCTACAATGTCTCCAATGTTTTGGTTTTGTCGGTTTTATTCTTTACTGTTTTGTTCAATTGTATTATAACTAACGATATAGGCAATTCTATTAGAGATAGCGGGAGGCATCATGGTAACCATTGTTGATCACCTTGTATTATGTTTTTACATTACCTATTATGTCCACCCTTTTGACTTGACCGATTCTGTTCTGTTATGTCACATTTGGTTTTACTGTCTTCCAAAAAAGTAATAAGAACCGTGGGAGCAATGAAACCCAAAATGTGTAATAGTCATGGTACAAAAGAGAGGAAAAGAAAGTGCTCCAAACTATATAACTGCATGTATATTTAAGTGTATAAGATAGAAAATGATATCACAGAGTTTTATTGGATCAATGAACAGAACTGTTTGCAGTATCATTGATGGAATGTCCACTTTACAAGCTTTAATTTTGTGACTTGAACAATTATTTCTAAGATGACAATATGTAATCCATTAACTAGTGATTTCCTACTGTTCATTTTTTTTCTGTAAATCTGTATAACTTGTACCCTTTCCCTGCTTTTTTTTCTTTTCTCCTTAAATAAAATTTAAAAAAAAAAAAACTAAGACAGAGTCAGGTGCACCTGGAAAACTGTTTAAAGACACAGGGAGAAACAACTTCTGCAAGAAAGGAGAGATGCCTCAGAAGAAATTGACTTTGTGAGCCCCTCAGTGTTGGGCTTCTAGCCTCCAGAATTATTAGAAAATAAACGTTCAGCCACCCACTGGTTGTTATGACAGCCTTCTCATACACTATGGCACTATGTGCACTAATTATGCATGTACAGTATTTGATTTCTCAGGAACTGACCTAATGAATTCCTAGGAATCAAAGTCTATGTTCTAAACACTTCGGTGTTCCCTGCAACACAGTCCTTTGCACTGTAGAGGTTTACTCACTATAGATGGAACAAAAAATGTATTAATTTAAAATACAGAAATAGCACAATATTTATCTACAAGAATATTTAAAACAAACTTGACACTATATTTTTGAGAGGCATTTAATTTCTAAACACAATATTAGGACAAAAGACTTAAACATATTAAATTGTTCTACTGCCAAAAAATCTAATTTGGTATTATGCTCTGGAGAGAGTTTTAACATATATATGTTCTTTACTGCTGCTATTGTAAGCTACCATAAATAAATTGTTTTAAAACACAAATTATTCTTTTATGGTTCTGGATGTCAGAAATCCATAACCAGGAAGGCATCAATATTTATTTCTCCAGGAGGCTTCAAGGAAGCATGTTTCCTTCTCTATTTCTGGAAGCTACCTACATTCCTTAGTTTCTGCTCCCTGCTTTCATTTTCAGAGTATTCCTTCAATCTCTAGTCCCATCATTACATCTCCTTCTGACTTTGATCCTCTTACTTTACTCAAAATTCTTAATCACATCTGCAAAGTTCCCTTTACTATGTAAGATGTGTATTCATATGTCCCAAGTACTAGGACATAGGCATCTTTGAGGGAGCATGCATTAGGCTACCACAAACTTGGGCAAGCTCTAGGATAGTCCTGAAGAAACAGAGGCAAATTAAGATGTTAAGGTAACTAGGAGACTGAGCAGAGAAGGAAGCCAATCACTTCAGGCCCGTGTCCTAAAGCTACTTAAACAACACAGATATACATAAAAAGCAGAATTTGATGTAGCTTGATCATTTTAATAGAGCCACTGAGAAAGTGATAGAAGTATAAAGGTTAGCAATTTATCAGAGATTATAATAAATTAGGTACTGGGACTTCCCGTAAAGATGGCAGAGAGATAAGAGCAGATTACAGAGGCTACCTGAGACAGATGATTCAGATGCTGAAATAACACAGCATGGGGAGTCCCGGACAGAGGTAGATGGATCCTCTCGGCCCAGGAAGAAACTAAAGTGAAAAGAACCAGTCCAACATTCAGTCTCAGGACTACTATTGAGGCAGCTAAGATTCTGTACTCTTGCACCCTTGAATTTCTGCCACTTCACCTCACTGGAAACGCAGTCAAACTGAATGCAGTCGCACTGAAGTTGGAGGTCAGTGAGCCCAATGGAGAATGGAGCCAACAAGTGACCTGCATCAACCACGTGGTTGACTGACCCAGAGGGGAGCAGCCATCATATGCCACCTTGTTTGCACTTCAATAATACACTGGAGTGGGCAGGATCACCTATCCAGTGGGCTTCAGAAGAACCGTAACCAACAAGGAAAGGGACTGGGACCTCCTCTATATGCCTGTATGGAAGGAAAAAAAAATATGAGAAAAAGAAGCAACTAGGAAAAAGTCCCCAGGCCCCAACTCTGAGAACATTGATCCAGGAAAGGTAAAAACAAAAGAGATTGAGGACAGCAAACATGCAATATCAGACACAGCATCAGTGTGCATAAAGAGATATCTTCAGGACCTCATAGAAGAGTTCAAAAGTGAAATGTTTAACCAAGTAAAGCAAGATATAAGTAGATTAATAAAAGAAATGCTAAACACCTCTCAAGAAGACACAGATGGAAGAATAGAGGAGCACATAAAAAGGAGACAAATGCTTGAGGAAGAATATAAAGAAAACATAGAATACATGAAGCAGGTTCAAAGAGATCACCAAGAAATAAAAAAAATCCATTGAGGGGATTCGAGCAAAGATGGTGGATAGATAACAGCAGGCTACAGAGGCTCCCTGAGATAGGCAACTTAGAATTCAACATAATACAGCATGGGAAGTCCCAAACAGAGGGAGATGATTTCTCTCATCCCAAAAAGAAACTAAGGTGAGAAGAATCAATCAAACATATACTCCCGGTGCTACTACTGGAACAGCTAAAGGTACAGTGCTTCTGCTGCAGCACCCAAATTCATGCGGCAGTGACTTACTGAGCCATCTGAAATCCTGCCTCTTTGACTCACTGGAGGTGTAGTCACGCTGAGGTTGAGGGTTGGTGAGCCAAACAGAGAGCTGAGCTGGTGGGGAACCTGCATCAACCTGTGGTGAGTGATCGGAGTGAAGCCATTCCACAGAAAGAGGGGCTCCAAAAGATGATATTCTGGGACCGGGCAGGACTGGCAAGAACAAGGGGCAGCAGTGACTTTAGTCAGTTCATCCCTTCCCAAACAGGATTGGTGGAGTGAGATTGGCCTGGGTCATGCAACCTGGCTGAGACCCAATAGGTTATCTGAAATCAGTTCCCTACAGCAGCAGCACACACTAACACAGTGAAGGCCTCAACAGGTTGACTGACCCGAAGGGGAGGGGCCAGCATACCCTACCCCTGTTTGCAACTCACTAGCAAACAGCAGTGGGAAGGGTCACCTAGCCAGCTTGCTTCAGAAGAATTATAACCAACAAAGAAAGAAACTGGGGCCTCTTAGAAGAAAAAAAAAAATAGATGGGAAGAGGAAGCAACAACAAAAAGTCCCCAGGTCCCAACCCTGAGAACATTAACCCAGGACAGATAAATACAAAGGAGAATCAGAACAGCAAACATGCAATATCAGACACCAGTGGACATAAAGAGATATCTTTGGGACCTCATAGACAAGTTAAGTGAAATATTTAGCTAAGTAAAGCAAGATATAAGAAGATTAATAAAAGAGATGCTAAGTACCCTTCAAGAAGACACAGATGGAAGAATGGAGGAACTCAAACAAAGGAGAGAACCATTTGATGAAGAATATAAAGAAAATATAGAATACATGAAGCAGATTCAAAGAGATTACCAGGAAATTAAAAACTCCATGGAAAGATGGCAAAACTGCTTGAAAGAAACTAAGTATACATTATTCAAACTGGAAGACAGGTTTGCAATGTGGGATTATGAAAGGAAAAACTTTTAAAAAATAACAAGGAAACAAGCAGTAACAATACAAAGGCTAGAAGAAGACAAGAGGATCTATAATTTGAGAATAAAGACTGTGAATGAAGAAGCAGGGAAACAAAGGAACTACAAAGGCTATTCACAGAAATAATTAAGGAAAACTTCCCAAACATAGGAAAAGGAAATGATATTCTGATCTATGATGCATACAGAACTCCAACCACCTACAACCAAACAAAGCTACACCCAGGCATATAATAATCAAGATCCCAGAAATTCAATATAAGAACAGAATATTAAAAGCTGTTAGAGACAAGAAACAGATAACCTATAGAGGAAGGCTCATCAGAATAACGGCAGACTTCTCAACACAAACCATCTAGTCAAGAAGAGCCTGGAGCGAAATATTCCAAGCCCTAAAAGAAAATAACTCCAGCCCAGATTGATATACCCTGAAAATCTGTCTCTGGAAATTAATGGAGAAACAAGATGCCTTCAAGACAAAGAGGAACTGGGGGAATTTGTGACCACCAATCCAACTCTACAGAGAATACTGAAGGACATTCTAAAGAGAGAGAAAAGTACCAAGATTCCAGCAACAGTGGCAGAGAGGCCTCAATGAATGGAGCAGGAAACAGAATGAATGAAGAAGACAAGCAGACAACTGATGGCAAAAAAAGAGCATAACAGAAACGAGGCAGAGAAGGTTGATTATAATCTCTAATATAGATGGCCTTGATACACTAAATTAAAAAAAAAAGAACCACATGTAGAGGAGATAGGGTCCACCAAGATGCTATTTATTGGTAATATAATTAACATGAAAAAGAGTACATGGACTGAAAATCAAATATGAGAAAACAATGCTCTATGTGACAGAGAACCAGATAATAATAGAGGCAACTAGACCAGTATTTGTGGATAAGTTGGAAAGACAGGCTTTAATAGGTAAAGGAATACAACTAGAGATCAAGTCCAGGAGGGAGAAGGTTCAGAACCACTTAGGTAAATAGCAGGTTGCCCCCACCCCAATTTAAAACCAAGGGTCTTGGTCAGACCCAAAAATGAACAGTATACCCTGGGGAAGTGAAAGGGGAGGGAGAGTCTTACAAAAGATGGCAGAAGATAGTTAGTAATGTATCAGGATTTAAAACCCATATTACTCACACCACTCTACTTAAATAGATTTTATTCTGTCCCAGTTTGTCTACTTTATTAGATTTGAGGGCACAGACAGCTATCCCAAAAATAACAGGATATAGTACAGTAATCACCTTTTGGTTTCCTATTAACTTAATCTGGAGCCTTATATAACTTATACTGTTTTAGCATGACTGATCTTACTTCAATCTGGTTTGTTTGATTGCTGTTTAGTATCGACATTTTATTCAAAACCATTATGATTGAGAGTATCAAGTCTGAGCGTATAGGCAACTACACTGAAGATGACAAGATTCATCATTCTAGTTTGATTACTGCTTGTTTTTGAAGTTTTATACTATCTACAAAGTTGTGTTTTTATTAATATTGTTATGTACTGCTATATTCAGTTATACTATGTCTGATGATATAGCCAAATCTAATGAAGATAACAAGAGACAACACAGGAACTATGATAGAACTCCTTGTTCAACAGTCTTATATGTCTTTTTCATTTCTTTTTAGTGTTTATAGGAATATGTTTTGTTTTGTCTTTCTTTGTTTTGTTTCTTCCTCTAATATAGAAAGGATAGAAATACATGTTAAGACTCATGCATGTGTAGAACCTATAAACAGTTTACAAGAACTGATCTTATAATGTATGATGAAATGAACAAATACTTTGAAGAAAAAGAGACACTACAGTACCCAGTGCTGATCCCATGTCATGATGTGAAATCCAGCAATACTGTTATTCTTCGTTCAGAGTGATTTTAGCCTTCTTTGGTTTGTTTAATCTCAACATAAATGAAGATATGGATAACTGTATGTATGTTTAAGTCTATAGGAGTGATAACCATATTACTTAGTTTTTGTTGGGTAGTTGGGCAGAACTAAAGTCTCACTGTTTGAATCCCTACTTTGTATGTTTCACTTTTGTATCTTGAACAACTATTTGTAAGAGGACAATATGTCATCATCAACTAGTGAGTTCTTATTGTTTATTTTTTCTCTGAAAGTATGTACTATTTCTATCCATTTACTGTTTTGTTTAGTCTTTCTTTAAATAAAATTTTAAAAAATAATAATAAATTAGGAACTTTGTGGGAATTTTACACAAATACAAAATAAACATCCAATTAGTAAAAATCAAAACACTTTCAATTTTGGAAATAAATGGTCAATTTGGTTGGGCTTTGTTTTTTGCCATAATTTTCCAGATTATTATATGCTTTTCATAATTGTGTCCAATTTCAGAGCCCTATATAGTGGTCACAATTTATGAGTCTGTTTAATCTTTCTATCAGTATTTACCTACTGTAAAGCTTTAATACTCTCCATAAATATAAAACTCAGTCATATTTTTATGACTCAGCAAATGTTAAACCTAATAAAATTACAAAAAGCTTTACACACCCACATGCACACATACACAGTTTTGTCATACCATAAAGCATTCAAAGCATACAAAAACAGTTGAGTAAATTCAAAGCCCTTGCATTATAACATGTACAGCAAACATCACCAAAACTGTTTTTAAATAGTTATTATGATTTATATATCTGAGTAAGCAAATTCAACATCGTATATCACTGAACAGAGTAGCAAATTCTTCCAGTTTCATCCTTTACTAGTTGGGCAACCATGTAACTTCTCTGAACCTTAGTTTCCTCCTCCAAAAAACTGAAGAGATTAAACTAGGGGACTACATAGCTTGCTTCTCACTCTCAGGTTCTATGCTTTTAAAGTCTGCATCTTCGTTACCCACACAATAAACCCCCATTACAGTGAAATGTATAGAAACTTTATAATTTTTTAAACAGAATAAAATATATGTGAAGTCAGCAGAAGAATTCACCTATTGTTCCCATAGAATCAGTAGATTAAACCACCAAAGGAGAGAGATTAAGTGTAAAGGAAGTATTGGGATCTGTTATTAAAAAGATGACATAATTTCCATCTATGCCCATCCATCTTCCTCCATGCTCCAAGATAATGCCTGTGTGATCCTTTTATAGGGGATGCTCTAGAAATTCAGGTGTATTTTCCTGTAGGAGTTGGCGAAATATAAGTGAGACAAGGAAACAAAAACATAATTATAGTAAGTAGTCAATATCTTTGGCAAAACAGAGAAATTAGTATAGTCACCTTAAATCTACAATGCATAGATCTGGCAAACGAGCTATTCTGGCATCTATCAAAGACCAAGAAAAGAATTTATTAAAACATTTGGAGTGGGGGCTGGGGTTTAGCTCAGCGGCATAAGCGCCTGCCTTGCAAGCAGGCAGTCATGAGTTTGATCCCCGGTACCGATAAAAAGGAAAAAGACAAAAAAAAAAAAAAAAAAAAAAAATTTGGAGTACAGATCCAGCAGAGAACTGTGGGACATTGGCAGGGACATAGAAATAGCTTTATTACAGCAAATCCTTCTTTGCATGGGTTTTCTTTTACCATTACACACTTAACTATAAACTCTCCTTACCTGACTGAGACCTATCTGTCCTACGCACCTGCTGTGATTCACCCAGCATCCACTGACAGTGTATGGGAAAGGCCAAGGCGTGTTTGCAGAGAACAGATGGGTGCATATGGCCGTAGGCAGTTCTGTTTTCCCAGAACTAGCAGCTTGTTCTGCAGAAGAGTTTAGAAAATGAAGTAAAGGAACCACTCTGTTCAGACAAAGCAAAAAAATAAAAATAAATAAAATTTAAAAACACCACCCTTTCCCACTTTGCAGACATAACTGGAAGCTGCAAGAATAACCAAAAGTTTCCTGCTTTATTTCTGTTTATTACAAAAAGCCAATAAACAGAAGACAATTTTCTGGAACCACCTGAAAATAACTTCCATTAGATTTCATAATTCATGAACAGGGTTTTGCAGGTAGGGTTAGGAGGAGGCCATTTGTTTTGCTGAAGCATATGCAAAGTATAACAAATTTGTTCAGAAAGGTTAAAAATCTTTCAAAATCAAAATACCCCATGACCACTAAATAAAGTTTGATCCTTAGAAATACAATGATGGTTTCAGAGACAAAACAAAAGGAAATTTAAGCAGTCATCTAATTATTTTTATTAAAGACATGATTTGAGCTCCTTAGACTACCAACGTTTGCTTTTTTTCCTCCATAAGAAAGAAAAAGCATAAATTGTGTAATTACCTTCAAGGCAGAGTAGAGAGTTCATAGTTTCTAAAAAGACTACATCCTCCAGTGAAGTCCAAATAAAAAAATGTCACTCATAATCTGTTTTTTTTAACCACTGTTTTATTAAGACCTCATCACTGACCTCAGAAACAGGTAGGCACAGGTGGTTTCATTCAGCCTTCTGCCGGTCTTACAGGAGAGGGTAGACACTATCAAGCCCAAAGAACATAGAGAAACCATCTTGAGTGCAGCTCCTCAGAATCCACCCAGTTGCTGGACAGGCAGAGGTTTCAGTTTCCCAAATACTTCAAGCCTGCGGTAGTATAGGACATTAGCTATGCAAAGGTCCGTTGATGCCATCACAGCCAAGAGTGAAGCAGTCAAACCAAATTCTCGACACCCAAGATGCAGCTCATTTATAGTCCGGTTCACCCCAGTGGTGAAGCTACGCTGTAAGTACCTATGAACATGGACATCCATAGATGTGAATATTATTCCTTTAGGCTAAATTTTAAATATTATATACTTCACATTTAGTATTTATTTTGTTCCTCTAGATGAGGTCTTTGAAAATGATTAGTAGAAGGGGGCTGGGGATTTAGCTCAGCAGCATTAGCACCTGCCTTGCAAGCAGGCAGTCGTGAGTTCAATCCCCAGTACCGATAAAAAAAAAAAGAAGAAGAAAAGAAAATGATTAGTAGCAAGATTTTCAAGGTTAAAGTTTTTTAAATTTTAAAATTTTTCAGGTAGGAAACCTCACTGTGTCAAGACCATGTTTCTACCTATTGGCAGATGGCCAGGCTTTTAAATCAGATGAAAAAAGTTATATTTTATGAGTGTTAAAGCCTTAAGATTTATGACCACTGAACATCTGGATAGAGGGATGAATAAAACGATATTGTTGTGAAAATCACACCTCAGACTACCAGCTAAGCATTGTGATGTGGTCTACCACCCCACATAAACAAAAGAGAGACATACAGTAATATTTTGTGGTTATTTTTTATTTTTTCTAAAATATATTTAAATTTTGTGATATTTGATTTGTGTATTTGTGCCTCTGTGTATGTGTGTGTTACTGGGGACTGAATTCAGGGTCTTTATATGGAGCTTTTTTTGGGGAGGGTACCGGGGATTGAACTCAGGACCTTGTACATGTGCTTTACCACTGAGCTACAACCCCAGCCCCACACTGAGCTTTTCAATTCCTTTCTTTCTTTCTTTTTTCTTTCTTTCTTTCCTTTCTTTATTTTTTCCTTTCTTGAGTCAGAGTCTAGCTAAATTGCCAATTTAGGCTGAGGTCAAACTTTTGATCTTTCTAACTTCCCAGAGTGCTGGGATTATAGGCATATACTACCTTGCTCAGCTTTTATTTCATTCTGAGTGTTAGAGAGTGTGTGAGTATGTGTGTCATCATAACTAGAGCCCAATGGGTTCAGCATAAATGCCTTGATTGGCAAGACTGAAGCAGTTATAGTTTCTTCCTTACCAAACTACTCTATAAAATACCTAAGCAATTTGACAGTTCAGCAAAAAGCCAGTGACTGGGATTAAGGAGAGCATACAACTCATGATTCAAGTCCCACCTTCAACCAGTCACATGCTTCTGCTTGAAACAGCTACCAGTAAATCATATCAGCAACCAGCTGATTCGGAAGAATGGTACTCTTTGACTAAATTTGCAAGCCTGAAGCAGCACAGATATTTAGAGGACAACAATATGCAATATAGCAACTATTGTATATTTCCTACTGTCCTTTCACTGTTTTGATTCGTTTTGTTGTTCTGTTTTATTCTCTTTAAAATTAAATACAAAAAATCACATCAGTTGTCTCATATACAAAAAAAAGCCATAAGTCTCAAATTGCAGTTTCAAAATTCCTTCTAATGAAAAATTGCTTAGCAAAAAAGTTTACAAATTATCTGCTGCTAAGACAGGAAAAAATATATTTTCATCCATGTCTTGCTAGACAGAAACCACTTAAATCCAAAATAAGTCAGTTCTGTGATACAATCAGATTATCTTAATTTTATAAGCCAAATGCTTTTCTATTGCATTACAGAAGCACTGCAGTAGAACTGTTACCTTTGTTCATAGGTCAATGCGCAGCTCCCAGGAGATATTATGTGGACCCTTAAAAGAAGAAAGAAAAACAAACATTTTGAACATATTTTCTCTACATACCAGTTTGGATTTCAGATATATTTTACATTTTCTTCAAAATGTTTTTCTGCAAAAGTTTTATGTGTAGTATTCTATGTAATAGACCTGTAAAATTGGAAAAAAGATTTGAGGTGATATCATGCAAATGAGCTTTAAAGCATCAAACAGCCAAAGATATTTCCTAGTAAATACATACCAGAAGCTTTTGTTGATGTTGTAGTTGCCTTTTTAGCAATACTATGAAAGATATCCTCCCAAATTCCTCTTTTCAACGTACAATTTGCCACTACTTTGGTAAACACAAGCTTTCCCAGTTATGCTGCTCGAACTCAAATTCCAATTTGAAAAAAGATTTCATAGTAGTTAAGCAGATGTCTAAACATCTGTGTCTGACTAAGCAAATGAAAAGTGAGCGGGACTGTGACAGCAGTGTCCCTGGTGAAATGTATGTCCATCCTGTGACACTACCTACCCTGTGATGAGCAATTGGTTCTATACATGTTACTGGAAAGAACTCATGGATCAGACATTGATGTAACAATGGATGAGGCAATGATTGTGCAGGACAATGACAATGCTGATTTTAGTGCAAATTTCTTATGGTTTAAGCCCCATGTCTAGAAGGGATTTATGTAAGGGGTTTGTGTAAGGGATCTGCAGGAAACATACAACAGTCAAGCTCCACGCAGAGTGAAGGAAGGAATTCTGACTTCCCAAATACAGCCAGAGCTGCTTGCCAGTCCCTGTGGAGGCTGATGTAATAGCCTTATAACAGTCAGGTCACCACGCTGCAAGAAAATAGCCCAAGGGATTCTTGGCAAAGATGATGTTGCTTTTACCAGGTCTCATGTGGAAACTGTAAGTAGGGAATCAGAAATAAAATTATTGCCTCTACAAGCACAGACAGCATGGGCATTATCTGTGGCAAATGTGCTTAGACCCAACCAGCAGCCCAAAGAAGCTCAGTATGGAGATGTGTGATGGGATCACTGTACCTCTCTTATGGAGTCCATAGAAAGATACTAGGAAGAGCCCTGGCCTGGAAGTTGGGGCTCCAATCTCAGATTCGTCATCAGTTGTGGGACCTAGCTGGTCTTTCTTCCAACTGCCCCTTCCCAGCCTTTGATTTCAGTTCCTTTCCTCAACCCTCTTGTCCACCCTGGATCCATTCCTCTAAGTCCTTCCCAGGGTCATTCAAAGTCTCCTAAATTGTGGTCCTGCCTCTAGTCCCTCTTCTTTTTAATCCATCCTTAAAGAATTGTCTTTTCAAGGTTTTATTCTTTGAATACAAAAAGAATGCATGTTTTATTTTTTTAAATGTTAATAGAAAAAAATCCAAAATCACCCTTAATACCATTTTTTAAAATGTCTGAGAATATGGACAGCTATTTTGAAGAAAACAAGAGACATTGGTAGCCATTGTTGATTTCATATTGTCTTGTTTTGAAGTCCCATAATGCTTTCATTCTTTTATTTTGATTCATTTTATACTATTTTGTTCTATTTGATTTTATTGTGTGTGAACATATGGACAACTATTTCAAAGAAAAGAGACATTGTGGTAGCTTCTGTCGACTTCTTGTTTTTTGAAATCCTGTATTGCTTGCATTGTTCTTTTTTGATTTGCTTTGTTATGTTTTGCTTTGTTTTGTTCTCTTTAAAGTATGTGAATGAGAAAAGTCCTCTTTTCTGACTTTTCTTCAGCCCCCACCACTGTAGCCACTCTGAAGATACTGTCTTACATTTGTCTAGACTTTAATGCTTATAGGGACACATATATGTTCTTATATTTTTCCAAAAGAAAATAAAATCAGATTTGAATTTAGATTTTCAAACTATTTATAATTAATAGTTTTCCAAATCAGTACATATGAAACTGCTTCTTTCTTCATTGCTACATGAATTTCCTTTGATAAATATTTTGTAATCAGTTCAATCATTTTTTCCATTGATTCAGTTTTTCTTCTATTTTTGACTAGTAAATAATACTGAAATAAGCATCATTGGATGTATTATGTTTTACAGAATTAAGTAGTATTTCTGTTAGACCTCTAGGAGAGGAATTCCTAGTAATATTACTGAATCAAAGGTTATGGATATTGTTTTTATTCTAATAAATATGTTAATTTGCTTTATTAATATTTTACCTATAATCACTCCTATCAAAATGGGAGTACCCATTTTCCCTTTTTAAGGGACAATGTTATCAATATACTGAAATGTTCCAAATCAGGTTATTGTTTGTTTAATTTTCATTTATTTGTTACTTAAATGAACCCTTTATCTTAAACTTTTCAGAGATTTATATTTCCACTTCAATGTTTTTCTTACTTTCTTTATTAATTTTTTGCTTAGGTTGGGCATGGTGGAAAATTCCTTTAATTCCAGCACTCAGGAGATTGAAACAGAAGGTGCATGAGTTCAAGACTAGCCTGAACTATATAGTGAGACCTTGTCTCAAAAAAAAAATTGTTAGAATTTTGTGTCTAGCTCACTGTTACTTTCATTTTTATTAAATTAGTAGAAAATTAGCCTAAGGGCTAATCTTTGTCTTTATATATTTTTAAATAATCTTTGCATATATTTTCCAGTTTCTTACTTATCTTTTAACTTTATCTCACTCCTTTCAAATAATTTTTTAAATTCTTCATTTTGTTGATATTATTGTCTATGGTTTCTAGGTTTCCTATTGCACTGACACAATTCTTCATCCTAAAATTATTGCTTCCTTTTTTTTAGTTTTTAGTTTTCAAAATGTTTAGACCTTTAATCTATTTAGAGTTTGTAAAAGTTTAGTAAATGAGAATGTCAATCATAATATTATTTATATTATTTATATTTTGCTTATTTCTGAAATTTTCATGTATTATATTATCAAGGCTGTTAATAGATGATTTTAATATAAATATTCTTATGTATATTTATTATATATGTTTTAATATCTAGTAGGTAGTGTTCCTATACCACAAATTTTATCCTAAAGGCAGAAATAAATAATGTTTATCTTGCAATGGCTATAAAATGAAAAATGATATTGATCAAGAAACTCATTTACTTATAAAAATCTTCTGATGCTCAATTGCACACACATAAAATGTTTTCTAATTAGTTCTTTTAAATCATTGTCAAATATGCAATATAAATTAATGTCTAAAGTATTGTCTAAAAGTATTCCTTTAGTAACATCTCATAATCTGGCTGGAAAAAAATTCTCTTTGTGGAAACACACAATTTTCTGCCATTTCTTCAAGCTGACAGTAAATTATTGCTACCACATTTCATTGTTCATGTCATGACATAACTCCAATTAGGATACAATTTATTCTGTCCAGTGAGACAGAATAAATGGCTTGCAATGACAGTCCATTTCACAATTGCCAGGACTCTAATCCAACAGAAATATTTTTTTCACAGATGGGTAGTTCCCAAGGGATCTAATCTTGCCTCACAGAATCTGCATTTTTAAAAACAGATTTTGCTCAACCCAGAAGATACAATGCTCTGCCAAGCTTTTAATAAAAGAATATTTGGTAACCCGGACAGAGTTCATAATGAGGAATATTATCAGCGAGGGCATAGTAACTAATAAAACCATCAGTTCTCCTACAGCTGTTCATACCTCTGGTGCTGAAGCCAAACATTCTGGAAGGAAAGAGGACACAGAGACCAGGTGCTAAAGAGACACCCCAAGAACAGGACCTCAACCCAGACCGCCCTCCTTCCCAACCCCTCCATCCTGTGACATTCTTACTCAGCACTAACATCTTCACAGGGAAAATGAATGGAAATGCAGTCCATTCCACTACTGAATTATTAATGTTCTTCATGCTGGGAAGCTAAATGATGAAATATTCCCTAAATTAGTTTGACACAAGCATGTGGATTTTGTCCTCCAGTAGGCTGTCTTCGCGGCTCCTGAGGACTGTTCAGGCAGAGGTCATATACACTTTGAGAAAAGGCCTGCCACTCGGTTCTTGATGAATATCATGTCTACTGAAATCAGCAGACATTCCTGACTCCCACAAAAAAAAACACAGATCAAGTACCCCCGAAGGAGTATTGACATTTGGCCGGCACACCTGAGTGTCTGCTCCTTCCACGTGATAGAGATAATTAAGCCTGGCATAATTTGAATCTTGAGTATATAATTATTCTTTATCTTAGCCAAAAGCTGAGATTATACCATTATTTTAAAAACTGCTTGTTCTTTAGAGATTATATAGGACAGGGTGTGCCGTCCCATGCCTGTGTGTAACTCTTTCCACATCAGCTTCAAGACTGTGCTTTACTCATTTCAATCTCCCTTACGTATCCCATACTAACCTTTGCATCCTTCAAAGCATATAGCATGGTGCCTTGCAGATAGCAGGTAGTCAGTAGACATAGCAGATTTATGTGAAAGATCAAATATTTCCTAGACTGTCATTAGGTGGGTGGACATTTGATCCAGTATTAATCATATAAAAAATTCAGTACTCTTTTAAAGATGTAGTGCTTACTGAAAGACCTATTTAAAGACATAATCATTAGATATTTTAAAAGCACTTGTATGGAAAAATAATTTATAGTGTTTGTATAAATTGAGAATTAGTTGCCTGAAATCTTTTGAACAAATAATAGTTTTTATGTGCTTACCAAGAGAATGTAATGTACATCTAGCTCTTTAAATATTTACCTTGTTTGTTCCTTTAAAATTTAAAAATTAAAAAGTTATAGAACTATCTCCAACAAATAAGGAAAAAGAGCCAGTCATGGTGGTGCACACCTATAATCCCAGCATGTGGGAGGTTGAGGCAGGAGGATCACTGTGAGTTTGAGACCAGACTGAGCCACACAAGCAAGTTCAAGGCCAGTTTGAACTACATAGCAAGATCCTGCCTCAAACACACACACACACACACACACACACACACACACACACAAAGAGCCAGGGCAGAACAACACGCACTGAGTGTTGATATTTGTATAAAACATGATACATGTATTTTCATATGCGCTTCTACATTTATTTGTAGAGCCAATGTCAGAAAGAATAAAAAAGCAACATGGTAAAAATAATAATTCAAATAATAATAATAATTCAATAAATAGCTTCTAAACTAAATGTGCTTTTATATATATTTCTTTATTTGCCCTTTCAGGTTAAGTAGGAAGGAATGTTTAAAATCTCTCACAGAGAGGTAACAAACTCCATGTCAATTAATATGACTATGGATACTCAAGTAACCCTCCTAGAACCAAAGCCAAAGCCATGTCAGTTTTGCAGTCTGAGCTATCCCCTTAATCTGTACTAGAGAGAATTTCTAGGAAAAGAGTTGGTAAGATTTAAGAAAGGTATAGGGTCCATCCAAGAGGGATAAAGAAAAAAATATAACATCCACTCAAAGGTGAAACTAGAATACAAAAAAGGAACCATGGAAGACTTTTGTTATAAGATGCGTGCAAAGATATTAGGAGGGGTAACCGGGGTGCTTCATAGGGATATTCTGTTTGGAATCACTCTGGACCCATCACAGTTGAGGCCCAGCAATTGTCTTTTGGCCAGGATACATTCAGAGGCTGCAGAGGAGAAGAATATGCTACAAGATAAATTATCCTTACACACAACCAGGTGAGGTTGGAGCAGACAGAAACAGAACAAGCATCACTTTTGTTAAAGGGAAGTGTCCTCCCCACCACTACCCATGTCCAGTGATAATATTGTATTTATTTTCTTTATCTTTTCAAGATAGTAGAAGTAGAGGCTAAACAAGGAAGGTAAGTAATGTAGAAAAATGTTTTTAAACATTTGTAAAACTGATGTTAGGTTTTAATTGCAATTGTCACATAGTATACATTGAATTTATAAGACAGACTATAAAATAGATATAAGTAAATGCTTTCCTAGGGACTATACTGTGAATTTTTCTATGATCTAATTTTTTAAACACATAAATATCATATTTTAGTACTTTACTCATAAATTTAATAATTAATTAATTAAATTTAATAAAGATAATAAATACAATAAATTTTTTTATTTTATGCCAAATTTCCTTCTTTCAAGCAAAGTAAGACTCATAACTGAGTCCCATAGATTGGGACCTAGAATAAAGGTCTTGGAATTAGGATTCAAAAAATAGTATTGTGGTATAGTGCTCTACACTGAAACCAATAAACTGAGTCAGAATATGCAGCAAAGCCAAGAGCAAACTGTGGAAAACAGTCAGGGGTAGCAAATTAGATTCAGAGCCAAAACTGGAGGAAAAATTCAAAAGTTCAAAATAGCATCATTTCTAGATCAGAATGCCAAGATAACATAAGAAAGTCAATGTTAGTTACAGATTGTCTTTGGGCTCTTACTCATTACAGAGAGCTGAGACACAGAGAGAGCTGAGAAAGCAACAGATGACATCCCTATGTGAGATACAACACCCTTTGTCAACTTAAGAAAGCTTAAATAGTTCAACTTGAAATTTTAAAAAATACTATAGCTCCTAAGCATTTTGTGAAGGCATATTACAAAAGCTTCCAGTAAAATCTTGGCATCCAAATCTTACCAGTTACCACACATGAGTCTTCTAAGTAAACTTAGTCATATTTCTTCAAAATACCTGTGCCTTTCTATCTATAAATTTTTTGTTATCTATTCTCTCCATAAATATTTTATCATACTTTCCTTTACCCAAACTTTTCCCATATAATAAGATCAATTTAAATCATACATCTCTTATAAGATTTTTTATTCACTCTATCTTGAAATTATTTCTAACTCTTCCAAATTTTCAATCTTCTTATTTGATCACCTATGTTATATTGCACCATTAATTTCATTTTCATGCTTCTGTAACTACCTGGGTTGCTGGCTCTTTGAAGAGGCAGTGACTATACCTTATTATTGCTATTGTTCATACAACTATTAAATGAAGATTCATCAAACTGAACTTAAAATCCAAGGCTTTGTCACAGACACCTCTGCGTGTCTCTGCCGATCCAGCACGAGACCTAATACAAAGCTAAACAACCAAAATGGTGCTGAGCACTAGCTTTTATTAGTAAAATACAGAACTTATTTAATTATTTATTTTTATTGTTATGTGTTTGCAAAACATAATAGTTATATTATTTTGGTTAATGGGTACACATTCATATAACATCTTAGTCATTTTTACCTCCACTTCCTCCCGTTGTCGTCTCATTTTGTCCATCCCCCATCTTTCTCCAGTCTTTCCCATCCCCACAAAGTCTATCTTCCTGTTCCCTATCATCTCTTTTTTATTTTTCACTTTAACTTATCTATATTTAGGGTTTCTCATATAAGAGAAACTATGTGACATTTAATATTCTGTATCTGACTTACTTCATTTAGCTTTATAGTTTCCTATAAACAACTCATATTCATTCCTCTTTATAGCTGATACATATAACTTTGTTTATCCATTCATCTGTTAATGGGCTATAAACTGCTTCCAAAATTGAGCTATCATAAATTGTACTGCTATAAACATGGGTATGCATGTATCACTGGAATATGCATTTAACTCCTTGAGGAAGATACCCAGAAGTAGAGCTGTGTCAAATGGAATTTCTATATGTATTTTCAAACGCATCTCCATACTGATTTTCATAGTAGTTATACTAGAATTCATTCCTACCAACAGTGTAAAAGGGTTACTTTCTCTTCACAATCTCTGAAACCTTTGATTAGTATATTTTGTCGTTTTCAAAGTGACTATACTGTTATAATTAGAAATGCCACTACTAAATGAAACTAGACCAAAACTACAAACTTACAGAGAAAAAATATAAATCACATTGTAGTGATATTTCCCAAATTATATGTAATCATTGTAGATGAATGAGAAAAGTCCAATCTAAAACTATATTTTAAAAGGTAATTTATAATTGTACTATTAGAAATGGCCACTGTTAATTTTCTCACATAAAGTTTTTTCTTACTAGACTATAGTTATGCTGCCTAGCTGCCTAGGTCTTTTATAAATAAAACTCAACCCACAGCCTTTTACTGTACGAAACTTGTCATGCCATCCCATCACACCAGCTGTGGATAGGTATCTCTCTAAGAGAACCAATCAAGTTGTTCAGAAACAAATCTGGATCAATCAAGTCAACCAAGCAACACTCTCATTTTAAAAATTGAAACAAAAACACCATAGGATCTGTAACCAAGAGGCTATGAATTGTAGAAAATACTGTGGTACCAGTGTGGTATCTGTGTACCAGAGATGATTTACATAAACACACATGATCACACCAACTGAAAATGGAAAAGAAAAAAGCTAGAAGGTATGAGATGGTTGAGTCCTGTGAAAAGGGAAGATTGGAGAGAACATTGAATTCTAACCCTCTGGCACCTTCTTAGATCTAGAAGTATCTCCATCCCTAGACCACTTGATGCCAACTGTATAACAGCTCTGCCCTTGATTCCAGGAGATTTACTTTAACATTTCTTATAGAGCCTATCAATGAAATTTACTCAAGATAACTTGCATGGCTTAAGAAATAAATTAAGGACATTTCCAGACCCTTTTCTATAAGTGTTTATTTTTTTTCAAAACAGTACATTTGCTGCCTAAGAAACTGCTTTTTTGACAGTGATATGCCTCAGACATTAAATATTAATGTCACCTTCAACACAAATGGCTTCATGACATTTTGTTGTATCATTATCTGTTTGACCTAGACACTTATTATTGAATATTTAAGTTGTCTCCATTTCTACCCTCATATAAATTATGCTTCAGTTGGCAGTCAAGCTATGTATTGTGTTTTCCAGTTATTTCCTCAGGATAAGAATACCCGTTTCATAGAATATCATTTACTTAACAAAGTCATCAAAATTCTATTCTCTAAATTCTATTAAATATTTATTAAAATAAAGGAAACAATAGCATTATTAAAAGTTCATTCTACAAGCACTAATCTAAGACGTTAAAAACAAGTATTGTTTTTCTCAGTACTGAGGATTGAACCCAGGGCCTCTACTCTGAGACATGTATCCAGAATCTTTTGCATCTTTTTAGTTTGAAATGAGTCTTGTTAAATCACTGAGTCACCTAGGCTGTACTCCAATTTATGATCTTCCTGCAAGCTTTCCAGAATACTAGGATTACAAGTATGTCCTACCATTCCTAGTTAGAACAAGGATTCTTAAGGTAGGAATCCAGGAATAGACTTCAGAGGACCCAGGGATCCAGCAAATTTATATACAAACATTTGTGTTCATGGAAATGTTTGCATCTTTCCATAAGCATACCCATATATCTTTATGTAAAATCTCATAGTCTGTTTTGC
Source organism: Cavia porcellus (assembly GCF_034190915.1). Lineage (NCBI taxonomy): Eukaryota > Metazoa > Chordata > Mammalia > Rodentia > Caviidae > Cavia > Cavia porcellus. The sequence continues at coordinate 25,316,310 of NW_026947487.1, read as the reverse complement.
AAAAGACATTAAATATCTTTGATATGAAAACTGAATGAACATGCATATACCAAATAGTGGTTTGAACCAAAATTACAATAATGTACATAATACATCTAACATACTTATACTACACCTGACACATTTTAAACATGTATTAACATTATACAATAATTGTGTACACAGAAGTTTCAACTGCCTTCTACAGTCTTTGTTTTCTCCAGATGACACTTATCACTAAAAATATATCCATTAAAAGAGTAAATAGGAAGTACATTGGCTGAAATAATGATTTCTGAACATCCACAAAATAAACAGAAACTTGCTGATCCATGCCCTGTCTTCTAAAATGTAGGATTGCAACATTTTTATTACTTATGGAAAGAGAGTAGTTTATTTATTGTTTGATAAGGTACCTGATAGTAGTGCAATAAACCATGATGTGAATAACTCTGATTTACTTATCACTTGAGGATTATCAGATAAAGTCATCAGTTTATTATTTTCTGCTGAATAACTCACTGCAGCTATACTTACCCTAGTTATACTGGTTTGCTCAAGCATTTTATTGCTCCTTGAGAAAAAAGGTATTCTTTTAAGATAAAATAATCACCTACCAAAACTTTTATAGTATGAGTTTAAAATATCTAAAAAAAATTGTCAATGCACTTAAATAGATCTACACACCACTTTAATTATGATATTGGTGATAACGTTTCCTGAAACTGACTTATGGTTTCTGCTTGGTATACTGATTGCTTTCATTTTAAATGTTTCTGCATAGTCTCAGTAATGTGCTGCCTACAATTTCATTCATGATTATTTTTATAGACAAATATACAATCAATTTACATAGAAAATAAAAATCTTCTCTTTTAAATTGAGGGAAATCTTATTTATCATGTCCACAACTAAGAAATGCTGTGGAAGTATATGATAATGAATATTTGCACACTGATCATGAGGGGAGGCCAAATACTACAGTCTGTTCTCAAAATACAAAATTCAGAACTAATCTCAGCTTCCATATCTATAAAATGGAATGAACACTTATTGCATGGATTGAAGAATTAAATGAGCTACATATATGAAACTATTTGGTTATCCTCAGATGTTGTATGTAAATACTGTGTGGGTGATTATTGCACTTGCATCTGAATAAGTACCACTAGGAAACTAAATACTGCTTTTGATCCTGCTTGGAGCTTTATGAACATTCCTAAAAATTTACAACAGACTGTACAAAGATAGTTCTGTTTGCAAAACCCTCAGAAAAACACAGGGAGAAAATATCAAATCCAAGAAAATGTCAGTGAATTTTCTGCTCATACCCACACATAATGCTGAAGACATTTGATAGAAAAAGTACCCCCCAGAATGATCTATTTTGTGTTTCTAATCTAAGTTTGGAAACAGTGGATCAAATGTATTTTTGTTAACCAAACTGTACTTAGAAATGAACAAATTGTACAAAAACTATGTTAGCCTTAAATAAAAGGAAAAAGAGGATTTTTAAATGAGCTAGTAGAGTAACAAGAATACTGCCGCAGAAGAAATTTGGTTTAGAAGAATGGGCTCAATGGAATTCCCCAACCACTCAGGAAGGAGTATTGGTAGAAGGTGCTGGAGCTGGTTCACATTGGCTAAAATTATTAGGAATTGTGTAAGTCAGTTGTTAAGATGGCCGTTGAATTACACGAACTTATAATCAAATAAATTATATAGTTAAAAAAACAATAAATATTTATAGTTTATCACTTCCTAATTATTTAAAAATGTTTAGTATTCTTAGGTAACTTATGCTTACTCTATCCATATGATAGGAACACTATACAATAGTGTGCTACTGAACATTTCTTCACAGTTCCACATTCAGTCATTTTGGTGGCTTAAAATCAACCATGAGGGAAAGGCTTGTACCTCAGAAAACTGCAAATGCCATAAATCAAGGCTTATTTTCCCTCAGAGAGCCAGCTGTTAAACATTTGTCAGCGCACCACTGAATATTAGAAAGCCATAAATTCTAACCAACCCCCGGCCTTAGAAAAGACATACAACCTTGTTTGGAGACACTGCTCCATGAGGCTCTCATATTTTCACAACTCATGAACAAGTCTATTTTTAAGCCATCTTCTCAGAGATTTTTGTAGAACAAACAGCCTCGAACGTTATAGTGTCTCCCTCCAGAGTAAAACCTGCCTGTTGTCCATTATAAAAGACTCAGGTTCCTATAACTCAAGCCACTGCCTCCGAAGGAATCCACACAGGCTACTTTGTATAATTTGGGGGCAAAGGGACTAAGCCTAAATATACTGATGTCATTCTGCTTGCTATGCTGTATTTGTGTTCTCCTCTGCCTCTGAATTTCTATATCTTCTGCCAGCCTCCATCACACTGTGGTAGTCTCACTTGTTTGAAAACAGGTAAAATCTCAGACCCATCATGTTCTTCATAATCATTTTTTGAAAGGAATAATAATCTAATATTTTACTATGATTTACAACAAAGGTAAGAGGGGCTAAAACTTTTCTAAATTTTATTTGTTTAACATGATGAATTTTTTACATTTAGTTTCAATTGTCAATATTTTCCTGGACTCTTGCCTTCCAGCATCTTGATATGTCCTCAATCTCAGACTGTCTCTTTGGTCTCTCTCCTATGGTGCAGCAGTCTATTGCTAAAAGGAGAAATAATAAGGGATAAAAAAATGATAGTTTAAAATAAAATATAGAATTTTTATTTTCAACAATGAAAATTTCCTTTAGGATGTCACTGAAAAGTTTAAATATGCAAAGACTGAAAAATCAAATAAAAATAAGCCTTTTTAAAAAAATAGTTGCTATCAGTAAAAAATGATATATCTTGAGAAAAACAGTGCCTAGTGAGTTTAAAAAGGCTTGAATTTATTTTTATTACTATTTTGTATAACACAGAATTCATCTGAGAAATATTTATGTTTCCAAACAACACAAAATCTTTTTTTTTTTTTTTTTTTTTGCCTCAAGAATCGAACTCACAATCTCATGCTTACCATGCAGGCGTTTATACAGCTGAGCTAAATCCCTGGCCCCAAAATCTTATTTTATAGGGGATCATGATACATTTTGGATAGGTTCTAGGCTTTATTCACCACTGCATCACCAGAGATATGTGAAAGCTAATTTATACTTTTTTTTTTTTTTTTTGTCTTTTTCAGTTTTTATCGGTACCAGGGATCGAACTCACGACCGCCTGCTTGCAAGGCAGGTGCTTATGCCGCTGAGCTAAATCCCCAGCCCCAATTTATACTTATTATTAAAGAATTACCTCATCTATGTGGCACATATTTGGAGCACTACTATCAAGGTTTATATCAAGTAAATTGAACCAATTCAAAAAGAAACAAGTAATAGCATTTATAAGAAACAAGTAATAGCAGGCCAATATCCTGTAACATCCCTTTAGATGAACATTTTCAAGTCAGTGGCTTTTTTATTTCTTAAAAAAAAGAAGCAAACAAAACAATGGAAAGATAATCCATTATGCTTCAGCATGCACTTAAAACTAGACAATATTTTTCTAAATTATATCCTCTGCACTCTTTACCATTTACAGACTTGCAAGAGTTTTAGAATTAATTAGCACTTGGAAATCACAGAAAATTTTTCAGCCTTTAAAAATAGTCAAGAGTAGCAGAAAAATAATTATTATGCAAAGCAAGTATGTCCTTTTATAAAAATATGTTAATGAGTAATTGATTTTATTTTTTTGAATCTCATTAAACTAGATTCAAAATGCAGTATTTTAAATTAACCTAGCCAGAACATGTTATCCATATTTCACCATGTAACACTCACCTAGAAAAATAGAATTAAGGAACATTAATAGTAAAAACTCCTTATCTTTCTCCCCAAAGTCACAATTTTAAGATCCCTAGAGTCTCTCAAAGCCATTGTAGCTCTACCTGGCAGTACCTAGAAGCAAACCTACTTTATTTCCACTAGCTGCAAAGGAGCAGCCGCAGAGACTTTGCATCTGTGGTAGTCAGCCCTTGGATGCTAAATTCTCATGATACTGAATATCAAGAGCTCTCTGGAAATTTTGATGCACAAAAAAGATGCTATGTTGCCTCCTGAAAGAGAACATGTATCTTTCACTTTGGCCTGGTACCTAGAGATCAGATTACGGATTCTTAGTGTCCTCAAGTCTTCCTGTTCTTGAAAGGAGGAGATACTCCTATTCCTTGAAAGACCTATGTGGTGCTAGATTAGGGTTAAGAGGCTAAACAAGTTGCAACATATAAAGTCAAGACTCCCTTTGATTTATCTCTCAAGATAAGCTTTCTTTCCCTGACTTTTACTTCCTAAGCATCAGTTTCTCTGGGGGCTTCATTAAGTCATGCAAATTGACAACTAACAGGCCCAGCCCCCAGATAGACAGACATGTTTGACTCCTAGCAGGAAATACATCTTAGATTCCAGTGAGACCCTTCAGTGTGCTCAAAAAAGAACTAATGTAAAAATTGACAATCACCTTTAATTACTATTACCTACTCAATGGTAATAAAGTGCTAAAAATGGTGTGATGAACAAAGAATAGAAAAACAAACAGTGTTTTTGACAAGGATCAAGACAATTATATTGATATGAAGATGAACAAATAGATAAACAGTGCATAACAGATTGCAAAAGTGGAGGCCCACAAATACGGACACCTGATTTTTAAAGATAGATGTACACAGGCAATTCAAGAACAAGAGATAGTCTGATCAGTGCATGGCACTAAAGTGATTAGATGTCAACATGTAAAAAAGAACTTTAATCCATATCTCATATTGAATACATAAATTCATTTAAAATACTCCAAAGACTTAATGTAAATCTAAAACTGTAGAGCTTCAGGGAAAAAACATAGAAAAAATTATTTGTGACCTTAGATTAGGCAAGAAATTCTTATGTATGTCACAAAACACTTAACAAAAATTTAAAAATTGGTAAATTGTTGCTCTAGTGTGAATGTGCTCTTTCAAAATTCATATGCTAGAATACTAATCTCCAAAATGATGATATTAAAAAGAGGGGTCTTGGGTATTGTTGATTAGGTCATAAAGGCACTATCCCTATTTAAAAAGGACTCCAGAGAGGACTTTTGCCGTGTGAGAACACACCAAGAAGTCACAAGCTGTGTACTAAAAAAGGAGGTTGTTACACAATCCAGGCTGACAGGGAGCACAGGTTGGCCTCAAGTTCACAGTGGTCCTCCTGCCTCAGTTTCCCAAGTACTTGAATTATAGATGTGTAAGACTAAATCTGACTAAAATTTTCATTCTTAAGAAGTTACTGCTGAGAGGAAAAAGAGAAATTCATACACTTGGATAAATATGAAAATATATATAGTAATGCCTTGGTTCACAAATGTTTCTATTCTCAAACAAAAGGATTCGACAAAACTTTGCTTTTATTCACAAACTTCACACTGGATGACAAACAGAACCACAGCCGTGTTTCCCTCACAAATGCAATGCAGCCATTTTTGCCAAAATGATAAAACAAATTAAGTTCATGAGCCAAGGTACAATGTATTTTTTTAATGTCTCAAAACTCAGTGGTAAAAAAGAAAATCAAACATAATTATTTTAAAATGGTAAGATTATCTGAGTAGACATTTCACCAGAGAAGATACATAAACAGCAAACACATGAGACTTCCAAGAAAACGGAGGAGTAAGCAGTAGAGAAAGAACCTCTCCAAGTTTGGTGTCCAGTCCCGAAATACAGCAACATGAGGAAGACAAGGAGAGAGAGGTGGGACCCATAGACACAGGAAGATCTGAACTGAAGCTTGAGGCTCATGGAGGCCATGGAAACTTGAGGCCCAGGAATCTGCCAAAAATAAGAAAACCTGGGGAGAAACAGCAAGGAAGAAATGTAGTCTTCACAACCTGTACGCCAGCAGAGGCCCCTCCAGCTGGGCAGAAGCTGCAGGGAGCCATGCGGCCTCTCTGTGTGCCAGCAGAGGCCCTGTTAGTCTGGGAGAACCAGCCAGGAAGCCATGCAGCCTCCCACTGTGCCAACAGAGGCCCTGGAAGCTGGGAGAACATCAAGTAAGTCACCTCTATCTCCTACCTCCACCTCCCCTCCCTGCTTTCCCCTTAAGCAACCAATCACGATACAGGCTGAGATGATAATAACTGAAGTAAGGAAACAACCTGACATTTAGGTTGTTTGATTGGCTTTGCAAACCTAGGGCCAGTAGCCTGAGCAACAAATTAGAGAATAAGATTACGCAATATAGTAATGATTGTGGATTTCCTACTGTCCTGTCACTGTTTGTTTTTTTCACTTTACTCTTCTGTTTTACTCCCTTTAAAAGAAAAAAAAAAAAAAAAAAAAAAACCACAAATGGCCAACACATGAAGCAATGCTTAAATCTTAAATCATTAAGGAAACATGATTTAAAACCACAGTGAAATACTACTACACAACCATTAGAATGGCTACAATTCAAAGGACTGACCATACACCAAATGTTGGTGAGGATATAGAACACCTGCAGTTATCTTCTACTGCTAGCAGGATGTAAAATGGTACAATTACTTTGGGAAACACGTTAACTTGAAAAATTAAACATAAACATGCCCTAAGATCCCACCATTCTACTCCTAAATATATACCCTAGAGAAATGAATGTATTTTATCCATATAAAGACTGGTATGAATGTTCATAACAGTTTTATTGTAGTCAAAAATGGAAACAACCCAAAAGGCCAACCTCACTATGTATTGCAGATATACAAAAGTAGTTAATATTGTTTCTGCCTTAAAGAACTCAGTTTGGTGTTATTTTCATGTCAGCAAACAATACTACAGTGTTGTGAATATATAATTTAGCAAACATAATGCTAAACAAAAAGATGTGGCAATTGTTTTAAAGCTATAAGAAATATTGTCTTATTCCTAGGGAAAAATAAAGTTTACTGTATGATACTATTGTTCTGATTTGTGAGCACCTCATAAATAAGAAATTCTGACGAAAAAGAGATCATGCATAGTGAATGGGCAGCACAAACACAGAAGGAAAGCATTCTATTAGGTATTAACACATCTTTTAGTAGGGTGATATTAGCTTTCTGAAATATCTGACACAAGTTATTTATAAAAAGGGGGTTTAACTTGCAGTTTTGGAGGTTCAAAATCCAAATGGCAGCCCAAGGCTACCCACTGGCTTCATGCTTGTGAAAGAAAGCAGTGGGGGAGCACATGTCAGAGCAAGCTGTCATGTTTCAAAGCAGGAAGCAAGATGGATGAGAGGGCTCAGGATTGCTCCTTTTATAATAGTTCTATCACAAGAACTTGAAGAGTCATACAAGGACTATCCAGGGACCTCATGAGATTCATGCAAGGATTACCAAGGGAGATAGCACATTGATTACAGTCATATAGGAGACAACAGGCAATATTTAACTTACTGGACTGGCTTATTTTGTTTAACATAATGGTCTACTGCTCCATCCATCTTTCTTCAGTTGACATGATTTCCTTTTTCTTTGTGACTGAATAATATTCCATTGTGCATATACTACATTTTCTATATCCATTCATCAGTTGATGGGCATTAAGACTGTTTCCATAGCTTAGCAATTGTGAATTTTGCCACTAAAAAATAGGTATGCATGCATCCCTGTAGTATGCTGTTTTAATTACTTAGGGAATATACGGAGGAATGATATAGCCAAGTCAAACAGTATCTATTTTTACTTTTTGAGGACTTTCCACACTAATTTCCATAATGGTTGTACTAGTTCATATCCCTACTAACAGTGTACTAGGGTTCCTTTTCCCCCACATCCTCACCTGCATTCATTGTTTTTTATTCATGATTATAGTTATTCTAATGTATTCAATGTTGTTTTAATTGGCATAGCCTTAATTATATCCCCACCCTTGAAGTTTCTACTACCTCCCAATACTGACCCCGGGGGGATCAACTCAATCACACAAACATTTGGGAGGCTACAATTAAAACATGGCCAAACCACAGAAAACCCAAGATACTTTTCATTTGAATTTTGTTAAAAATGAAGATTGTTGTTTCCATATAAAAATTTTTGGACATCTGCAGAATGTTTCCAGGTTGACTTATTACCTTGGTGATAGATTTTAAATCCTATTTCCAGGCTTTCTTTGCAGATTCCAGGTCCAACATAATCTGCTTGGCATTTATTTCTTGAATAAGAAAACAGTTTGCATTATTTACATAGATTTGCTATAACCCAGAGATATAGAAAATTTCAATAAACAAACATATGCACTGAGTATAGTACAAAGATAATGTGTGCCTATGTAGTCCCTTTTCCATAATTAGTGAATTTTGATAATAAATTTCACTTACATTAACAAATTCTATAGTTTTTTGCACTTAACTCTGATTAAGAAATTTGGTTTAAATTATAAATGCTGTGGCCATGTCATACAACCTGGGGTGAAGGAGATCTATGGAGGCTAAGGAGATTTAGTAAATCTGAGTAATTCAAAATATACAATGCTGGCTTGAGAAAGCCAAGTATTCAGTCTTCAATGTATCTCTTTTACTAAAAGTAAAATATTTGATTTAGCTAACACAAAGGAGGTATCACCATTCATTGTATCCCTGTCATTAACATGCCCATGCTTAAAATAGCTTTGGTGAAGTTCTTGAGACCGTTTCAATTCATTCTATAGCTTCAAATTTCATGCAAAATAAGATAAAAGCATGATACAATAGAAAAATTATATTTTGAATTCAATAAGTCAAGATAACATATTATTTTATAGACTACTATTTCTATGGTTTATTTTTATTTATTTATTTGGAGGGTACCAGGAATCAAACTCATGTCCTCGTGCTTGCCAGGCAGGAGCTGTGCCACTGAGCTGCATCCCTGGCTAGAGGAATACTTCTAAAAGACTTTTCTTACAAGAGTTTATTTTACTTCTCTTATGCTTCTCTGACATTACCAACCACAGTAGTAAGCCTAGTAATGCTGTAAAAACATGTTTCTACAATTAAAAGACTACAGCTAAATCAATGAGACTGATTTAGCCTACCAGAGTGCACTCTCAGGATAAAAAGACATGCACTTAGCTGCAGTTTTCTAATACCTATACTCTGTCTAACTCGCTAAAGCACTATATGCACCTTGCTGTTCTATGAATTATTGCAATGTCATTATAATACTGTAATAAAGCAAATTTTATGATATTGAAGTGAGTGAATGAGAATAACCAAAGTATGAGTTTACATTATGTTATGCTTTGTATCTAGATGTCCCTCAAGAATTACAGGTCCTCCTAGGTGGATCTTCTGGAAAATGATTGGATTGTGGGCCTTATAGCTGACTTGCTGCGTGTAAGTGGGGTTTGTTCAAAAGAGGCAGATCACTGGGGTATGGCACAGAAAGGTTTATCTCCCTCCCCAGTACCCCTCCTTCCCAGGCTGGATGCCTCTCTGCCATGCCATCTTGCCCTTAGAGCCAGCTGACTATGGACTAAAATGTGAGCCAAAATAGACCTCTTCTTTAAATTACGAGTGTCATATACTGTGTCTCAGTGACAAGATACACTCTAACATCAGCGAGAAAAATGCAAACAAAGCCAGTTTTGATTCTGTTCTCTTTCCAGACAGTCCTGCACTAAAAATGTATCTATCCATGCTAGTTTCCATCTGTTTCTAGAATAAAGATAAAACATTTTAAACAGAAACTGATCTGGGCAAGGTTGTGTAAAGAGCTACAGGCATTACATTTATTTCTCCTTCACATTCTCTACCCCCTAACTGTGTACTTCAATTGCATTAACACTACTTCCCTCTTCCCTCAGGAATTTTCCATTAACTAATCAATCAATCTGACCATTAGGATATTTTCCCTTACATCATATTGAGATCCTATTTTCATTTTCTTTTTTTTTCTATTAGTGCTAATTAGATCCCCCTGGATCAAGGACAATAATGCTGCTCCATCTTGGCATTCCCTCTTGATGCTGTAGACATGATGTAAAGCTTTATTTATTAGGCATTAAATATGCATTTAAATTGTCCTGAATAATTCTGTATGAGATTGTAGTCATGTCAACTTGTCCCTCTGTAAGTTCTTAAACTGTCTGATCTTTTCGAAGCTGAAGTATTTGAAATGTATTGTAAGGTAGATTGTTAGAAAAAACATTCTGACTTTCAGGAGAATAACTTCAAAGTGAAGTCAGAAGAAAGGGAAGAAAGAACAGGTTCACTAAAGAGTATGACATGCAGAATTTCACGTAAGATATATTTTAAGTAAGTTAACTATGAGACTGATTAAATCAATTTCTAATTTTAAAAATATTAGAACTTAAAAATTAGTTCTACTTTCATATTTAAGAGCTCAAAACTTGATGACTATTTTTTCTTGTATTTCTATTCTCCCATACTAACATACTCTTAGAATATCTTTTTGTTCAAAACACCCTAGGCACTCAATAAATGATGATTAATTGATAAGTATAGTACAGGTGAAAGATAAAAGGAAGAGAAATGCTCACAGAGAGGATGAAAATATTTTACTTTCACAAGATTTAACGTGTGACACACTGGATTGCCAAATAATTGAAGTACCTATGTGAATCCATGTTTGAAATACTTCTTTTAATAATTATTAAATTATAAATAGTCAATAGAATGGTAGAAATAAGTGAAAGAGACTGTCTTAGATTAAAATAATGAAAGAGATTTAACAGATGAACATGATGTGAGTTTGATGTTTGTCTTCTGTTTTAAATAAACTTTGTAACAGTGGGGCAATTTGCTTATTGCTATAATTTTTATCTTGAATGGCCTCAAAGGTTCATGGGTTAAAGATTTAGACTCTACAGTGATGCTACTGGGAGTGGTGAGAACTTCAGCAGGAAAACCTTCCAGGTAGTCCTTAGGTCCCCAAGAGAACTGTGGGATCCTGGATGCTTTTTCTTTCTTTTACATCCTGCTCATGCAAAGCCGTTCGCTTTGCCGTGTATGCCCTGCCATTGCATCTACCATGCCCATAAGAGGCTCAAAACAATGGGTTCATCCAGTTTTATTCTGGAACTTCCAAACTGTGAGCCAAAATAAACATTTTCTCTTTACAAGTTAATTATCTAATCAATCTGAATTTCCAGAGAATGTACATACTTTAGTTTCAACCTATCATAAACCAAACTCCAAACAATATCCACTATACCTATGTATCAAACCAAGAATCTGGGTAAATTCATTTTTAAATAATAGTTATTTAAAGACATTATCAAGGAACCCCAAGCAGTCAAAATTTACAGGACAAAAAAAAAAAAAAGCAAAGGAAGAGAAGCAATAAATATGCACTATTGTGCTTTGATAAATTTACGAAGTCTTTAGCACGGTAGCAATAGTCCTAGGTCAAGCATTCAACTTTTAGTTCAGTTCTCTTAGCAAGTTTACAGAGATGATATTAAAATTCTTGTTCAAGAACCATCGGAATAAACACCTTGCTTTGAGTTAAACCTCAGAAAGGCTATGTTCTAGGACTGAGAACAAATTAAAATGCATCAGACCTTAAATGAACTGCAGTTTCATGAAACCATCTTTGTTACTGAATAAATCAAGTGATCTAAACTTACAATAACAACATTCCCACAGAAAAGAAAATACTCTCTGAAAAAAATATAAAATCATCCAAATGTCAATAACATCCTTCATACAGTCAAAACCTATTGAGAATGCCGGAGACTACCAAACTGTTGAAAACCAAAAGCAAATGACAACAATAAAAAGAAGACAACAGATGTGGAAGCAGAGACAACCAAATAATGGACCTAGCATTTATGACAAAGAAACTTGAAACATTTTTTCCAAGTAAAAATAATATGAGCAATTAATTTCTTAATATAAATTATAAATGAAAATAATTATCAAGCTAATTTCAAACCCAGAAAAAAATAACTATCAAAGGAGTTTTGCAAGATGAAAAAAGTCTGGAAATTAGTTTCACAAAATATGATTATACTTGACATCACTAACCTATATACTTAACGATCATTAAGATGACAAATGTTATGTTGTATATTTTACCACAATTTTTGAAGTGATAAAAAGATGAAAATATCATTGAAAAGGCAACTTTTGGGTGTATACATTATAAAGCTATCTTAAAAAGTGAAGAATAATGAAATTTTAAATAAAAACTAGAGAATTCATTATTAGCAAACTATCATTATGAAAGAATTTTAAAAGTAGTTCTTCAGACAGAAGAAAAATAATTCCAGGTAGAAATTCAGAAATGCAAGACAGTGCAACAGAAGGCATAACTATATTTATAACTGCAGAAAGCCATCATAATTTTAAGGGAGAGTACTAAAAATGTACATATGTACAATATATACATGTTTACTTAAATATTAATTCACATATAGTAATACATCAATTCACGAATGCTTGTTTGCAAACAATGTAGTTTGCAAACAAAAGCCTTTGTAAAATTTTACTTCCGTTCACGAACTCTGCATCGGATGACAAACACAATTGTGGTTATCTTCGCCTCAGAAACACAAACATAGCCATCTTCCCCAAAATCAGAAAACAAATCAAGATTGTAAACAGAGGTAACTTTGTATGTATTTACATGTGTTTATTTTTATATAGTAAATGTTATATTCATATAGTAAGTGTTATAATACACTATTTGTCTAAACCTATATATTATATGCATGCATTTATACATATAAAATAAAAGAAAAAAGAAGTAGCAAATGTGGAAAGTGTCATGATGTACTGGTATTGTTCAGAAAGTGGTGAAAATACTGTTTGTAGCTCTTATTAAGAATATCTGTTGTAATGCTGATGATAATCACTAGAAAATATTATAAGGTATATATAACCAATAGTTAATAAAAAAAGAGAATAAATTTGTAAAATTCCTCAATTCAAAGAAACCAAGAGAAGGAAATTTTAAAACAGTAAGGCAAGTAAAAACAGTAAGATGATAGATTTACACACAAATATATCAACAATTTGGATGCAATTCTTCAATTTAAAAAACCCAAAAAAGTGAAATAAAAAATAAAATTCAGTGTTTCTTGTAAGAGATATACCTTAATCATAAAGGGACAAGAAGGTTAAAAATAACACATTGGAAAAATATATACAATGTAAAAGCAAAACAAAGTTGTAACTTATATTAATGTCAAGAAACTTATATTAGTGTCAAGAAACAAGAGGCATAACTTGAGACAGCATATATTTTATAATAATAAAATGGTCAATTCACTATATGGATTTAATGATTATTAATCTATATTCCTTTTATAACTTCAAAATACTTTGAGCAAATATTGACAGAATTTAAGTATACATAGATCATCAAAACTAGATTTGAAGATCTGAGTACATCAATTTCAGGGAAGGAAAGAACAAGCAAAGAATCACAAGATTCTTAACATCATAATGACCCTCACTCAACTGTTATGTACGTACAGTATATGTTTTTCAAGCACACATAACACATTTGCCAAAAGTACAAAGTGTTGAACCATAAATCAAATTTCAACAGATTTCAAAGTGTTTGGAACATTAATCTTTGAAAATTAGGGTAAAAACAACTTAAAAAAAAACTTCAAAAATGGCTCATTTGAATAAAAGCAGTACAGTTCTAACAACCCATTGGTCATAAAATAATTTATCATAAAAATTTGGAGCTGTTATAATAAAATGACATATCAAAAAGTATGAGATGTAACTAAAGCTGTGCTCAGAGTGAATGTAGAGGCTGAAAGGCTGATTATGTGAAGAAAGAGCTACAATTCAATAATCTATGTATCCATCTCAATAAGTGAACCCACACTTTTGGTTTTCCATGGGTTCCACCCTTTTTAAGAAAAGGGAACTTGGGGCTGGGGATTTAGCTCAGCGGCATAAGCATCTGCCTTGCAAGCAGGCAATTGTGAGTTCGAACTCCGGTACCGATAAAAAGGAAGAAAAAAAAAAAAAAAAAGAAAGAAAAGGGAACTCTTCAAGATGAAGTCTTAAGTTCTCCAAGTGCTGAATGGATCTTAAAGTCTGTGTATGTATGTGCTTGACAAACCAGTGTCAGCCCTGGCTCCTCCGTAGCGTGTATTTACAATCCTGTGCACATTCTAGTCTCACAGGGGTTTTTGTTTGTTTATTTCTGTTTGTTATAGTCTAAAGTCAGAATGGCCTTTTCAAAGTCACTCTAAGCACCCTAATACTCCCTGGTTCAGACTCACTCTTCCATAAACAGGTAGACACAAGTCTCTGGGCCAACAGAAAGAACAAGTTACTTTGCAAGCATTCAATTCACCACACCCAGACAGCACAATGTATCTTTTCAGCATATGCATTATCATTGAAAACATGATTTGCTAAGTATAAAATTACATAGGCAAATTCAAAAAGTTTCTGAGGTCCTTTTGCAACATAGTAGAACACAATAAAACTCATTACTTGCATGTTTTAGATTATCTATGTGGCAAGTATTTCATTACTGCAATTTATGACTGGCACTACCCTAACTTGCTCATGAAACTAAATGTTGTTTTGAGAAAATAATAAACTCAGTATTTTAGTTTTAGAACTTCACAATCAATGTACCTGAAAGAAAAATTTCATAATGTACTCTCAAATTCTCATTTAGGAAGAGTATTTTGGGCATGAGCATGTGAGTATATTAGTAGAAAGTATTCAAATGTATTCCCCCGTAAATGGAATTACATTATTTGTGAACAGTAATTACAAATGCTTATTTGGAAACATCAGACTGATATATTATCAGTGTATTATGAGTTTCCGACCACATTACATATTCAAGAGCTTTGAGGTTTTCTTGCTTTCTTTTACTACACTAGTGTGACACCAGCTACCTATAGTTTTGTCAAAAAATTGGAAACTGCTTCTTCCTTTAAATTACTAACTTTGTTTCTAATATTCTCCTACTAAAGAGTATTAGAAATAGTGCTTTTTGAGAAATCAAGGACCCAGTGTTCCCCACTGAGTGTAAGCAAAGTGGTTTCTTAAGCATGGAGGGACAAAGTAACCTCATTCCCACCCTGTACATAGGTCTCTGAGAGAACAAGTGGTGAGGCTCCCAATAAAATTAGCTCCACTACAGTCAAAAACCAAACAAAACAAAGAAAACCAAAGCAATCAAAAACAGAACCTAGAATTCTGCTGTAGTCATTTTGTCTTCCATACTCCCAAAGCACATATCAATACCCAACTGCCCTGTGAGTGGTTTTGAGAAAAAGATATGTACTTCTTCCTCCCATAAATACACACAGAAGGATTCCCCTCTGGAAGTTTCTGGCAAGCAGGGAAGATGCCTGTCTAGGAGAAGATTGGAGCAGGTATTTAGTCCTAGGAACTAACAGCTGCCAACAGGAATATCTATGCCCTTTCTGCAATAGGTGTGTGTCAGGCACCACCCAATGTTGAAAGCTAGTGTTTTGCAAGTCTTTCTCCACCCCTATTTCCTCATTCCCCTATCCCTTGCATATTTAACCTTTCAGTACCAGTGCTCTGCTCAGTCTGTTTCATCAACTCTGATTATGACCTCTTTCTGCCTGAATTCTGCCTTCAGTTTTAATAGCACCTTTGGAAATTACCAGTATCTTTCTCACAATCAAAGAAAAAACACTCTTTTAGAGAAAATGTCTGTCAGACTATTTCAGTGTTCAAAATATGTTGGAAATCAAATATCCATCAACTTGCAACTGCAGTCTCTCAGTAAGAGATGGAAAGTAACCCTACATGCTATTGACTGCATTGAGACATGATTATAAACACCCTAAGTGACTTATCAGTTGTATAATTTATTTGTTAACTCTTTCACTGAAGTGTCTCTAACACCATAGTACCTCATTCCTGGTGAAAAGATATATCTCAAAGAAGGGGATTTTTTTTCTATGTTGACTAGACAACAAGTGACTCAAATAATATCTTATGCTTGGACAGCACTGTAGGGACACTTTACTTTCACATATCAAGTATAGTTTAATCGGGGCTGGGGATTTAGCTCGGCATAAGTGCCTGCCTTGTAAAGCAGGCAGTTGTGAGTTCGATCCCCCGAACGAATAAAAAGGAAAAACACAAACACAAAAAAAGTATAATCTTTCAAATAACTATATAAGGCAGAAAAGGCAAGCCTCATTACTTGCATTTTAGCACCAGAACCATTCAAATCATGTAATCAATACAACGTTTTGTACTTTCACTGTTACATACTTGCCTTTTCAAGCGTGGATAGCAACTCGAATATTTCTAGCAACAATCCTTTATCATAGATAACATTTCTAAATGATATTTTTATTTTCTGTAATATCTTTAAACCAGAAAGGAAAATACTAAGAATAAAATCAGTTCAAAGACTATAGGACCTGTTATGGTTGATACATTGTGTCAACTTGAGAAGTTTGGAAATTTAACTAAGAGACTCAGCAGGGCGCCAGGCGCTCACTTTGTGAAGAGCTTCAGCTTGTGCAAGAGAAGGGTACAGAGGTGGTGTGAGTGCATACCTACCCAAGGGATTGGGTAGCCTGCTTATAATATAAGAGGAGAAAAGGCTTATTCTGCTCCCTTTGTTCTGGCTACTTTTTCTGGCTGTTTTCTTAAAGTGTTGCCCAGGTGCCATGCCACTCTGCCTTGGAGCCAGCTGATTATGGAATGAAATTTCCACAAATCGTGAGCTAAATAAACCCTTCCTCCCTTCATTTTGGGTGTCAGACAATTCGTCCCAGCAATTAGAAAAAAAGTAACAAAGACAGAATTTGGTACCAGAGAAATGAGGTTGTTGCTGTGACTATACCTCAACATGTGGTTGAAAAGCCTTTGGAAATGGATCGTGGGGAGAGTTTGGAAAAGTTGTGAGATTTTCCTGAAAGAGTAGCACTGGAACATCTTAGACTGTTCTGTATGGAAGATTCTGATTTGAGCTCAAAAGATCAGAGGGCTGATAGAAATCCTGCTGGTAAAGACTAGCCTTAGTAGGTTTCTGTTGGGAAGAACTACACTGCTGTCGGACTCCAGATGAGGTATGTTATGGCCTATAAAAAGTTTGTCTGCATTCTGCTCATGTCCAGAGATTTTGCCTGAGATTAAGATTAAGGACAGTGGACTCATTAATCTGGCAGAAGAAATTTCAAGGCAGTTGAATGTTGAGTCTGTGGCATCGCTATTTTTAATGGGGTTTTTTGCCACATTTATTTGCAAATCAGGAGTAAAGAGCCCAGCAGAATGATTTAGAACATTGTGAATTTGGCCAGAAAGGATGCTCCAATAAAGCTGTGGACTGTAAGAACAGAGCTGAGGATCTTGGAAACAGCCCAAATGCCCACCAATCAAGGAATGGATACAAAAGATACGATATTTTTATACAATGGAGTACTACTCATCTATAAAGAAAGACTGCATCAAGACATTTAAAAGTAAATGGACACAACTTGAGGCCATACTCATAAGTGAAATAAATCAAATTCACATGTGTAAATACTGTATTGTCTCCCTAGTATAAGAAACTGAAAAATTATATATGTTTCAAAATCTACAATGAATTCTGTACAAGGGCAAGAAACTGTTCAAAGAAGAAAAGTCATTACAATAAGAGAAAAGAGAAAAGAAGGAAGAAAAAAGGAAAAAGATGTAAATTTGTATATATATATATGATAGTGAAACTGACTATACTACTAACTGGATTAGTCATTGGAAAAGAATAGTTAATACTCATCTGTTTAGATCAATTTTACATGTCTATGTCTGTTAATCTAAGCAACCTTCTTGAAGGTAACAAAATACAATATTATAACCATTGTCAAATTCCTATCATCTTGTTTTGTAAACCTATACTGTTACTGTATTGATTTCTTGTTGTTTGTTTGTCTGTATTTCTTTTTTGTTTTTCTTTTCTGTCTTTTTAACCTTAAATTTTAAAAAAAAGATAGAGCTGAAGAAACCTCGGTTGTTGAGAAGGAACAGAAGAATAGAAAAGGTAGCCTGAAGGCACCACGAAAAGCAGCAAGTCTCAAACCTTTGCAGCCTCAAAACTGCAAAAGTAAAAGACTTTGCTTTGAGGTGAAAGCCACGGAGGACCATGTTCCAGAATGGCGGCAGCCAAACCATGTTTCAGAATGGCGGCAGTGTAGACATTTTTTTTCCTCAGAATTGGGTTCAGAGTATCCAGTGATCAGAGGGCCAGGCACTTGATTCCAATAATCAAGAGGGAGGAAAGCCAGGTACCTGCTCCAGCTGGCAGCAAACCTCAGCATCATCCACCTGGTTCTGGTTTTAGGTGCACACATAATGCAAGAGCTCTGAGGCTTACAGGGCTTCCATCCCAATTTCAGAAGTTCTGGGAGGTCAGACAGTGTGCCCCCGAGAGGGCAATGTGTGAAGCTATGAATGTGAAGCTGAAGGTGAGGTGGAGACCCTAACAGTTTGGAAAAACTAGGAGTGTAGTCATCTAAGAAAACCTGCTTCTTACAGGATTAAAACCTGCAAGAAGGGAGCAAAGCCAGCCCAAGAGAGATGCTATGGGAGCTACAATCACCACAAGTGCTATGGGGGTGGCGTCACTCAAGCCTTTTGAAGCTCACAACCAGATTGTTTCAGAATCTAGATGTTGAACTCCAGGACTTAAACTTTGCTCTGATGGATTTTGGACTTGCTTTGGTCCCATCCCTTTGTATCCCCTATTTGTACCTTTTGGAATGGCAATGTTTATCTTGTGGCATTGAATGTTGGAAGTGTTTGACTTTATCTTTATTTGTACAGAATCTTACACCTAGAGTTTACCTTACATCTCACAGGATACTTGGGACTTAGACTTTTCAGCAGTACTGAAACTGTTAAGTCTGTGGCAAGTCTTGCAGATGGACTAAATGCCTTTTGCATAAAGGAATGTCCGTGAGTCTTTGAGGACCAAGGGTACAACACTATGTTTGTAATGTAATATAATGTCGATAGACTTAATGTTTGTTCTCTATGATTGTTAAACCTGTGTTATAATGTTCAGGTTGGGAAAAGATATGAATAAGCATGTCTTTGTATCTGGAAACAGGTTTAAAGAAATGTGTCTGATTGCCATATTGACATGGGGTGGATTGCTATGGTTGACACATTGTGTCAACTTGAGAAGTTTGGAAATTTAACTAAGAGACTCAGCAGGGAGCCAGGATCCTCACATTGTAAATAGCCTCAGCCTGTGCAAGAGAAGAGTACAGAGGGGGTGTGAGTGCCACACCTACTCAAGGGATTGGGTAGCCTGATTACAATGTAGAGGAGAAGAAGCTTGTTCCCTTTGTTCTGGCTACATTTTCTGGCTGTTTTCTTAAAGTGCTGCCCAGGTGCCATGCCACCCTGCTTTGGAGCCAGCTGATTATGAATTGAAATTTCCACAAATTGTGAGCTAAATAAACCTTTCCTTCCTTCATTTTGGGTGTCAGATATTTTTTCCCAGCAACAAGAAAAAAAATTAACCAAACAGAATCTAAATGGAATGTTGGGTTGGGGAGAAGCCTAATAATTGCTATGAGTGCATGACACAGAGTTTATTTATTTGGACAAACTGAGTCTACATCTTCTGCTTATGAAGTCCTCATGCATTTACAGAGTATGCCAATTTTTCTTTTTTTGTCTTTTTCCTTTTTATCAGTACCGGGGATCGAACTCACGACTGCCTGCTTGCAAGGCAGACGCTTATGCAGCTGAGCTAAATCCACAGCCCCGTAGGCTTTTTTTTTTTTTTTTTTTTTAGAGTATGCCAATTGTGACACCATTCCAAAGACTCAAATTGGAGGAGTGATAGAATTTTCATAAACAGGTTTTTGTGCAAGAAAATAGTGATGTATACTCTCCTGCCCCTAAATACTAAAGAGAGAGTTCCAAAGTAGAAGTCATATCTATGTGTTCTTTATGGCTCATTTCTATGACAAAGTGAGGTCTGATGTTCTTGGCATCAAGTGATTCAAAAAATATTTGAAGATAAAATAGAGGAAATGAGAGCTCAGACTCCTTTTCATAAGAAACCGGAAAATCTAACAAGGGTAACCTTGCCTAGGAAAGAGACCACAGATAACTGACAGAGCAACCCATGTTTGGAGCTGTTCTGAGAAACCTCCAAGTGTCTGAGTCCCTTACCAAAGCAGACAAAGTATAACATGTATGATATTTCTTATGGTTCTCCAGCCTCAGTAACCCTGAAATCCTGAAGGTTTGTGAATGCATCATGCTCTTTTAATGCAAAGGATTTGCATGAACCTCAGTTCAGAATACTCTCTAGTATCATCCATCCTTAAGTGATCCTTATGACATAGATCAGTGATCACCTCCTTCATTTTTCAAAATCTGTTCTCCCTACACTACCCTGCATGTTCCTGTGGAGCCTCGACCCTGTCTTCACCACGTCTCTTACCACTGTTGATCATAATCACTCAGACTGGTTCACCTATAAGGTTCTAAAATATGGCAGGTAGGAGCTATTCCTATAAAAAGGCTCATAATAATATGGAAGAAGAGAAGAGAGGGAGGGAGAAAAAAAGGAGGAAGGAAAGAATGAAGGGAAATAGAGAAAAAAGGAGTAAAAAATGTTGGCTGGCTTATTTTTGACTCTTTCCCAGACTTTCAGCACCTTCTGGCAGTTTAGCAGTATAGTCAAAATTCCTTTCAAAATTACTGGATTTACCATTTAGGTCTATTCTTGCTCATAATCTCCTTGGATTTGATTAATAAATTCTTGACTAATCCATATCTTGTGAGACCCTGCAAGTCAAAAAAACTTTTGGCCAGAGGAAAAACAAATTTTCCATTTTAATCCTGTTGCTTCTAACATCATAACTATTAACAGGTGTGAATCCACCAACACCAGAGAAATCCAGAAAATAGTTTAGAAAGTAGCTAGTAGCCCCCTGTTCATCTAGTTTTATCTGTTAAAATAGTCTGCAGAGACCATCATCTGCTGCTTTGTTTTGTCACAATTATCCTATCTACCCTGAGCTTCTAATGTGTTTGAATAACTCTTCTGCCCATATTTGCTTTTTCCAGTCTCTCTGCTATCAAATCAAACTTTTTTTCTTTTTTTTTTTGCTTCTCTGAACTTCAGAAAAGCCACTGTCAAGTTATGGTTCAGAATTCCTAATCTAATGAAATCTAATGCAGCTCAGACTTCCCAATCTGACTTTGCAGCTCAGACTTCCCAATCTGACTTTGCTCTGCCTGCCTTTCTTAGATTGCCTTCAGTTTCCACACCTACTCTTGAACTTGGTTTATGAGAGCCTGTTCCTCCCTGGGTATAGCACCTGTGCTTTGCTAGGGTTTTTCTATTTTCAGTCCTTACCTACTCATATTTTCTGTTTTATTCCAAATGTAACTTTAACTACTAAAGATAAGAATAATCAAACTGAAGGGCAACAAGTGACATTATACATCTCTAAGGTAGTCACACTGCTCTTAAATGTTCCTCTTAAATGCACTAAAGTTAAGTTTTGTAGACCTTGGCAGTAATACTGATAGAATAGCTAATCAAACTTTTAGAAGAGCACCATGAATCTAGCCAAAGCTAACAGTCTGAAATAGATGAAGAGTTTTCTCTATAAACTCTCATGTGATCACATTGCGGCCATTGCCTTTCATGGCATATCCATTTTTAAAGTCTATTTATGAGTAGAAAGAGGTAGCCACCACTGTGCTGGCTTGCCAGCTTAGACTTACTGCTACTATTTTAACTACATTCCCTTTTAGAAAGAGAGCAGCCAACAGTTCCAAATCCCTGAGGAAATCCCTAACTATGTGTACTAAGGAAATAGAATATCATTTGGAAATTTTCTACTTAAGCTACTACAACTTGCAGTTTCTGCTGTTGTGTGTTTGTGTCTTTGTCTTTTAAAGAATGATCTCTTAAAACCCAAAGTACCAAACCTTCATCCCTGGCCTGCAAGGAGCCTGGTCTCAGCAGTGAAAAACTATCCTGGAGAAGAGCCTGAATGGCCAGACACCAAGAACAAACACACCCAAAAAAGGAAAGTCTCAGAACTCAGCCTGTGCTCCCCATCAAGCCAAGAACATCACTTTCCCTCAACACTGATAGTACAAAGGACTGGCGACTGCCATGGGCCCAAGGCTTTGGCACCTTAAAAGTGAAAGCTAATAAGTTTTAAAATTGTGTATCTAATTCTTTTCTGTAGACCTTGACTCTTACCAAACAACCTATTATAAACTAGAAAGTTTCTAGGATTTTAAAGTAAGTTTCTGGCTAAAATGACCACATTTAAGCATATCAAGTAAAGAAATAGTCAAAAGATTTCCTCATTGTCTACAAAATGAAGTAGTGCAAAGAGCACATAATTCAAGGTCCTTTGTAAAACTAACTCTCATCTATGTCTACACATTTACTGCCTCTGTCCCATATAGAGGATTGGATTGTGGCTCAGGATTTTCAAACTGTGGGTGTTTTTTGTTTTGTTTTTGTTTGGTTGGTTTTTTTGAGACAGGGTGTCTAATATACAGTTCAGGCTAGCTTTCAACTCACTGCTTAGCCCAGGCTTGCCTCAAACTCACAGCAATCCCTCTGCCTCAGCCTCCTGAGTGCTGGGATTACATCAAACTGTGTTCTCGGGGTGCTTTATTTAAAGTACCTTATGTATAAAATTTTGTATGGTGCCATTAGTTTGGGAAATGTTTCATATCATATCCCTAATCATTCTATCCATAATATACATTAGCCCAATTAGTGGCCTTGAAAAATTCTCACAGTCAGAAACCATTTTAATATATAATTCACCAAATTGCTTGACTGAGGCATTTTGGGTATCAGAGTATTTATTAATATGAAGGTCTCTTGAGTTTCCTGGAATACTTCTTGCAAACTGCTACTTACTGCCCCTATGCTTGGAATTTCTTGACTGTTGTTTATGTCATTTCTGCCTCAAATAATTTACTTAGAAAAACTCTATCATTAAAAACATATCCTTAGGCACTTAGAAAAAGGAAGTCAAACAATGAAGAATTAATTCTGTGATTTAAAAATGTCTCTCTGCCATCCAAGGTGCATGCTTACTCTTAACTTTGAAGCTGGAAAGATAGTTTTACTATGTAAGTATTCTGCACCGATTTTTAAAAATTTTTTGATTCATTCAAATTTCAAAATTTTGCATCATTTGTATTTTATACTTTGAGATGAAGATTTTAAGAATAAAGAGATCTGTCCACATAACCTCTTTAGGGAGCTATAGGAAGAATCTGAAACAAATTTCTTCTGTGAAGGAGATGTTATTTGGTTAGTTCAAAACCTTAACCAGTTAAGTTTCATGGGATTTACTTAAGTGAATGCCAGTTACTGAAAAAGCTGCTAGCATTTAAATTAATACATAAAATGAGAATCCTCCTTGGTGAACAGAAATGGCCTTTATTAACTTACGCTATGCTGTGGTTTAGACCTAAACTGTCCCTCTCACGTTCAGAGTGGGGCCTGGTTCACAAGGGGCATCCACAGGAGTCATGACTTAAGAGTGAATCCTTTTCCGGGGCTCCTCCTTTTCCTCTCTGCTTCCTGGATGCCCTGCAAGGCACAGCTTTTCTCCACTAGTCCCTTTACCATGCTGCTTCTGCCTTGGAACCCTATAACCATGGACTGAAACTCTAAGCCAAAATAAGGCTCTCTTGCTTGACATAGTGTGTCAGGCATTGTGTCTTGAGGATGGGAAAGTAACAAATACATGCTATGTGCTCACTGAGAACAGTAGTAAATAGGTGGGCTGCTTATAGGCAGTGCATATTACTGAAAGCAATATGTCCTTCAGGATATGAAATTTGGAGCAGGTTTGTTTGCTGTTCAGCATAGTAAAAATGTTTCCCTCTTATTCAAAACTTGAGCAAATTTTTCTGCAGCTTAATCTTTTATCATAAACAGTTGAGATTTGCTTAACTGCAAGTTTCTCAGCACAAAATCATTATGTGAGCAGCACTGACTTTGGTGGCTCCATGTAACTCCTGAGATTTGAGAGTTTGGGGAACCAGCATGAACAGGAAGCTCAGAGTGGTAGTGCACTGTTACTAATAAAGTTCTTGTCCCTGTCCTAGGAGTATTATGTCCTCTGTCAATCAGTATCCAAGAAACAATGACAAATCCAAAAAACTATGTCAATGTCTAAGAAACTTGTCACCAAACACCATAGGGCTGGACACAGACCCCTATAGTCTTCCCTTTGCTTCCTGGTCAGGGAACCAAAGGTATCATGTCCAGATGACCAGCATGGCTACTTTGCTGGGGCCAGCAGCTCACCTGGATTGTAATTTCAGTATCCTTAAAGAATTAAGTATAGAAAGTTTAGAAAGGAAGAGACTTTACTGGAAAGGAGTGAAAAGGAGAGGATAGATAGCTACCCTTAGGAAAGGGGGCTCCAGAAACATGGAAGACCTATAGGCTTCTGTTCTCAGCTGTTTTTATTGGATGTCAAGGGCTCTTCCCTATACTTCAACTTTCCATAACTCATTTCATTACCTGGACTGTCTTTGGATTAAACTGAGCCCCCTTGTACCTCACTTCCCATGATTTTTGCATAACTTCTGTCTGTTTCTTTGTTGTGAACAGGGTTTTATTTTGGACAGCTAGTTGGTAAGAGGGTGCCTTATTCATGGTTACCTCAGGGTTACTAAGGGGGATGTGTGGATGTCTATTGTGTTTAATATATGGCCGTAGAGTGAATATATGTGTCTATGTTAGTGCATAGATGTGAGTACATGCTGAACAAGAGCTTTCGCCAGTTAGTCAGCCCATCCCTCCTCTCTCTGTTTCTCCTGCATCTAGTGGAGCTGGTTCTCACCAACTGCTGTCTTGTTTTTGTACACCCAGCATCTCTGTGCTCTGCCTGCCACCTCTTCAGCTGGTCTGTCCTTTGGTGCAAGTTCCAGGGCCATTTGGTACCTTTTTTATCTGGTTTTCTCTGTCTCTATCCCCATTCTTGGAATTGCTCCAGGGGATTTTCCTAATAAAGTTTTAAATCCTTCTAGTTAGGGTTAGATAGAAAACTAACAAGACTCTTATTTTATTCTTTTCCCTGCCCTACAGGACCATGCCCCTTCAGGCTTATTTCTCAGTTTACAAATCTTGGTAAAAATCACAACACTTTAAGTATTTTTTTATTCACCTTTTTTTTCTGGGTGTCATAAGGCTTATTTGTTGAACCTCAGGACCCCTGAGGCTCGTTATTGTGAATGACCATAGTGAGGCAGGGGTCAAATATGAAGAGAAATGTAATACTACTTAGAGGCAAAAAGGAGATATTATCAAATGAACAGGGTTGATTTTATATTGTCAAAGACAAATCTACTATTGCTAGGTTCAGGGAAGCCTTGAAAGAACAGGACTAAGAAATGTAGAACCAGAGGAACAAAGATGGCGGATAGCTAACCACTGGTTACAGAGGCTCCCTGAGATAGACAACTTAGAATTCAACATAATACAGAATGGGGAGCCCCAAACAGAGGGAGATGAATTCTCTCATCCCAAGAAGAAAGTAAGGTGACTTGCCGACCATCCGAGGTCCCGCTGTGACTTGCCGAAGTCCCATCACGATTTACAGAGCCGTCTGAGGTCCCACAACTTCAACATTGAGTTCGAGGATCAGTGAGCCAAAAGGAGAGCTGAGTTTGCAGGGTGCCTACATCAACCTGTGGTGAGTGACGGGAGTAGAGCCATTCCAAGAAAGGGGGGCTCTGGTGGACGACATTCTGGGACCGGGCAGGACTGGCAAGTACAAGGAGCAGCAATGACTTCAGTCAATCGTTCCCTTCCCAAATGGGATTAGTGAAGTGAGCTGGGCCTGGGTCACATTACCTGGCTGAGACCCAATAGGTTATCTGAAATCAAGTCCCAACAACGGTGGCACACACTAATCACACTAACCCAGTGAAACCTCAGAAGTTTGTCTTACAGTGCAGGCCACAGAAGCTTGACTGATCCAGAGGGGAGGTGGCACAAAGAAATACAGTGCACGCAACAGCACCTTGACTGATCCCCAGGCTGCCAAACTCCAGCTGCCACCTCCAGTGCCTCCGGGCTGCCAGGGACACCTGTCGCTGCGGACCTGCCAGAGGCTGGGGGAGCAGAGTGACTCAGCAACCACAGCCTGCCCTCACCCCTGCCCCCACCTCCACTGCCAATCCGGAGGGGAAGGAGGGCAAAGTCCACTGCTGCCGTTACCGCAACTGTGGTCCAGCCGCTGCCACCTGGAGGGAAGGAGGCGCAAAGTAATACAGTACAGGCCACAGCACCTTGACTGGTCTGGTGGGGAGGGGCCAGCATACACTGTCCCTGTCTGCAACTCAGTAGCAAACAGTGCAGTGGGAAGGGTCATCTAGCCAGCGCGTTTCAGAAGAATTGTAACCAACAAAGAAAGAAACTGGGGCCTCCTGTAAGAAGCAAAATAGATGGGAAGAGGACACAACAACAAAAAGTCTCCAGGTACCAACCATGAGAACATTGACCCAGGACAGATAAAGAGAATGAGAACAACAAATATGCAATATCAGACACAGCGCCAGTGGACATAAAGAGATATATTCGGGACCACATAGACCAGTTGAAAAGTGAAATATTTAGCTAAATCAAGATATAAGAAGATTAATAAAAGAAATACTAAGCACCCCTCCAGCAGACACAGACAGAAGAAGGGAGGAACTCAAACAAAGGAGAGAACCATTTGATGAAGAATATAAACAAAATATAGAATACATGAAGCAGATTCAAAGAGATTACCAAGAAATTAAAAACTCTGTGGAAGGGGCTGGGGATTTAGCTCAGTGGCATAAGCACCTGCCTTGCAAGCAGGTGGTCGTGAGTTCAATCCCCAGTACCGATAAAAATGAGAAAGACAAAAAAAAAAAAACAAAACAAAACAAAAAACAAACAAACCTCTATGGAAAGATGGCAAATTAGTTTGAAAGAAACCAAGGGTAGATTATCAAATCAAAGGACAGTTTTGCAATGTTGGGAGTATGAAAGGGAAAACTTTAAAAAATAACAAGGAAACAAGCAGAAACAATACAAAGGCTAGAATATGACAAAAGGATCTATAACTTGAGAATAAAGAATGTGAATGAAGAAACAAGGGTACAAACAAAGGAACTACAAAGGTTATTCACAGAAATAATTAAGAAAAACTTCCCAAACACAGGAAAAGGAAATGATATTGTGATATATGAGGCATACAGAACTCCAGCCACCTACAACCAAACAGAGCTACACCCAGGCATATAATAATTAAGATCCCAGAAATTCAATATAAGAACAGAATACTAAAAGCTGTTAGAGACAAGAAACAGATAACCTATAAAAGAAGGCCCATCAGAATAACAGCACACTTCTCGACATAAACCATCAAGACAAGAAGAGCCTGGAGTGAAATATTCCAAGCCCTGAAAGAAAATAACCTCCAGCCCAGATTAATATACCCTGCTAAGCTGTCTCTAGAAATTAATGGAGAAACAAGATTCTTCCAAGACAAAGAGGAACTTGGGAAATTCGCAACTACTAATCCAACCCTAAAGAGAATACTGCAGGGCATTCTAGAGAGAGAGAAAAGTACTAGGGATTCCAGGAACAGTGGCAGATAGGCCTCAATGAATGGAGCAGAAAACAGAATGAAGAAGATAAGCAGACAACTGATGGCAAAAAATAAGCATAACAGAAATGAAGCAGAGAAGACTTTACTCAAAACTGATACGATTGATAGTATCAAGTCTGAGAGTATAGGCAAGTACACTGATGATGACAAAACTCTATGATACATATTCTAGTTTGATAACTGCCCATTTTTTGAAGTTCTATACTATATACAAAGTTGTGTTTTTACTAATACTGTTATGTACTGGTATATTCAATTATACTATGTCTGATGATATAGCCAATTCTATTGGAGATAACAAGAGACAACACAGGAACCATGGTAGAAGTCTTTGTACAATGGTCTTATATGTTTATTTCATTTCATATGTTTATAGGGATATGTTTTATTTTGCCTTGCTTTGTTTTGTTTCTCCCTCTAATATAGAAAGGATAGAAATACATGTTAAGACTCATGCATCTGTAGAATCTATAAACAGTTTATGAGAACTGATCTTATGACACATGATGAAATGAACAGATACTTTGAAGAAAAAGAGACACTAAAATACCCAGTGCTGATCCTGCAGTGTCATAATGTGAAACCCAGCAATAGTATTATTCTTTGTTCAGAGTGATACTAGCCTGCTTGAGTTTGTTCAATCTCAACATAATTGAAGATATGGATAACTGCATGTATGTTTAAGTGTATAGGATTGATAACCATATTTCTAAGTTTTTGTTGGATAGTGAACAGAACTGGTTGCAATCTCACTGTTTGAATCCCCACTTTATATGTTCCACTTTAGTATCTTGAATAACTATTTGTAAGAAGTCAATCTGTAATCATCAACTAGTGATTTCTTACTGTTTATTTTTCTCTTTGAAAGTATGTACTATTTCTGTTTTCTGTTTCATTTAGTCATTCTTTCAATTAAATTTTTTTAAAAAGACACTACAGTACCCAGTGCTGATCACAGAGTGTCATTATGTGAAATCCAGCAATACTATTTTTCTTTGTTCAGAATGATTTTAACCTGCTTTAGTTTGTTTAATCTAAACATAAATGAAGATATGGATAACTGCATGTATGTTTAAGTGTATAGGATTGACAACCATGTTACTAAGCTTTTGTTGGACAGTTGAACAGAACTGTTTGTAGTTTTGCTGTTTGAATTCCCACTTTCATGTTCCATTTTTGTATTTTGAACAACTATTTGTAAAATGGCAATATGTAAACATCAACTAGTGATTTCTCACTGTTTATTTTTTCTCTGAATGTATGTATTATTTCTAGCTATTTTCTGTTTTGTTTAGTCTTTCTTTAAATAAAATTTTTAAAAATTGCTATTAAAATAAGAAAAGAAGTATGGAGCCAGTTACCATGAGAACGGCTCAGAACCTGGAAACAGATGGACAGGAAGCAACTTTTGATTACTTTTTACTATAGGATATGGCTTTTCATACAGACTGGACTTTTTCCCCTTCCTTAAAAGTGACCTGTTTTGATATATTCTTGAAGTTTTGTTTTCATTTTTTTCTTTTTATGTTTTTCCTCTTTCTGCTTGAAATAAAATGAAAGGAAAAAAAAAGTGACCAGTTAGTTTTTGAATTCCTAAGAAAATATCCTTTGAATCAAAGAATTTCTATGTAGTACTTAATTTTATTCTGTTCTATATTCATTTTTCTTTCTCTAAATTCTAGACCTAGAAGTTAATCATTCTACAGATACCAGCTGAAACACTATGTCCATTGATGTGTTATCCCAGTCTAAATTCACTCTTTAAATTTTTATTACTGAAGCTACTTTTTCAAAGTTCAATCATTATTAGGACTATCTTGGATACTTTAACTAAATTTTCCTTATTTTATATTCAAAGAATACTTAATGAAGGCCTACGTAATATAAGACATTCTAATGTGCAGAGAAATAAAAAGATTTAGATATATTATTCCAATTACTTTAATTCATTTTTTAGCACATTGTTTTAAAAATCAAATAAAGGGGCCAAGGTTTTAGCTCAGTGGCATAAGCGCCTGCCTGGCAAGTGTGAGGTCATGAGTTCAATCCCTGGTACCAACAAATAAATAAATACACTAAAATAAAATTAATTTATTTCAAGCTTTGGTTGACTTGTGTAACTAACAAGGGCCAGTTATGTAAACAATGACTAAGTCTATTAGACAATGACTATTTTTTTTTTTTTTTTTTTTGTCTTTTTCGTTTTTTATCGGTACCGGGGATCGAACTCACGACTGCCTGCTTACAAGGCAAGCGCTTATGCGGCTGAGCTAAATCCCCAGCCCCTAGACAATGACTATTAATTGAATTCCTACTATAAACAAGACATTTTGTTAAGTTCTGGGCAATCTATGAGAATGGAAGGTCTAGTTCCTGCTCTCATACAGCTTATGAATCTCTTTGCAATTAAAACAAAAAAATCAAATATAAATATTCTATTATCTTTTCTAAATACCAAAATAGTATTATTAGTTATAAAGAATGATAAAAATATATATGGCAAAATATTAACAACTAGTTTAGAAGAATGACACACGCATATTTATTTACTATTTATTCTACCAATCTTTCTGTTGATTTGAAGTTTTTCAAAATAAGAAGATCAAGAACCAGACTCAAACCTTTCTCCATGAGTCAGCACCATTCGTGAACTGCGGGGAGAGAATAAAACACACCTGGAAGCAAACCCCATCTTGGAACCAGCATCACCAGCATCATGCGTAGGCTGGGGACAGCTAGACCCTAGCACTTCCAGGCACATGGGCTGGCAAACAAGAAGACCCGTCCCCCAAGCAACCGGTTGATCTGGAGAAACACAGGCTATGATGATAGCTATGGAGGTGAAATGCAATTGGATGCCTGCAGTGCTTTGGAGTTTCACTGACCTCGCAGTCTAGGGCCAGTGATCATGGGTTCAGAGTACAGTGGTAGGCAGTGAGAGGTCTAGGGGGATCTCCATCTGAGGGTGTAGCTACTGTTGATTTCCTATTGTTTTGTTTTGAAGTCCTATATCATTTTCATTGTTTCATTGGGTTGGCTTTTAACCTCTGTTGTTTTGGTTTGATTATGTTAAATCCGATGGCAGGATTTCAAAAAAAAAAAAGCAAGATAAATTATGGTAGAAATTCTTGATTTACTATTGGCTTGTTTTGAATTCCTTTATTGCATTCATTGTTTTGTTTTTATTGTTTCTATTCTATTCTGTCTGATTTTTACTTTGTCCAAATATCTGCAACTATTTTTAAGGCAACAAAAGGCATTATGGTAACTACTGTTGATTTCATTATGCTTTGAAGTCCTGTATCACTTACACTGGTTTTTTTTTTAAATTGGTTTTATTCTGTATTATTATCTTGGTTTTATCCTGTTTAAAACAAAATAAAAAATAAATAAGATCAAGGAAAATTTTAATAATAAATCATTTAAAAATTAAAAATATTTAGACATGAATTTCTTCTGTAGTCTAGCACTTTCTTTGCTTTGTGGTAACATTTCTCTATTCCATGACTTCTTTTTTTTATTTATTTAAAAGGAAAAAGAGAAAAAACAAAACAAAACAAAGCGGTGTAAGGGTACAAGTAATACAGAACTACAAAAAAAAAAAAAAAAAATAGTAAGAAATCACCAGTTAATACATTACACATTATCATCTTAGAGATAGTTGCTCAAGTCACAGTATCAAAGCACACAAAGTGGACATTCAAACAGTGAGACTGCAAACAGTTGTGTTCAATAATCCAACCAAAAACATTAATATGGTCATCTACTTAACACCTCTAAACACACTTGCAGTTATATCCTTTAGAGCACTTTTTCCCCTTCTCTTTTTTACAACAAAATTTACACATTTTGGGTTTTATTACTCCTTAGTTCTTATTACTTTTTGGGGGGGGAGAGAATAAAGTCAAATATGGCAAAACAAAGCTGTCAGTCAAAACCAAGGATAGACATAGCACATGATGTAAAAACAGAGTACAAGGTTATCAACAATGGTTATCAACAATGTCTCTTGTTTCCTTAAAAAGAATTGTCTATCTCATTAGGTATTTTAATATTCCATGACTTCTGATTCAGTTGTTTCCATACAGGAGCCTCTAAGGCAAAAACCAAAGAATTACTGTATGAGGAAAAGCAGGTTTGGATCACATTTTTGCTATCACAGAATGCCCTGCAGCAAGTGATCACAGTGCCAGTACTTGGCCTATAGTCTTATTAAGCATGCTATACATGTCAGCATATTTAGCTGTGATTAATGATAGAAAGGGAATTACCATATCTAGAGATGCCATTTTTACCATTCATTTGGCATTTCTGAAACTATTCTCTCAGGCAAAAATATACATTTAAATAAGTATAATAACCCATAAGCACTAAACTGTATGGATTTGCTATCTGTATGCTAAAGTATACAAAGTAGAATCTCTTCATTCTATTAGTGGCTGGGACAAAATTAATACAACCTATAGTGTATTCATATAAAACAATGGGTTTAGGTAAAAGAAAGTATGAGGGATTCATGTGACCTTTTACAGTGTTTTCCCATTACCCTTAGCCTCAAATAGGGTTACCCTTTACCCCTAATCCCACAAAATAGGTGTTAGCATTGTTTATGCTTTTCTTGTCTCACCTTCTCTAAGTAGCCAGACATATTTGTGTCTCTAGTACATGATATATCTGCCTGATCAGCAAGGATTAAATATAGGAGAAATATGCATAAAGTAAGTGTTACTGATTAGGAGGGAAAGGAAACATGAAAGAATTTAATGAAGAAGTAAACATGAAACCAAAGACCTGTTATAGATATTCCAAAAAAAAAATAGGAATGTGGGTTAAGTGACATTTTCCCTCCATTCATTAAAAAAATGCATTGTATGTCTGTTATGTGCTGGACTCTGCTATGCAGTGAATATAAAAGAATATTGTATAGTCTTTACCTTCAAAAACTTACTGGATTCCATCTGAGTAACAAGACCAGAAAAAGAGAATATAATAGGCAAGGTGGAGATAAGAGAGATGCATATACAATGGAAACAGTAATGTGGACCTTGGAATCAGACTGAACTAAGCCACTTTCCTTGAAGACTATTGCCTGAACCAAATTACCTAATCTCTCTGAACTTCAAGTTCCTCATCTATATAATGCAATTAATAACACCTACCTTGTTCTATAATTGTAAGATTAAGAAGATATAAAATGGAAATAGGTGTGCATTAAGAAGCACAAATTTTATCTCACCTAAAATTGTATAGCCTAATGAATCCCAGCAGTTATGATAGCAATCTGTGTCCAAAGGCAATTACAATTTTTTTTTTATTTGTACCAGAGATCGAATTCACAACTGCCTGCTTGCAAGGCAGGCGCTTATGCCACTGAGCTAAATCCCCAGCCCCAGAAATTATAATTTTGAAAGGAATTTGATAAAGGGGGGCTGGGGATTTAGCTCAGCGGCATAAGCGCCTGCCTTGCAAGCAGGCAGTTGTGAGTTCGATCCCTCGTACCGGTAAAAAGGAAAAAGACCCCCCCCCCAAAAAAAAAAAAAAGAATTTGATAAAGGGACTCTTTTTAGAGATAAGAACAGGGCTGAGAGACCCAACCTAGGATACTGTGTCCCCCAGGATTCCAAAATAGAAAGAAACTAGAGCATTAGAAGATCAAGCTCTCTACTGCCATATTCATGGTGTGAAGACAACAGATTTATGTCATCAAACGTAACTATTACCATCACTCAGAAATCAATGGGTTGCCGGGTGTGGTGGCTCACACCTGTAATCCCAGCACTCGGGAGGCTGAGGCGAGGATTGTTGTGAGTTCGAGACTAGCCTGGGCTACAAAGTGAGCTCAAGGCCAGCCTGAGCTGCATAGAAAGACTCCGTCTCAAAAAGACCAAAAAAAAAAAAAAAAAAAAAAAAATCAATGGGTTGATTCTTATTTCATTTTTCCATATAGGTGGCCTAGAAGAACAGAAGCTGCTGACCAATAAACATTAATAATTAACACTAATCATTGAAAAAAAAATGAATTGTAAGTGAGGATCAATAACCAATATAAATATTACTACTCCCAACAGGGGTTAAACCTGGCAGAATGTGATACTAGAGAGTGTGCCTCTGTTAATCAGGCCAACTTCTCAGCCACCAAGCAGCCTACAACTAAAATTCCTAGTTTATTCTTAATTCATGAACAGTTACAATAAGGTATGATTTTTATGAAGAATTTTAAACTTAAATTTCATAGTTTATCATTTTCTCTGTTAAAATAATTTTATTCCAGCATGTCAACTCACTGAGATGGTTGTATTCAATTTAGATTAGCTGCAATTGCCTGGCTTTATATCATACACAGATTGATAATCATGCCTTTCTATTCTAAGCCTTGTTTAGAATTCAACCTTTGTTTACAAAAAAGGTTGAATTTAATAGGGACAAGAAAAAAGTCATTTATATGCATTCATTAAAGAAAAAATATTCAGCATTTAATAGGCACTATGATGTATATTAATTTTTTGGAATATAATGAAGAAAGAAGTAAAATTTTTCTTGGTCACTGTTCAAAGCTACAAGAAGCAAAATATGTTAATGAATTATGGCTGCACAGGCTACAGGCAACCTCGGTAACGGGTGTAAGGAGACCTCACAGAATGCTAAATGTTGACAGTCAGACTTCCCTGTGCATAACTGATGAAACAGTGTTTCAGAAGAGCAAACCAGGAAGTACCATATTGTGAATAGAAAGAATAAGTTAGCTGTTGCAGAGAAAGCAAAGGGGAGGATAATGAGTTTAGAGAAGCATACAAAGACCAGGTGATTTAGGGATCCATAGGGATTAATAAGAGGTTGGAATATTATTTGAAGTGCAAAATAACCTCTTTTAAGCTGTCATGCATCACACTGATCTATTTATAGCTTTAGAACAATAACCTTAGTGAACTAGCAGTCAGCCTACTTAAAAATCAAAAATCAAGAATCAAAACTTCCTGGAAATATTTGTAGGAAACAATGAACTATTTTCTGCCAAACAAGCTTAATCTCCTAAGAAACCTATTTATTACTTTAGTATGGACCTCTACATAAGCAATAAGAAGAGAATTTATACAAACTATATCTGCATACCAGCATGTGGATCCATGGACCCCATCTGGATGCTAGTACTGTGGATGAACTACATCTTCCTTCTGAGACCAATCTCTCCACTTGTGCATGCACACTCAGTATTTCTCTCTTCAAAAGATCACTCCAACAATTCTTTCCTCTGCGTTCTTCATTGCTCCCTACAGTTGGTTCCTGTGCACCAATAGCAAATATATAGTAGTTTCTCCATCTTAAACACATACTGTACCTACACATAAAACCTGTCTTAGTTCCCACATCTCTCTCCAACTACCATTCCATTTTTCTTCAAATTTTACAGCAAGACTTCTCGAAAGAGTTGTCTACGTTTATTGCTTTAATCAGTCGGCGTTCATTTTCTCCATAATTCTCTCAAAT
The DNA here is from genome assembly GCF_034190915.1 of Cavia porcellus. Taxonomy (NCBI): domain Eukaryota; kingdom Metazoa; phylum Chordata; class Mammalia; order Rodentia; family Caviidae; genus Cavia; species Cavia porcellus. The sequence goes on along the minus strand of NW_026947487.1, from coordinate 25,281,224 downwards.
CAGGTTTCCTTCATTGTTCCTGTGGAACAGTTGCTGTCCAGGTTGACCTGACTACAAGATACACTGTTGGTTGTCTGAGCAACAGCCATTTCTTTCTGCCAACTTCCTTGCTCATAAAACAGCCATGTGTTTTAGAGAATTAGGTCCATTCTTTTACCCAAATTCAGAAATCATGATTAGTCTCTAAGTCAGTCACGAGTTATCATTGCTCTTATTGCAAACTGGCTTACGAAAGAGACACACATCACAGTTTGAGCCCAAGAGTGTGAGAAAGCTTTTGCTCTTGTAATAAAATGAGTGTACTAGTGAGTTTCAGTGTTGCCCTAATGATAAATATTGAACTTATTTTAATTAGGCCTTAACTGTTTACCAAATAATGACACACAGCTTTTTGCATAGTGGGGTTCTCTCTCCATCCATTTTGTTTCCACAAAATCCTGGAAGTCATCTTTGAAATGCTTTCCACCCTTTATCCCATTCTCCCACCTTTCCATGTAATTATAAAGTGTTAGTCAGGCATAATGGTGCACTCTTGTAATCCCAGCACTCAGGAGGCTGAGGCAGGAGGATCACTGCAAATCTGAGATCAACCTGGGCTACGTGGCCCAAGGCCAGCCTGAACTTCATAGTGAGACCTTGTCTCAAAAAAAAAAAAAAAAAAATATATATATATATACACACACATATGTGTGTGTGGGTGGGGTGTGGGTGTGTGAATATATAGTTTCCTTTTAATCCTCAGGTTCACTCCTGACTTCCCATTATCCATCCTCTGAGATTCGATTGTTTTCCACCTTGTTAGAAACATATTCTTTTCCCTATGAATACTTATCTGTATAATAATACAACTTTTAGTTTCATTACTTGCTCCATAAAATATCTATTTGCTCCATAAAATTGTGAGCTCCACAAGGCTAAGGATATCCTGTTTTTCTTATCATTGAATATTTAGCATTTGTCTAAGTGTATGCACACAATATACACTAGCATTATGTGTTGAAGATAGAAAAGCTGGCAAGAAGAAAGGAGGCCTTCCATCTATTATATTAACATGTAAAAATGTTTCACATGAAGAACAGGATTGTATTCAGACACTTTTATAATGTGAATGAGTTTACTTCATTCAGGTGGTATATTGCACAAACTTTTTTATTTTTTATTCAAAGTAATAAAAATGATTCTGCATAATTTAAACAAATAAAAAAGCAGAAGAGGATTTTGTGGACAAATGCTGAATTATTTCTCAGGATTGACAGAAGAAATAAATAAATAAACCTCAAACGTTTATATGTCTCATCTTTGGGCATTTTGTTAGTATAATAGACCTCTAACCAACCCTGGTCTAGGTGCTTTCTTTTACAAGTTTCAGTTGTCAGAGGAGGGACTTTTCTTGTGTCAGTTGTCAGTTTATACGTACCTAGATAAGCCAGACTTGGCTGTCATATAGTACAAGCATGACCACTCCTCTGTTTTGTTCTATCCCAGAGAAGAGAAAGTTGTGGTAAGAAAAGAGTATCCCAGATGACATTTCCTTTAAATAAGGACAAGGAGATTTATAATGCCCAGCATGTCAGAGCAAGAGACTTGGCAAATCCAGGTGTCAATTCTGTTAACAAGCATCCTAATAGAGACTTTTATTTGCATTTATTATTCTCTATATTCCTTACAGTTATATTTGTATTATCTCTAGATAATTTATCTTTTATTATGAAAATTTCAAACTCACAAAAGAAGAGAAAAAAGCACAATAATTCAATGTAACTATCAATCAGCTTCAATATTTATCAATACTTTATTACCTTTGTTTTACTTTTTTTTTTTTTTTTCATCAGTACCGGGGATTGAACTCATGACCACACACTTGCAAGGCAGGCACCTATGCTGCTGAGCTAAATCCCCAGCTCCAACCTTTGTTTTATCTTTACTGTATTTTAAAATTTGTTTCCACAGCATTTAAAAATAGATGCTAAATATCTTGTCACTTCACCTTTTAAATACTTCAGTATATTTCTATTAGATAAGGACTTTTAAAACTGAAATCACAATATCATTATCATATCAAAGAAAGTAACAATAATTCCTTTAATTTAAGTGCTATTGGTACATACCTCATTCTATAAGACTTGCTCTCTATTAGCAAAGACTTTAGAATTTGAAAGGAACGATAAAATCCTTATTTAAACCAGGTGTGGTGGTAGACTCCTGTAATCCCAGCACTTGGGAGGCTAAAGCAGGAAAATCAAGACCAAACTGGGCTATAAAGTGAGCTCAAGGCCAAGCTGAACTGCATAGTGAGATCCTTTCTCAAAAAGACCAATATATATATATATATTCTTATGTAAATAACTGAGGAGAACAAAATACATAAGAAAACTAGGGTGCCAGGGGATCATCAAAGGAGACACACTGATAGAAAAGACTGGTACATGAATTTCATATTATTGTATAGATAGTTTATAAGCTATTTTTCTAAAGAAAAATCCCTCATTTGTTCATTTATTTTGCTTCCAGAGTCCCTAACAGAACCATGAACACAGATTTCCTATGAAGCTATGAACAGATTTCCTCAGTAACTCAAGTATGAACTGATCCTAAGAAAACAGTGAAAAAGAACACTTCAGAGAAATATTTTTAATGTGGTTCAAAAGTATACATTTGTTATAATAGAGAAATATAAAAATCATCAGGTTATTACCAAATTAACATTGCTATGAATTTTGATACTTAGATATGAATTTATTATTTGTAGGAGAAGATGTAAAAATAATAGATGATAATATAAAATATAACATGAATGAATGCCCTTAATGGGAAAGTTCCTTTTTTAAAATAGCAACAGTAGTAGTAATTTGACATTACTTTATTATTGCACAAAATGAGTTACCTAGAGATAATGTATTTCTGTCATTTCTAACAATGATCTTTGTTATTAGTCTGTCAGTATTAGAAAAAACTATGGAATCAGCATAACTATCATTTGTTATTCACACATTTAATTCGCATTCTCATTTACATGAAGACAATAATAGTCAAGGAGTTTTTGAACAAGTTCTATCTTGTATGGGAGGGCTAGGTCAATTAAGCTTCTAAAATAATGAACATAATAACAGGTCATTAAATCTTTGGGCAGGAAATATCTTTGTTATATAAACAAGTTTGCAGAATATAGTGCTGAGTAAGACATTTGGTTGGGTCTACAGATCACTGAAGATCATAATTTTCAATTGCATGTAGTTTCCACAGGTAATTTTGCATGTCTGCTCTTTTCAAGAAGTAAACATTTACATTAAGTTAGACTACATTCTTGTTGTATAATAACAAAAATAAAATGCAAATTATTTCTGAAATTACTTAAAAAGTTAAGGCTACCATCAATTTTAGTCAGAATCCCAGCAGGATACAGATTTGGAAAGGTATGGACAAGGTTAAAGACATCAACAACTGCTAGTAGAGTAGCTCAAAACTACAATAATTAGAAGTCATTAGTCATTACTATCTTTATATTTGAAGGTGTGTGTGTGTGTGCATTTCGTGGTGGGGGAAAGCAGGGCCAGGAAACTGAAGAAAGTTGTACATCTAGGCATGGTCAGGAGGAACCATGGACACAGTGACAAGGTCTCACAGACTGAGAATTCTATGAATAAATACCCCAGCCCCTTCTCCTGCCTCTCAGACTTCCTTTCCCTGCTTCCTATCTGCTGAACACAAGTGGAAACCAGAGAGCAAGGAGTCGGTTGATAAAGTCAATCAAGGTCAGCCAGGGCAAAGTAGAGAAGAATGTAGGATGGATCTAGAAGGCCAGGGGGAAATACTCAACACATACCCATTTCCACCATCATAATTCAAGTGGGACTAGCCTTACACTTTTTGTCAGTGGTTTCTCTTCTCCCCACTTGGCCAAATCAAAGAAGCAATTTAATAGATACATGGCATATTCTATCCAGCACTAACTCTGATAGAAAAACATAAAGAAGTATAAGATATGGGTTCTCCATGAGCTCTTTTTATTAGTTGGAAGCTAAGATAAATACATGTAGAATAAATACATGATAATAAATAAGTTATAGAGTACAGAGAAGACTAAAAATTTGGTTTTAGACAAAATAAAATATCCCCTCAGAAGCATTTTTAGAAGGTCTTGGATAAATTGCAGTTTTTGAAATTATTAAAGATAATGTAAGGAAAGGGAATTGCAGAGCAAACATTCTTTTGGAATTATGGTAGTAAGCTAACATCTTTAGAAACATTCAGTAACAACCTAAAGCTATCCAGGCTTTTTGCCAGTTTAACAGTTCAGGAGCAGAGAGACAGTTAAGGAAGAAGAATTGTTTCTTCTTTACACTCTGTCACATGTACACTTCCACAAAGAGCAAAGAATGACAGTTATCATAATTGACTTTTCAGTAATGCAAGCAATCACATGAAAGCAAACTCAGTGTCAATCAATGGAGGTCACCTACCCAGGTGAAATGATTTCATCATGAAAAGTCCTTTTAGATTTTACCTACACGTGAACTCCGAGTTACTGAGTATTCCAGGCAAAACCACACACTTCCCTGAATTTAAACTCCAAAATGACTAAAAGAGTTATTTTACAATTACACATTGGTTCACACAATTAATTTTGCATTTGCATGATCTTCTGTTACTTCTTCATTCCAACATAAAAATTTTAAAAATGATATATGTATCGAACTTTGCTCAAGATCAAAAGCATTGCCCAGTGAGATCTTTTTTATGGTTAACAAAATTCTCTAAAAGTAAAAAAATAAAGACTAGTAATGATCATTGTACCTTCTGAGACAATGACTCTAGATTGGAACACCTTAAAACTTTTAATCTAGCAATGAAAAAGAACTAAATATTTCACCCTTTGCTGAAGATGAGACACCCAACCAACATTCATCTTTTAGGAATTTTTCATAACAGTAATTAAAATTGTATTTTTCTATTTTTGAACCATACCTATGGGATCTAATGACATCATAACTTAGCAAGTCACCATTAAGCCTACCTAACTTTAAAAAAGGGAATAGAAGTATCATGTAGAAGGGTGCCCAATAAAAACCTTTTTATTTGAAAAGTGATCATGACGAAAACTGAAGAAGAATGTATTCTGGAACTTCATAGAGAAAAATAATCTAGAGGAACAAAGAACTAAATATAATATATGAAGCAACAGTATTTTTCACCTCAAATATCCACTGTGTTAAAGCATGACCATTTGACATGTAAAGAAAAAAAGAGGAAGACAGAGTTAAAAATTAGAGAGAAGGTAAAATAACTGCAATCTCATCCAATTTTCCATTTAAATGAGCTATATGTCTGATTTTAAAATAGAATTATTCACATAAATCAAGTAAAAAGCCATGAACTTTCAAAGCAATTTGGAAAGAAATCAGAAGTATTAACTCATTCATCAAACATTTATTCAGATTCTGATCTAAGCCAGACACTATGTTGTATGTCTTTCCTTGCCTGTATAGGGGACATAAACATATTATTAAAATTATACATGTTATATGCTGAAAAAGAAAGGAGTTAACATTTTCTAACAGACCAGGCACATAATACACAGAATTCTATTTAATCTTTACAATGATCTCATCATTTATGTACTATTCAACCAATACTACAAATAAGAAACTAAGGCCAGAGACACCAAATGAGTCACCAAGGTTACCCTGCTAATGAATGTTAGGATTTAAAAGCAACTAAGATCTCTTTAACTCTGGAGTTCATTATCTTTTCTCTATACAAGAGGTTTTTGCCCTGTTTTTTAAACTAACACAAAATCTTTCTTCAGAGATAATAGATTTCCATGGAAACCTCGTATAAAAAAATAGTTACTTTGTTGTGAAGGAGAACAAATCTTGTTTCAGCCATTACTAGGTTCATGGCAGATGTCCTTAAAACAAAAGGCAGATTAACAAGAAAAAAGACTACAAATTTAGCCCTAACATAAATTTGAGGTAACAGTAGATCTTTTAGAAATCTAGATCCACAGAAATAGAAAAAGCTGTGTGTTTTACACTTAGGTTTCAGGAGTGGACAGTTATGGGGAAGATTGATGGAAGACAAATTATACAATGGAAACAAAGTGAGAAGAACTTAATAAGGCCTGTTTATTCAGATTCTTCTCCATATGTTCAGCGAGATAAGGAATTTCTTTCTTCTGGTATTTAAAAGGCACCTCATGCAAAAGGATCTCTTCAGAGATATCTCAAAGGATTCTTCTGTGTCTTCTTTCATGGAGGAAAGGAAGGATAAGCAAGAGACCTTTCTGCTTTGCCGTTTACTCAAATGACAAGGAGCCATATTTTGGGGTAGTATTTCCTGATGTCTTTATTTGCAAATTCCTATTTGATCCCAGACTGGAGGAGCAAAAGTCCTGCCTATTCAAATGTTTCACCCAGTTATTGACCATTTTTGCAGCAGTCAGTCCTGCTTAGAGTGTGTGTAAAGTCCAAACCACTGTTGGACATTTCACAAGGGGAGTAGAGTATGTTAGAACCCAAAACTAGGAGTGATTGATTTTGTGTGGTAGAACCAGGGGAAGGGAATACTCGGGAAACAATGAAAGCAATACAGGCACAAACATCTGAAGTCATGGCTAATTTGGAAAATACTGAGTTCAGTCTCTATGGCTAGAAATACCAGAAAGTGGAAAACAATGTCAGTGAGAACTGACAAACTAAAAACTTAAAAGGCTTTTTTAGGCACAGTGTTTAAAAGCAGAAGGGTATACTACGTACACAAATTTAAATTTTAGGAAACAGTAGAAAGATTATAAAATATTAAGACAAAAATACTGATATACCCTACAGAGACTAAACTTTTCTTTTAAAAAAAGAAATGCCAAGCTTTTCTAATACTAAGTTATTGTTATGTAAATTGCTGTTCATGTTTCTATTAAGTGGGTTTTTTCTCAGTGAAAAAGAAGTTTTTAGTTTTAAAAATGGAAATTATACTAATTTTAAAATATGCAGCACCATTCAACTAAACTGTAAAATGTGTTTTCCTCTAATTAACTGTCCAGTAACCATGTTTTCTATGTTGTCCGCATACACTGTTCACACATATTATATTGCCTTTTTCTTTCTGTCTTTGTTTCTTTTGCCATTCAGTAATATTCAGTAATTTTGTCTTTAGCAATAGTAAATAGTCATTAGCTAAAACGTGCGCAAAAAGTAAACAGAATTTCACATACAAGTTGAATAGACATTTAACACTTTCAGAAATTCCTCCCAAAGTCATTGTCAGGCTGAGATTTAAAAAAAAAAAAATGTTGGCTGATTTGATATAGTGTTAGTCCTGAAACCTAAGCTTCATATTAGGACAAACAAATCCATGATCCCTAAAACTAAAGCCTTTTCTTGTGTTCATTTAACATCTTCAGCCAGTTTTCTGTTGGACATTAGGATATTCACTGAGTTCAGAGTCCCAGGACCCCTTCCAGTTACAACTGGGGTTTATGATGATCTTGCTGGAACTACTGATGGAGTTCTACACAAACTGAGTTAGCAATTTCAAACCATGAATGCCACTGCTAGCCAGATTGACTATGAGTACACTCACTGCCAAAACAGCCCTATTGCTATGCTGAGAAAACAGCCTCCTCCCAGCCCAGCTCTCCTCCTCATTTCCAACCACTCTCCATCTGGCTTTCTTCCCTTTGTTATAGCAGTTAACCTGAGATTGGAGGAAAGGTCATGAAATCAGATGACTTGGATTACTGAGCACTCTTATCTTTGCTAAAATACTGAAAACTAATAGTGATTTTGTTTTATGTCAATGATCATTAGTATCTAAATGAGGCAAAGTTTCCAGGGCAGGCAAGGCTAAAAGCAAAAAATGAGTAAGTTGCTTATGTTCTTCAAAATCATTAGCATTTACATCTTTGCATGTCTTATATCAAATATTCAACCCTTCAAACCCTACTATTGTAAGTATTTTTGGAATGGTAATAACTTTATTATTAATGGTTAACTGCTAATGATACAGTTTTTTCTGACACATATAATTTTTTTTCTATTAGTACACATTTGCAATACATAAAGATTGCATGCTCTGTGGGGAGCTGGAACATGTATATAACACATCTTAATTCTTTTTACAACCCTTTCCCTTCTCTCTGATACATAGTTTCTAATTTAGCTATAATTTACCTACCATTAAACAGGCCATTTTGAAGTGTACAACTGTTTTTCAGTGTATTCACAAAACTGTAGAACCATCATTACTAATTCCAAAACATTTTTTGCTCCCCAAACAAACCTGTATCATCAACTAGCAATTATTATTACCTCTTTTCCCAAAATCTAGAATTACTAATCTTTTTATCTTCATGGATTTTCCTACTCTGGACATTTCATACAATATGACCTTTTGTATTTAACTTCTTTGATGTAGCATATTGTTCATGGTTCATTCATGTTGCCATATGCATCAGTACTTCATTTTTGTGGCTGAAAAACATTCCAGGATGTGGATATACTTCATTTGCTTCTTTAGCCATTAATTGATAGATTTCTAAGTTGTTTGCACTTTTTGGCTATCATGAATAATGGTGCTATGAACACTTGCCTTGAAGTTTTTCTGAAAATATAATTTTCCTGACAATTCTTGCAGGCATACACTTAGGAATAGAATTTCTACGACATATAGTTTGTAACTCTGGATTTAACTTTTTGAGAGACTACCAAATTGTTTTCCAAAGTGACAAATCCATGGACTAACAATCAGGTTGACTGGTGGTCCACACAAAACGAAGCTGAGATGACAGCAGTGGCAGAAAAGATAGAAACCTCAGTCATGGGTGACATCATGGAACTACCATACTGGCCCTTCAACAGTGTATTAGTAGGGTTCTTTAGTATGAACAAGAAAAAAGTAGCCTTATTTGGATTATCTGAGTGAATATTACAAATATATCTTTCTTATAAACACAAACATTAAGCCCTATTAATGCAATATTATAAGTATAAACCTCAAATCTTTCTACTAGTCTTTGTCAAATGGACAGATGACCATTATCAAGGTAACTATATACTAGAAAGTCATGATGTATGTTTTTCTTTTAGAAATTACGCATTTTTCAAATGTATCAATAGGAATCATCCAATATAATGGCCAACCCAGTAGCAAAGAGGATGGTAGCACCTACTACAGAAAAGAAGGGGACCTTGGAAAAAATGAGTAACAGGTCTGAGTGAAGAAAAACACAAAATGTAGAGAAAAGCAAATTACAACTACAGTGATAGTCTATCTTATTCCAGAATGAATGGCTATCACAAGAAATCAAATAATATCGAGTGCTGGCAAGGCTGCATAGAAAAAGGAAGACTTATACATTATTTGTCGAAATGAAACTAGTACAGCTATTATGCAAATCAGTACAGAGATTGTTCAGAAAACTAAAACTAGAAATTCCATGTGACTCAGCTATTCCCCTTCTATGCATATTCCCAAAAGATTTAGATATATTAGAGATACATGCATATCCTTGTTTACAGCACCAAAATTCATAACTAAATCTTAAAAGCAGCTTATATATTCATTGATGAATAAATGCTTAATGAAAATGTGGGATTTATATACAATGGAGAACTACTCTGCCATAAAGAAGAATAAACCTGAATCACTTGTAGGAAAGCAGATGCACTGTGAGGCCATTATGTTAAGTGAAATAAAGCACACTTACAAGCTTAAATATCCCATGGTTTCTCTTAAATGAGAAACCTAAAGTATCAATAAGGAGCAAAATAAAACATAGATATAGGAAATAGGGAGATCTTTTGCAAATGGGAAGGGCCTAACAGATAGAGGGAGGAGCCAAGGAGTGGAAAAGAAGCAAATTAAAAAAGAAGATGTACTAACTGCCACAAGAAAAATGATAATTATGTACTACAAACATGTACTAATAAAAAAAATAAAAACGGAAAAAGGAAATATAAATGTGCCTGCTTCCTTGTGCCAAGAAATAAGGAATTTATTAAAGACTTTTGGGCCTGAAGTACATAGAAGCCAAATTGAATAGTCTCTTAACAACCAAAACTGGAATAATTTAAGCATTGAAAGAATGACTCCACATAAAACAGACACATAAAAATCAAATAATTCACACTGATGCTAGAAAAAAATCATCTCACTACTATAGTTAGGAGTGATTAGGATACAACTTACTACCATGAAAAAACAGACAAAAAGATGATAAAATATTTATCTTGTCTTTTGTGTTTACATCTTGTTTGCTGGTAACCAAATAGTTGATAAAAATTTCTTCTTTATATGAGAATTTCAGTTAATAAATACAAATGGAGTAACAGGATTAGGAAATCATCATTTTTCAATCCCAAGTGAAACAAGAGATCCAGACACTGATTACCAGTAAGAAACTATTTGATAAAATATGGACGAGAAATGTAGATTTGATAGATTATTGTTATGGATTAAGAACCGGTGGGCAACTTAATGCCAGCTGGATTACATCAGCATGGCACTGATCGTAGATGCTTCACCTGAGGGAAGTTGCCAGCATAAATAAAGAGGTGGAGAAGGAGAAGGAAGGCATTAATGTATTACTGTGTTGACGTGTTGAGGCATTGTGGACTCTCCTACGAGTTGGAGACTGTTTGAGCCATTGGGTTCTCTGGAGAAGCTCTGGTCCACACATTGAGCATTGCTTCCTGGCTCCAAAAGGGAAGACGTGTGCCACTTGATCTCCAGGATGAACTCGTCATGCTGCTTCCTGACACGTACCCCACTGTGCTTGTGGTCAAAGGAGCTCAGGCTTCTGTGTCACTGAGGATGACTCTGGTGCTTTTCAGAATAGCCCTGGTCTTTGTTTTGAGTGTGACTTCTCAGCTCCAGCATAGAATATTCAACCTACCAGCACAGCTCCTTCACCCCACTGATAGATTTCCTTAAGTTTCTTGTGTTAACTCTGGGTGACCATCGTAAAACAATATTATAAACTCCATGTCCTGATTGAAATTGTTCTCTGTGCAACCCCTAACTACAACAATTAGGATGACTACATATGAACATACTGTCAGTTTTGACATCAGAAAAATGAAATCATTTTCTAGTATGAACACCCTAACATAAACAATAGGATAAGCAACACCTATAAAACATTCTTAGCCCCAAAAATGAAGCTAAATTTAGTCAAGTTTCAATCTATTCCAATAAACTCCCTTAATGATGATATAAAATAAACCACAAAGAATTAAGCAGTCAAATCCAGAACATAGAAAAATTTTTTTCAAAACATAACTCAGTGACCGGCGCAGCCCCCCCAATGAGACAGAGGACGCTCTTGTTGGTAACAGGTAACTGCCGCTTTATTGTTGCGGGCTCTGGCTTATATATTCGGCTGTGACCAATCACAGGCTGCCACAAGGAGGCAGGGTTGGGATGGGATGCGGGCTCTGGCCAATATACCCAGCTGTGGTCAATCAGGGGTTGCCACAGAGTCAGCACGGGGCGAATACGGAGTGAGCACGAGGTGACTAATTTGGAGAGGGACGTAGGGCATTGCAGAAGCTGGCGTGGTCCTTAGTCCCGGGTAGGGTATGGTATGTTGAGCGCCTGCGCCCAACATCTCCCCCTTTCTTTATAACTGACGCAGGGTCTCCAGAGGTCGGTGCCCCTTGTGAGGTGTCACGCTGCAGTCATGACTGTACCTCACTACTCGTTAGTGCTCTTTTGGAGGGGGCGGAAGTGTTGTTTTATGAGCCCACCCCGCATGCTCATCGACTTGGAGACCGGGGTGTATCCTTTACGGCGCCCCCGTAGCCTGCCTCTTTACGGTACCGGGAACTCTCTTTACGAGTTCCTCGACCCTTGCGACGCGTCCGCCCAAGGTTGCCTGATAGCCCCCGCTATCCGGCCCTGCAGCCCCTGCTGCCTGTTGCGTAGCCCCCGCTACCAACATTGAGCAGTTTAACCTGTCAGCCCCCACCCGCCGCGTAGCCCCCGCTATCGGCGCTTGACGGTTTTACCTGTTATGGTCTCTGTTCTGTCGGAGAGAGGGTCTCGTTCCCCGTACGGGCCACCAGTTGACCAGCACAGCCCCCCCCAATGAGACAGAGGACGCTCTTGTTGGTAACAGGTAACTGCCGCTTTATTGTTGCGGGCTCTGGCTTATATATTCAGCCATGACCAATCACAGGCTGCCACAAGGAGGCAGGGTTGGGATGGGACGTGGGCTCTGGCCAATATACCCAGCTGTGGTCAATCAGGGGTTGCCACAGAGTCAGCACGGGGCGAATACAGAGTGAGCACGAGATGGCTAATTTGGAGAGGGACGTAGCACATTGTGGAAGCTGGCGTGGTCCTTAGTCCCGGGTAGGGTATGGTATGTTGAGCGCCTGTGCCCAACAACTCAGTTTTTTTAATGACATAAAAATATAAAATACATAAATAGAATTTTTAAAATAGAAAACTAAAAGAAGGGGATATATATATATATATATATATAGAAAGAGAGAGAGAGAAAGAGAAAGAGAGAGGATCGATGTAGCAGTAATAAATTATAAGAGACTCAGCAATCAAATTTATTTGGCTCCCGATCCAAGCACTAGAGAAAATTAGGGAAATAGTAATATGTCTTGGATGTAACCAAGTATACTGTATAGATCTTGGTAGGTACAAAGACAATAAGCTTCTTCAGAATACAAAAGTGTAGAAAGAAATTTATTACTTGCAACAAGAAAAGTACTGAAGATGACTCTCCAAGCAGTGTTCCCCCCAAAGAAAGTACAGCCTTTATTGGAAAACTTACACATATTCATATAAGAAAGACTATCATCTGCAGGGATGGGCACATTCCTGAGCGTGTCAATTCAAGGTCATACCATTAAAAATGATAGATGCAAAAGATCTTGGCAGATAACTTATTATAATGAAAAAGAATGAGTCAGTGAATTGCTCATTTTGGCTGGTTCCTTGTTTCTCTGAAGGGCGTTAGCTGAAACAATTTTGAAGATAGGTTAACATTCTTTTAAAGTTGTGGCCTTCACCTGAAAACAATAAAGCATGCTTCTAAAAATATCTCTACTGGCTAACATAGGCATAGGGTGATACCAAGAAATTATTGTAACTTACATATGATATAGTTGCATTTGTTATTTTAAAATGTTAATGATTATTTTAAAGTACTTATGAGTGGGAAAGATTGGCAAAGATGGCGGATAGATAACAACTGGCTACAGAGGCTCCCTGAGATAGTCAACTTAGAATTCAACATAATACAGATTGGGGATCCCCAAACAGAGGGAGATGAATTCTCTCATCCCAAGAAGAAATTAAGGTAAGAAGAAAAACCAAACATACAGTCCCGGTGCTATTAATGGAACAACTAAAGGTTCAGTGTTCCCGAGGCAGCAGGTGATTTGCTGACCATCTGAGGTCCTGCCACACTTGCCAAGGTCCTGCTGCAACTTGCCAAGCCATCCAAGGTCCTGCCACTTTGATTCACTGGAGGCGCAGTTACATTGAGTTCGGGGATCCACGAGCCAAACGGAGAACTGAGTTGGTGGGGTGCCTGCATCCACCTGTAGTGAGTGACAGGATTGGAGCCATTCCACAGAAAGGGGGGCTCCGGTGGATGACATTCTGGGACCAAGCACGACTGGCAAGTACAAAAGGCAGCAATGACTTCAGTCTGTTGTTCCCTTCCTGAACGGGATTGGTGGAGTGAACTAGGCCTGGGTCACGTGACCTGTCTGAGACCCAATACTTACCCAAAAGTCCCTAGAGCAGTGGTGCACACTAACCACACTAACCCAATAAAGCCTCTGAAGTGTGACTGACCTGGAGGAGAGGTAGCACAAAGTAATACAGCGCAGGCCACAGCAGCTTAACTGACCTGGAGGCGGCACAAAGTAATACAGTACAGGCCACAGCAGATTGACTTCTCCAGAGAGGAGGGGCCAGCATACACTGTCCCTGTCTGCAACTCACTAGCACATGGCATTGGGAAGGGTCATCTAGCCAGCGCGTTTCAGAAGAATTGTAACCAACAAAGAAAGAAACTGGGGCCTCCTGGAAGAAGTAAGAAAGATGGGAAGAGGAAGCAAAAACAAAAAGTCCCCAGGTCCCAACCTTGAGAACATTGACCCAGGACAGGTAAATACAAACGAGAATGAGAACAGCAAACATGCAATATCAGACACAGTGCCAGTGGACATAAAGAGATATATTTGGGACCACATAGATGAGTTCAAAAGTGAATTATTTAGCCAAGTAAAGTAAGATATAAGAAGATTAATAAAAGAGATACTAAGCATCCCTCCAGCATACACAGACAGAAGAAGGGAGGAACTCAAACAAAGGAGAGAAACATTTGATGAAGAATATAAACAAAATATAGAATACATGAAGCAGATTCAAAGAGATTACCAGGAAATTAACAACTCTATGGAAAGATGGCAAATCAGCTTGAAAGAATCTAAGGATAGATTATCCAAACCACAGGACAGTTTTGCCATGTGGGAGTACGAAAGGGAAAACTTTTAAAAAATAACAAGCAGTAACAATACAAAGGATAGAAGATGACAAGAGGATCTATAACTTGAGAATAAAGAATGTGAATGAAGAAGCAGGGGTACAAACAAAGGAACTACAAAGGTTATTCACAGAAATAATTAAGAAAAACTTCCCAAACATAGGAAAAGGAAATGATATTCTGATATATGAGGCATACAGAACTCCAGCCACCTACAACCAAAACAGAGCTATATGCAGGCATGTAATAATCAAGATCCCAGAAATTCAATATAAGAACAGAATATTAAAAGCTGTTAGAGACAAGAAACAGATAACCTATAAAGGAAGGCCCATCAGAATAACAGCACACTTCTTGACACAAACCAAGAAGTCAAGAAGAGCCTGGAGTAAAATATTCCAAGCCCTGAAAGACCTCCATCCAAGATTGATATACCCTGCTAAGCTGTCTCTAGAAATTAATGGAGAAACAAGATTCTTCCAAGACAAAGAGGAACTTGGGAAATTCGCAACTACTAATCCAACTCTACAGAGAATACTACAGAGCATTCTAGAGAGAGAGAAAAGTACTAGGATTCCAGGAACAGTGGCAGACAGGCCTCAACGAATGGAGCAGAAAACAGAATGAAGAAGATAAGCAGACAACTGATGGCAAAAAATGAGCATAACAGAAATGAGGCAGAGAAGATTTTACTCAAAACTGATACGATTGATAGTATCAAGTCTGAGAGTATAGGCAACTACACTGAAGATGACAAGACTCTATGATACACATTCTGGTTTGATAACTGCCCACTTTTTGAAGTTCTATACTATATACAAAGTTGTGTTTTTACTAATACTGTTATGTACTGGTATATTCAATTATACTATGTCTGATGATATAGCCAATTCTATTGGAGATAACAAGAGACAACACAGGAACCATGGTAGAAGTCTTTGTACAATGGTCTTATATGTTTATTTCATTTCATGTGTTTATAAGAATATGTTTTATTTTTCCTTGCTTTGTTTTGTTTCTCCCTCTAATATAGAAAAGATGGAAATACATGTTAAAACATGCATCTGTAGAATCTATAAACAGTTTATGAGAACTGATCTTATGACACATGATGAAATGAACAGATACTTTGAAGAAAAAGAGACACTAAAATACCCAGCACTGATCCTGGAGTGTCTTAATGTGAAACCCAGCAATAATATTATTCTTTGTTCAGAGTGATACTAGCCTGCTTGGGTTTGTTCAATCTCAACATAATTGAAGATATGGATAACTGCATGTATGTTTAAGTGTATAGGATTGACAACCATGTTACTAAGTTTTTGTTGGATAGTTGAACAGAACCGTTTGCAGCATTGCTGTTTGAATTCCCAGTTTACATGTTCCATTTTTGTATTTTGAACAACTATTTGTAAAACGATAATATGTAACCATCAACTAGTGATTTCTTACTGTTTATATTTTTCTCTGCACATGTGTATTATTTCTACCTGTTTCCTGTTTTGTTTTGTCTTTCTTTAAATAAAATTTTTTAAAAAGTACTTACGAGTGAAATGACACTTTCTCTAGGATTTACTTAGAAATACATCCATTAAAGCAAGAAGGGATGCTATGAAACTAGATTGGAAAATCTTGACAGTTGTTGAAGTAGGAAGAAAACATATGGGATTCATAATAGCATTTTCCTGCTTTTGTGTTTTTGATATTTTTCATGATAAATAATTAGAAAAAGTGGAAGAAGAGGAGAAAAGAGATGAAGATGATGGTACTGCGTCTTCGTTTTTCTTCCTTCTACACCATGAGTGGTGACTATGGGGTTTAACAATGTTGCCTCCATCAGACAACTGTAAGGCAAACACAAACATAGGAAGGAAAAATGACACAAGAATTGCAGACAGAAAGACAGAAGGGGAATGTTGAGCTACAATAGTAAGTCATTACTTAGTTTTTTGAGAGAAGGTCTTCAGTTTCTGCATGTGAGCTAGTGTGAGCTGAATGTTCTGTTCACTGTAGTTTCACACTGTGATTACTACTATGATTTGTTTCAGTTAATATCAGGTGACTTGGGGTCCAGTTACCATCATGTGATTTGGGGCTCTTTCTGTTGCCTGGGTAAACTTGACTGGAATAAATGGCACTAAAAAGAAGTTGGGTTGCTGTTCCATACCAAAATAAAGCAACAAAATCAAAAGGCACAAAACAAATTTGTATTCACTTTTACCTTGTAAGAGAGGAAATATTAGAAGATAAAAGACTTTATCTTCTATCAGTTATTTTTGAATAGTTTTTTAGAGTTAAAACTAATGCCAGAGTCAGTATTTCAAGGTTCAAAGAGAAATCAGCTGTTTCATTTTTTTGTCACACACCATTGATTAGGATAGAGGTTGTGAATTGACATGCTATTGTCCCAGCACTTACTCTCTTGCCCCTTAGTACATCAGGGTAACAGAAAGATTTCCTTCCATTGGGTTCTCAAAATGATTTATCAGAAAAGACATTAGATTTTTAAAAAACATCACTCAACCTGAGGTTTTCCCCCAGAAGGTCAATGGAAGTTGTTATCAAGCTTTTGCTGATTTCTTTCATGTACTAAGTTTGCTCCTGTTTTCATGATTCCACTGACCTTTGGATTCCAAAAGTACATAAATGACTAAACTCTATTCAAATAATTATGGATTAGTCAGAACCTCATAAAGTTCTGCATGGTAATTTTGATGAAGTGCATTAAACGGAGACTGATATAAACTTTGGTAATAGGGAGGATAAGAAAAGGGGTTGAATTTATATGACCTCCCCCAAAAAATGCTTCTGAGAGACTGAGTCTTGTTTTTGAGTATGAAAAGATTTCCATATAAATGATAGAAAACAATTACTTTACATCTCATGTGACAGTCAAAAATTACAGCAGGGAGGAATTTAAGCTAGATATTAGAACTCTAAGGATGTGAGTATATGTTGGCACTAGAATATAGAAGTGATTTGTTTAAAAAGTAGGATAAGGTTATTAGTGATTTTCAAATAATGTCAACACACCAAAAACAGTACAACTCCACACAATTTCCTAAGACAAACATTTACATCAAGATTGTTCACAGGAATAGAGTGATAAGCAAGACATATCTCTGCTATCTGAAAGTTACAATGTTGGAAGATGAGCAGAATTAGCCAGATACAAAAATAACTAGAAAATAAAGCAAAACGTAATAGATAGCATACCAAAACAAATTTCTTTAAAT
Source organism: Cavia porcellus (assembly GCF_034190915.1). Taxonomy (NCBI): domain Eukaryota; kingdom Metazoa; phylum Chordata; class Mammalia; order Rodentia; family Caviidae; genus Cavia; species Cavia porcellus. Next base: position 25,263,476 of record NW_026947487.1, on the reverse strand, counting down.
TGTGTCACTGTAGTGACCATGTATTAGATTGTATCACTGGTAACATAAACTGTAATTCAGATGTCTGAGCACTTATTTACAAGTATGATTACACTTAAAGTAGAGTTGTACACTGGTGAATGCCCATAAGATGAATGCACTTCAGAATACAAAAAAAAAAAAAAAAAAAAGAAAACTATTAGCTGAACTGTGCAGTACACAACTGGGTTAAGCATTATTGGTTTTCTTATCTCATCTTTGAGGAAGTATAAAAGGAAGGAGAGATTTCAAGTTACCAAATCTTATAGAAAATGTGTGAATAACATGAAGAATAATAGAGTTCTTAAAGTTGCACGATTCCAATTTCAAAATACTACTTAAATTACACCTTTAGAATGTTTGTGATTTACTTTTGACTCTGATAATCAACAGTATGATCATATCAAATATATCATCATGTTCTGGGAATAATGGTATACTCTGGTAGGCTGAAATAGAAGGATCACAAGTTAATAATTCAAGCCCAGGCCAGGCAGCTGAGTGACTTATCCAGAACTTGCCTCAAAATAAAAAATAAATCAGGTTGGTATGGAGCTCAGTGTTAGGGTACTGCTAGGTTTTATTCAACCACCAAGACCACCAAAAAAATGTACAAAATAACAGGTAGTAAAACATAAAACTTATAGCCATGGAAACTTCATTATTAGAAAAATGCCAAATATCATAGAATCAAAATAATCTTATGACAAGTGTCATCTGAAAAACCTATTGTGGTGCTTTATTTGATTAATTCACTGCTGCTGTGGAATGTGTTTGTAAAACAGAAGTGAAACCTAGTTCTCTATTCTGAGAACCAGTTGAGTGGAAAGTAAGTAAGCCAATCATAGGGCTGATGTCCTTCTAAGAGTTTAATTACTAAAGTATGAGGCAGGAGGATTGCTTCAAGCTTAAGGTCAGCCTAGGTTACACCATGAGTCCAAGGGCAGCCTAAACCACATAGCAAGATCCTCTCTCAAAAAGAAAAAAAAAAAAAAAAAAGAAAAAAAAAGTAGCACCTGTCAAGGATAAAGAAAAGAATTTTAATTGGTAAGCAAAATGAACGAAGCAGAATATTAAGTGCTTAAAAACAAGAAGCAACAAAACAAAACAAAAACAAAGAAAAAGAAACGGACTCAAAATTCAACATATAGGATGAGGAAATAAAAAGAGGAAGTAGTTTACAGTGTAAAGTATATATATCAACTTGAGACTTTTTTGTCTCTATTGACAGGAAACATAACAGCCACCATAAAAAACAAAGCTGATACATTTATGGCTGGAAACTGTTAAAACACAGAGTAACTGCAATTTTTCAAATGAATCAACTTTCCATTTTAAATCTAGATGCTATCTCATGGGTTGATTTTAAAGTATGATAAAATGTTGTATAGCTATTATGTACCTGATTTTCTTCTTGTTCTCACAAAAACCCTAGCAGATAAGTATCAACCTCTTCATTTTATGACTAAGTTTACTGGGGCTGAAAGAAAGTTAAGTATGAATACAGACCACCAAACTAGTAAGTGGTAAACTCCAGTTTCTCTGGTTTCAATTTAATGTTTTATATGTACTAGGCTAAACTACCTGAATGACCTAAATAAATCTGTAAATTAAGCTGATGTTTGTAAGACTTGGGTTTTCTGAGCTCTTAAGAAATCTAAGATTAAACAATTTGATTAATGATTAGTCTGAAAAATAGAAGTTAAAAGACTAAGTTTTTTAAAAAAAGATGCCAGTAGTAAATGGAAAAGAAAAGAACAAACACTTCTCAGAATCAGATAATAAAAGGTGCATACACATACATCCACACACATTTAAACACACACACACACACACACAGGAGTATATTTTATAAATATGTATTCAAAACACCTGTTTAGAAAACAAAAAAATGCCTTCCTTTTCAACTGGGCTGATTTACTGAGATGACTCAAATCTAACTCCATTCTTTTCATTGTTCCCATGGAAACATAATAGTTCTTTGAAGTTAATATAGACATCACCTTTCTTAAAAACAATGTATAGAGTATGCAAAAATCTTAAAAAGAAAACCTATTCATCTAGTCTTTCTGCTTCTAGGAATGTAGCTCAACAGAATTGACATCAGAGGTCACGTGAAAATTTCATGGAGAATAAAGTACAACTTGACATTATTTATAAAGGCAAAAGAACAGAAATAACTCAAAAACAAAAGGGAAATTGTGGAGTAAAATATGATACTTTCATGTTACCTATTAAAAAGTAAAATTAAGTTTTAATCTCATTATAATTTTATTATTAATTATATAAAATTATTAAAACATAATTTTGAATTTAAAAAGCTAGATAAGGTGCTGGATATACAGAATAATCTTAAAATATCTATCTAAACATATGCACATGTACGGAAAAAATATTAAATGAAAATATGACAAAATATGAACAAATTTACTTGGGGTTTAGGGCTAATGAAGTTTTTATAACGAATTTCCAAGCTACAAATGAGTAAATATCAATTTATAATAAAAGGGCTATAAGCTCGATTTTAATGGCAAATTTTAATAATCTTTGATTAATATCCTGGTAATCATACCACTACATAGCACTATTACATTATTCTCTATAGGTAATGAAAAAATATTCTTGCCTACAAAAGAATATAGCATCAGTTACTGAGTTCTTTCTTTTTTAAATTCATTTTCCTACAGACAACATTCTGCATTTCTTTTAGTTCTAAATTTGGGAAAATGAGCATCATATTTTCTTTTCACTTTAAGGATAAAAAAAGAAAAACCAAGAAGCAAACAATCAAAAAACAATAATAAAAGCAAAATGATAAAAACAAAAACAACAACAAAAAACCAATAGTGATACAGGATTTCAAAACAAGATGATAGGAATTTAACAATGGTTGTTATATTACATATTGTTATCTCCAAAATAGCTGTTCAGGCTACCAGATACATTGATTAAACAATATAATTTCTCTTTGAGCAGTTTCTTTCCCATTTACTATATCTATTGTAAATTTTGGGACTTATTTAGTCTTTCAGTTTCTTATACTAGTGAGACAATACAGTTTACACATGCAAGTCTGATTTATTTCACTTATGAGAATGGTTTCTAGTTGTATTCATTAATTTACAAAAGCCTCAAGTTTATCATTCATTCTGGCTGAGAAGTATTACATTATATAAAAATACCACAACTTTTAAAAAATCTATTCCTCAGTACAAATGATGGACATTTGTATTGTTTCCAAGATTTAGCTATTACACATTTTGCAGCTATAAACATGTGTGCACATATATCTCTGTGGTATGATGGTTTCAGTTCTTCTGGAAAAATAGCCAGCAAGGGAACAGCTTGGTGGAACAGAACCTCTAATCCTAGCTTTTTGAGGGATCTCCAAACTGATTTCCACAGTGGTTGCACCAGTCTACAGTCCCACCAACAGTGGAGAAAGGTTCATTCTCCCAACAGCCCTGCCAGCATTTCTTATTGGCTAATTTCTTGATGGTAGCCACTATTCCTGGCGTGAGATAATATCTAAGTGTTGTTTGAATTTGCATTTCTCAAATGATCAATGGGGTTGAATACTTTTTCATGTATTTATTTGTGTGTATTCATCTCAGATGCCCATATTGTGGATTGGGTCTTTAAATTTGTGGGATCTGATGTTTTTCAATTCTTTTTTATGTTTTAGATAAAAGTCTTTTGTCTGAGGGACAGTTGGCTAAAATCTTTTCCTAATCTGTGGGTTTTCTTTTCACTGTGTTGCTGATTTTTTTGATGCGCAAAAACTTTTCAATAAGATGAGATCCTAGGTGTTGATTCTTTTAAGTACTTTCCATGCAGTTTGGTTTTTGTTAATAAACTCTTTGTCTTGTTAATAAACTCTTTTGTCTAATAAACCCCTGTGTTCTGGAGATTTCTACCTATTTTGTCTTTCATTAAGTTTAATGTTTAACATTTAGATCTGTGATCCATTTTGACTTTAGTTCATGGTATTGGCATGGGTCTCGTTTAAGTCTTTGGCATGTAGAAAGCCAGTTTGTCCAGCACCACTTATTAAAGAGACTGTCTTTCTTGCAGTGAACATGTTTGGCTCCTTTGTCAAACATAAGGTGGTTAAGTGTGTTTGTAGTTATGTCAGTATCTTCTGTTTTGTTCCATTGATCTTCAGATCTGGATGGGTTTTTTTGCCAGTATCATGCTGATTTGTAGTATAATTTCAAGTCTAAGATTGTGATGCCTCCTGTCTTGCCTTTGTTGTCCAGGATTGCTTTTGCTATTCAAGGTCTCTTCTCTTTCTAAATGAATTTTAGTAATGTATTCTCTAGATCTGTGAGGTATGCTAATCGTATTTTGATCAGGATTGCATTAAATCTGCAAAAGTATTAGAAGTATTACTGTTTTCACAATTCTGATTCTTCCTATGCATGAGCAAGGAATATCCTTCCATTTTCTGATATCCTTTTCAATCTCTTTTTTTCAGAGTACTGTAATTTTAAATGTATTGATATTTTACTTCTTTTGTCAGATTTCTAAGTATTTCATTTTTTGGATGCTATTGTGAAGGGTATGGTTTCCCTTATTTCTCTCTCAGTGAGTTTGTTGTTTGTATACAGGAATGCTTTGATTTTTGAGTGTTAGTATTGCTAGTGTTCTACTGAAGATTTTTGCATCTATGTTAATTAAGAAAATTGGCCTATAGTTCTCTTTTTTGGTTGAGTTTTTCTCTAGTTTTTGGTATCAGGTTAATACTTACCTTCAGGTATGAGTTAGGGAGAATTGTTTCCCTTTCAATTTCATTAAAGAGTTAGAGAAGTACTGGCATTGAATCTCGCTAAATTTCTTATAGAATTCAGCCATGAATTCATCAGGAACTGGACTTTCTTTGTTGGTGAAAGGATTTTGCCCTAAATGGGACTCTGCAGCATTGGGAGTCTGGGAGGCAAAAGGTCACCTCCCCCGCCCCTAGGCAATTTACCTGCCAAATGAATTCCAATGGGCTACCTGTGCATCAGTAATGTCTCTTAGGCACCACCCCAAACCTAAGCTATATATATGTCCTACACCACGTGTCCAGCAGAGAAAAAGCCAGACTTCAGTGGTCAGGGGTTCTCGCTCCACATTCTTAAAATAAAGGCCACTTTACCTTATATTCTGTCTTCTAACCGCGCCAAAAACTCTTTTAGTTGGTAAGTTTTTAATTACATTTTCAATTTCATTAATTGATAATTAGGCTATTCAGAAATTTTATATCTTCTTAATTCAGGTTTGGTAATTAATATGTTTCTAGGAACCAGTCCATTTCTTCTGTGTTTTCCATACTATGTGAGTAAAGATTTCAAAGTAGGCATGGATGATCTTCTGAATTTCCACAGTATCTTTAGTGATTCCATCCTTTTCATCTTTTATTGCATGAATTTGAGTTTTTTTCTTTCCCTTTTTTGATAAGGCTGGTGTATTAGTCAGGATTTTACTAGAGAGAACAGATATAACATGATATAACAGATATAACATATACAGATATAAAAGAAACACCAAGATTGGCTTACGATGGTCAGCCAGAGTCTGATGAGGAAGTATGCAGAGGGTGTCTACAAAATGGAGGCCAAAGGATTCAATCCAAGGTCTGGAATTCACCCTAGTGTCTTGTGCAAGTCCATATCAGCAGGCTGATGGGTCTGCAACAGAAGGTCAAAGGCTCTATGATGAAAGGCTGAAGAGTCTATGCAGGAAAGCTGAAAAGTCTACACTGGAAGCCAGGAGATGATGCCCAAACCAAAGGCAAAGACTGGAGTTTCTCCCAAGAATGGAATGCATTTGTCCATCCTTCTTCCCTTTTATACCTCCAAGTGATGAGCCACCCTAGGGTGGGTCTGTGATAGTTCAGACCCTGGAATAAAATTTGAGGAAGCAAGAAATTGGGAGCAAAGGCTTTATTCCAGGCCTGGCGATGCAGCTCCCTTAGGATTGACCCAGAGACTGCGTGCCTCACAGACTAAGGGAGAGATATTTAAAGCTAAAAAACCCGGAAAGCTGTAAAGCTGTTGACTTAGTTCTGATAACATCTGGAACTCTTGGTGCATTCCGTTACTTCCACCCTGCGGTTAAACATTATCTCGGAACAGCACAGTTGCAATAACATGTGGAAAGGGGGTAGGGTAGTTACAAGAAGCTGAAATTTAAGTTTTTACAAGAAATAGAAACTTAAACCTATCAAGACAGTGCATACAGAACAAGACAGAGGCACATTGGTTACAGTTAGGCCATAACAGGCCTACACCCTTGGGTGTAGAGTTGCTAAACCCATTTAGTTAAGCTTCTAAATATCTCAAGTTGACACAATCAATCAACCAATACAGTTGGGTAGGGCTTTATCAATTTTACTTATATTCTTGAAGAACCAACTCTTCGATTCATACTTTGTATTATCTTAATCTCAACTGCATTTATTTTTTTGCTCTTATCTTTATAATTTTTTCCCTCACATGAACTTTGGATTTGACTTGCTCTTCTTTTTCATAGCTGAATTCTATAAGAAATTTAGCTTGAGATGCAACATTAGGCTGTTTATTTGTGCTCATTCTATTTTCCTGATGTGAGAATTCACTGCTGTAAAATTTCCATTTAGAACTGCTGTCAATGTGTCCCACAGATTATGGTAAATCGTATTTGCATTTTCATTTGAGTGTAGATATTGTTTAATTTATTTTTTAACTTGATCTCTGGGCCATTGATTGTTCAGGAGGATGTTATTTAATTTCCATGTGTTGACGTAGTTTTTGTGATTTCTTTTGTCATTAATTTCCAATTTCATTGCACTATGGTCAGATAATATGCATGGGATAATTTCAACTCATTTGTATTTACTTAAGCATGTTCTATAACTAGTATATGTTCTATTTTAGAGAATGTCCTTTGTGCAGCTGAGAAGAAATGTGTATTCTGATGTCATGGAGTGGGATACTCTGTAAACATCTACTAAGTCCATTTGTTCATACATTTGTTTATTTCTTTTATTTTTTGCTGACTTTTTGTCTAGTTCATGTATCTCTTTATGACAATGAACTATTAATTTCCTCCATGACAACAGTGCTATTATTTGATTTTTCATGTTTATTTGGTACATATTTCTTTATGATTGTTATCTATTCCTCTTGAATTTTTCCCCTAACAAGTTTGTAGTGACCTTCTTCATCTCTTTTGATCATTCTTGGTTTGAAATTCACATTGTCTGCAAACAGAATAGCCACTCCTGCATTTTTTTGAGAAAAAAAATGCAAAACAGAAAAAAAGATAGAAATAATACAGAATTTCAACAAAAAAAGCAGTAAGAAATCACCAGTTGATAAATTACATATTGTTACTCCTGCTTTTTTTCTGGGTTCCTATTACATGGGGTATTGCTTTTTGTCCTTTGTCTTTTGTCTATGAGTTTATTTTTGAGTGAAATGTGTTTCTTGAGTACAGTACATTTTTGGATCTTGTTTGTTGATCCATTCTGCCAGTGTGTTTCTTTTGACTGGTGATCTTAGATCATTTATATTGATGGTTATAACTGACATGTATTAGCTTATCTTTGTCATATTATTTATTTTCCTATTTTTCTCCTTGTGTTTAAATGCTTGCCCTACTTGGTAGTTTCTTTCTATTGTTGTGCTTGGAATTGTATTCATTTTTACCTCCATCTACAATATCTTCCAATACCCTTTGTAGCATTGGTTTGGTGGTCATGAATTTCTTCAGTTGTTCCTCATCACAGAAGTGTCTTTATTCTTCCATTAATTTTAAAAGAAAGTTTTGCAAGGTACATTAATCTGGATTAGAATTTGTTTTCTTTCAAGATTTGAAACACTTTGCTTTCAGTTCCCCTTGACCTGAGGGTTTGTTTGAGAAGTCTGCCATGATTCTGATGGGCTCCCCTTTATAGGTGATATATCTCTTTTCTCTAACAGCTTTTAACATTCTGTTCTTGTGCTGAAGTTTTGGGATCTGAATTATTATATGTCTGGGTATAGACTATACTGATTATGGATAATTGGAGTTTTATATGCTTCACTTATCTGTATTATCAGGTTCTTTTCCATGCTTTAGAAATGTTCTGCTATTACTTCCACAAATAGTTTTTCATGTCATTTGTGTTGACTCCTGCTTTATCATTGACACCAATTATTCTCATTTTTCTTTGCATTGTCATGAAGCTGTTGAACTGTTACTTATAGATCTTTTATAATATTCATGAGATCTTTGCTTTCATGATCACTAGCCACAATCCTATTTTGAATGACTGAAAGCCTATCTTTAGCTTCATTTAAGTGGTTTTTAACAGCTTTCTGTGGAGTTTTTAATTTTTTGGATATTTGTTTGAATCTATTCATGCATTCTATTTCTTGCCTACACTGATGATTCACAGTTTCCATTCTCTTCATATAATCATCTATTTTAAATTTTGCTAAGTTATTTCTTCATAAATGAAGACATTTCTTTTTTTTTTTTTTACCTGACATTATTTCTGATCTGATTTTCTCTATAGCCTCATGGATTTGTTTTACATCAGTTGCTATCATTTCAGAAATGTGTGAGTCTTCCAATATCTTCTATGTCAGTGTCTAATGGACTTGTTCATGGTGAGCTGGAGAGCTGAGATTTCATTTTTCTTTTTCATCTTGTCATTTTCTATTTCAAAATTTTTATTTTGTTTTCTGTGATGATCTTTGTGAGTTTTGTAGTAGATGTCATGTCACTAGTATCAATGCCTCTCTAGGAAAAGCCTGTTCTTTAGGGATGTCTTCTGTGTATAGGAAATTCTTGGTTTATGTCTGTCCCGAGATTCTACCTTCCCAATTAATTAAGAGTCAGATGTTGATATCTGCTTGACTCGGTAACCAGTCTTTTGGTATAGGGCTGTGGTGAGACTATTAGCTCAGAGCCTCCCAATATTGTTACAGAAGGGAGATACGATTACAATTACAACAGATATGATATCCTAGCTAAAGTAGTAAAATTTGCAATAACAAACAATAGCATGAAACACAATTTAGAAATTGACAAACTGTGGTAACCATTAATTTTCTACATTAGGCCACAGGAACAAAGTCTATAGTCACAGAACAGATTAGGAGTTTGTATGCTAAGTGTTTCCCCTTGGTAGAATGCTTTTATCCTATGGTGAGTGTCATGGTTTATGTCAGTGGCCCCCAGGCTCATGCATTTACATTATGCATCTGTGATTGGTTCATTGTATAGTGCTTGGATTGATGGTGTCAGTGCTACACCCACATAGGGGTGGAGCCAGGATATGATGTAATGGCAGGAAGAAGGCATGTCTTGCTTTCTTGCTGGTTTCTGCCTTGCTGTTTGCAGCTGCCATGAACTGCAGCCTCACCATACCACCTGCCTTGGAGCCAACTGAGTATGGATTGAAACCTCAAAAAACTGTAAGAAATAAACCTTTCCATTCCCAACTTTGGGCATTAGGTATTTTGTCTCAATGAGACAAAAGATACACAGGCATACCATAGAACACGGTAGGGCCTCAGCTGACACAAACACTATAGACAGGGCGATTTGGTGACCTGGAATAACCTGAAGTAAAGTAATAGCAGGAGCTAAAAGCTGACCTACATCAATACTACTAGGCTTGTCAGGCCAGGAAGAATATAGGACTCACCCAACAGGCCCTGCAGTGGGAAGTCAGGTGACTGGCCCATCTCTTCATTGAGGGGCCCAGCAATTGGACAAACATCCACCTTACATGAAGACCCCAAGACACACACTACCAACAGTTGACACTAGTGGGATTGAAGGACCAAATATTAACTTGAAAGGGGAAAATGGCAAAATTAAAAAGAAAAATGCAATCTCAAACATCTAGTCCACCAGGAGCAAGTACCAGAGACATTGAAATAGAAGACTTAGAAAGTAACACACCAGAAATCTTTGAAAAGATAATGAGTGAAATAAAAAAAACAACTCCATAAGGCTATAGAGGAAATTAAATTAGAAGTACTCTCCCATGTAAAGATAGAAATAATAACCTTAGTAAAAGAGTTGCTGAGCACAGCTAAAGAAGAAATAAAGAAAAAGTACAGGAGCATGGGATACTGATTGAAACCTTGAATGAACAATATAGAAAACAAGCAGAATTCATGAAATAAACTCAAAGAGACATCCAAGAAGAAAAAAATTCTATTCAGAGCTGGCAGAATCATTTAAATGAAACTGAGGATAGGATTTCGTACCTTGAGGACAGGATCACAATTAACAGTCATGAAAGGATAGAACTTTTAAAAACAACAAAGCAGCATGAAATGATAATCAGCAGCTTCAAGATGATGCCAAGAGCAACAACGTAAGATTAATAGGCATCAGTGAATATGCAGGAGTCAATGCAAATGACATAACTAAAATATTCACAGAAGTAATAGCAGAAAATTTCCCAAACATGGGGAAAAAATCAGATATGCAGATAAGTGAGGCATATAAATGCCAAACAGTCACAACCAACATAAATCTACACCCAGACATATAATAATTAAGATCTCAGACATACACCATAAAAACAGAATACTAAAAGACAAACAGGACATAACAAAGCAGATCAGAACAGAACAATGTAAGCAACACAGTATTTCACCAGAAGACAAACAACCCATAATTAACAGTTGACTACCATAATGTCTTTTTCTTTGAAATAGTTGAGCATAACTTCATATGCAATAGTATCAAACATAACAAAATAGTATAAAACTATTAAAGAGAATGAAACATTACAGGGAATTCAGAATCAAATAACAGAAAATGAACAATGACTACTATATTATCTCATTTTCCATAGAAAATTAATTTATATTATCACACATAATACAATCCAGTAAGATACAACATGATAGAACCAATGGAAACAGAAGAACAAAAGCATAGTAGGACTTCAGAGTAAGATGATATTAAATCAGTACTGGCTATTATAATGACTTGTTTTCTTCAAAGTAGCTGTTCATACCATCACAGATAATAAAATCAAACACACCAGGATAAACCCATTCCAACTAATAAATGCAATCATTATAAGGCTTCAAAGCAATGTAATGGGGAATCATGATTACTATAAACTCTTATGTACTCTTACCATTGCTTACACTAGGGAGATGATACCGTATTTATACATGTGAGTTTGATTTATTTCAGTTGTGCCCATTTATTAATAAATATCTCAATGTGATCATTCTTTATAGCTGAGTAGCACTCCATTGTATAAAAATACCACAACTTTTTTATCCACTTCTTAGCTGATGGACACTTAGGTTGTTTCCAAGATCTGCCTATTATAAATTGTGCTGCTGGAAACATGGGTGCAATCTATAAGAAATTTAGAGAAGATTTGATGCCAATACTCCTTCAACTCTTCAATGAAATTGAAAAAGAAGCAATCCTCCCTAAATCATTCCTGGAGGCAAGTATTAGTCTGATACCAAAAGCAGAGACAGGCCCAACCAGAAAGGAGAACTATAGGCCAATCTCACTGATGAACATTGATGCAAAGATTCTCAATAAAATACTGGCAAATGGAATGCAGCAAATCATCAAGAAGATTATAAATCATGACCAAGTGGGGTTTATCCCAGGAATGCAGGGATGGTTTAACATACACAAATGAATAAAGTAATATACCACATCAACAGAGCCAAAACCAAAAACCACATGGTCATCTCAATAGATGCAGAAAAAGCTTTCAATAAAGTCCAACACATGTTCATAATAACCCTTCAGAAATTTGGAATCCATGGGTGTCTACCTCAATCTCATAAAGGCTATCTATGACAAAACAACAGCCAACATTATACTAAATGAAAAAAACTGAAAGCTTTCACTTTAAAATCAGGAATAAAGCAAGAATATCCACTTTCAGCATTCCTATTTAATATAGTTCTGGAAACACTAACCAGGGCAATCAGACAAAAGAGAGAAATAAAAGGAATAAAGATAGGAAAGTTAAATTATCACTATTTGCAGATGACATAATACTTTATATAAAAGATCCAAAAATTCCATTAAAAGACTACTAGAAGTAATAAGCAAATTCAGCAGTGCAGCTGGATACAAAGTCAACGCTTAAAATCAATAGTATTCCTATACAAAAACAAAAACTCTCCAAGAGAGAAATTATGGAAATATTGCCCTTCACAACAGCATCTAAAAAAATGAAATACTTAGGAATCAACCTAAGAATGTAAAAGACCTATATGCTGAAAATTATGCTATGCTTAAAAAAAAAGGAGATTGAAGAGGATATTAGAAAATGGAAGGATATTCCTTGGTCTTGGCTAGAAAGAACCAACATTGTGAAAATGGCCACACTCCCAAAACTGTTACACAGATTCAATGCAATCCCAATCAAAATACTGTTAACATACCTCACACATCTAAAGAAAACACTCCTAAAATTCATTTGGAAACAGAAGAAACCTAGAATAGCAAAGGCAATTCTGGGCAACCAAGACAAGGTAGGAGGCATCTCAATTCCTGACTTGAAACTATATTACAAAGCCACGGTGATAAAATCAGCATGGTACTGGCAAAGAAATAGACCTGAGGATCAATGGAACAGATTAGAAGATGCAAGCACAACTAAAAAGACACTCAGCCACCTGATATTTGACAAAGGGCTAAACATGTTCACTGGAAGAAGGATAGCCTCTTTAATAAATGTTGTTGGAAAAATTGGCTCTCCACATGCCAAAGCCTGAAACTAGATCCATGCCTATCCCCATGCACAAAACTAAAGTCTAAATGGATCAAAGACCTAAATATTAAAACAGAAACACTAAATCTACTGGAAGACAAGGTAGGTAGACGTTTTGGAGACATAGGGGTAGGCAAAGAATCCAAGAACTAAATGCAAGCTGCATGGGAAACATTTCAAAGAATCAACAACTGGGATCTCATATTATTGAAAAGTTTCTGCACCTCAAAAGAAACCAGAGTGAAAAGAAAACCCACAGAATGGGAAAGAAGTATAGCCAGCAACCTCTCAGACAAAGGAGTTACAATCAGAACATATAAAGAATTGATAAACATCAAACCCACAAATTCAAAGACCCTCTCCAAAAATGAGCATCTGAGATGAACACACAGTTATCAGATGAAGATATACAAATGGCAAATAAATACATGAAGAAATGTTCACCATCACTGGTCATTTGAGAAATGCAAGTTAATACAGCATTAAGATTTCATCTCACTCTGGAAAGAATAGCTGCCATCAAGAAATCAACTGATAACAAATGTTGGCGAGGCTGCGGGGGGAAAAGGAACACTGCTCCACTGTTGGTGGGGGTGTAGACTGGTGCAGCCACTATGGAAATCAGTATGGAGAATTCTCAGAAGACTAGGATTGGAAGTTGCATTCAACCCAGCTATTTCCCTCCTGGCTATTTTCCCAGAAAAACTGAAAGGGTCATATCACAGTAATTATGTTCACCCATGTTCATAGCAGCACAGTTTGTAATAGCTAAATCTTGGAAACAACCAAGATGCCCATCAAGTGCAGAGTAGATGAAAAAGATGTGTATTTTTATGCAGTGGAATATTACTCAGCTATAAAAAGGATGATCTTGAGGCCTTCATAGGCAAATGGAGACAACTTGAGGCTATCTTCATTAGTGAAATAAACAAGAATCATATTTATGAGTATTACATTGTGTCTCTAGTGTAAAAAGTAATAAGAAATGTAGGAGTAATAAAATCCAAAATGTATAATTGCTATTGTAAGAAAGAGAGGAAATGAAAGAGGATATAACTACATGTTAAAAAAAAGAAGATATAACTGCATGTATGTTTAAGTGTATAGAATCGATAGCCATATTACAAGTTTTTGTTGGATAGTTGAACAGAATTGTTTGCAGTCTCACTGTTTGAATGTCCACTTTGTATGCTTCACTTTTGTAACTTGAACAACTATTTGTATGAGGACAATATATAATTATTAACTAGTGATTTCTTACTGTTTATTTTTTGAATTATGTATTATCTCTCCCCTTTTTGTTTTTTTTTCTTTAACTGAAAAAAAAAGAACAACAACAACAAAAAAGAAATAAAAAGACAAAGAAGAGAGGGGACAGAAAAGAAAATTGAGAAAAAAGGGCTGTCTACTGAGTTCTGGAATCTTCCTATGCTGGTTCTGGTTCTGTGGTACGGTGGGAGCGGTCAGGCATCTGGATACCTCTGGCAAGGCTGGTTGCCACGTCCTGGCTTCTTCACATGCTGGTTTTTTTTTTTTTTTTTTTTTTTTTTACATCTACCATCCTCTGTTAACAATAACTTAAGCAGATTCCAGATTCTGTAAGATTTTCATTGCCTCCTCTTCCTCTTCCTCCTTCCCCCAGTACTGGTTAAATCAGTAGCTAAAGAGTGTAAATGTGAAAAGTTACACACCTACTTCTCTTTCTTCTTTAAGGTACAGGTCCAACGTACCTGTACCTAGGAGTGGAAGTGTGCAATTAACTATGTGAGGAGATGCTTCTCTCTATTAGCTCATTTCAGTTATGGTCACCCTCTATATACCAAGCACCCAAAGCATTAGCTCTCTCATGAGGTGTGTGAATGAGTTCATTGGCAACTGTGAAGAACTTTCCCCTTACACAGCTCCCTAAACTGGAAAAGACTTCATTCAAGTTCACCCTCTTTTATCTCTCTCCTAGTTAAAAGGTTCCTCCATCTATGGAACACTCACGGTCTCCAGCTAGTACAGTTCCATTTTCTGGCACGAAATGATCCTATATGGTAACCTAAATAGATGGCTCAAGTCCAATTCCATTTCATTCTTTTCACTGGTCCTATAGAAACTCATATCATGGTCCTGTTGGAAGACTAATTATATTATGAACATCAATTCTTTACTCTTCCTGGATCTATGTCCTTTAACACAATTTTGTAGATCCTTTTACTAAAAAGGTAGAGTTTATTTCTGAGCCTGGACTTTCCATGGACTTTCCTTATCTCAAGATGGTTTTGTTTTGTTTAAGCAATGCTATTTCTGGTTTAGGGAATTTCTTTGGCCAGTGAGTGATTAATAGATGTAACAAAACCTGTAACTTGGAAAGTGATGTGATTGGGCTTGTACGCTTATGTTCATTGCTACCACCAGGGCTACCACCACATTTTTGTTAACCCTTTAGTACCAAGGTCAAAAATCAAGGCTATTCTAGTTGAAGCAGTCCTACATCACTCACCAGTCATCAGCCCCCAGAAAAATGAGTGAACTCAGCCCAGATCAGCTATAAGTTTCAATTTTTAAGTGAAATGCATGTTTGTTTTAACCACTGAAATTTCACTGCTGTTTGTTTTAGTAGGTTATTATGGCAATAGACAACTGTGTGCCTGGTCCAATGAGTAGTCACACAAGGAGATCTACTCAGTGTCTTCTTTCATCCAGCCATCTTTCTGATGCCTTTTTTCATGCTCAGATAAGCACAGGATAAGATCACTACATCCACTGTCTAAACAGGTTGTCAAGAACTGTGAAAAATCTAGGACGTGATCTTGCTTATAGATGAACAAGTTAACCTACCATTGTTCCAGGATGCTGGACGGAGACTTAAGGCTCTGAGTCAGAGAAAAATAGATTATTACTTCCAGTGAGATGAGTATCTAGAGGATTAGTAATTTTATGGTGGTTCCCCAAGCTCCAGTTCCCACAAGAATTATGAAAAGGACAGATGACATCAGCACATGAAATGATTTGCATTTCAGGAGAACTTTAAGTTTAAGGAACCTGAATATTTTAAGATGGGTATTTAATCTGTGCTCCAGAGGCAGATACTTTTACTGTACTGGATAGCAAACACTCATGCCTTTTGGCTCTAAATATATATTAGTCCATTTTCTGCTACTATAACAAAATACTTAAACCTAGGCATCTATAAATAAATTGAGAATTTTATTTGGCTCACAGATTTGGAAGCTGAATGTCCAAACAGTAAGGTTCTGATTCTTACAAGGCCCTCTCCCTTCTCTCTAGATGGTAGAAGCGTATGCAAGAGGGGGAGATCACGTGGCAAGACAGAAATTCAGAAAGCAGCAGTTCTTGCTGATTTTTTTTTTTTTTTACTATCCTCTGCCAACAAGTGTAGGATCCCACAAGAACTACTTAATCTTTTTCAAGATCAGTGTTCCCAGTGATTTTCCAGCAGACTCCACCTCTTAAAGATTTTAGCACTTCTTAACATTGCATCACCAAGGACCAGCAATCTAACACATAAACTATAGGGAATAAACCACAGCCTAACCATAATAGATGGTATATGATATCTCTAACTTTGAAAAGACCAGAACAAAAGGTAGTCCAAAAATCACTTGTAAGACATACACGTACATGAAAGTACATATGAAAACAAAAATTTAAACCCAGATGTCTGCAAGGAAATGGAAGAAAGGTTTTTTTTTTTCCTCAGAAGTTTCCAATTTGGAAAAAACATTCTGATTCCTTCCTCTCTCCCGTCATTTCCGCTAGGCTCAATGGGAACCTAACCTGACACAGGAACCCAACAGAAAGTTGCAAAAAATTTGGGCAGGCACTATATGTGAAAAAATATCCACATTAGGTATATTTACTAACATACATTCACATACACACACACTCACACACACACTCATCCTCACATATTATACATAGATAAGTAAAAGTATGGAAAGTAGATTGGAAAAAATCTACCTCAAATCCATGGGGATTTTTGAAAATTGATTGAAAGACAATAAATTAAAATTCAGAAAAGTGAGAATTTTTATGGTCTAAGAAAAGGTCCATAAAAATCAGTATTCCCAGTAATTCCAGTGACTAACATTTGCTGAGCTCTTACTGCATGCTGAGCATTTAGGCTAAAAGCTTTCGTAAATTAACTCATTAACAAGTCTATGAGCAGGTAGTATTACTATCTCTTATTTTAGAGAAGAAAATATTGAAGGACAGAGAGATTAAGTAATGTACTAGAGTTGTTTATAAGTATCAAGTTCTATTTATAAAGTTGTATATATACATAGTTTAGGGACAATTATAAGTGCCATTTTGAAATATGATAGGAAACGAGAATGAAATATGTATAGCACTCAGCCACATTTTAATTTTGCACCCTTGTATATATTTTTTAACCTTTTTGGACATAGCTTTCTTATCTGGAATATAAAGATGACACTTAAATGTTTTTAGTTATGTCTCATAAATTATGTTTAAAACTCTAGCATTCTATATAAATGTGAGATATAGTTTAGGAAATCCAAAATTTGAAGCCATGGAGTAAATAAAATCAAGCAGCAGTTGAAAATTTATACTAGCCAATTATTTTCATTCTTCCTCAGCCATTATTTACACATACATGTGTGTATTTCTGAAGCTTTGTAAATAGGCATGTATTTTCCCAGAGCTGGCAATAAGTAACAAAGTTTAAAAGTCATGGCTTTCCATAGTTATTCTCTTTGGAGGAGAACAGTAACAATGAATCGGTATCTGAGATTCTATTAGATAAATCAGCATAATCATGAAGTATAAGATGGTACAGGGATGATTTCTGTGCAGAAGAACAAGATGGAATGTTTTCAATGATCGTACAAAATTCAGCTAAACTTCTAGTTACTTCAATGTCCCATTTTTCTCTCCAACCCGATTCTCATTTTATGAAGTAGACCTTAAACATACTATCTATCTATATTATACACATTATTTATGGGTTGAGTTCTAGAATTTACTATTATCTGATTTTCTTACATTCTCCTTTGCACAAAAATTAAGTAAACTCTTGCATCCATTGAGCAGACTTTATAATTTCTGTGAGAAGAAAGAGCAGTTGACAAAGATGAACACATCAAAAAATCATAAAAGCCTTCAATACTGTTGTCATTAGCATTTCAATTATTAATGCTTAAATGAGTAACTAATTCCACTTACAAGAAACAATACCAACTTTTCTCTGGCCACACTAGAATTGAGATTGACCTAGTTTCCTAGACTAAAACTGAAGTAGACATGGTGGTTGGCTTAGGTGGGGACTTTCTCTTTGTGCTCAGATATTTGGGGATTCCCATACCAGTGTTCAGTTTATAAAGCATGTTGATAAAGCCTGATTTGAAACTGGATTACTGGTGACCTCCTTGAAGTAGGCTGAAAAGGAAAATAGATAATGTTTACCTCAATCTATTGTAGCAACAGTAGTTAAGTAATTAAACCTCTGACATCTTAGCCATGATAATATTTCTCAGGGGCTATTCATACTTTATAACGGTGGTAAGTAACAGGGAATCATTTACTGTTTCCTGAGTAGAAGCTGAAGGATTATTTAAGGGTCTTTTTTAATTTTATCCCTACCTTTCTACTGTTCTAACCAGACTGGAAGGGCAGCATCTTAATACCAGACCTAACAGGCAATATTTATCAACAGACTAGGCACACATAAGTAAAATTTATTTATTAGACAAAGAGAACAGCAAGTATCTACAAGACCAGGAAGGCAGTATCTGCCCTCCAGATCAGGAGGGCAATACCTGTTTACTAGACCAAAAGTATAGTACTTGTCCAATAGAACCAAAGGTCAACATCAACTAGGAAGGTAGCCTTGGTATACTACAAAGAGCTGAAATAATATTTTTCAGAGCCCAAAACAAGGACATTAAGTGAATTTATTTATTTTTTGTATTTGTATACCGCTTTAAAATCATTAAGAGAAATGCTGATGATTGAATAATCAAAGAAATGAAATTTCTACTAATGAAATTATAATAAAACCTTGAAAATAATATACAGTACTATACTTGCTTAAGCAACAGAAACAGATTATCAGCAGTTACAGCTTTATTGAATTTAGTTTATGATGATAAATATACTCAAATATAATATTTATTTAGCTTAATTTTTCAGGAAAGCTATGGGATAAATGTATGTGTATACAGGCTAGTTTTATTAAAAAATCTAGTGGTCATTTTTGTTTCTTGAGAATAATATAAGTAAGGAAAAATATAATATGATGTCAGAAATATACAATTGGTATAATTTTATGTTCATTCAAAAACATATTTGTGTAGTAGATAAATTAAACAGTATTCATATTAAGGTATAGCAATAAAATATAACTTGGTCAGTTGGGCAAATACTTGCAATCTCAACTGCTTGGGAGGGTAAGGCAGAAGGATCAAAAGTTTAAATCTAGCTGGGCAACTTAAAAAGACCTGTCTAAAAATAAAATAAAGAGGGCTGAAGATATAGCCCAGGGGTACAGTGTTTGCCTAGTGTTCATAAGGCCTGTGTTCAATATCTAGTGCTGGAATAAAATATAATATATATACACGGATTATTAATATAATACATATCTAGGTCTTCCTATTTATTTGGTTCAGACTATAAAATAGATTTTTGGTAGAAGAAAAGATAAATACTCTGTATTCACAAGAATTATATATTTTAATAATTGAGAAAACAGAAATGCTATTTGCTTGTTGGTATATTTATCTGTATTCTCTGTGCTCTGTATTCTATGTGCTCAGAGATTTAAATTTATTTAGGTTCACAGCACATATTTTGAGATAGTAAAATACAAATCAAAAGTAAAAAACTAAAATCAAGCAGAAAATGAAGAATACAAAATGCTAACATTAATTAATAAATATCTATATGTAACTTTAAAAGAACACAATTGCCTACTACAAAGTAAAGCTATAATATAAAATACTTTAGCAAGATTTCAATTCAGATAGTTAAATCTAAATGTTGTCTCTTTATGAATGTGACAATTACCAAAACAGATTAACACAAGTGTGTTACACTGGTAACTCAAATACAACCGATAAAATTCCAAACAAAACACGGATCAAATCCTTTGGCCTTACCTTTGTTATATTTCTATGAAATTCTTAAGACTAAACAAAAATTTTTCCTAATGATGTTTGGGTCTGAGCAAGATAGCTAGCCTCCAAAAAAAGCCTTCAATAACTCCTTTCACTCCTATACAGGTAAGCTGTTCCTCATCTCAAGAAGTAGAGTTTATATGACCTCACATTAAGTCTGAAATTGCCTTGAGTCCAGCCTTGACTTAGCCAGATGGAGAAAGTGGAAAATGGGAACTCAGTCAAAGTCACACTATGGGTGTCTAGCAGCATAGAGATAGCATGGTAGGCTGGTGCCAGATAGTGATGTGCCTCCTATGGCTCAGTAATAAGTTCAATAAAACTGAAAAGCAATTTCATAGCCAGAGCAAAAATTCACATGTTCAGCACATAACTGTCCTAGCCTCTCTTATAGTTATCTTGGGGTCTTGTAACTTGTTCTAGTTCACAAATGTGGATCAAATTGATGCAAGTCACTTTCAAGCCTTGTTCTTGATAGCATCCTGTATTAGCTTTTAGTTTACTCTGCACCTGGCTCAGGTTGGAGAACGTGTATTTCAGATGGCAAAATTCCAAGAATGAAGAGAAGTGTATCAGACTGTGACATGTATGAGAAATAACCTTGTACTATATAATAAGTTACTGGGATACAGGTTGTATCAGTCAGAATTCTGTCAGAAAACAAATTGGCTAGGTAATTCAAATGCATAGAGCGCAATGAAGGACTTCTTTCTGAGGTGTGGGCAAGATGAATGAAGGATTAAAGGAAACAGGAAACTCACCACCTCTAGGACTCAAGGAGTAAAGGAAGGGAATAGTTATTAGATATCTGAGAGTGGAGTCTAGAAGGAAAGCCGCCCTGCGGAGCCCTAGTCAGGAAAGAACCTGTCACTCTATCTCTGAAGCAGAAGAAGAACTGGAAATACCCTGACATGCTTATTCTCCTACCTTCCATCTCCTCAGAAGGGATCCCCATTGGCTAACCCCAATGAGCATGTAGCCTGGAAGGAGCCAAGTAATGTAGTACACAGAAACCATTCTCCTGAGGCACAAAGCAGTTCAGGGAAGGGAGGAGAGCACTCTGGGAAGTACGGAGAATATGCAGCTCTTATTTGCCTGTTGTGGCAACTAGCTTTAGCTCCTCTAATACAAAATCATGGAAGGAAGGATTTCAGGGAGATTTTTTTCTTATTTGTGCATGTTGCTGTGGGTTAAACTTAGGGTCTCATACATGCTAGGCAATCATTCTGCCACTGAGCTACCTCAGCCCTAAAATTAAATTTATTAAAATATAGTTCACAATGTAAAATTCATCCTTTGGAAGTGTACAATTCAGTGTTTTTTACAATTTTCACACAGTTATTCAATGACAGTTCTATAATATTTTTACCATCTTACCCCATTACCTACCAACCTCATACCCACTCTTCACTCTCCCGTCTTCCACAACCACTGACAACCATCAATCTACAGTGGATTTATCTATTCTGGATGTTCGTAAATGGAACCACATGATAAGTACCTTCTTATGTCTGGCTTCTTTCAATTAAGTACATATCTTAGTTACTTTCTGTCACTGGGACAAAAATACCCAACACTCACAATTTAAAGGGCAGTATATTTTTGTTCATAGTTTCAATCTATGGCTGGATGGCTTCAAGGCAGAAATGGAATGGCACAGGGAAATGGATGAGAAAACAGTGCTCAACTCATGACAGTCAGGAAGCAGAGAGAAAAGGGAGGAAGCCAGGACAAGAAAACACCATTCTAGGCTACTCCCCCCCCACCACCACACACAAATAACTATCCTCCAACCCTGCTCTACATTCTATTAGAACTCAGGAATGGATTAATCCATTGATGATCTTATCATCCTCCACAAACGTAAGAATTTTATGGAGCATTTTAGATCTAAACCATTGCAACATATTTTCAAAGTTCATATCAGTGTATTACTCTTTTATTGCCAAATTATAGTTCATTGCATATGATGTGGTTTTAAAAGAGAACAGTATGTTAAGCCAAAAGTCCAAGGCAAAGATAGATATGTGTATAAGTGGGCAAATGATTTCATCCTGTAATTACATTCTCTCAAATTCTTTTCAGGTCAGGAGACAAGCTAGAGAAGATAAATATCACTCTTCACCTCCCTTTCAGAAGTCACATGCCTAAGCACCCTAACTCAGCAACACTCTTATCCAGCCAGAATCTGGGGACATACCAGGTTATAGTTTCTACATTAAATCATCACTATTTCCTATGCATCTGACCTCTTGGAGGAGCCCCCCCCCCCCCCCCGCACCAGGCTGATTGCATTTGTTGAGGCCCTCAGTGGATCAGATTAAACCATGATAGTTAGCAATTGCCTCACTGGGGTCCTCTGATCATGATGCCTAGCTACATTCTGTCATCAAGAGGAACAATGATGACAGAAGATGAATGGATGGGGAAATCCCTTTGATTTCTGTCTTCTCAATTTAAGAGGAAAGAGAAGAGAAGACCACAGATAAGTATACCATTCAAAGTCATGCCCCCAGTAACCCACTTCTAGCAAAGCCTTGTTGTAGCCCTGCATAATGTCATCTTGTACCCTGTATTTGACCCAGTGCAGTGAAAGATTACTAAGAGTATAAATCCCACGAGTAAAACAGAATAAGCTGCATCCACAAAAGAAAAAATTAACCTGCTCAACCAGGAAGCAGGATACAGGTATCAACCAAAATTAATGTAAGATTCTAGCTAAATTGTTTCAAATAGGATGTCTAGCTTTGCAGTTTTCTGCTTTAAATGTCCTGTAACTCTCCAGTTCAGGGCCACTTGTTTTGACTCTGAAACAAGGGTCTATGGGTGGTCACTGAGCTCAGCTAATAAAATTTCAAAATGTATCAGTTTGGCTGCTTGGATTCCTATATTGTTTATGAACCCACTTCAGGCCCCACTCTCTAACAGCATATTCAGCAATGAACTCATCAATGGATTAACCCACTGATGCACATAGTGCTCCATGAACCAATCACTTCCACAAGCTCTGCGTCTGAATACACAAGGCTTGGTGGGTAGCATTAGGATTTTAGAACTACATCATAGTTTTTCTTATCATTGCTCCCCATAGGTTTACATCTACCACATTATGTAAAATGAATTTAGTCTAAGAGTTACCAAAATGTTAAAGTTTCAGAATTACTCCCAATCTGTAGTTTCCTCTGTTACTTGAGGCAAATTTTTAGATGTGAGGCACTAAAAAAAAAAAAAAGAAAAAGTTAAATGCTTCCAACATATAATGGCATGTTATAGTTTGGTATATTTATTTTTTTAATATTCTTTCTAACATATTAAAACTTTGGGGTAATAGTACATAACAAAACACAATTCCAGTTACAAAAAGTATTATATGTTAAATAGTAATGATAAACCCACAGGATCAACTTTTGATTTTAATAGCTATAAAGCCTGTACTTGGATTCTGCTGAATTTAATGAGTAATAAAGTCATATCTTAAGATTATTTTAAAAAATGAAAGAATAGGAGGCTAGCAGAGGGTCAGAATGAAATAAGGTCAAAATTCAACAGTGTAAACATTGAATTTTGTAGCTCCATGTCTAGTACCTGGAGCAAGGTGTAGTGAGATGTGAGCCCTAAAGGGCTTGGGCAGCCCTGCCTCTATGGCCTTGCTGATTGCAGCCCACATAGCCTCTGTCTTGGGCTAGCTCTGCTCATGCCCTGCAGCTTTCCTCCGCAGGCATTTCATGTTCCTGGCATGTTTAACTTCTTGGGATTGCCACTGTATTTTCAGGTTAATTCACATGGCTTTATCACAATCCTCTCAGGGGCATATCATCTGGCTTCCCAGATCCTCCTCTGAAATCTAGTGCAAGCTCTCCATGACTCTATGTTTGTACAACCAGAAAAACATTGATGGCACCAAGACTTGCCACTATCTCAGTAGTAACCAGGCCCTCTTGTACACTGGCTATAGTAGCTTCTGAGTGCCTAGATAACTGAACTCCAGGAAACACTTTTCTGGGGGGCCCTTAATTAGCAAAGCAGCATGGGACTTTCTTCTCAAAACAAAGTCTTTCTAAGGAGTTTACCCTTTTACACCCTTAAGCCAGAGATGCGTGGTGTTTTGATCAGTTCCTGGAACATTCTCAAGGTATCTTTCCTAATTTCTTGATGCAAGTACTTGGCTTCTTTTCAATGGCACTAACATTTTCAACATCATACTTTCCTTGGCCCCAGCTTTGCAGGTGTTTCCTTTCTGGCCATACAGCAAAATGTTTATATCTTTTGGCTCTGATTCTTACTTTTGATTCTCACTGTAAATCTAACTGAAAGCAATCCACAGTATCATACCACAGCATAAACATTGGGCTACCTTGAAATTTCCTCTACCAGATTAATTAGTCCACCATCTTTAAATTCAGCCTCACACCAATTTTAGGATATGAGCAAAAGGTAGATAACTTTTCTAGAATGTAACATACATGGCCTCTACTCCAATTCCCAATAAATCCCTTATTCCCATCTGAAAGCTCAAGAGCTTGGCCATTATTGTTTACATTTCTATGAGCATTCTGGTCTTCTGAACTCTATCCACAAAGTTGCCCATTAGGGTCTGATTATCAGATTCTAGGATTTTCTAGCTTGCATGTCCAGACCTTTCCAAACCTTTCCACAAGCCAGTTCTAAGGGTTTCTGAACCACATGGTCATGTACTGTCATAGCAACCACACCATTTTTGTCACCAACTTTCTGTGTTGCTTACTGTCATTTTACTAGGACAAAATACATAACTTAACCGACTTCAGTCCATGGCTGCTACAAGGCATAAATTGCATGGTAGAAGGGCTAATAAAAGAAAGCTGCTAACCCATGGCTACCAGAAAGCAGATAGTGTAGAGAAGAGCCAGGGATAAGAATATATAGCCTTCCTGGTCATACTTTCAGGGTCTCTTTTCCAACCAGGCCCCATTCCCTAACAGCAAATTCAGCTATAGATTAACCCACTGATGAGTATAGCATCCCTATAATCCACTCATCTTCCAAAAATGTTTACCTCTGAACCCATGAGATTCCTGGAGAACATTTTTTGACCTAAACTATAACACCACTATATAAAGCAAGAAATTTTTAGATAGGCCCCCAAAGGCATGGGCAACAAAAAATAAAAATAAACAAATGGAATTACATCAAACTAAGAAGCTCATTCATAATAAAGAAAATAATCAAAGAGGCAACTTTTTGAATGGGAGAAAATATTTGCAAACTATGTATCTGATAAGAAATTAATATTCAGAATATGTAGGGAATGAAGAGTCTGAACCAAAGAACACAAAATCTAATTAAAAATGGACGAATAGTCTAAATATACATTTCTTTTTTTTTTTAACAATTTTTTTTTTTTTTGTCCTTTTCCTTTTTATCGGTACCAGAGATCGAACTCACGACTGCCTGCTTCCAAGGCAGGCGCTTATGTCGCTAAGCTAAACCTCCAGCCCCTAAATATACATTTCTTAAAAAAAAAGATACTAATCACCAATAAGTGTATGAAAAATGATCAGTGTCACCAATCATCAAGAAACTCAAAACCGCAACGACATATCATTTTACCCCATTTGGAACGGCTATTATTTTTACTGAAAAAAAAAAAAAAACCATGATGAGGGTGTAGAGAAAAATGAATTCTCACACACAATTTGCAAGAATGTAAGTAAATACAGATAACAAGGAAAATAGTACTGAGATTTCTTAAAGCACTAAAAATAGAACTTTCATAAGATCCTGAAATCCCTCTACTGAGTATGTATCTAAAGAAAATGAAATCATTATATCAAGGAGATAATTGCATTCTAGCTTTATTGCTACACTATTTACAACAACTAAGATACATAATTAATCTAGATGCTCCACCATGAATAACAGGATAAAGAAAACATGGTACATGTGTAAAATGAGTAATTACTGAACCATGAAAGAATGATTGTATTATGTACAACAACATAAATGGAACAACAGGTCATTATATTAAGTGAAATAAGTTAACCATTGAAAGAAAAATGCCACATTTCTCACTCATTTGTGCAAACTAAAAAGTCTATGTCATAGAAGAAAAGACTGGAATCAGCGATTAGTAGAAACTGGGAAGTGCAGTAAAGGAGAAATGTTTAAAAAGTTAAATAAGGAGCACCAAAACACAACTGGAGGAGATGAATTAGTTCTGGTTTTCTATAGCATGGTAGGGTAGTAACTGATTCAAAATACATTAATTAAATATATCTCAAAATGACTAAATGATTATAAAATCCTTAACATGCAAAAATTGACTAATGTTTGAAGAGATGGAAGTGTTTATTACTGATTCAGTTATTACCTATACACCTGTATCAAATTACAATTATGTATCTTATAAAGATGTAGAAATATATCTCAACAAAAATGCTAATACAAAGTAAAATCATAAAAATATTTAAGTCCTATGAAATATTTGATCATAAGCACAGTAATAAATAATTTTGCCATATTCCAACACACAAAGAAATATCAGTAAAATATAAATCCATTTAATCTGGATTAAAATTTTCACAATGAAAATACAGTTCATTTTTTAAAAAAAGCAGGTTTTAACGGTGCACGGTGGTGCATACCTGTAATCACAGCACTCCTAAGGCTGAGGAAACAGGATTGCTGCAAGTCTGAAGCCAGTCTGGGATACACAGTGAGATACTATCTCTAAAACAATACTAATACTAATATTAATACTAATAAAAGGTTTTAAGGAAGTAAATTTTTCTGAGTATTTAATTATAAAAATTTATTTACAGGCAGGGATATTTAAAATATGTCATGTCATGAATAATGTTACCAACATTCTAAGCAAATGCAATGACAAATTTTGTCTTTTACCCAGACATAAATTTGCCTTAGATTAAGTTTCTCAGGAAAACAGTTGTGAAACAAAAAAACCTATTAAATAAGTTATATGATTAGGAACAAAATCAGTGGAGAAGCGAGGAAGGCAAGACTAGTTAGCAGGACATGACGAAATGAGGATCACTCGAAGAGAGGTATCAGTCACATCTTCAAGGAGTTCTGGAATTGGCATAGTCCTTTCAGTTGTTCCTAAATTAATGCAGCGGGACAAGATATTTGTACCACTGCAATGTAAGTTGCTTCTTACCATCCCTCAGGGAACTGACATCACATGGGTCAAGCAGTAACTACCAGCTGAGGACAGTTCTTAAGAGAAATGTTCATTTGTGAACTATCAGCAGACGTCACTACTTGGAGATAAGGAACAAACCCTGAAGGGACAATGAGGCAACAGTCTATGCTTTGCAGTCTATGCTTAGCATCGATCAGATCTATTTTCTTCTACAGAGATTTCACCAGATATCCAGAATTCTAGGTAGTTTCTTTTGCCTGTTGAGATCTGGAGGAGGAAGTGGAATGAACTGCAGCCCTTGTTGTTATGGCTAGTTTTGATGCTACAGTGCAAACTCTCCTCCATGTCTGTACTAGATTATCTTTACTAAACCTGCACTAGCCTAGATGGTCAGTCTAACAGGATAACCCACACTCTCAGCCCTGAGAGACTGGAGTTCTTTGTCACTATGCCCTCCTCAGACCATGAGGACAATATTTGTTCATTTGACATCACAACTGAGTAAGCTGCACAGTAATGGATCATGTGTTATCTATATTTTTCTATTCCCATATGGAGCAGCAGGCCTGTTTAAAATCCTAAAGATAGATCAGTTATATTTGCCAGGATCGAGATTCCTTTCTTTGCTGGTCTGAAGATCTTTTTTTTTTTTTTTTTTTTGTACCGGGGATCGAACTTATGACCTAAAGCTTGCCAGACAAGCGCTTATGCAGCTAAATCCTCGGCCCCAGGACTGAGGATCTTACAGTGCTAGAAAAAACCCAAATTACAAGGCCAATGAGGCTCCTAAAATTCCTCTTGTGGAAGTACTACTTGGTACATAGGAGCCAGGTACCAAGCAGCAAACACAAATTTTCTAAGGGTCAGTAGGAATAGAACCACTATTACTATTCTGGGTTCCTATTCTATTAGCAACACAGCATCAGATCATAGATCTTAAAGTGCACTATGTATAGCTGTGCCCCACCTTCACCTTCAAAAGACCACTACATCATTGTACCAAAAGTGGGTTTGGTATAATATTTCATATGATAGAATAAGTGCACTCAATTTTATTAGTTTCCTATTGTTGCTGTAGCAAATTTGCTAGGTTAACACAAAATAGATTTATTATCTTACATCTCTGATGATCAGAAGTCCTACAATTCAGGTGTTACCAGGATGATTACATTTCTTTTAGAGATTTTTTCCTTTTTTTTTTTTTCAGCTTGTGCTTCTTGGCTTTTGACTTTTGTCTGTCTTTATCACCAGCAGCATAGTATCTTCAAATCTTTTTTCTCACGTGTCTCTGCTTCTATCTTCCAATGGGCTTCAGCTCAGTTTCTGTAGCCATGTAACTTCTACAAGGCTGTAATCAAGATGCCAGTTGGTACTTCAGTCTTACTAGAGACTCAATTTATATATATTTTTTTGGATTCAGTTCCTTGCATGCTGCTGGACCTAGGAACTTGGTTCCTTGCTGCTGATAGCCACAAGTTATCATTAGTTCTTTGTCACTTGGACATTTCACAGGGTCAAATACAACATAACAGCTTACTTCCTCAAAGCCACCATGGGAGAGAGGATCCCAGCAAGATAAGATTTGCAATAGCATGTAAATTAAGCATGTAAGTGGAATCATGTGCATTCTGACACTTTTCCCATGTTGGGCTGTTGGGAGATATTTAGTAAGGCATATCCATATATAAGGGGAACTCATACTGGTCATGACTTTTTGGAAATGAAGATTACAGGAATTGCCTTAGAAATTGTCAATTACAGATGAGATTCTCATTACCAGAAGACCAGTGGATAATTAAGCTTAAAAATCACATTTTAGAATCTATTTATTCAGACCACTCTCCAAATCAACTGATTTACTTTGAGATTCTCTGGAAGCAGATTCAGAAAGGAAAAACCTGTATGCAGAAAATGCATTGTAGAATATTTTCAGCAAAACAGGACACAGGAATGATTGAGAAATTCTTGAGGAAAACAGTGTGTGCTTTCTATGTGGGGGGTGTAATTGATTTAACAGTATAACAAACCACATGTCCAGTACTAGAAGCTGGAATGGTTCTTTAGAATCATTTTGAATCAAAGTCAGAATGTCAGGTCTTTGTTCATCACACTGATGACTTATTTGATTCAGACTTTCTTGGGAAGGGTTGTACCCTTGAGTGAGACAGCTCCTTAAAGCCCAAAAGCCATCTATAAAACGGGTTATCATTCAGTAGACACCAGTCAGTATTTCCAGCAACTTGGGGTTCAAGTGCCTCAGACCTGGAAGGGGTATATAGGAGGTACACCATTGTAGCAGTAATTTTTTAAGTGAAATTCAAAGGCATAATATTAAATACAATTCAATGAACTGTCTGCTCTTTTGACTTGATTAAAGGTAGACAATTTAGGATATAGGGAAATGAGTGCATATTTATTCTTTTACTTACTTTCCATATTATTTCTCCAAACAGTTTACTGAGATATGGTGGACAGTTCATGTACTTTAACAAGATGCTAGAGTTGGTGTATTTGGTAGGAATATTTTAGCTACAAGTAACAGAATATTTCATTCATAGAACTAAGATGCTTATGCGTTTGTTTTTGAATGAAAATAAGTTTATTGTTCAATGGCTCTGTGAATGTCAGGATCAATATCAGTAATGACTCATAGTTTCAAACAACAGTTATTTTGTCTGTCTTTGACATAGGAGGAAAGAAAGAGAAAATTAGTACCAACAGATTTTTTTCTCTACTTGCTGACCTAAATTGTATCACAAAACCAATTCTAGATGAAGGATAGACTCTCAGAGAGAATGTTTCACTTTTTCCAGTCTCTAAGGTAGAAGTAGGCTAGGAAGAAGGAGGTTTAAAATAGAATAGATGTGGAAAAGTCAACTAATACTATCTTTGAAGTAGGTTTTTGCTTGGCTGATTGAAGTCTGAGCCTCAAGCCTAGATGAAAAATGAAAAATGCCATCATTTGATCAAGAAGTCACACTTGGGTCATTATTTGAATGGATCATCTTGTATCATTTAAGGTCCACTCAGAAAAACAGGCAAGTGAA
The DNA here is from genome assembly GCF_034190915.1 of Cavia porcellus. Lineage (NCBI taxonomy): Eukaryota > Metazoa > Chordata > Mammalia > Rodentia > Caviidae > Cavia > Cavia porcellus. The sequence goes on along the minus strand of NW_026947487.1, from coordinate 25,233,392 downwards.
TGCCAGATCATTAAAACAGAGAATGGAATGTGAGAGTTATGTGCAAAGGTGTTGAAAAAATTCACAAGCCATACAACAAATGGCAGACATATTTCATGGATTAATGTCAGGATGAAGTCTTTGAAACCTCTAGGGATGGAAAGACTAGGAGAGAAAAGCTGGTTCCAAAGCTGGTTCCCAAAGCAAAGGGAGGAAAGAGAAGAGGAACGTTAATTGATTCCTTTCTTTATCTACTTTCTGAACCCTAATTCAACATTTCACATCACATAAATAAGATTATGTGGTCTAATCTAAGAAAATACTGTCACCACAAATTAGGAAGAATATGAACTACTTTCCATGAAACATGCTCTAAAAACTTTTAGTAGATCTAGCCTAGTATTATGGCTTGGGTCTAGATGTCCCCTCAGAGCCTCATGTGGTCATATGGGGCTTTTTCAGAAATGGCTAAACCTAGAGTGTGTGACATTGGGATTAAGGATGATGATTATTACATCAGTCCACTGAATGGTTTGGCACCACCCTAATCCTGGTAGCCTGGATACAACATAAGAGACAAAAAAGAGGCTTGTCTTCTCCCTTGTTGCTTTGCTACATCCTGCCTGCCATGAACTGTTTCTCTTCTGATATCTATCTGCCATGAGCTACCCTGCCTTTGAGCCAGATATTTATGGACTGAAACCTCTACAAACTGTCAGCCAAATAAACCTTTCCTCCCTTAACATTGGGTGTGAAGTATTTTGTCCCAGCAATGAGAAAAGTGACAAACACATGTAGTATGAAGGCAAACCTAACACAGGGTCAAAAAAGAGGCAATTTATTTTAAAGAACAAGTGTATCTAAAGAATTAGGAAGTTGATTTCTTTTTACTTTCAAAATATAAAAGTAAAAATATCAAAATAGAAAGTCAAACTGGACAGAGCTAAGGTTTTGACATTAATTATAAACTAGTTAATGGAGAATATGAGCTATAAATGATTTATAAATTTTGAACCTACACATATACCATAGCCACCAGCAATGTTAAAAGAAACTATATTGTGTTTTGACTAGTATTATATGTCAAAATATAATCAGCAGTTAAATTTCAAAACCTCATTGAATTTATAAAAGGAAGCAATGTGTTTAGTGAATTAAGATTGAATTCTAGGGGCTGGGGATTTAGCTCAGCGGCATAAACGCCTGCCTTGCAAGCAGGCAGTCGTGAGTTTGATCCCTAAATTGTCGTTTTCGATAAAAACGAAAAAGACAAAAAAAAAAAAAAAGATTGGATTCTATTTTTGTCACGATATTGTAAATCTATATTTGTGAATAAGACTCTGAAAAAACAAAACAGAGACACATACCCAGAAATAGTATAAACCTTACAAATCCAAGTCTATACAACTCAAACTGTATACATGTTTTGTTATTTCCTCTAGCACAGGATTGGGACATATCTCAAATAAGGATCTATTAATATATTCATATAACATTAATAATAATGGTTACTGCATTGCTTTCTAGGGGGTGTGCTACATTAGTATTTCATGTATATCACATAATGAAATACTCAAATAATCTCCTGAATTATTATTATTATCTTCTTTTTGGATTAGAAGACATAGTCTAAGGAAGGTTAAGTGTCTTATAAAAACCCAAACGAAGAAATAATCAAAAAAGTATGTCTATTATAGTCAGTTTAGTCATTCAGATTTGCCAACTTCAGTGTAAGAATTCCAGTGGCCATTTAGAGTTTGAAGATACACAATTTAAACTATTTATCCTTAGAAATAAAAATCAGCCTAATAATCTTTTGTAAAGTATATTGAGGTTTTCAAAGTAAAATTCTGTTGCTCTTTGATGGCTCTCCTTAGAAGCGTTATATTTTATATGACTGTTTCAGTTAAGAAAGCATGCTGTTGTCCAACTGCATCATCGATGAGATTTTCAAAATATGTTTTGATTTGCATTTATATAAATCATGAGATTCACACACTTTTAAGGCATATACTCACTAATAATATTTCAAAATAATTTTTCAGAGATTAACCTAAATTTTTTATTTGTAGGAAAAATTTAAATGTATAATTTAGATCTTTTAAAACTAGTACAAAAAACCCTGGCCACGGTGGCACACGCCTATAATCTCAGCACTTGGGAGGCTGAGGCAAAAGGACTTCTGTGAGTTGAAGGTCAGCCTAAACTGTACAGGGAGACCTTGTCTCAAAACATAAGCAAACAAACAACTAGTACAAATAAAAGGAAAAATGCATTAACTTTTCTTGCTTATGGATCAAGATAGGTGAGGAATGACATGTATGATTTATACTCAAAAGAATTTCAAGCTGAGCCTGGTGGTCAGTAGCTATACCATCAGCTACTCAGGAGGCTGAGGTAGGATGACTGCTTTGGCCCAGGAGTTCAGAGCCATCCTAGGCAACGCACAGTGAGACCCTATCTCTTAATTAAAAAGACAAAAGAATAAATAAATGTTCAATTGCCCTGTTGAATTTTTATCTTATATTTGAAGTATTTTATGTATTATATGAAATTTATTTTATTTTAAATTGCAATATCATATTGGTTAAGAAAGCAGACTCCTGTTACCCTTAAAAAGCCAAGGTCATTGAGGATTTTTTCATCCTTCAAGCCTGAGAATATTTCCCTCCAAATGATTTTCAGTTACCAGCCTTGTTTTAAAATGCTTTCAGCTCCCAATTATGTTTTTAAATACTCCAGTACAACACTGTGTAAATCCAGGAACAAACTAAGACTTTAAACCAGATCATTTTCAGCAGTCTTCATGTGCCTGATAATATACACACTTCCTGTGTTTGTATGCTTCTAGTATTCATGTATTACCCTTTTAAATAAACTATTAACTATTAACAACATTAGTATGTCCTCTTATGTACACATTATGGCTCCTGCCTTGTTATTACTACACCAACGCTGATGGTTTTCTTTTAAAAAAAAATCTTTAAAGATATAGAGTAGAAAAAAAATGCAAAGATGGTAAAAGTTCAAACTGTGTTACAGATTTGCAATGTCAAGTGGAAAAGAACGACAAAAATCTGATCTTGAATGAAAGATGAAGCCATGGTCTTATTACACAATCACAGGAGGCAAGTCTTTTGAGAAACGAGCCTATCAACCACAAAGACAGAAAAGTACGTATTTCCTTAGTAAAATGGGCACAGGCAGGGTTTGCCTTCCTTCCTTGTAGGTTATTCTTTGAGAGCAGAGTCTGGTACTCCGATCTAGCCCAAGAACTCAGGGCAGCCTCGCATGCATGTCCCCACCCTCCAGTTTTCCTAACACTAAGCACACAAACCCAGCCAGGCCAGAGATAAAGCTAAAATGGCAGCGTGCAAAGTACGAAAGCCTGCTCAAAATACAGGCCAAGCCTTCCGTATCCTTTCATTCTGCACATCTCTTTAGAATAACAAGATCCTCATCACTTCTTACACTTGGCTGGTAAGCCACTTCATAGTGCTAGCAGGAGTGGCAGGAGAGGACGCTGGCTTTGCATTTTACACGGAACCCACACTTTTGCTCTGCAGCGACAGTTTAAACGATCCTTCCCTGGGGAACCACCCTCCCCTTCACGTCCCCTTGACAGTGAAATTAAGGGTCGTTTTAAACGCCCTTTGCTATCTGGCTTTTGCTCGAATCCTCACCCACTGCACGGGAGCCTTCCAAGGTGCCCAGCTGCCAAGGTGGCAGCTACATACCACACACCTAGGAGCACACAGTGGGGAGGAAGGAAGAGGAGGAGGAGAAAGAGGAGAAAAAGACCGTTGCATTTGCTATCAATTTAGAGTACAGCGACCGCTGCGCTGCTGTGGAAGGAAATGCTGCCAACCGCACCAGAAACGCCACCCTTGAACACCTCAGTGAGTCTGTGTGAGTCTGCGCACGCATAGTGGTGCTGCTCGATGACGTTGTGTTTCTTAGGAAATTATCCAGTTACCACGTTTTGCGTTTATCCAGGAGACTCAGGGAGGAGCACGCCTGGGACTGACAGGATTGAAAGAAAATTAAGAGGTGGTTGATCCTAGCGCAGCCACACGGTCAGTGCCCTCCAGAAATTCTAACAGGACAATGACTGTACAAGGGGGCACTGGAAATGCTTTTCTGTATTTAGATATCCAGCATCTATTTGTCTTCTGCTTAGAGGTAGTTCTTTAAAAGCAGCCGGGAATGCAACAGGTCAATAAGACACAGACATCATTCCTACATTCAAGAAAAAAATATTTTCTTCAATGTGTATTACCCTTTGTGAAAAGCATCTTGCCAAAGTGGACATTTAGAAGATTTAAGTCTTTCAGTCTCATGTAGTGGATATTATTTTAATTATTATTCAAAGAAGGAAATTTTCCCAAAGATACACAAGAATTAAGTAGCAAGGCCAGGATCCAAATCCAAGGTGGTTTGACTTCAGAACCTTTTAGCTATCCTGTTGCCTCTTGCAACAGGTAATGTACTCTCACAGTTACTGATTGTCAAATCTTTTGCTCCACTATTTTTTTTTTTTTTTTTTATCTTTTTCCTTTTTTTATCGGTACCAGGGATCGAACTCACGACTGCCTGCTTGCAAGGCAGGTGCTTATGCCGCTGAGCTAAATCCCCAGCTCCACTATTGAAGGATTGAGGCTACCTGTATGTCAGTATCTTGGCTCCTTCTCACTACAGAGTGGTGATGGTGATGGAAGCTTCTTGTTTAATTCTGAGATTTGCATTAGGGTAGAAATATAGCCTAACAAATATTTATATATTTACATGTAGCATATCTACCATGGGTAAAGTTCCAGATTAGGAGCTGATAAAACAAATAAACTACAAATAAGCAGAGAAGTTCTGAGGGGATTTAGAAAAGGGTCGAGGAAATAAGATAACTGCAAAACTCATTTAAACAAGTATTAAAACACTGCATTTTGGCCCTCAATGTAACTCAGCTTCACACTGCCTCCCTGGCAAGTGTGAGGCAAGTGTTTGGTTCCTGGTCCCACTCCAACCTCTAAATCAAACACTGAATTTCCCATGGCTGCTCTTTTTCTGTCTTTCATTATCCTATTTCTAGCTAACTTTTTAAAAATTGAAATGATATGCATCTATCTATAAAATTTATTTTCAGCACCCTTTACCCTACAAAATTAGAGTCAATGTTTATCCTCAATGTTTGTGTGCACTCTTAAGGCTTTTTCATTTTGAAGAGAAAGCCATTGAGAGACAAACACACAAAAAGAAACAGTAAGTAAAAGAAACATAGTAGTAGAATGCCAGGATTTAAAGCAATTTTGTCAGGTCTGTGAAGTAGGCAAACTCGCAAACTCGTCAAACTGAGAGGAAAAAAAAAAACAAAAAAAAAAAACCAACCCTTTAGGAACCAGGGATATTGGCATTTGTTTTTAGATCATTTACTTAGAATATCTTGGAAAAGAGAACTCAGTCAATGTTGCATTTTACAGATGATGGTAGATCTGACATTTGTATGTACACGATCTTAACTATGATTATAATTTCAAGTCATATTCAAGAATCACTTTGAATGATGTAAATCTGGACAGCAAACAGACAAACCATTGTGACCACAATCAAGAGATAAAAGTGTTCTTTGAGGGCGGTCTGAGAGTAGTCTGGACTATCTGCTTTTGAAAGCAAAATCTATTTTTGTAAGAGATATAAGTCCCAATGACAAAAATTCCCCCCAAATGAAAAATTGCCAAAAGGGCTGTTAATTCGGAGTCTCCACTCTCGTGAGTTCTGAACAAACCAGCTCTATTCACAATAAATCGTGTGGCAGCACGTACATGTGGAAAGGTGGCAAGATAGCTCGGCCAAGGGCACATCTCTTTCCTTCAGGTTTCGCATCTCCCATCTGGAGGGAACCCCATTACCTGAAGACAAACGCCTGTAGCTGACAGCTTCCCAGCACACCATTCTTACTCTTCCTCATGCTGCTAGTAAAACCCGGAGAAGTGGATTTTCTGTAGATTTCGTACCAACTATCTACCCACACCCAAAGCCCGGAGGCAGAGCGAGAAGCTGCAGACAGGGTGAGGGTGGGGGTGGGGGTGGGGAGGGGAGGCTGGGAGGCAGGGAGCGGGCTCAGGTTACTGAGCCTGCGCGAGGGGTGGCGCATGCTCATTGCTGCCGGCAGCTTCCCATTGCGGGCTCCCGGGGCTGAGGCAGTGCTGGTGGCGTTGGTGGCGGCACCGCCTCCTCCTCACACTCCCCGGGTGGCGGGGTTAGATGAGCGGCCCCGGTAGCGGCGGGAGCGGCGCAGGAGGGAGGAGGAGGAGGAGGAGGAGAAGGAGGTAGTCGCTGTCTTTGTAGTGTCCCTGAGGCCGCCGCGGAGCCGTCGTCGTCGGAAAGGGCTGTGAGCGCGCGCGTGTCTGCCCGCCCGGCCCGCGGGGACGAGGCGGTGGCGAGGAGGAGGAGGAGGAGAAGAAGAAAGAGGAGGAGGATGATGTGCGCAGCGACTGCCTCCCCCGCCGCGGTCTCCGCGGGGCCCGGCGGGGACGCCTTCTTCCCCGCCGCCTCTGTGTCTTCCTCCCCGGCGCCGGGGGCGCTGTTCATGCCGGCTCCCGAGGGCTCCGTGGTCGCCGCGGGGCTGGGGCTGGGGCTGGGGCTGACCGCCGCGGACTCACGGGGTCACTACCAGCTGCTGCTGTCTGGCCGGGCCCTGGCCGACCGCTACCGGAGGATCTACACAGCGGCGCTCAGCGACAGGGACCAGGGGTGCGGCAGCGCTGGACACCCGGCTTCCAGGTGCGTCCCTGCGCCGCATGCCGCGTGTGCACCGATGTGTGTGCATCCTTGTGTCGAGCTCGCCTGTGTGTGTCTACGTACATGTGTTCCAGCTGTCTTCCAGTCAGCTCTGAGCACTGAGCCGAGATACAAGGAGGATGCGGTGGCTGTGATTTCTGCACCGTGTTGTGTGTGTGTGTGTGTGTGTGTGTGTGTGTGTGTGTGTGGTTAGGGAAGATGAGAACATTGCGTGTAAGGCTGGAAAAGGGGAGGGTGGTCGTCGGTTATGACACGTGTGGATATATTGTTGAGAAAGGAGGAGGCCTGGATAGAGAGGGTAACAGCATTACACGAAGAAAATTTGCAAGAGTAGTGAAGGAAGTGGCATTTCCAGTGTCTCTGCGGCAGTGTTATTTGTACCCCACCCCTCCCTCGGCCATGACATTTCTTCTTCCCCTTGCCACCCTCCATAAAAAAAAATCTGCCTTTCACTAAGGGAGCAATAGTGTAAGGTTAAAGACAGAGTCATATTTTACTTTTTGGCTGAATAGGGTAGAGGTAACATTTTAAGAGATTTATGAATAAGGGATGCAGATGGAAATTTCTGTAGATATCTCAGAGATTTTTCTTTTAGAGCTGTACTTTCAAATTGGGCCTTTGAGCCTTCTAGAAATGTGTTTCCAGCTCCTCTTGTGTTCTGATGACCCATCGGCCATTTCTCATCATCTTTAGTTCTATTTCCTCTGTTCCTTATAGGCTTTAGACTCAGAGAGGGGTTCCTGGGGAAAAAGGAAACGCTGAAGAACTTCAAAATACGACAGCTGGTTTAGTGTTACCAGTTAGAAAATTTGAGTAACTCCAAGATTGGTTTCATTTGTGCTGGGTGCAACTATAGTTTGCTTGATGTAGATGCTAAGTCACTTTCGTTTTCTTTTTCTCAAAATGTGGGTGCCTTTTTTTTTTTTGCTAAGGGCTCTCCTATTGTTTTCTTTTCCTTGCCCTTACATGTCACATACCCTGAAGGATGGTGACTGACTCGTTTCACCAGCTTTGACAGTGGTAATTGGGAGTGTCTTCCATCTTTCCCACAGTTTCTTGCAGTACATGAAGAAAACAAAGCTTCTTGTCAAATAAGTAAAATAGTTTGTTGTATTTACTGAATGGGCAGTTTATTAGGCAAGATGTCTTTTTCTCCCCTTGCAAAAGGGACTAGGCTGTAAGTCAGGTATTTGTAGTTTATCAGCATGCATGGTGGTTTATCATTTGGGAGAGTTATAAAGATGGACCTTTGTTGACACTTTTTCTGTATAAAACAGTCTTTTCACATCTGTAACTGTTTCAGGATTGGGAGAATAAGCAGTTTATCCTATTGATATAGGTGTGTGTAACTGCTTTTTACTATCTAAGCTTAAGGCCAAGAGTAATACAAGTCTGTTCCTTGCTAATGTTTTTGAAAATGGCACAAAACCACAGGAGAATTTGCTGTCATAATTAGGTATAATTTTGAATGGTGAGTCAGTAAATTATTGTACTGTAAGTATATTCATACCAACTGTTCTCAAAGATTTTATATTACTTTGTATGTTGTCTTCAAGACTTGTATGTTATCTCCAAGATTTATGCAATAATCAGTGACTGCTATATTCTTATCTTCACTTTCTACTGTTTTACTGGGCAATAATATATTTCAAGAGCTGATTAATAGTATTAGACAAAGTTAATATAGGCTAATCATGTACATAAAATTTGTGACATTTTAGTCTGGTTCATTTTTGTTTTAAATTATTGAAAAGTAATAAGGAACTGATTCAAGTAGTTCAGAAAGCATTCATGGAAACTTGTTCACAACATTAATATTTATTATAGTTAACATTTTTTTCTAAGTTCTAACCTGCAACACACAGAGGACTTGATTAAGAATTCAGTCAAACTTCTTATTAAAGATGATCAAGAAAAAACTGGAATTTAGGCTATAATTTTTGGTACACTTGAGTTAGAGGAGAAATGATACATACAGAATGGAGCAAAAATTGAGGATACAGCTCTAGTGTACATCAAATTTAATGGTGTGACAGAAAGGAGACAATGAAGGAAACTGTAAAAAAAAAAGATAAGGAAATCCAGTGGAACATGACATAGTAGCACTTCTGGCCTCAGGAAAGTGGATTAAAAGTTCTTTGAAGTTTTAAGTACAAAATGGGAACAATTTCTAGGTTGCTGATAAGTTTTGAGGACATGCTTATAGTAATGGGATAGGGTAACCTGGGTGAAGTTTGAGGGCTATTGGAAGGATATTTAAGTATGGGAGGATAGGTAAGGTAAAAGTAAGTGTTGAAAAAGTAAAGAATTGAGAGGGGGATAATTGATAGAGGTCAGTGGACTACCTCAGGAACAGGTTTAAGGTGACAAGTGGAAAAGTTAGTATTGGAAAAAGTTAAGAGGCTTGTTTTCCTTTAATACAGAAAGGGAGAAGGATGTCATTATTTATAAATATATAGACTGGAAATTTGTTGAGGGCAAGAACTGTATAATTTTTTTATACAGTTAAATAATGATCTTATACAGTTAACCTTGATAATCTTAATATATAGCATTTTTTTTTTCATTCTGTAAATATCAGAGTACTTGTGTGACTGGAACTGTGGTAGGTGCTGAAAGCATAGTATTGAATTCAATAGACCGGCTCTCTAATGTCTTGGAACTCCTCTTTTGGGAAAAAAAGACAACTGGTAATTTCTGCTAGTGATAAGTAACTATAAAGCAAATAGGACCAACTTCATGTGAACAATGTTTGTATACATGATATATTTGGTAACATGGTCAGAAAAGTTCTCTTTGGGAGTTGAGATATAATGAGGGGGCAGCAGATCTAGAGGAAGAGTGTTTTAGGAAATTATAAAAGCCCTGGGGTGGAACAAGTTTGTTGTGTTTAAGAAGCAAAAACATGGCAAATTAGTTATCAGCTAGTGTGTTGGTTAGCTTTTCCTGGGAACAGATACCTGATGTACACAGCATAAAGGACGAAGAGTTCAGAGAATTCAGTTCTCGGTCACCTGGCTCCCAAGTGCAAACAACAGGGCAGACAGATGTGCAGAGTAAAGCTACTTAGTTCATGGTAGCCAGGAAGCAGACTAGGGGAGTAGCTACAGAAAAGGAGTCAGTAGCTGGAGATAGACCCCAAGGTCAAACTTCTGTAACCCACCCAGACACTCACAGAAGTATGCTTTACTAATCCTTGAGGTGACTCTGAAGCCAGTGAAGTTGACAGTCCACCTTAACTTTGTTTGTTTTTTATTTTTGTTGTGTAGTTCAGACTAACCTCCAGATTCTTGGCAATCCTCCTGCCTCAGCCTTTTAAGGTCTGTGCCACCAAGCCTGGTTTAAAGCCAATGTTGAATGAATTCATTACTATAGATTGTGTTATAGGTAGAAGATTGAGGAGCTTAGGGATCCAAGACTAATGGAGTGCCTATGACTTTGATGACTTTCTAACAAAGTAGTTAAGGGCTTGTACTCTAATACAGTATTACAGCAATATTAAATCTTGCCTCTTGTCATTTGCAACTTTATACAGTGTCAGAATTGTAGCCAATGAGGTTCTGGAAGTAGGTGGCTTCCTACTTCCTACAATGAGCCCATGAGGCTCTGGAAGTAGGTGGCTCTAGTTCACATTTAAGTTTAACCTCTTTTTGTGTGTTAAAGTTGGACAAGTTAATTAGATCTTCCGTTTTTTGTAACATTACAGGATTACCCAGAGGACATTGTTCCTACACATTAGGGCCCATTTAATGTTAGCTGTTGTTATTGTTAAAATCATGTTTAACCAATCAGACTAGTATTACAGCAGAATGATTCAGAATTAAAGTGCTGCTGGAGAAAATAAGAAATTGAAGGTTTTTGGTGACGGTGTTTGGTGAAAAGAGAAGTGATGCCAGGAAGCAATTGATAAACTGGGAGATAAAACAGAGTCAGGATATCTGGGTTTTGCAGTGGTAGAAGAATAATGTAGTGTAAATAGTTGAGGAGAATATGACCAAAATGGGGAATTGCTTTTCTTCTCTAAGCTAAACCCACTTGGTTCCTTTAGCTGCTTTCTTTCTTGGTAGAAATGTTACTTGAACCATTTTACAGGTGTATGGCTTTTTAATTGTAAGAGATTAAGTAGTCAGTTAACCCAGCAAATATTCAGGGATTATTACTTAGCACTACTCAGTAGTCTGTAAAGATTTATGAGTTGACTTCCTACACTTGAGTGTGTTGCCTGTCTGAGGGTGAAAAATACAAAGGCGGGTACTTGGGAAAGTTTTTTTAAACCAACTGGCTGAGAAAGCGTAGTCTATTATGACAAAGGCCTGCATGAACGGAGGTTAAAAATTACAGTTTGTGTGTAGGTAATGGTAAGGTTTCTGTTAGAGATAGAATGCAGATATCTGAGGAAGAGGATTGGGACTTAATTTGGGAAATGGAGCCTTTGGCCAAAAGGTAAGGAATCTTACAAAGCCAGTAAGAATTAGATTTTACTTAGAACATGCTAATCAACCCTGAGGCTTTTGAACTAGCAAATCAGGATATATATATATACATATATATATATACGTATATATATATATACGTATATATATACATATATATATATTTGTTTGTTTTAAGAGAAAAATAGACTGAAGAGAAACAAACAAAAAAGAGACAACAACTGTAACAAGAAAAAACCCAAACTAATTAGATTGTAGACTTTCAAAACGGGATGATAGGGATTTAACAATGATTGTTATACTGCGTATTACCTTCAGAAGAGTTGCTTAAATACCAGATATAGATATGCAAAATTGATCAGACTGTGTTATTATTAACTGTTCTTCTCCATGAATAGAATTAATAGTGTAATCATTTTAGCTATCTTATGCACATATATAGAAAATGTTTGTCTTTTCCTTTTCCCTTCCTTCTTTTCTCTTTTCCTCTATCCAAGTTGTTTTTTCTCATTGAGCAGTTTCTTAACCCTTTTACAATGTCTGTTGTAGATCTTGGATCTTATTCTTTCAGTTTCTTAGACTGAGACAATACGGTATTTACACACATAAGCCTGATTTATTTCACTTATGCAAGAGATATTATAGTATTTTTAAAAAATTTTATTTAAGGAGAAAAAAGAAAAAAACAAAAAGGATACAAGTTATACAGAATTTCAGAAAAAAAACAGGAAATCACTAGTTAATTACATATTGTCATCTTAGAAATAGTTGTTGAAGTTACAAAATTAAAGCATATAGAGGGGACTTTCAAACAGTGAGACTGCAAACAGTTTTGTTCAATGATTCAACAAAACTCAGTAATATGGTTATCTATCTTATACACTTAAATATATATGCAGTTATGAGATATTATAGTATTAATGTGTTAGAAAATGTTGTGAGATTGAATTAGTCTATGTATATTTGTATTTGTGGATAGGTAGAATTTTCCCCATGTAGCAGAATACTGTATAGTGAATAAACACATATTAAGTTAAAGCCTGCCTTGTTGGCCCACTGATAGGTAGAATGTGAAATGAATGAGTTTTCCAGCTCAGGAAAAGAGAAAAATCTTGTTTGGGGTTTTAAAAAGAAAATAAAAATACTAATTTGGAAATACTTGCTTAAAAATCAACAGAATAGTGTCATGTTTTCCTCAGAAACAGATTAAACATGCAGGTTTTGCTGGTCCTGATAGCACATTCCTATAATCTCAGCACTTGGGAAGCTGAGGCAGGAGGATCACTGTGAGTTCGAGGCTAGCCTGAGCTACAAAGTGAGTTCATGGCCAACCTGAACTGCATTGCAAAACCCTGTCTTACACACACACACACACACACACATACACACACACACACTTATACACACACAAATGCAAATTTTTTGGAGGGAGCAATTAGGCTGAGGTGTCTCATGATTTTGACTAAATCATACTCTATTCCTTTTTGTGTTGCTATATTTTTTGCAAAGTTGGAATTTTGATATGAAAATTTCTATGACACAAATCAAGCACCAGCACAGAAATGTGTAACACCAAAGAAGGGTGACATGTTCAGTTTGATTCCAAGGCTGAGAAGTTTCACAGTGCCCAGCAGATACACATGTCCTATTTTTAAGTAATTGTCATTATATAAAAATGAAGTAAGTATTTTTTTCCTTCCAATGCATGCATGCATGTTCTTTCTCAAGTGGCTAAGCTTTAGCATATACATTGTTATTAAATATTTGGCTCTAACTACTTAATAAATGTTACTGTTAGTATTTATTACTGTTAGGTAATCCTTTTGGCCTCCATGTACATGGAAAAATTACTGATGCTGGGTTTGCAGAGGTTCAGTAGAGTGCTTCTATTTGTCAGTGCTAACCTAGCAACTGCTGCTCCTACTGAATGTCCAACCTGACAACAGCAGAGACCAGTCATCCTTCAAGACTAAATAGTTATACCTTGGAAAGGTATAACTATTTATGTGATTTATTTTGACTGAATTTGACACATATTCTGGGTGTGCCACGTGCACAAGGATAATGTCGGGCTAGAGATTCCTTTTACAGCAAAAGAGGATCCATGGGGTTCATTTGTCGCATCATGAGTCATACTATCCAGGAGGTGCTCACCTGATAGAGCCTTTAAAGCCCCCTTCTTCTCTTGCAGTACTGGGGATCGGGCCCAGGGATGCTCTGCCATTGAACTGTCTCCCTAAACCTTTTTATTTTTGAGACAATATCTCCTCATGTTATCCAACCTTGCTTCACGCTTGTTATTCTCCCATCTCAGCTTCCCAAGTAGCTGGGATTATAGGCATACACTGCTATATCCAGCCATATTATAATCACTGATAAACCTGTATACGCATCATAATCACTGAAGTTCACAGTTTAGGATTTACTATTAGTATTGTGCGTTATGTGGGTTTGGACAAATGTATAATGACATGTATCCTTTGTTTACTATCATAGAGAATGTTTACACTACCCTAAATTTGTCTGCATCCCTCAACCCCTAAGATGCAAAGCAGCCACTGCTGTTTTGTTTTCTTGTTTTTTTCCCCCATTATGTCTCTATGCTTTTGCCTTTTCCAGAATGTTATATATTTGGAATCATATAGTATGTGGCCCTTTCAGATTGCCTTCTTTTGATTTAGTAATATGCACTTAAAGCTCCTTCTTATCTTTTTGTGGCTTGATAGCTTATTTCTTTCAATGCTGAATAATCTTCCATTGTCTGGATATATCAAAGTTTATTTTAACTGAAGGATATCTTGGTTACTTCTGAGTTTCGACTGTTAAGAATGAAGTTGCTGTAAACATCCATGTGTAGGTTTTGTGTGGATCAAAAAGTATAATTGTTGGGTTGCATGGTAAGAGTATATTTAGTTTTTAGAAGACTGCCAAACTTGATTCAAAGTGGCTGTACCATTTTGCTTCCTACTAGCAGATGTATGAGAGTTCCTGTTATTCTATGTCCTCAGCAGCGTTTGATAGCATCAGTTTTGGATTTGGCCAAGTTATGTGTGTATGTTTTGTTGTTGTTTTAACTTGGATTTCCCTGATGACATATGTTGTGGAGCATTCTTTTATATGCTTATTGGCTATTTCTGTATCTTCTTTGATGACGTATTTATTAAGGTTTTTGATCCATTTTTTAATTGATTATTGTTGACTTTTGAGAATTCCTAGTATAATTTGGATTATAGTACTTTATCAGATGTATCTTTTGCAAATATTTTATTCCAAACTATGCCTTATTTTCTCATTCTTTTGACACTGTCATAAAGTAGAGGTTTTTAATTTTACTGAAGTTCTCTTTTCAGCTATTTCTTCATGGATGTCTTTGTGCTGTGTCCTAAAACTCATTGCCAAACCTATGGTCATCTCAGTTTTCTTCCACATTCACCTCCTACAAGTTTTATAGTTTTGTGTTTTGTGTGTAAGAATTGTTTTTGATTTTGTGGTAATTTCTGTAAAGGATACAAAAATCTGTGTCTCAATATGTTGTCTGTATTTGGGTGTGAAGTTTTCCTACATGATTTGTGAAAAAAACTAATTTACAAGGCTACTTTCATTATATAGTCTTTGCTCCTTTGTTGATTGTCACTTGATTGTATTTGTGTGGGTGTATTTCTAGATTCCCTAGTCCATTGATCCTTTTGTCTGTCTCATTTTGTCAGTGCCACATTGTTCATTATTGTAGCTTTTTTATAGTAAAGTTGAATAGTGTCAGTCCCTTAACTTTGTTCTTTTCCTTCAGTATTTTCTTTGTTCTTTTTCTTCAGTATTTTGCATCTCCACTTTAGAATCAGTGTGTCAGAATTTACAAAATAACTTCTGGAATGTTTACAGAGATTTCATTGGATTGACAGATCAAAGTGGGAAGGACTAAAGTATTGATAACATTCCATTTTCCTAAGTATAACTAGAATATTTTTCCAGTTCTTTGATTTCTTTCATCAGACTTTTTAAAGTTTCTTCATATGGATTGTGTGTGTATTTATATTTATGTCTTTTTAGGGGTGGTAATATAGTATAAATACTGTTGTTTTTAAATTTCAAATTCTACTTCTTCATTGCTGAAATAAACTTTTTTTTTGGTACTGGGGATTGAACTCATGACCTCATGCTTGCCAGGCAGGCACTTATTCCGCTGAGCTAAATCCCCGGCCCCAATGAACAGCTTTTGTATATTAACTTTGTAACATAGAAATTTGCAGTAATCTCTTATTAGTTCTGTGAGTTATTTTATATGTTCTTTTGGATTTTATGCATAGACAATTACGCCATTTGTGAACAAAAACAGTTTATTTCTTACTTCCTAATTTATATACCTTTTATTTCTTTTTCTTGATTTATTGCATTAGCTCAGGCTTTCAGTATGATGTTGGTAAAGAAGGGTGACTGTATGTCCTTGCATTGTTCTTGATCAGTGACAAGACTTTGAGATTCTCACCATTATTATGTTACCAATAGGTTTGTGTTTTGTTTTGTTTTTGTAGGTATTCTTTTCTAGATTGAGGCAGTGCTCTTTGATCTCTAATTTACTGACAATTTTTATCATGAATAGTGGGTTGGGTTTTGTCAAATGCTTTTTCTGTGTCTATTGAGGTAATCATTTTTAGCCTGTTAACATGATAGAATTATATTAATTTATTCCACTTGGTTGTGGTATATAATTTTCTTTCTTTTTCTTTTTTTTGTCTTTTTTGAGATAGGGTCTTGCTATATAGTTCAGGCTGACCTTGAGCTCACTTTGTAGCCCAGGCTGGTTTCGAACTCGCAAGGATCCTCCCACCTCAGCCTCCTGAATGCTGGAATTACAGGCGTGAACCACCACACCCAGCTCTTATAATTTTCTTTCTATATTGTTGTATTTAATTTGCTAACATTTTGTTCAGGATTTTGTTTTTGCGTTTATGTTCACAAGAGACTGACATGTAGCTTTCTGATGTGATAATGTCTGATTTTAGTATTAGGGTTATGTTAGTCTCATAAAATGAATTAAAAATTTTTTTGTTCTACTTCTGTGCTCGGTAAGAGATTGTTGAGAACTGGTTCAGAAGAGTTTTATGCAATTCACCAGTCTACTTTTTGGGCTGTTTTGAAAAGTCATCCATTCAGTTTCTTTAAATAGTATAGACAGTTTAGATAGTCTATTTCTTCTTACGAGTTTTGGCAGATTGTGTTTTTTAAGGAATTGGCCCATTTCATCCAAGTTATCAAATTTTTCAGCATTGTGAACGTATATCTTTATTAAGCTTTTCATGTTCATGAGATATGTACCAATGTCTCATTTTTCTTTTCTGATTATTTCTGTTTTTATTTCATGTAGTCTTTTCTTTTGATCATTCTAACTAGCACTTGTCAGTTTTGTTTATTAACTTTAAAGCATCAACTTTTGGCCTTGTTTCTATTATTGACCTGTTTTCTTGTTTATTCACTTTTATCACTATAATTTACTTCTTTTCATTATGAGTGTCTTTGTTCTTTATCCTAATTTCATAAGGTAGAATCTTAAGTCCCTGATTTTAGACTTTTCTTTTTCTTATATAAATATTTAATGCTATGAATTTCATCTAAGCACTACCTGAGTACATCCCAGACATTTTGTTTTTGTATTTGTCATTTAGCACTAATTATTTTAGAATATTTGTTGTAGTATTACCTTTGACCCAATCATTGTTTAGAATTATTTTTATTTTCTTATATATATTATTTTTGTTATTTTCTGATTCTTTCTTTGTATAATTGTTCTTATAAATTTATTGAGATACAGATGTATGTTTTATTCAGTATATGCTTTCACTTGATTGTACCTACATACTTGAAAAGAATGTGTGTTTTGCCATTTTTGGATGTAGATTTCAATAAATGTCAACTACTTAAAGTTAGATGATAATATTGTCTGAATATTTTATAGATATATTATTTTATTTAGTTTTATCAATTGCTATGAAGTAGAATTATATTAAATATCTTTCACTGTGAATTTGTGTTTGGCCTTTGATTTTGGCCCTTTAATTTGTGTGAATCTATTTTTAGTAAATGATTAAAAATTCCTGATGTATTTGTTCATTATTATTATTTCATAATGACAGCTTTTTCTTCAATAATATGTTTTAGGATAAATTACTTTTATGATATTAAAATAACCTTTCCAGATTTATTATTTGCACATTAAGTTTTTCCTCTGCTCATTTACTTTTTCACCTATCTTTATCATTACATTTTTTCTCCTGGAACATGTGTAGTATTTTACTTCTCCTTTAAAAAAAATGATCTACTCTATCAATCTTTACCTTTTAATTGGAATCTAAATTCTAATTAGAATCAGGTGTGTTCAACCTTTTCGCTTTTTTGGGGCACATTAAGAGAAATTGCCTTGGAATGCATATAAAATATATAATTTGGTTAATGGATGTAACAAAATTGTATTTTTTATGTTTTTATTATAGCGTTTAAAAAGTGGGTAAATAGCTTACCTTATGGGTTCTAGGTTGAACATCCCAGCTTTAGATCATTAATGTTTAGTGTACATAATTATTGATATGGGTGGATCTAGATTTACCGTTTTATTGCTTCTTTTACTTCTTTGTTCCTCTCTCTTTTTTCCTTTGGATTATTTTTTAGCATTTTAGTATCTATTGGCCTTTAAATTTTATACTCTATGTAGAGATTAGGATATATGTATCTATCCTTTCATAGTCTACTTAGGGTTTTTATTGTACTGCTTCACTTGCAACAGAAAATTTATAACTATACAGATTCTTTTAGTTATCCTCTCCTAATGATATACATGGTTGCTGTATTTTTAAAACCTCATCACCCATTATAATTTTTGCTGTCAGCAGTCATACATATGTTAAAGCGCTTAAAGAAAATATATAGTATTTGTGTTTACTTGTACATTATATGATTTATGTGGTCCTTCATTCCTGAATATGCATCATTTCTTTTCAATCTGCTGCTTAATGCAGCATTTCCTTTGCTTACTGTAGCTTTTCAATCTGCTGAGGATAAACTCTGCTTATTTGAGAATGTCTTTGCTCTCCTTCCTAAGGGATACTTTAGGTGCAAACAGAATTTGGAGTAGGTGCTTGTTTTCTTTCAGCGGTGCTTGTTTGTTTTTTGAGGCAGGATCTCCCTATGTTACCCAGGATGGCCTGGAACTTGTGGCTCTTCTCCTGGTTCAGGTTCCCAAGTGCTACAGGTGTGCATCACCACACTTCACTTACTTTCAGCACTTTGGTCATGTCTTTTTAATCTCTCGTTGTCTTTTTAATCTCTGTTTTCTGAAAAGAAATATTTGGGAATTTGAATTCTGTTGCCCTCTCTGCATTGTTATTTTTCTGTAGCTGCTTTCAAGATATTTTTTGTTTTAAGCCAGGTACAGTGGTAGCAAGAGTACTACAAATTTAAGTCCTGCCTCTAAGCAATATGCTGAGAACTTTTCTGAGTTTTGTTTTGTTTTTTTTTTAAGGGGCTAAGGATATATAGCTTAGTGGTAGAGTATGTCTTCGTTAGATCCCTCGTACAACAACGACAGTAACAACAAAACAATGACAATACCACCTTCCCTAAGTCCCATCCTTTTTGTTTTGTTTTCCTTAGTTTGATTTGATGTGGATAGCCATGGTTTTTTTTTTTTTTTTTTTTTAATTTATCCTTTTTGGAGATTGTTCAGTTTCTTGCATCTGTAAATTTGTGTCTTTCACTGATTCTAGAGTTTTTCTTTTAACCATTGTTTCTTAAAATATTCTACTCAAATGTCTCTTCTTTCTAAAATTCTATTGACAGTTACGGTATGACTTTTGAGATTTTTCTCACAGGTCTCATAGCTGATCAGTGTTCCTTTTGTCAATCTTTTTCTCTTGGATTTTAGACTGGATAATTTTTTTGATTCATTTTCATGTTTACAAACTCTCCTGTTATTTCCACTTTTAATGAATCATTTAGTGAGTTTTTGTGTTCTGTACCAATTTAAGTTTTAAAAAATAATTTCTGCTTACTGAAAACTTTTTCCACGTACTTTGATTATCTTGATCTTTACTTGATTATGTATAGTTATAATAGTGGTTGCTGTATAGTTACATCTGGATCATCTTACAATTGGCATCTTTTTTTTTGTGTCTTTTTCATTTTTATCGGTACCAAGGATCGAACTCACAACCGCCTGCTTGCAAGGCAGGTGCTTATGCCGCTGAGCTAAACCCCCAGCCCCCTCAATTGGCATCTTTCGTCTTACCCCTTAAATTGATTACATTTTTCTTGTTTTTGTATTGTAAGAATTTTGGACATTTTGAATGCCATATTTTGTATTCTCTGAGGCGTATCATGGAGATGCTGTGGAGAATGTTGATTTTTTTTGCCTTTTTTTCTCTTTTTTATAGGGTCCAGGGGTTGAACTCATGACTGCCTGCTTGCAAAGCAGGCACTTATGCCGCAGAGCTAAATCTCCAGCCCCGAGAATGTTGATTTTTGCTTTTTTTTTTTTTTTGATTTTTTTCCAACTCCATTTTATTTCAAGGAGAAAAAGAAAAAGAAATAAGAAAAAAAGAAAAACCCAAACAGAATTTCAAAACATGTCAATCAAGGGGTAGCAATGGTACATACATTGCACACTGTTGTCCCCAAATCATTCGCCGAGAGCACAAGACATCTGCATTTAGTTGTCTTAACAATACTATCACAAATCTTTCTTTTCGGTGAACTCAGAGAAATCAGTAGTATAATTATCTTAAGTATATTTTTATATACACATGTACATAAGTTGTTTTGTTTCAGCTTCTCACACTGATGAAACAATGTGATGTTTACACATGTGTGTCTTATTTATTTCACTGATGAGTATGTTCTCAGGTTGCATCCATTTGCCTGTAAAAGTCTCTAATTCTTGTTTATGGCTGAGTAGTACTCCATTGTATAAAAATACCACATCTCTTTTATACATTCCTCAGTCAGTGGGAATTTAGGTTGTTTCCAAGATCTAGCTATTAAAAACTGTGCTGCTATAAACATGAGTGCACATATATCCTTGTGGTATGGTGTTTTCAATTCTTTTGGGAAGATAGCCAGAAGGGGAATAGCTAGGTTGATTTTTTTTTTTTTTTTTTTTTTGAGGAATCTCCACAGTGATTTCCAGAAGGGTTCCTTTTTTTCCACAGACCTTCCAGCATTTGTTATTGCTTGATTTCTTGATAGTAGCCATTCTAATTTCAGTGTTATTTTAATTTGTATCTCTCAAATGACTAGTGATGTTGGAATATTTTTCATGTATTTATTTGCTATTCGTATTTCTTCATTTGACAAGTGTATATTTATCTCAGCCATTTTTTGGATTGGGTCTTTAAATCTAGAAGGACTAATTTTTTTGAGTTCTTTTTTTGTTCTCGATAATAATACTTTGAGGAACAGTTGGCAAACATTTTATCCCGTGTTGTGGGTTGTCTCTTCACTCTGTCAGTAGTTTTTCTTGCTGTACAAAAGCTTTTCAGTAGGGTGAGATCCCAGTTGTTGATTCTTTGTGATAGTTTCCGTGCAATCTGGGTTTTGTTCAAAGTCTTTGCCTACACCAATGTCTTCAAGAGTTTTGCTTACTTTATCTCCCAGCAGATTTAACGTTTCTGTTTTAATATTAAAATCTTTGATCCATTCTGATATTAGCTCAGTGCATAGTGAAAGATAAGGATCCAGTTTTAATCTTCAGCACTTGTAGAGCCAGTTTTTCCAGCACCATTTATTAAAGAGGCTATCTTTCCTCCAGTTAATGTATTGGATGTCTTTGTCAAAGATAAGGTGGTTTAGCGTGTCTGGAGTTGTTTCTGGATCTTCTAATCTGTTCCATTGATCTTTGTTTTTTTTTTTTTCCTGCCAGTACCACACTTTTTTTTTTTAAATCACAGTAGCTTTATAGTGTGATAAAATATACACTAGATTTCAAGTCAAGAATTGTGATACTCCCTGTCTTGTCTTTGTTGCTCAAGATTGCCTTTGCTATTTTAGGTCTCTTCTGGTTTCATATGAATTTTAGGATAGTTTTGTCTAATTCTGTGAGATATGCTATTGGAATTTTGAGTGGAATTGCATTGAATCTGTATTACAGTTTTGTAAGTATGGCCATTTTCACTCTATTGGTTCTTTTTACCCGTGAACATGGAACATCTTTCTATTTTCTAATATCCTTTTTAATCTCCTTTTTCAGAGTTCTTTAGTTTTCAATGTAGAGGTCTTTTACATCCTTTGTTAGATTGATTCTTAGGTATTTCATTTTTTGGATGCTGTTGTAAAAGGTATTGTTTCCCTGATTTCTCTCTCAGTAAGTTTGTTATTTGTGTACAGGAAGGCTATTGATTTTTGAGTGTTACCTTTGTAACCAGCTA
Organism: Cavia porcellus; assembly: GCF_034190915.1. Taxonomy (NCBI): domain Eukaryota; kingdom Metazoa; phylum Chordata; class Mammalia; order Rodentia; family Caviidae; genus Cavia; species Cavia porcellus. Next base: position 25,211,776 of record NW_026947487.1, on the reverse strand, counting down.
TGTTACTGAATTTGCTTATTAAGTCTAGTAGTCTTTTAGTGAAGGTTTTGGGATTTACTAAGTAGAGTATCATGTCATCTGCAAATAGTGATAGTTTAACTTCTTCCTTTCCTATCTTTATTCCTTTTATTTCTTTCTCGTTTAATTGTTGCAGCTAAAGTTTTGAGGACTGTTTTGAATAAAAGTGTAGAAAGTGGACATCCTTGTCTTGTTTTTGATTTTAAAGTGAAAGCTTTCAGTTTTTGTCCATTAGTATATTATTGGCTACTGGTGTGTCATAGATGGCTTTTATCAGATTTTAACAGCATTTAGGATTCTATTCTTATGTTGAATTTTTGTAATCTTGATTATGATATGCCTGGCTCTATTTTTTTTTTTTATTGCTGATTGGAATTCTATATGCTTTGTATTTCAAATTCTTTTTCTTTACCAGGAAAGTTTTCCATCATGATGTCTGTGAACATTTTTTAAAATATCGTATGTAGTGTCTCATGCTTGTTCATTCACTCCAGTTTATCTTATTTTTCTTTGTCTCATCTAGCAACTGCTAGATTGATTTCTCATGGTCCCTTGTTATTTTTGAGAAATCTTTCTTTTCCTGGTCACTAACAGCAAGCCTTTTTTCAGTATCTGCGATCCTGACCTCACATTGGACTAATCGGCTCCGAACACTTTCAGTGGAGTTTTTATTCTTCTGGATATCTGCTTGAATCTGTTTTATGTGTTCTGTTTCTTTCTTATGCTGATCTTCCATAATTTTCTTAAGATCATGTATTTTTTTTGTCTGTGTCTGCTCTAATGTTGCTAAGCATGGTGTGTATTTTGGTAATCTGTAGTTATTTGAAAGATTATTTCTGATTTCATTTTTTCCAGAGCTTAATTCAATTTCTTTGTTGTTACCACTTTAGAGAGAACTGGTGGGGGGCATTTGGGTTGTTCACCTCATTGCCTCCTGTATTTGCCATTGTCAGACTAAATGTCTGCATTTTGCCTAAATGTTTTCTTATTTTATTTTGTCTCTTTTTTTTTAGTTTAATTCCAGGGGTGATGCTTGTCAGTTGCATATGGTGTGTTGCTTTATTGGTAGTATTTTGGAACATTAGGGAATGATTACTTTTCGGAGCTATCTTCCAGGCATAGCTGGTTTTTAGGTTTTGAGTGTGTTGGAAGATCTTACCTCTTCAGTTTGTTTGAGATGAAAAGTTGTTGTTCATTTGACTTAGTCCCTGGTTCTTTGGCACTGTGCCACCATATTTTCTGTGGTCTTTAGTTAATCTCAGTCATGGAATACCAACAGCTGTTTAAAACAGTTAAGTCAGTTTTGGCTGTAGTGGTACTAACAGCATGAAACACAGCCTAGAAAACAACAAACTGAGCTAACCCTTAATTTGCGACCATAAGAACTAGATTTGTGATTATATAACAAAATGTGAAACAAAACAGATAATTATATGCAATATATGTCTGTAATGTGTCAATTTTGCACTTGAGGGTTTAAATTTAAAATGAATTAAGGAGAAAAATAGAAATGGGAAGAAGAGAAAGAGGTTAGAGCAGTAAGTTTGACAGACAAAGGAGGATTGCATAATTTGGGGAAACTGGTGCAAAGACTGAAGAAAAAGAGAGATGGAAAAGACAAAAAGAAGAACAGAGCAGAACTACATCCACAAAGAAGTTAGGAACCACTTTCACAGTCATATAAAGCAGTGAAGAAGAAAGAGAGAGGAAAAAACCAACAGTCCACTTCCAGGATTCTCTCTGGGTTTACTAGTAGACAACCTGTGGAGACATATTCCCAAATCGTGTCAACCTATCCCAGCAAGCCAGCAGTTGCTTTATGGCAGAATAGTGGATGATCTCAGCAGGCCTACATTGAGACTAGACTCACTAGGCTTACTGAAGTACAAGCAATTTCACTGGGCCTATGCCCAGCTGGGAGCTGCTAGACAAAACCCACAGCAGTTGTGGGTTCTGTGCTTATCCAGCCCATCTCCAAAGTGGCTTCTGGCTGCTTGCTCTCTCCCTGCTGGATGACTAAGTGCTCTGTACCCACCACCAGCTAGTGCAGTCCTTCAGGTCCGCTGCTTCTTTTCACTGCCATGTCTTTCTGTAGAGGCCTCTGGGGTCATCAGCCAACACTATCAATGTGACCACGTGGTCCCAGGTTTGAACAGCTCCTCTTGGCCAGTGAGTCTTCTCTCAGGATGAAGGTGCTGCCAACTACTACCTTCTTTTTCAAGTTTTTTTTTTTTTTACTCTCTCTGTGAGTTTCACTTTGCACCTCAGATTCTTCCTGGGCCCAAGAGACCCACTTCCTTCCTTCTTGTCTTCCTCATGATGCTACATTCCAGCACCTAGATGGTGACTCTCAGAGAGGATGTTTTCTGTGCTGTTTACTGCTCGCTATCTTCCTGGAAGTCTTCTGCTATCGTTATTTTAGAAGTCTGTTGACTCATTTGGGTTTAGATAGCAAATTTGGTGTTACCTTCTGTGGGTGGTAGTTCAAATCTCAGTTCAGTTTTCAGGACCTTTGCTCTTTGGGAGTGTCTGAGTCATACCTATGTGTAGAGTATACTCAAGATTAATGAGAGTATACTCAAGATTTATGTGAGTTTGTGGACAAGATTAAGATAGCCCTTTCTATGTATTCCTCCTTTGAAGGATTCTTTGTATATTCTCCAGTGTGCAGGTGGCTCTTCTCCCAGTTCCTCTTGCACAAAAGACAAGATACCTTTTGGAATTTTAACTCTCAGGATGTTGCTGTGCAGTAGTACAGTGATTGCTTCCTGGCCTTCAGGCGTAACTGTTTTAGAAAGTACAAAAATATAACCAAGCTGGGAAATTCATGCTCTTATAAATTGCTTTCCCAAGTTTTGATTCCTGTCTACAATCTGTTTTTCGAAGTCCCCCAATAATAATCCCATTCCCTTGAGCTTTGTCCAAAGAATTTAGTTGTAAACAGTGAAGAAGATGGCTACATTTGTGTTTATGCTTCCATACTGAAATCAGAACATGAACACCCTTCTTTGGTGCCTTTTAAGATTTTTATCTGCTTTTTAGCAATCTGGCTACATTTGCAAAATGTGTTTCTATATGTGTTATACTGTCTAGTGTTCATTGAGCTTTTAAAATCTGTGATATTTTATTTAATGTGGCAAGATTTGGTCTTTATTTCCTCAAATATTACTTGAGACCTAATCTGTCATTTCCTTCTGGGAATCCAACTAGACACATGCTCTATCAAATATGTTTGACCTTATATACAATCATAAATATATGAGACCTAAATATTGTATATAGTGCCTATGACCTGTATATGTATATGATACGTATTTGACATATGTATGTGACCAGGTAGAAAATACTTTAGGGTTTGTGGGCCATGCAATCTGTGTTGTAATTATTCATCTCTGTTCCTGAAGTTCAAAACAGTCATAGATAATATGTAAGTAAGTGGATATGGTTATGATCCAGTAAAACTACAAAATAGTTGACAGGCTAGATTTGGCTCACAGACCATAGTTTGTGGTCCTTCAAGTAGTTGTTGGAGTGACACTGTGAATTCAGTAGTAAAAAAATCAAAGAAGCACCAAACACAGATACTGGGAGTAACCAAAATACAGAGAACTGAATGAGTAAGAATAAAGGGGATAGGAGATAAGACTAGAAAGGTATGTTAGAACAGAAGCACAGTGTTATGTTACATATATTATTTGAGAACAGCGTGGAGCCATCAGAGTTTGTTAGGCAATGTAATGAGAGAGTTAAACTTTCAATTTGTGAAGATCTCTAGTAGCACTGTAGGAGGTCAATGAAAAAGTAGATTCTAAAGCAGAACTATCTTCAAAGAAGCAATTGCAGTGAACATAAATGCTGAGAAAAGGCAAAGGCCATAGATGGAATAAAACAGATTTGACAGACATTTCTATGTTAAAAGGATAAGAATGCGTGCTAGGTTTAATGAGTAACTAGATCTGAGCATAGATAATAATGCCTTTCTTGTAGATATGAATAGGAGAATGGCTATTTTCTTAAGAGACCATTCAAATAAGCAATAACACAGTTTAAACTGCAGACCTTAACACCCCATTGACACAAAGAGACAGATAATTAAACAGAAAATCAGCAAAGAAATAATAAAACTGAGTCAGATGTGTGAACAAATGGACTTAGTAGACACGTACAGAGTGTTCCACCCGACAGCATCAGAATATACATTCTTTTCAGCTGCACATGGGACATTCTCTAAAACAGGCCATATGTTAACCCATAGAACATGCTTAAGTAAATTTAAAAGAATCAAAATTATCCCATGCATATTATCTGATTATAGTGTCATGAAAATAGAAATTAATGGCAAAAACTCCATAAACACATGGAAATTAAGTAATACATTCCTGAACAATTGCTGAACCATTCCTGGGTCACAGAGAAATTAAGCAATTAAGCAATATCTACAAGCAAATGAAAATACAAATACAACTTACTGGAACCTGTGGGATGCAGTGAAAGCATTCTTCAGAAGGAAATTTATTGTGGTGAACTCCCACATCAGGAAAACAGAACACAAATAAACAACCTGATGCTACATCTGAAAGATCTAGTAAAAGAAGAGCAAGTCAAGCCCAAAGCCAAAAGAAGGGAGGAAATTATAAAGATCAGGGCAGAAATGAATGCAATAGAGATAGGAAAACAATGCAGAAAATTAACAAGTCAAAAGAGTTGGTTCTTTGAAAGAATAAATAAAATTGATAAGTCCCTTGTCAACTTACTTTAAAAAAGGAAAGAAAAACCTCAGATTTATGCAATAAGGAATGAAAAGTGCAAAATCACTCCCAATAGGTTTGATAAGACAGAAATGGACAGATTCTTAGAAGCATATGAATTACCCAAGTTGGATCAAAAAGATGTAAAACTGTTAAGTAACCCAATTTTAATTACTGTAGTTGAAAATGTAATTACAACCTTGCCAACAAAGAAAAGCCCAGGTCGTGATGAATTCTACAAGAAATTCAAGAAAGACTTAATGCCAACACTCCTCAAACTCTTCAGTGAAATTGAAAGGGAAGCAATTCTCCCTAACTCATTCCTGGACGCAAGTATTCCCCTAACACCAAAACCAGAGAAAGACCCAACCAAAAAAGAGAACTATAGGCCAATCTCCCTAGTGAACATAGATGCAAGAATTCTCAATAAAATACTGTGAAATCAAATGCAGCAAGTGGGATCTCAGGAATGCAGGGACGGTTCAATATGTATAAATTGATACATGTAATTCACTATATCAATAGAGCCAAGATAAGAATCACATGATCATTTCTATAGATGCCGAAAAAACATCCAACACTCATTCATGATAAGAACCCTACAGAAAATTGGAAAATCAGGAACAAGACAAGGATGTCCATTATCACACTTCTATTCAATATAGTGCTGGAAATATTAATCAGAGCAATTAGATAAGGGAGAAATAAAACGAATATAGGTAGGAAAATAATTAAATTATTGTTATTTGCAGATGACATAATACTCTAAATAGAAGACTCCCAAAACTCCATTGAAAAACTTCTAGGTATAATAAACAAAGTCAACACTCAAAAATCAGTAGCATTCATATACACTAACAACAAACTCAGTGAGAAATGAGAGAAGCCACTCCTTTCAAAATGGCATCCAAAAAAATGAAATACTTAGGAATCAATCTAATAAAGGAAGTAAAGGAATCAATCTAATGAAGTAAAAGATCTATTCAGTGAAAATTACAATGCTCTGAAAAAAGAAATAGAAGAGGATCTAAGAAAATGGAAAGACATTCCTTCATGGATAGGAAGAACAAACATTGTAAAAATGGCCATTCTCCCAAAATTATTATGCAATTCTAATAAAAATACCATTAGCATACCTCAGAAATCTAGAGAAATCATTCCTAAAATTCATCTGGAACCAGAAGAGACCTAGAATAGCAAAGGCAAATAAAAGCAAGGCAGGAGGCATCACAATCCCTGACTTGAAATTATACTACAAAACTACTGTGATAAACTCAGCATGGTACTGGAATAAAAACAGACCTCAAGATTAGTGGAATAGATTAGAAGGTACAACTAAACTACAAATATACGTAGTCACCTTACCTTTGACAAAGGGGTCAGACATGTTCACTGGAAGAAATATAACCTCTAGTAAATGGTACTGGAAAAACAGGCTTTCTATATGCCAAAAATTAAAACTAGATCCATGCCTATCACCATGCACTAAATAAAAGTCAAAACAGATCAGAGGTCTAATATTAAAACAGAAACACTAAATCTGCTGGGAGACAAAGTAGGTAGAAATCTTGAAGACATAGAGGTAGGTAGAGAATTCATGAACAAAAAACTGCATGGGAAATACTTCTCAGAGTAAGTAACAAGGATCGCATTGTATTAAAAAGTTTTTGCCCATCAAAAGAAATGTCCAACATAGTTAAAAGAAAACTCACAAATTGGGAAAAAGTCTTTGCCAACTGTCCTTCAGACAAAGGACTTCTGTGTAGAACATATAAAGAGTTAAAAAAAAAATCAGATCCCTGAAATTCAAATACCCAGTCCAAAAGTGGGCACCTGAGATGAATATATACTTCTCAGCTGACAAAATATAAATGGCAAATAAATACATGAAAAAATGTTCAGTATCATTGGTCATTAGAGAAATGCACATTTAAACCACACTGAGAATCTGAGAATCCATCTTACTCCACACAGAAGGGCCAGGATCAAGAAAACCACCGATAACAAATGCAGGAAAGACTGTGGGGAAAAAGGAAACTTTGGCATTGTTGGGAGTGCAGACTGGTGCAATCACTGTGGAAATCAGTGTGGATGTTCCTTAGAAAGCTGGGATTGGAAGTCCCATTTGACCCAGATATTGCACTTTGGGCATATTCCCAGAAGAACTGAAAACATCATACCACAGTGATATATGTGCACACATGTTTATAGCAGCACAATTTGTAATAGCCAAATCTTTCAAACAACCTAAATGCCCTTTAACTGAGGAATACATAAAAAGATGTATTTTTATACAGTGGAGTGCTACTCAGTTATAAAGAAGGATCACCTTGAGGCTTTTATAGATAAATAAATGCAACTTGAGACCATACTAATAAGTGAAGTAAATCAAACCCATGTGTAAATCGTGTATTGTCTCCCTAGTGTAAGAAATGGAAAGAGTAAATAAGATACAAAATCTTCAATGAATATTATAAACCAGCAAGAAACTGCTCAAGTGGAAAAATAATTCAGGAAAAAGGAGAAAAGAAAAAAGATAAAAATTTGTATATACATACTTAAGATAGCTAAGATGATTGTGCTACTAGTTCTATTAGTTCTTGGAACAAAACAGTTACCATTTATAGGATTGGAGCAGTTTTGCATGTTTATATCTGGCAATCTGAGTAATTCTTTTGAAGATAACTATGCAAAATAACAAACCTTAGTTATGTTACTACCACCTTGTTTTGAAAGCCTATATCGTCATTGTTTTGGGCTCTTTGTTGTTGTTGTTTATCTCTTCTGTATCTTGTTTTTCTGGTAATTTGTTTTCCTTTTAAGACTGAAAGGATAGATGTACATTTGTAGGCTTACACATGCCTAGAACTTCTCCTAAAGAGTTTATAAGAATTGATTTTATTACCTGTGAGGTACTAACAGCTACTTTGAAGAAAATGAGACAGTATAGTAGCCATTGCTGATTTCCTATCATCTTGTTGTGTAGTTGAGAAATGTTTTGATTCTTTGTTTTGACTAGTTTTAGTCTATTTTGTATTATTTAATTTCAATATGTATGAAAGTATGGACAGCTATTTTGAAGAGAACAAGAGGCATTATGGTAGCCACTGTTGATTTTCCTGTTGTCTTGTTTTGAAGATCTGTAATGCCTTCATGCTTTTGTTTTGATAGGTTTTATACTATTTTGTCTTGTTTGAATTCGTTGCCTGTGAAAATATGGACAACTATTTCAAAGAAAACAAGAGACATTATGGTAGCACTATTTGATTTCCTGTTGTCTTCTTTTGAAATTCTGTGTTGCTTGCATTGTTTTGATCAGCTTTGTACTGTTCTGTTTTGCTTTGTTTTATTCTCTTTAAAATAAAAAATTAAAAACAAAGAAATTTGGTGATAGAAAGGGATAGAAAATCATTTAAAATTTTGTTTTCCTCCAGTCAGACAACTGGAGACTCTAACTGGAGAGTGTCAAACAAGTAAAATTTTAACAGGTTGAACAAAATCTCAAGGACGGTGAATGAAACTGAGTCTTGTGTATGAGAGGAATGGTCTACTTCGATAGAGTAAAGGTATTCACATCTATGGTGAGAAAGAAACAGGAGGAATTTTCAGATTTGGTAAATGTCCAGGGACATAGTTTCAGTCTTTATATCTTTCTGTGCAGAATTGTTCACTTTTTAAATTTTCACTTTTTTTGATCTTCAATTTTCTATTTAGCAGTACTTATTCTTTTGCAAACTTACCTCATGTTGAGTTTTTAGTATCAGTTATGATGTTTGTCATGCAGAAGCTTGATTTGATTCTTTTCATATGAGTGGTGTTCCTTGTAGACATTTTAAAGTTAGTCTTATTTTTTTAAAATTTGATGAATAGTCATGTTATAATCTGTCTGAAAATACCACCATCTAAAGTCTTGAGTATCTGCTGTTCTCTCTCAAAAGGACCTTGGGTGTGAGCCCTAACTGTTGTTGTCTTTGTGCTTAGGATGTTTCTCTAAGGCCCAGGATAAATACATTGTGTCTTCATTACAGTTGGTTCTTAATTTGCATTTACCTGCACTATCCGAACTATGTAAACTTAAAGTATAAATTTGCATAAGTGTTGGTCTATATTAGTGGCGGCAATGTGTTATTTTTGACAACAGATGTTGATGTATGAGTTGTTTTTTTCTAAACTAAAACCTCAGTATTTGGGGTAAATTTCAGTGTTGGCACTTTGGGACAAGTGGGTTTTGTGTTGTGTTTGGGCATTAGTCTCTAAAAGTTTCTCCAAGATTGTTCTGATAGCTACAGGTTTTCAAAGATTTCTCCTCTCCCTCACCTCCCTATTTTCCCACCCTCTGTATTTTTCTTCAGCTGCTCACCTCATATGATGTCTTCCAAATAATATGGGAATGTTGAGACTTACATAGGAAATCTGTTTGCATCTCTTTCCTAAATCAATTTAAACTTTTAAAAATCTCTTCTTATTGCTAATTAGCAGGCTAGATTAAGTAAATAAAAGTTTTCTGTTTAATAATCAGGCTACTATTCCTCCCTAATTATTCAGTAGTACTTGAATACAGTGATGAGAAGAGTATCATTACATTAATCATACAGGAGAATTATACAGGAGAACTGCCTTCTACAGAAAATCTTCAGTTGATATATATAGTGTTTTACAAAATGGTTGATTTTGTATCCAGTGATCTTAAAAATCTACTTAAAAATTATGTTAATTTATTTTGCATTTTCTGTAAATATAATTGTTACTAACAAATGAAAATACATTTTACTTTTCAAATAGCAAATGAAAATACTTTTTATTTTTCAATCATTTTGAGTTTCTTTTCTTTTGCTTCCAGTAGAGTATTAAATAGAAATGGTGCTTATATAGATTCTTTCATTTTTCTTTTGGTGGAAGTATTTAATTTCTCATTATTGAACATAATTAAGTATATTGTTAAAGGTAGGATTTTAAAAATAGGTAATATTTATCAGGTTAAGTAAATTCTCTTTTGTTGCTAGTTGGCTAAGAAGTTTCATCATGAATGGATTTTGAGCTCATCTTTTTCTACTTCTGTTAAAATGATTTTATGTTGTTTCCTTAATTTTATTATTGTTTTGAATTATACTAATTGAATTTTGCTTTTTATGTGTTATCCTTTTTCTGTGTTGCTAGATTTTGAAATTATTTGTAAGTAAATGACTCGTATTTTTTTGTTGATACATAATTCATGTGCTGTAGGATTTGCCCTTTTAAAGTTTACAAATCAGCGACTTTTAATAGTGTACTACCAAAGTTGTGAAACTAGAACATTTTTGTCACCCTAAAAAGAAATTCCATAGCTATTGGCAGTAATCCTTGTTCTTTTTTCTGTCAGTCACTGGTATCTACTGACCTACTTCTTGATTAATGGATTTGTCTATCTAAATATTTCATATAAATGGAATTATTCAGTTGTGACCTTTTTGGCCCCTGTTTCTTTCACACTGGATAATATTTACAAACTTCTTTCATATTGTAGCATGAGTCACACTTCATTTTTATGGCTGAATAATATTCTAAAGTGCACATTTTCTTTATCCATTCATTGATCGATTAATATTTGGAGTGCTTCTACTTTTTGACTACATGGTTGTTTTGCTTCTGTGTTCATAGCCAGTATTGGTCAAAAAATTTTAATTTGTGATGTCAGTTCCCCAAATTACCTATTCTGTGGTTTCAAAAACGTTTTAATATATATGCTAAATTTTTCATTTACATTACTATTTTCTTTTAGTTCACTGAAAGGAAATTTTTGGTATTATCTGTTTATTCTTTGTAGGGATCTTTTTTGTCTATATCATGTATTCTGAGTAATTATCTTGCAGATAATGATAACACAGTGTATTAACTTGTTATTCTCATTATTTTGTTACAAATTTTTTTTTTGTAAAGTAAGGAAAAGGAAATAGTTTTTAAGTACTGGCATCAGAGTTATGCTGCAATAAAATAAATTAGGAAATATCCCTCCACCTGCTTCCTTCCTCCTTTCTTCCTTTCTTCTGGTACTGGGATTGAACCCAGGGCCTTTGCTTTGAGCTGCCTCCTCAACTCTTATTTTATTTTGTATTTTGAGGCAGAATTGGCACTGCACTAAACTGGCCAGGTTACCGTGAATGTCTGATCATCTTCCTTCAGTTACTTTTTATAGTTACTGAACTAGTTAGCTTAATATTGATATTTTTTTGCAAGATTATATCAGTGAATTCTTTATGTGTTTAGAAGAATTCATCAGCAAAGCTATGACATTTCTTTGGGGGAAAGATTTTGATTGTGATTTCAGTTTCTTTTTCTTTTAACAGATCCAGGATTCTTCAGATAATACGTTTTTTTCTCTCTTTGCATAGTGTCAAGAAGTTGTATTTTCAAACAATTTATCCATTTTATTTAAGTTGTCAGATTTATAGGCAACATCTATACTGATATCTTGCTTGTTATACTGGTAATTTATGCTTTTAGTTTTTTCTGGTGAATCTTGTTAGAAATTTATCACATTGATTAATCTTTGGAGAGGATCAATTTTTGGCTCTTGATTTTTTTCTTTTCTGTATTACTTAATTGATATCTGCTCTTACTGTTATTTCACTCTTTTCCCATTCTTTGCTGTTAATTTGCTGTCCTCTTTTTAAGTTTTTGAGTTGCAAGCTTTGGTAATTTACTTTAAAACTTTCTGATTTCACTAGGTATGTGCAAAAATCTATACATGTGATCTAAGCACTGCTTTAGCTGCATTCCTTACACAAGTTTTAATGTCATATTTAATTTTTATTTAACTGAAAAGTATTTTCTGATTTCCATTGTGACTAGTTTTTGATTCCTAGATTATTGAGATTGTTTTTCATTGGCAAAGATTTGGCAATTTCTAGTTTTCTTTCAGTTGTTGATCTTTGATTTTTCTGTAATCAAAAATTACCATATGATCCAGAAGTTGGAAGCTTGTTGAGACTTAGTGTGTGGTCCAGCATATCCTCTGTTTTGGTGTCTCATGTGCATTTGAAAACAGAGTGCATTCTGAAGTTGTCAGATGTGGCTTTCTATATCAGTTATATCAGGCAAGATGATTAATCTTGTTTAAAATTTTATCTTCTGCTTGTTCTATCAAGTACAAAGATATGTTAAACTCTGCTCTCCTGTTATGAACTGTGTTTTATTTTGTCAATTTGCTTCATATATTTTGAAACTACATTATTAGTTACATTTAAATTTAAGATTGCTATGTTTTTCTATGGAATCAATATTTTGAACATTTTGAAATGCTTGCTCATCTCTTAGAGACCTTAACTGTTATTTTGACAGATACTGATTTAGCCACACCAGATCTTTTGGGAGCCTGAGAAGTGTGTTATAGATACACCTTTTTGTATCTCTTTATGTTACACTGTTTCTAAGTCTTTATATTTGTTGTTTCATTTAATATTGTGGCATATGAAGTTTGATTGATATGGTGAATATTTTAAAAAATTACTATAGTAAAAGTTATTGCCATTAAGTCCCTTCAGAATACTGTTTGCTTCAAACACATTTATCCCATTATTCTTGCCACTTTCTGAAGTAGTTTTGAAAGCATTCTTTTGTGAATGTTTTTACAAGTTGTGATAAAAAGTGCTGCAAATGGCTGTTGCTGAGTACTAACCAACAGAAAGATAGGTATGTAAAAATATTACAGTGTGTCCTTATATACCCTATTCACTAGAACCCTGTGGCTTTTGGCTTTTGGCTTTTCCCTAAACTCAGGATGACTGTGAGGAATACTTGCATGTACATAAAACAGCTGCGTTCCTTTTTTTTTTTTTTTTTTTTTTTTTTTTGGGTACCCACTTCTTTTCCTCTATTTCTAAATTTCCATTTTCATGGTTTTTTTTTTTTGTTGTTGTTGTTGTTTGTTTGTTTTTTTACTATATCGGGGATTGAACTCATGACCTCACACTTGCCAGCCAGATGTTTGTGCCACTGAGCTAAATTCCAGGCTCCTTATTTTCATTCTTCTTCTTCTTTTTTTTTTTTTTTAGCTCATGTTTATAACATACAACATTTACATTCATTGTATTTGGAACCTATACATGGAATATCTTAAATCTTCTTACTTCTTCCCCTTCTGCTCCCCTCTTCCTCAGTTTCTTGCACCTCTTCTTCCCATTTGCAAGAGATGCTTCTTATTTCCTTTGGTCCATCCTTTCTTTTTTTCTTTGAGTTATTTCTTTTTTACGTTTTTATTTATGTTCTTTCTTTGTGCTTTGCCTTACTCTAAAAAGAGATGCCAGAAGATGTTTCAGTTAGCATATCTGATTTATTTCACTCAGGATTCATGTACTGAACATATGTACTAATAAAATAAAAATTAAAAATGTTTGAAACAAACAAAAATGACCACAAGGGATAAACATTTTGAATTTGTTCAGGAATTTCAGGTAGTCACAGGAGCAAAGCACTGCTTCACAAAATGACAAGAACAATGCGATAAGTGTTTGAAGTAAGAGGGAGTATTTGGAGGGGGATTAATAACAATGCATCTTTTATTGTAATAATTTTAAAAAATAAACATTCACTGTATTTTTCAATTACATCTTGTAGCAGTTATTAAGGGAATACCTTTCTTTGGTATTTTATGTAATAATGTTCTATTAATAGACTGAATTTTGTCACCTTTTGTAGGTCTAAAAACATTTATATTTTTGCCTTTATTTTTAAAGGGTATTTTTGGTATCCTTGTAATCCTGTACTTCTAAGTTGTTAATTCTCTTATCCCATATATTTTAGTGCAAACAGTAGAAAGTTTTATTCTTTTTTTCTTAGTGTGTCTCTTTTCGATTGTGTTTAAGATTTCTCTGTAGTTTCATTTCAGCACTTTGACTATGATTTGCCTACGTGTAATTTTATGCTGAAAGTTCCAGAGTTTCTTAATTCTGAGTTAATTTCTTCACTTTTCTGAATTGTAATTATCTCTTCACTTGCTTGCTGCCCACCCCTTCCTTTTCTTTCCTTCTTTTCTTTTTTTCTCTGTCTCTCTGCCTGTGTGTGCCACCCCCCGTCTGATTATAGGCGACCAAGTGGCTGTGTACCACATGGGCTTGGACTATTTTGTTTATCCCATTCGTGCTTGTCTGACTGATTTTGGACATTTTGCTCATAGTATATCTGGAGACCCATTAAACCTATTTTCCTGAGTCTTATTCTGCTATGAAAAATCATCTCACAAGTTCATAATTTCCGATACAATATTGTTCCCTTATCTGTGATTTTACTTTGAATGGCTTTTGGTTACCTGTGGTCAACTGCAGCTGAAAAATACTAAGTGGGGCTTGATCCCCAGCAAACTTGATCTTAAAAAAAAAAAAATTCCAGACATAATTCATGGTTTTTAAATCACATTCTATTGTAAGTAGTTTGATCAAACCATGCATTATTCAGCTTCATTTTGCCTGGAATGTGAATCACTCCAATCTCCAGCATATCCACACAGTATACATTGCCTGCCTGTTAGTCATGTAGTGGTTGATTGTCCTGTCTTGTTATCAGATCATCAAATCGACTATTGTGATATCAAAGTGTGTTTAAGTGACATAGATGGTGTGGTACTATCAAGAATTTCAGGCATCCACTGGAGGTCTTGAAACATACCCTTTATGGATTGGGGATATATTTAATTGGAACCCCAGAGTGTTTGCTTTTTAAACAGATTATATTGAAATTCACATCATTTTATCCATTTTACTCATCTCTGAATCTATTTCAAGTTCTTTCGAGCTTTAATATTTGATTATCTGTGAGTGTGCCTAATTTTCTGTTTTTTTTTTTTTTTCTTGATTGCTTAGCACATTCTATGGCTTCTTTGGATGTTTCTTATGATGTTTATTTTGTGCCTGCAAAATTAGAATAATACTGAATGCAAAAATGCTGTTTTCCTTTAGGTGATAATTTTTTTCCTGGAATGGTTTGTTCTTTGTTCTGTTAGATTGATTGCATGAGGCATTGATTATCTTAGTCCAATCAGAAATTATGTAGGCTACCATTTCTGCTTGGTTTCTGTCTTTTAAATACTATTCAGGGGCCAGGGATATAGCTCAGTGGCACGGCACCTGCCTGGCAAGTGTAAGGTCCTGAGTTTGATTCCCAGCACCTAAATGCATATACATAATGCATACATACTAGATAGTGGGACATTTTTCTCTTTTGGCCCAGGTTTCCTTTCTTCAGTGCTCCATGTTTGAAGAAATGTACTACTTGGAAAATTGGCCCATGTTTTTGGGGTTTTTTAAATTCTAGTGTGTCATTCCACACCATGTAGACATCTGAAGCACTACTAGTGCTTCTACCTAAAACAAGCTCAATCCTTAGTTACACTGAAACTATGCAAATGCTCTTGTGGAAGAAAATGTTAGTGACCTCGGCTCACGTTGACATAATGTTGTATCTTTGAATGTTCAGTTCATCTAGTCCTCATTGCTTCTACTGTTTTATGTTAGTCTAGTCTTTGAACAGGAGTTTTATCTTTACAAAAGGGAAATAATTTTAATAGTGTTTATGTATGCATTGTGATGTTTTAAATAAATTTATCTGTTACATAGTAACATGGGTAGACATTTTATTTTCTTTCTGATATAAAATTTCATCAAAGTATACCGTAGACCAATGACTGGCACATGGATCAAATCTGGTCCAGTTTTTGCCTTTCTACAGCCTGTGAGCTAAGAGTGTTCTTTTACTTTTTTAAAAAATTGAAGAAGGCTTTATAACACATGCAGTTGTGCAAATATGAATTTCATTGTTTAGAAATAGTTTTCTTCCAGCAAAACCACATTCATCTGTGTATGTGCTTTCTCTGGCTGATTTCATGCTGTGATGGTTGAGTAATTATCTCAGATCCTGTGACATATAATTTATAACATACTTACTCTGTGACCCTTTAAGGAAAAATTATGGCTATTCCTGATTTAAATTGTAAGCTCAGGAAGTGTTTAGTTTTCATTACTCAATATAATTAAATAAAAGGCTGAAAACTTTTTGTTCTAATTTCTGTGAATTTGGATGTTTCAGTCTATTAGCATTTTAGAATTGGAATCAGAGTGATAATCTTCTTCATCTCTGACAGATTTTAGTGACAAACAGATTTTTTTGTGATTAATTTTTGTTTTATTAGAAAATAGACTTACTAAGGTGATAGCAAGACTAATCTATTATTTGTGAACAACTTGAGAAATTTATTTATTCTGTTTTAAAAATTTTTATTTATTTACAGATGGGATCTCACTCTTGTAGTCCAGGTTGGCCCTCACTATGTAGCCTAGGCTGGCCTTAAACTCATGGCCATCCTCCTGCCTCAGCCTTCTGAGTGCCGGGATTATAGGCATGTACTACCATGTCTGGTTTAAAGTACAATTTTGTATGTGTGTGTGGGGGTACCTTTAAAGGCTAGGATTATAGGTGTGTGCCACCACATCTAGCCTCTTTGGAATTTTTTTAAATCAGTGATTTAAGATAAATATTTAAGACATTTTCAGTAGCTTTTTAATCTTTCATTTTTATTAAATCCTTTCAAATCCTTATAGGACTAATTTCAGATAATCTTCATTAAGGTTCTGTTGATTTTGGATTGAAAGTCCTAAACCATCAGAAATTCCAAAGTGAATTGTTAGTGTATAATACTGGTTTCTAGATTTTTATTTTCCATTGACCTTACATGCCATGAAAAATTTATTAGTTCTTGGATGTAATCATATAATGGAATGTTACTAACTAATGGCATTTCTGTTTTCCAGTGTTGAAGTCATTAGTTTTGGGTTCATTAGAATTTTTTTTTTTAGCAGATTAAATGCCACCATAAGGCTCATAGTTGAATAGGTTATATGAACAAGTATATCTGTTCATGTTAGCATTGAAGACTGTCACTGTTTCTGTCTTTACTTTCATGGGGGAAATCTCATCCACATACATATTTTTCATTATTTTTGTAAAATAATTCCTTGAATAACTCTTTAACAGACATTAATCACTAAATATCCTTTAAGTGCTTTAGTATATCTCTGAGTCTGTTGTTGGTCCTTCCTTATTTTATTCCCTGGGTAAAATTCCACTTTTTGTCTCCTTCCTCTCTCTTTTATTTTCCCTTTCTTTCGAAATGCTATGTATGATGTTCTAGGTGCTTTTCTAGACACAGAGGATAAAATAGGGGCCAAGACAGGAGTGGCCTTAGTTCTGTTGATGCTAGTAGCTTGGTGAGGGAGTACTACACTACACCCACAACCACAATTACAGGTCACGTGACAAAAATTGTACAACAGATTATGAAAAAAACACATAAGATGAATTGATATTAAAATTGAGATGAATTATAAGGACGGGATTGTGAAGTGCTGTGTATGTGCACCAGTTACCTGAGAGACTGTGATCCTTGTACTATAAACTTGTAAAAAAATTCTATATATGAATGTGTGTGTGTGTGTGTGTTTCATGAATGGATCTGAGAGGTGCCAAGAAGGAGGAGGAAAGGGAAGGAGTTAAAAAAGCTAAAAAATATCAAGTACATGTACCAACTCCCAAGGATAATATAATCATTATGTATTACAAACATGACCAATAAAAAAAATGAATTGAGAGTGTATAATAGAGAAATTTACTCAGTCTGTGGAAAGAGAAACTTTACTGAGTGACACAGGGAAAGTTTTGTGAAAGTTCAAGGAGCTCAGTAGCCTTACACAGCTGAGGGAATGTCCTTTCCATTGAGGACACTTTAAAAAAAAAGAAAGGTAAAGTGAAATGCACAATGAAGGATGAGAGGTTGGCTGAAGTCACATATTAGAAGAGTATCTTTTAAACCATGTCAGTACTTTTGGGCTTTAATAGAATCGAGAAGATAATGAGTTTTTAAGTGGGTGACTGGTCCAGGGAAGAGATGGTAGTAACTTATTAGTGTAGTTGCAATACCAATGCAGTCAGTAGAATCAGGAACTATTTGTGAGATACAGCGTGACAAGATTTTGTGACTGTTTTGATTTGAGGAATTAAACTTAAGTATCAAGGATAAAGTTTTCATATGCTCATTACTTTTGTCCATCTTATGGACATTTAGATTCTAGAACTCTAGCGTCATTAGAGTAGAATCCGGATTTTCATTTTAACAAATTAACTCTTGTATCTGACTTCCTTACCTTTGGGAATGTGACATCCCTACCTCTAGGTGACCAGGGCCTAAAATTTCTTTTGGTACTACTTCCTCCAAATTAATTACTGTCTCTTAAGAATTTGACCACATTAGATTCTAGAATCATTATCTTTTCCTTTCCATTCTCATTTCTCCTTTTGTCGTTATTATAGCCATAACATTCTCTTGCTAGATTATTTAACTCTACTCCTGTTAAAGTCTCTCAGGTTCTCCAGGGCGAGAACCAGCCTTTAATTTTGTATCTTAACTGTACTGTACATGACAGGATAGTGAACATAAAAATATTAAATGAAAATGTTCACTTTGTCTCTTGTTTCCTCCACTAAAGTTTTTACTCTTTTTTTTTTATCTTGAAGTTATTTAAGGACTTCTTTTTTCTTAAAAAAGAAAGGAGCCATGAGGTAACGAAAACTGGTTTTTGAATATGCAAAGTATATGATTTCAAGATTGTCCCTATAGTAATTTAATAAAAAGTGACTCTTAAACCTTTTTGCTCTGTAGCCTTCATTAGGACAGAGAACATTTCTTTTTTTTCCTAGAAAATATATATAGCAGGGGCCAGGGATTTGGCTCAATGCCATAAATGCCTTCTTGGCAGGTGCTAGGTCATGAGTTCAGTCACTGGTATCAAAAAAACTTCCCCCAAAAACCAAAAGAACAACCGAAAATAGATACAGCTAATCTTTATTACTAGTCCCTACTATTGAATAAAGTTTAAGCAAACTTCATTTGATACCTTATTATGTTTCATTTTTATTCAAGTTTTTGCAGCATTCAGGTTTTTATAATTATTATTTAATGTGTATTTCCTAGCTATATAATATTGTTACCTTCTCATCACTACTTTGTTAGTATCTTATATGCAGAGTATATTTTTATAGTGTTTGTAAGTAATATTCAATTATCTTCTATTTTTAATACTTTTATATATTTTAATATGAATATTCATAATTATTTTTTCCACTTTAAAAAATTTTAGGAATAAGAAAACTTTAAATAAGAAGAAATTGAAAAGAAAACAGAAGAGCAAATCCAAAGTGAAGACAAGAAGCAAGGTAAAACTGATGGTTATTCATAAGAATTAAATATTTTTCATGTAGTAATTTAAATAGAAATGCCAAAATTTAAAAGATGTAGTATAACTAGCAAACCATTTGTCTTAGTTATTTTCGTGTAGTTGAGACAGAATGCATGACACCCACAATTACAAGGAAGCAAGGTTTATTTTGTTCATAGAGGTTTCAGGCTCCAAGGCAGAGCAGCAAAGCAGAAGAGAAACACCTCGTGGCATAGAGGATAAAGGGTAGAAAAGAGATAACCCTTTTAAGCTGTGACCCCAGTGACCTACCTTTTCTGACTAGATACCACCTTATAAGAGTAAACTGGCTATAAAGTCATCTGCAGAGTAATCCACTAATGATTATCATACCCCATGGTCTGATCACCTCCCAGAAGCCATCCTTAGGCGTACATGAGGCTTTGGTGGGACATATAGCTGTAAACTGTAACACTATTCCGTATCTAAGAGTTGAAGTAATTTTGTAAATGTTTCTTACTTGGTTCTGCCTTTAGTTTTATCTTTAGTATATTTCTTGACCAGTAGCCAAATTAATGTTTGGGGTTGAAAATTATTTATGTTTTATGTTTATCAGTCCTTTAAGGGAACATATTTATTACTTTTGTTTCATTCTGACTCCATGTAATACAAACAATAACATTGGCTAATCATTTGGGACTTAGGTTTAGGTTCATTATACCCTTTTCTTGACATAAGGAAGACTCTTAGTATGTCTGTATGGTTCGGAGCTTCTTTTGATTGTGGCTATGCAAAGATAATGACATACAGAATATTTAAATTAGACCTCAGAAATCAAGAATCTCTTTTCTATGTAATGTAGAAGTCCTTTTATAAAGTCCAACTACTTTTTTCTTAGACGTTAGCATGATTAGTCTGCTTGTATATAAAAGAGTCTTTTCAGGGTCAAGGATGTAGCTCAGCAGTGTAAGTGCCTGCTGGGCAAGCAAAAGGTCCTGAGTTTGATTCCCGGTACCAAAAAAAAAAAAAAGTCTTTTCAGTTAAACAGCGATACTGAGAAACCTAAACAAGGGGAAGAGAAGACTTGTAACTGTCAAACAGCTCTACTCTGAGTTAGCAGTTTAGCTGGGTCTGTATATCATATTTTAAGTTTTAGAGACAAATATTTACTGGCCTTGTTAATTAGTGTTTCTGCTATTTTAAACTGAGTAAAATTTACTTTGAAGTAGTAAACCAAAAGAATAAAATGAAATAAAAGAGTTGAGGGATAGAATTCATTTCTTGGCTCTGTTTTGAAACAACTAGATGCAGGGATTAAATAATGTCATTAAATCATTGTCTCCATTTCTGTTCTCTGCTTTCCTCAGAATATAGCTTTGTTGTCTGTGTCTAAGGACTTAAGCCTCTCTCAACTCCATCTTTATTTTCTTTGAGCAAGAGGCAATCTCTTCTAAATCTAGCAGAAAAAAAAATTTTTTTCCCCTAGTGGCAAGGATAGAACCCGGGACCTTTACAGAGCTAGGACCTTCACATTAATTTTGAAACAGGGTTTCACCAAGACTCTAAATTGCCTAAGCTGGGCTTGAAGTTGTAATCCTCCTGTGTCAGCCTCCTTGAGTGCTAGAATTACAGGTATACACCAACATGCCCGACTAGGGGTAAGAATCTTTGACTAAACTATCTCGTTCACTTTGGCTAGGGCATTGAACTACTTTGGTGAGACCAAGTTGTATTTGAAACCCTGTGACTTGCAGTGGTGAGCAGGCCATGTGGAATGGGGAATGAGGAGAGGTGTTTACCTCAAGGAATAGTGTTACTGAGTGGGCAGAAAAATAATAGGTGTTCACTAGGTGACCTCTCATTACTTCTGCTTTTAGAATAGAAAAGGGAGGTAGAGTGCTTTCTTAATACATAAACACCTGAACAAATGCATAGTCATTCAAATTTTAGCCTTTACCCCTTTCCACTTTTGGTACTGTGTGCAAACTCAGAGTGTAGAGTGTAGAAATCTTTGACATCTTTTGAAGTTCTTTGAAGCTTCCATTTGGTGATATTCTTGAAGTGGCATGACACCCAAGGCCTTTTGTACCCTCTTAGTTCAGCTCTGACTGGCTTTGTGCTTCTAGTATTCAATGCTTTTCTTGCCATCAGTGTTTACATCTTCTTTTTAGCAGCAGTTTATGGTAAGAGTGATATAAAGTCATTCTTTTATTCTCTGAACATTAATTGCCTACTGACTGTGTGCAGGCACTTTGCTAGGTGTTTGGGATACAATGATGAGTCAGACACATTTCCTGTTCACAGTAAGTTTATAATAATAGTAAAATGGGGTCTCCTTACTCTCTGTTACTATTTCAAGGTAATTTTTAATCTACATTTTGTAATTTAAAAAGTACCACTTAGCTATACTGTTTGATATCTTTTTTGTTTTGATTCTTTTTCTCTTCATTAATCAACATATAATTTCTAATTTACATATCACGATTTTTTTGAAAAGTTTTTAATGTTCTTATTCCCTATAGCTGCTGAGACAAGTTAAATAAATAAATAAATTTGGTGGCTTAAAAACAACACAAATTATCTAGAAGTCTGAGATCTAAACAGTCTTTTTGGGCTAACATCAAGGCATCAGCAAGCCTGCATTCCTCTGGAGGCTCTTGGGATGGCATCCCTTGCCTTTCAGCTTTCAGAGACTGCCTGCATTCTGTAGGTTGTGGCCCGTCTTCTTTATCATAGTCCCCAGTGGTTTGCTGAGTTTTTTCATAATGTGTCTCTGACAGTTTTCTTATGTTCTGTCTCTTCTAACTATCCTGTTCCTGTTTTTGACTTACAAGTATCTTTGTGAATACATTGGGTCCACCCAGATAATCCAGCATAATCTCCCCATTGTGAGATCCTCAATTATGTGACATCTGCAGAGAGTTTCTTTTGCCATGAAAGATTTCTTACAGTTTCTGGGAATTAGGGCATAGATATTTTTAGAAGCCGTTATTCGCCCTATCATTCCTCTGTTTGTACATTTGTTGTATTTGCCTGACAAAACTGAATCTTCTATAAATCAATTGTTTTCTCTTTCCATGTATGTGCTATTAAAGGGAGTTAAGAGTGAATTGATAATAATAATAGACATTGATGATTAATCTTAACTGGAACTTTCATAGCCAGACTGTTTTTTTTTTTTTTTTTTTGTCAGATACTTCTATTTTTCCACTATGTTTCAAACCTTTGCTGTTTCCTCACACCTCTGCTAAGTCCTATCTTCTACATATGACTTTACTTTCTTACAGGAAAAATCTAATCTATTATGCAGAAAACTCCCTCATCTTCATGATATCATATGTGCCTGTGTTAGGTTTTTTAATAGTACAGTACTGAGAAAGGTACAATATTTAAAGCGTGTAGTTTAATAAGCTTTGAAAAATACTGTCTGTGTGAAAGTACTACTAAAAATCAAGATTCAGAACATCAGAACAAGATTCATTATAGCTAAGGGTTTTCTTATGTTTTACAACCCTGAGTCTAGGCAACCACTGTTTCTTTTTCTCTCATTGTAGATTAGTTCACATTTTCTAGAATTTAATTTAAATTTGATTATATAATGTGTGTTCTCTTTTGTACCTGGATTTTTTTCTTTCAATATAGTGGGTTGTGTTCACATTTTTATGTGTGTTTCATTTCTTTTTTATTATTATTAGTATCTCATTGTGTGGGTGTATCACAATTTGTTCACCCATTTACTTATTGATGGACATTTTGGTGGTTTTTTGAGATTTTGGTCATTGCAAATAAAGCTGCTATGAAATCTCATGTACTAATCTTAGTGTGAACGTATATTTTCGTTTTGCTTGGGTGAATACCTAGAAGTAGGTGGTGTTTCTTTTGGGGGATTTTCCATAAGGATTCATGAGACTCAAAAGCATTTTATATTTGTGACCAAAATTTACGATAACAAAAGATAAAAAAAAGTAAGCATCAGGAAAAAGATACGTATTAGTGGTGTTCAAGGAGTTATGGCAAACTTCCTAGGTTTTCCTTGTCTCAGCAGGAAACTACAGAGAAAGTGTGGATGGAATATTTCTTCCTAGTTAAGTCTTAAGGACTGTGGCTTTTTTGTGGATCTGGTCACATAAACATTTATCCTGCTAAACATTTAACAGTGACAATTGAAACCAGGTATATGTTATCAATCTCAGTGTTTGTGCAAAGCAGTCTCATAAGCCAGGAGCCATGTTCCATTGCTTCACGTGTTTATAACAAAATCATTAATCATTACCACAAAGGAAACTCTGAATTCCACACTTTCAGAGATTGACTAAGGGGCAATTAAATTTTCCTTGGAAAAATACAAGGACTAGGGGCTGGAGATTTAGCTCAGCGGCATAAGCTCCTGCCTTGCAAGCAGGCAGTCGTGAGTTGGATCCCTGGTACCGATAAAAATGAAAAAGACAAAAAAAAAAAAAAAAAAAAAATACAAGGACTAAGGAGTCTTAACTATAGTGTTAGCTTTGTCTTCATAGGTGGCATGGTAAATGTGTGCTTTGTTTTTAAGAAACTGAAAAGCTTTTTCACCAAAGATTGTTTATAGTTCCATGTAATAATAAAACAAATTGCTTCATGTTTGCAAATACATAATATCTTTTTAAGTTTTTGTCACAATAATTAGTTAATAGAACTTTTTTTCTGTAGTTTTAGCTTACTTTTTTTCCTCTACTGACTCAAGACACAAATGTCTTCATGTATCTTTGACTTTGCATTTCTTCTTATTGTGGGATGTTTGTTCAGATTTTACCTTGGTGTGTGTGTGTGTGTGTGTGTCCTGGGGGGTTGAACCCAGGGCCTTTGCACTGAGCTATATCCTCAAACCTTATCTTAGGGTTGCACTGTCATTAATTTGCCCAGCCAGACTCCAAGTTTCATTCCTATCTCAGGCTCCCAGAGTCCTGAAATTATAGGTATATGTAACATGGTTTTGCCTCCTCTTTTCTTTTTTTTTTCTCTTCTCTCTCTTTTTTTTTTTTTTTTTTTTTTTTGGGTACCAGGGATTGAACTCATAACCTTGTGATTGCTGGACAGGCACTTATGCTGCTGAGCTAAATCCCTGGTCCTGCCACCTCTTTTAATAATCTTATTATTGAATAGTCAGAATTCTTTTTATATTCTAGATATGTATTTTCAAAAGAAATTTCTTCTGCTTTGTGACTTACTTTTTTCGTTATAGTACTTTTCAAAGTTTTTTTTCTTAACAATTCATATATTTCATGCCCTAAAAAAATCACTGTCTACCCTAAGATTGCAAAGATTACCTCCTGCAGAGTTCTAGAGATTTTATAAATATATCTAGTGTGTTTAAGTTCATGGTCTATTTCAAGTTAGTTTTGGTTCTAAGTGTTGATATTAACTTTATCCCACATTGGTATTAATTAATGTAACACCTTTTATTTAAAAAGCTTTATTTTTTCCATTGAATTACTTTAGCATTTTTGTAAATAATTACTTGACTGTATTTATTTGAGTAGTTTTTGAATTCTGTTTTGTATGGTTGATCTATGAGTCTGTCTTTATACTAATGCCATACTTTACCATACTTGCTTTATATAGTAATTGCTGAAATCAGGTAGTATCTTCTAACTTTGGTCTATTTTTCTGAAATTTCTTTAGCTACTTCTATAAATGTGGGTGTTAAATGTTACCCCAGAACTCATGTATTAAAGAATTGGTCCCCAGGGTGGTACTGTTGGGAGGTGGTAAAATCATTAACAGGTGAGGTTATAATGGTAGGTTCTTAGATCATAGGGAATATATCTTTAAAGGGAATTGTAGGTCTATAGTACTTCCTTCCTGACTGTGGGGTAAGAGCTTTTATTGTGCCACATGCTTCTGTTGTGATGTACTAACTCACCATAGATCTAAAAGCATGGGCCAGTTCATTGTGGACTAGAACTTTCCAGACCTTTTGTTTTGATAAGTTGATTATCTCAGGTATTTTTATAACAGTGGAGGCAGACTTAAATAGCTACTTTAGGTACTTTACATTTCTGTGTAAATCATAGGATCACCTTGTCAGTTTTCTTTTTCTTTCTTTCTTTCTTTCTTTCTTTCTTTCTTTCTTTCTTTTTTTAGAAAAATCTCTATTTTTGGGGGCATTGCATTGAATCTATTAAGTTTAGAGAGAATTGTCATTTTAATGTTATGGAATCTTCCAGTCCATGAACATGATGTATCTTTTCATTTATTTAGGCCTTCTTTATAGCCATTTCTTTCTTTGTTTCTTTCTTTCATTTTTGTTCTTGTTTTCAGTGTGTAAGGCTTGCAAAGTAATGCATTAGATTTATTCATATTTATTTTACACTTTTATATTATTATAAATGAAGTTTTAAAAAATTGTTTTCCGGTGATTAGAGTGCATGTGCAATTGTACCAAATACTTTACAGATATCCTATATACCGTCACCATTAGTAGTAACATCTTGTATAGCTTTAATGTACAGTATCATAACCAGGAAGTCAACATTGGTATAACCTACTGTCTTATTCAGATTTCATCAATTTATGTATCATTTATATGTATGTTTGTGTCCTCTTAATTCTATGTAATTTTATTACATCTATGACCATTAGTACAGTCAAGATTTATAGACTAGTTCCATCAGAGATCTCTTTTGCTACATCCTTATACAAAGATTCTTTATAACCAAAGCTATCTCCTTTCTTTCTCCCTTAGCCTCCCACAACACCTAAGTCTGTTCCCACCTCTATAATTTTACAATTTCAAGAATGCTAATCAAATGGAAATGTATTGTATTGAACTGTATACATCAATAATTGATTCCTTTGTAATGCTGAGTTAGCATTTTATAGTCTAAATGTACCACAGTTTAACCATTCACCCACTCTGGATTATTTCTAGTTTTTGATTAAGTCTATAATGAACATTCATAGGTGACTTTTTTTGTGAACATAAATTTTTATTTCTCTGGTTTACATGTCCAAGAGTACAATTACTGGATTATATTTTAGGCATATATTTAACTGTATAAGAAATTGCTGTACTTTTTTCCATCTTGCAGTTTTCCATGTTCTATGAATGCATGATTCAGTTTCTCTGCATCTTTGTCAGCATTTGTGGTTGTCAGTGGTTTTTTGTTTTTGTTCTCTTTGTTTTCCATTCTGATAGTTGTGTTGCTATATATCATTTTATTTGCATTTTCTAATGGTTAATACTACTGAAATTCTTTTCACGTGCTTCTCATGCCTGCTCTACCTTCTTTAGGATGTCCTTTGGTCTCTTTATTTGGAGTCTTTGTTTTTACTGTTGAATTTAAAAAATTTTTAATGTGTTCTGCCTACTGGTCTTTTGTTAGATATGTGGTTTGTAAATATTAAGTCAGTTTCTGGGACCTTAGTGCTATTATTTTTTAAATGATTATTTTCAGTTGTTCATTCCAAGTATGTGATTATACTACTTATAATATACAGACCTTGTGTCCTATAACTTTGCTAAATAAGCCAGTTATCTCTAGTAGGTTTTTGTTTTAAATTCCTTAAGATTATCTAACCCTTAGAGATATAAACACACTTCTTTTTTGAAAGTTGTTTCTTATAATGTCATTTTTTTCCTCTTTTTTTTTTTTTTTTTCTCTCAACATATTGTATTAGATAGGGTATCTAGTGCAATGTCAAGTTGAGTTAATAGAAGTAGATACATTTGCCTTGTTTGCAGTCTTAGGAGAGAGACTTTAAGTCTGTGGTCATGTTAGGTGTGGGTATTTAATAAATAAATAACCTCATCAAGTTGAGGAAATTCACCTCTGAATTTGTTTAGATTTTTTTATATCATGAATTAGCATCATATTTTTGTCAAATGCTTTTTTCTGTATTTATTTGTAGTATCGTATGGTTTTTAATCTATTACTTTGTTTGAATGGGGAAATATACTGATGCTTTTACAGCATTGTTCTTGGGTTAAATACCAGTTGGTCATGATGTATCACTCTTATATACTCTTAAATTTGTGTTGCTAATATTTGCTTGTTTTTAGTATCGCTGACAGATGTTTGAATTAACACATTATTAATGAATTATTCCCTTCCATCCCCAGCTCTTTATGACTGAAGGATGGAATTTTGAAACCAAATGTGTTTGGTACTTGAGATATCATTTATCTTAGGTTCTTTCTTTAATTGTTAGAACTTGAATTTGTGAAGATTTAGAAGTATCTTATAACAATGCTTTATATTTAGAGTAGTTGCTATCTTATGAGTGATATGCTTGGCACAAAAGAAAAATAGCTTAACTTCAACAAATTAATAAAAATTTCATTTTTAGCCTTTATTCATATTTATTGCCAAAGGAGCTTAGGGAAGCATGTGTCCATACTTAAAGTTTTCTTGGCATTACTGTTACCTGAAGAGAATGAAATTAAATGAGATGGTGGAAATTTTGGGCTTTTTTTTCCTAGTCTGAATTTCCATGTAAATCTCTGTATCTACTTTCAAAATAATTCAGAATATAATTCAACATTTGTAGTAGGTTATTATCTTAGTTACTTTCTTATTACTGGAGCATAATATCTGACACCCACAACTTAAACAAAGAGAGGTTTATTTTGGCTCATGTTTTTAGCTCAAAGTCACAGGCTTCAAGGCAGGAAGGTATTATAGAAGGGTTTTGGTAGAGAAAAGCTGCTCATATCATAGCATCCAGGAAACAGATGATGTAGCGTGGCGGTAGCGAAGGAAGTATGCCCTTCCAGATCGTGTTCCCAGGGGCGCCTCTTCTGATCAGGCGCTCCCTCTTTTTTTTTTTTAGGCAGTACCTCATAGCACATGTAGCTGTAAACTCCTATGATCCAATCACCTTCCCAAAGGCCCACTTTATGATCACATGAGGCTTTAGCGGCGTGTCTAGGTATAAATCATAACAGTTATTGAAACTTTATAACATGTGTAAAAAGGCATTAAATTAATACCCTAAAATATCATACTTAAGCAGTTAAGCTTTGTTGACTCTATTATTTTGGGGATAAAAGAGTGTTTCTGTTAAATTCTTTACCTGACCCTTTTCAGCCATTGTCAATTGGTAATGCTCTGTTACTTAAAAATGAAGTGTTATAGAAAGGATGTTTTATTAGAAATTGACTCAGTAGACTTAGATTCTTTGTTATGTGCCAATGCGAGAAGTTTACCTGTCAGTTCTTTATTTAAAATGGAAACTGATGATGATGGAA
Source organism: Cavia porcellus (assembly GCF_034190915.1). Classification (NCBI taxonomy): domain Eukaryota; kingdom Metazoa; phylum Chordata; class Mammalia; order Rodentia; family Caviidae; genus Cavia; species Cavia porcellus. The sequence continues at coordinate 25,183,568 of NW_026947487.1, read as the reverse complement.
AAGAATGTGAAATTGAAATATTTTGTTTTATATTTTAGTCTGAAAACTTGGAGAATACAGTAATTATACCAGATATCAAACTACATAGCAATCCTTCTGCTTTCAATATTTACTGTAATGTACGCCATTGCGTTCTGGAATGGCAGAAAAAGGAAACATCATTGGTGGCTGCATCTAAGAATTCTGTGCAGAGTGGAGAATCAGATAGTGATGAAGAAGAGGAATCCAAAGAGCCCCCAATCAAACTTCCAAAGGTAAGACCACTAAATCTTCTTTAGATGTATAACTTAGGGTTGGTTTGGTTATCGTATATTCAGTATATATGTGTGCCTGACATAACATACTTTTTGTAAAATTGTTCATTAAAAATAAGGGCTTATGAAGCCTGTATTCTGTTTCCCCTTGCCTAACAAAATCAAATGTGAACCAATCCAATTCTGTACCATTTGTATATCATTCCTTATTGCCAGAAGTATATGAGTTAATTGTTATAGAAACATATATTATAGTAAAGCAAGCTCTTCTGAATGTTCTGTTTAAGCTTTCGTGTATGTTTTTTTCGGTGTGGTAGGTATGGTGAATATTTCTAATAGATAAAAAGATGAAAATAGTTTAAAATGGCACCCATAGGTGAATCATGCATATTGGTTTTTTCCTAAATGTAGATATTTTAAAATGCTTCCTCTATTCTAAGTGATTTATATATTGTCTTTTTATGAAACAAATACCTTAAAACTGTATCTTGAAAATATATATGTGTTATGTGGAAATAGTAGAGTTATATATATATGTGTTATGTGGAAATCCATGTTCCTGATCTGATTTCTTTCACACATTTCATGAAAGTTGTTCCCAAGTGTGCCATTGTCTTTAACCATACTGACAGGTTTTTCTCACCTTATTTTCAGAAGATGACTTGTTTTCTGTTTAACAGAGTAATAATTTGTGAACTTCTACATTTTTATCTCCTGTCTCAGATAAATATCTTTCTTTCCTTTCTTTTCTCCTAAGGGTTTTAGCTACTCCTGCTCTACTAGTCTCTTCCTTTAGTCTAAAACAAATACATTTATCTTTTCCCTGTAAACCCCCCAAAATAGTCTCTAATTGTAATTCCTTATGTTTAGGTAGGAGAGGATGGGGGAGAAAAAGATACAATTGGGATGTAAGACTGCAGGATTTGTATAATGTGTTTTGGTAATAGTACCTTCCATTGTATATGTTGGTGAGTCACGCTGAACTATGTTAATGTATTAACTGTGTTACCTGTGTTTTCTTAAATTCACCTTTGAGAAGGAAAATAAAAGCCTAGAGTAATCTGTACAGATATGCAGATGTTGAGCAATACACTGTGGTACAAATTAAAAGATACTGTATAACTAATAACAACTAGTTCTTTAGTCTTTTTAAACCATCAAGATAAATGAACATTAAGGAAATAAAGAATCATTTCTTAACATTTTTCCAGCATGATTAACAGTTAAAGGGGATCTTTCAAAGAAAATTAAAATCCAAGTCGCAAATACTCAGTGTCTTGGTTCCTTTTCTCTCCTTGTGCGGATGAAATACCTAATACCCAAAATTAAGCAAGGAAAGGTTTATTTAGCTCACTGTTTGTGGAGGTTTCAGTTCATAGTCAGCTAGCTCTAAGGCAGAGTGGCATGGCTTGAGGGGTAGCATTTCAAGGCAGCAGCCAGCAAAAGCAGCAGGAACCAAAGGGGGACAGAACAAGCCTTTTCCTCCCTTACATTATATGCAGAACACCCTTCTCGACACGCCCAGGGGCAGAAGTAGCACTCAAAAAATATCTGTGCCCTCCTTTTGCAAAGTAAGGATCCAGGCTCCCTGATGAGTTTCTTAGTTAACACAACGACATAGTGTGTATCAACCATGACACTCAGTTTTCTGTCATTAACTGAATTATCTAGAAATAGGTATAGTGGTTAAGAATATGGGTTTTGGAGCCAATTTCCTTGGTTTCAAATGTTAAAAATTAAAATACTGTGTGAACCCATAGAGGAAAAATTAGAAAAACAATATCATTCATAGTAGTCTCAAACAAAACAAAACAAAACACGTAGGAATTAACCTAACCAAGGAAGTGAAAGACCTTTAAAATGAATACTCCAGTTCTCTAAGAAGGAGATTGAGTAGGACATCAGAAAATGAAATGATATTCCCTGTTCCTGGAGAGACAGATGCAGTATCATGAAAATAGCTATACACCCAAAACAGATACATAGATTTAATGCAATCCCAGTTATATACCAACAGCATTCCTCAAACAACTGTTAAAAATCATCCTAAAATTCATATGAAGCAGCATCTTTTATAGAACAAGGAAAGCAGTTCTAAAATTCATATGGAACAGTAACAGATCCAAATGCAATTAGCAAAAGCAATTCTGATCTATAAGATCTATAAGCAGGAGGCATAACAATCCCAGATTTGAAATTCTATTTCAAAGCTACAGTGATAAAAACAGTATGGTATTGGCACAAAAACAGACATGTAGATCACTGAAATAGAATAGAAACCCATTGTCATCTGATCTTTGACAAAAGTGTATGCTTGAGGAAAGATAGTCTCTTTAACACATAGAACTGGGAAAACTGGTTACATATATGCAGAAGATTATCTGTCATCATGTACCAGCAAAAAATTAAAAGCACTAAAATAGAAACAACCTGTTGGAAGGTAAAATAGGTAAAACTTTTGAAGACATAGTCACGAGTAAGTATTTTCTAAATAGAACTCCAGTTGCAAGATGAGGAAGTCTCTGTCAGAATCATTGTGGTCAAACTTAATACAGAGGTCTCACCAGCCCTCTGTGCCTTGGCAGCCTGACTGAGTTGGCTATTTGTTATTAAACTTTAAATTCACCAGAGAGACAATTCAGGAACCTGTTCATGAAGCAGGCTTACTGTTTCTGGCAAGGTTCATAATTTCATTATTACTGTAGGAAACATTTATATAAATGAACCCTAGCCAAAAAATGTCATCTGTGGGGAATATTCTTAACATTATGAAAAGTATTAATAGTAAACAGTCTTAAAGAATGACAGAAAGTAGTAGTTTCCCATTGCCTTGAGAAGAACTCCACATTTTGTACTTTAGGGATCTGTTTTCTGTAAGTTACGCAAGCAAGTGAAAATCTTAGTATGTTTTAACTTTCTAGTCCTTTCAGAAAAAGAAGCTGATATGTCAAGTGAAAAATTTTATTAATAGAGCTTATAAACTCTTAGCTGTTCTCAAGCCTTTTAGGATTTTAGTTGACTTTGCTAAAAACAATCCTATTAGGTATTTTGGTTTCTGAGTTGTATTTATATTCTTTAGGAACCTTAGAGATGATAATCAGAATTGCAGTTGGTTTTCCTGCAACTCATTTCACCCTATATTTTCTTGCCTTTTTTTTTTTAAAGCACTTAAATGAATGAGAAACTAAAGCAGTGTGTATTGTGTCCCCACCATGTTCCATGTGCTGGACTAGGCATGGGAGATGTTTCTTGTTTTTAAGGAGAGGACCTCAGGTTAGCTGGAAATGGAAACAAAAACAGTCAGTTATCCTATAATGTAATAAATGCTATAGTAGAGTTTTAGACTGGGTCCTCATTCATTTTCCCTATTAGATTATAAACTTAGAGAACAAGGTCTAGTTATATCTTCCTGTCTTTTATAGTGAGATGAACAAAATAAGTCCTTCAGGAGATATTTATTTAATGCATGAATTAATGTAAAAATCTCAACAACTGAGATATATCTTTAGCCCTAATTAGTCTTATTTTAACTTTTTTAAATTCTACAACTGATTAATACTTCCTGACAAGAGACCTTAAAATTCTGGCTGAGAAGTGGAACTTCATTTTTTACTGGTTTTATCAGCCTTCTGAAGATACATTCTTATACCAGTTGATTACAATTTTCTCTTAATAGTCTTTAATTATGGATTTATCTTTTTAGCTAAATTCAGTCAAATTCTTGGTTTCACTGAAGAATAGTATGAAGTAAAAATGCTGTTGATATATTTGGCTGAGTAGTTTTTATTTCTTTTCATAATCATTTTACAAGAAAAAGGGAGACATGTAAATAATAATGTGATTGTATCATTTTAGGAAGGAATAAGATGAAAGTTCCTTTTAAAGTTATATTTATTTACTTATTTTTGCTGTATGTTTTGTTATGTTTATGATTATGGTTAGCAGTTACCATGCTTAGTTTTATTTGAGTATACCAAATTAAACTTTGTAAATTAATTCAGTGTATTTCTTCTAAATAACTACAATTTACAGAAGTTTACTGTTATAAATTTTTTATGGCTTATTTTGGCTTCATTATACTAAAACTGCCTTTTAAATAGTGCTTTAAATTTTGAGCCTCCTTTGTAACAGATGGTGTTTGAAAATCTTTACATTAAACACTTTAAAATTTTTATGCATATATTTTTTGCTTTGCCTTTTAAACATTGTAATGAAATTTGATGTGTATGTAAGGAATACCATTTAGATTGTCTGGAAAGTGTTACTGGCATACGTGTTATAAAACATACTTTTTAAAAAATCTTAAATAGATTATTGAGGTTGGACTTTGTGAAGTATTTGAATTGATCAAGGAGACACGTTTTTCACATCCATCTCTGTGTCTGAGGAGTCTCCAAGCCCTGCTGAATGTGCTTCAGGGTCAGCAGCCAGAAGGCCTCCAGTCAGAGCCACCCGAGGTCCTAGGTAAGAACTAGTTCATAGAGTGATACCTTTAACATTGAATCTCTGATAAAGGAAACACAATAACCTGTGATACAGTCTATTTGGATACTGTCACAATTTGAGTTCAGACTATTTAAGTCCTGAAACAGCCTGGATGTAAATTTTCAGGTATTTTGCTGTTTCACTGTAGTTATAGTTCATGTACAGAAATTTCTTAATTATTGTGATGACGGAGGAAAAGACTACCTTTTAAGTAGTGCCAGAGATAAATCATTGTAGAAATGATTCCTAAATTTTAAAGTCGTCTTTAACTTACGTCATTCATTCAACCTTTGTCCTAAAGTGACTTTCATTTGTTATTCTGGATCCTTTAAAAAAGTAAGAAAAAAGAAAAATTGTGACAAATCCAGAGTAGTACAATTAGTTTCTAAAGGGGTGGGCATTTTGTATTTATCATACATCAAAATCTGTTTATATTATGCAGACAGCTTTTGACTTAATCTCCTTTCAATAAAAATGTTGATTTTTTTTTTTTGAAGTACATTTAAATTTTTGGATGCTTGTTTTTCATGCCATGAACACATACATAGTCCTATAAATGAGATGGGGACTTTTACTTAAAGAATATAAAGGAATAGAGATATAAATTGGAAGCATAATTTTTAGTTGGTTAATTGTTTTTCGTTAATACTAACTATGGGCTCCTAGTCTAGAATTACCTAGATCCTTCTGAAATGATAGGAAAATTCTCAGAAGTACTAGAACTGTGGTTCTCAAGAATTATCATGTATCTGTTATCTAGGCCTGCCTGTGAAATTTCTCATTCAGTAAATTTAACATGGTTCTTAAGAATGTTAATTTGAAAAAAAAAAAAAAAGAATGTTAATTTGTAATAAATTCATGGATCATCTTGATTTTGTTAGTTTGGAGACTACACTGTTGGTCTGTACTAGTGCTTGGTTCTTTTTTCTTTACTTGGCTGACAAGTTATTAGATACACAGGTAGAGAACCAAATTATATATTAGAGATTTTTTTTGGTCATATATAGTGATTTAGTTTTTCTGTTTGATTATTTTTGGTTTGTTTTAGTTGGGGAAGGGGTTGCTGACCATTAAAACAAGGTGAGAATTTTTTTAATTACAACAGCACCAGCTCCACACAGTTATTAAATGTTTTTACCAAGTAAAAACTGTCATAGGTTAAGAAGCAGATACCTTTTGGTTATTGTTATAGTAGCATCAGTAATCATATTAAAATGGTAATATGCTACTTGGTTTAACAGTATTTTACTGAAGATTTGCTATATTTGAGAATATTCTGTTGCTACCTGGCTGATTCAGAAGAATGCAGGCTTAGATAATTTGAAGTGAAGAAAGATTTTTTGTATTGTGTGTCAAATGTACTGAATGAGATATTCCACAGGTAGGCCCAGATAACACAGATGCAATCAAACTTGTATTGTTTGATTGACTTTGAAGACCTCTTTAAAAAGCTAGTAGTCTGAGGCATCTATTTAGAGGATAACAATGTGCAATATAGTGATGCAATATTGTGGATTTCATATTGTCTTGTTTTTGCCAGCATCATTCTCATTGTTTTGTTTTATTTCCTTAAAAAAAGAATATTCTGTTGGTTTTTTTAACTCTGATTTGTCACTTAGCAAATAATTAAAATATTTTAAATAACCATTAAAAACTGTATATTATATTTCTTTAACATGTTCCTGTCAACTAGTACCACCTGGAAGCACTGTCCCATGCTACCCGATGGGACAGTCATGCCCATAGTACCAGTGGTACAGAACCACCCAGCTTTGAGAAATACAAATGACGACCTGTTGTGAATGTGTTAAATACCATGCTAATCATTTCATTTCTCTTGGGTCTACCATTCTTATTTGTTTGTTCATTTTGAGACAGGGTCCAGGCTTATCTTGAACGCACTATGTAACCCATGCTGGGTTCAAACTCACTGCAGTCCTCCGTTCCTCTTGGGGTCTGCTGTTCTTTTGTCTTCTGTACACATTCCCTTGTATATGTTCTTTATGTCAGTACTCTTTCCTTTGTTCTTTTTAAAATGTTATTTTCTTGACATTAGCTTTTGAACTGCTGATATATGCTTTCATTTAATCATCTTTTTTCTGTTTATAATTTTAATTTTTTTAATTTGTTTATTTTCATTTTCTTGTGAGCTGTTTCAAATGCTGATACATGATTTTGGTTTGATTCCTATCTTTTCAGTGCTTACTTATGATCTTTTCACTTTGTTTTTTTCTGCATACAGATTTGCCATCACTTAATATTTTGATTTTGTTTAGCTTAAAGATGTAAGGAATAATTTGATACTTTAATATTAAACTTCTGGGGAAACTTGCCTCTGCTTTTTTTCCTTTGATCTAGAATCAAAATCCTGTTAGTTTCTCCACTAATTTGATTATTTTCATGTTATTCATAGCAGTGTATTTGTAACTATATATTAGCAACATTTTTGTAAAAATATATTAGAATATATCAACAATTCATTTTATATGAAGGGTCTTAATTAGTTTTTCTCATTGCTGACACAAAATACCTGGCATCCAAGGTTAAAGGAGGAAAAGTTTATTTAGCTCACAATTTGTAGAAATTTCAATCGATAATCTACTAGCTCCAGTACAGCATGGCACATGGCAGAGGGGCAAAAGTTCATAGTGGTGGAAGACAACAAAAACAGTGACAGAGACCTTGGGACATGCCTCTTTCTGTTCCTTATATTGTATCTACTCTTCTGGACACCATCAGTGGGCTGATCCAGCTATTGCCCATCCTTATTCCTAGCATTGAATCTTGAATCGGTCACAAACTAGATTCAGCCACCTCTGAAAAGCTCACTGCCCATAATAGCATGATGCTTCCAGGGGACATCCAAACACAAACCTTAACACCAGATGTTGTCTCCTTTGCAAATGTATTGACTTTCAAATCATCTGTTTTTAAAAAATTATATCTTTCTATTTATCTAACTTAAGGTTAGAATATATGGTCTCAAGTAATCACTTGACTGTAAAAGCCCCGGCAGGCTTATAATTCAATGGCATAACACCTGCCTTGCAAGCATGAAGTCATGAGTTTGATTCTCGGTGCCAAAAAGAAAAAAAAGAAAAGAAAAAAGAAAAAGAAATGTAAAAACTTCCTATATTTTGTACTAAGATCATATAATTACTATTGTTATGGAGTTAACCATCAGAAAGTTGAACACATATCCAGCCACAAGTGTGGTTAAATAGTGTGGAAGAAAGAAGAGGGAGTACTTAAGAGTTGTTAAAGAGGCTTCCCTGACATTTGATATTTGAAGAATAGGAAAGAGTGAACCAGGTTATAATGTGGCCTATAATGTGGCAGAGGGGACAGCATGTAGTAAGACTATGGTATAGGAAAGAAAATGTCTTAAAAATCATCTGGGTAGAATGTGGCTGGTGAAGAGAAGGAAGGACCTTGCACAAGAAAGAAAGGGAGGTAAGAATAAATGGGGCCTTGTAGGCCACGTTAAGAAGGTGGCTGCTAGTGGAAATTGAATAATTAGTAATTGATAGTTAATAATTGAAAGTAGAGACTTTCTTTTCTTACTTGCCAGTGTACCACAGCAAACTAGAGTAATTCCTGTATGTAAGGAGAATTCAGTAAATATTTGCTAAATAAGTAAAAGATGGAATACCTGAAGAATAACTGAAGAAGGAAGACGGACACATGTAAGAAAGATAAATCAGAGAATGGTAGAAAAGAGTGATAACTGAGAGGAAGGCAGAGTGAAGGGCAGATGGGAAAAAGACAGGTAAGAGAGGGGAAAGGGAGAAAGAAGAATTAACAAAGGAATAAGTAGGTTTTAAGTAAACAACTAGATTTTTGGCTTGAAATTTTCTCTTTTGGTATAAGCAGGCAAAAATAAATGGCAGGCGATACAAAGATGATGATAGAGAACACTGGCAAAATGATGAGTTAGAGTAAAATGGAGACATAATTAGGAAGCATGATAAATGGAACTTAATTTGGGAAGACGTAGAAAACGAGGGAATGGTGAGATCCACCTCATTTTCTGTGAGTTATGAGATAAAACACAAGTGGCCTTTCAATCAGAAAATTGTAGTAAATTAATTCTTTCCTTTTGGAGTCCTCTCACCTACCCTTTTCTTCTCTTTGTCTTTCTAAACTTTTAGTTCTTATTCTGACCTTTTTTTTTTCCCATCTCTGATTATTCATTCTTTTAAGAATTTTCAGTTTTCCTTTCGTACTGAGGAAACATGTACATGTCTATGGATGCAATGTTGGAGTTTTTCAGTGAATTTTGTGTGACTGCTGGTCACACAACTCTCATGTTTTCTTTTTCATCTTTTCCACATAATGGCTTTATGATTTAGTGAAAGTTTTAAAAACCTCTGTTTGTCTCGATTTCATTATCTATTAAGGAGTTACATTGTCTACCCTATTGACTTAAGACATTTTTCTAAGACATAAATGAATTATATTCCTCCACTGTAATTGTGAGCTGCTGTCATACTATGATGAAACAAGGCAATCTTACATTAAAAATTATAACTTTTCATGTATTCTCTTGCTGTTTTGTAGATTTAACATATTAAGCCTCCCAATCTAAAAATAAAAGTCTATTATTTGTTAGGATGGTTTCTTGAATGTGTGAATTCCTCCAAGTACATTATTTTGTATGACCTTAGCTCTCAGTTCTTTATTTACAAAAATAAGAGGTTGAAATAAATGTTCTCTAAGGCCCTTGTTATATAAATGTTTTAACTTATGGAGGAAAGAGTAACTGGAAAGAAATGAATGTATTGTAGGTACCTTGAGTTTTGTTTCTAGTAAGACAAAGTAGAGATAAAAATATGCATGCAATGTTCTGTTTATCAAATAAGTATAATTGAATCCTATTTTATCCACAGAGTCTCTCTTCCAGCTCCTTTTGGAAATCACTGTTCGAAGTACTGGGATGAATGACAGCACAGGACAGTCCCTGACAGCACTTTCCTGTGCTTGCCTCTTTAGTCTAGTGGCTTCTTGGGGAGAAACAGGAAGGACACTTCAGGCTATCTCTGCTATCCTCACCAACAATGGTAGCCATGCTTGCCAAACTATTCAGGTATTTTATATTTGAATATGTTTAGAAATTTATAAGATACCAAGCTTCAGGGCTGTCTCGTTTTTGTTTTGTTCCAGGGATTGAATCCAGGACTTCTTGTTGAGCTACATCCCAAGCTTTTCCTTATTTTTTATCTTTAGCACGGTCTTGCCAATCACTGAGTTACTCAGGCTGGGTTTGAATGTGTAGCCTTGCAGAGTGCTGGACTTACAGGTGTGGGCCACCATGCCCAGCCCTAACTGCAGTTTTGTTTTTTTGTTTTGTTTTGTTTTGTTCTTTGAGAAAGAGTTTACCATGTAGTTCAGGCTAGCCTTGAAGTCATTGTTTAGCTAAGGATGATCTCCAACTCAGCAGGCCTGCTGCCTTAGCCTGAATGCTGGGATTACAGGCATTTGCCACCACAGTTAGCTCCAAACTACAGTTTTACTCAACTTCCGTTAACCACTTAACAGTTTGAGTGTCACTATGTGGTGCATTTGTTTCTGTACTGACTATACTAAGCAAGCATTGCTGGGCAGTTATAATTTCAACCAATCGATTCTTATATTGAATAAATTTGATAAATTGTTTTTTATATTTCCTGTTATCTTACAAAATTGAACAAAAAGTATGCAAGTTTTGAATATCCTGTATTTAAAATAATTGGACTAGTAAGTGGTTAATAGGGTTTTGCAATTTTTTTCCATTCCTTATATAGTAATTTGATCTGTGCAAGGTTGATCTATAAATGATATACAGTATTTATATCAGTTAAACTACAATTGTTTAACTGTAGCAGTCAAGATAATAAAATAAATTTTGATAAACTTTAAATCTTTAGCCTGCTTTTTGTGTTAACATTATAGCCTTTTCTGTCTTTACATTATCTTGTTCTGTTCCCTTCCTATATCTCCCATCTTGTCCTGAATGTTCAAGTGTGAAATTCTTTCATAATCTTTCCCATTGATAGGCAAGGACATGTCATCAGTTGGCTCTATTTTGATTTGTTGATTGTGAGTTTTCATGAGTTGACTTGGTTTTGAGTTACTTTAACTATCTAACATTTCAAGTTTATAATAGCTGACCGTGGAATAAACTATTATTGTTAGTGGGGGGAGGTGTAACTGACCCTATAGATAAACTTGATTTATGTTTTTTGTTGTTGTTATTGTTTGTTTGTTTATTTTGAGACAGTCTCACTATGCAATTCAGGTTGGTCTTGGATTGTGTAGCCAAGACAGGCCCAAAACTCAGGGTGATCCTCCCCTCTCAACCTCCCAGGTGCTCTGATTACAGGCATGCACCACCAACACCCAGCTGATTTAACTCTTTTGACTGTGTTTTGAAGTAATAAAGAAGTTACAGTTTTAAAGCCAAGTCATCTCTTCTCTGGCCGCTTGTGCAACCTAAAGAACAAATGGAAATTTATTTAATTATTATTATCAGGCCAAAAACAGCAAAAGGAGTATATTGGTCATTTTCTGTGACTTACTCAATTTTGAGCTCTTCTTGTCAGACATAAATGATCCCTTATTCCAGTTTTGTATTCCTCCTTTTTTTCCTCTTTCTACTCTGCTTGGAATCCTTTTGTTCTTTTTAGGTTCTTAATTCTTTTTTAGTTCTTCTAATCCAGTGGTTTTCAAGCTATATTTTGTAGACAGGCTTTGAGGTCTGCAGATGTTTAATTTAAATATATGCTTAAATATACAAATAGTCTTTAAATTATAATAAAATAATTAACATTCAGATATTATACATCAAATTTTAATAGGATAGTGACTACATATATGTGAACTTACTAGGCTTCCATGTTGTTTAATTTTTATAGACTTAGTAATGATAAAAGAACCCATAGCAGGAGTGCATAAAGTAAGTTCATGGATAGTTCTCCCAGAGGATGTAAGGTGAAATTGAAATAATGACTTGAAGTCAGCCACTCTAGAGGAAGTATCAGTGTTGGTAGTGTGAAGAGAGACTATTCTGTTTTGCTAGAGTGTGGAGGGGAGAGAAATAAGAGAAATGTTTGAAGGCTTAGGAGAGTTTGGTTATAACCCAGAAAACTGGAAGATAACAGTGATGATTCTTAGATGCATATCTATCTGAATTAGTATTGTGTGTAACTGTTATACAAAACTATTAAATCCCTTAAATCATGCTGAGGTACTCTTATTTATTTATTTATTTATTTTGGTACTCTATTACTGTACCTCCAATTCCACCCAAAACACTGTATTGAAGCTATTATCTTATGGCTTACAGTGTTTGATCTCTATCTACCAACTTCATTTCACAGGGCTCTGTTACCCTGATTATAGATTGAGAAAAGTTTTCTCAAACAATAGTAATTCATAACTTTTCAAATTTATGGGTCCCCTGGATATGCATTATCTGTCTTCTCCAGAAAGCTTAGCAGAAAGTTTAAAGCAGAGGGAAATGGTAGCACTGTGAAGTGATTTGTTGAAGGAGACTAAAATCTTTTTTTGAAGGGTGAATTCCAGGCATCAAAGACCTTACATAGAAAGTACTATTGCATTTGAGCTCAGCAGCTAATTAACAAAAAAATAGCAGAAAAAAGGTACCATAATTGAGAGTTTGTAGAAACAAATACAGCATAATCAATCTGGCAAGTCTTTTAAGCACTTAAATTTTTTGACATACATTTTAATATAACTAAAATAATAGAAAATATCTAACAATTGAGAATACAAAGAGTAATAAGATTAGCAGAATAACAAAACTGAACTTTTGGAATAAGAATCAAGTAATTACAATTATAAAAGTAAAGGACAGGTTAACTAGTTAGTAGTTTAGTTGAAGATAGAAATAGTGAACTGAAAGATAAAAGTAGAGAAAACTATCTAGAATGTAACACAGATGAAGAGGGAAAATATAAAAGATAAAATAAAAAACATAATTGTAGGGTGAGAAAGTCTGGTATTTTTATAATATGAGGTATTATAAGCAGTGATGGACTTGTGAAGATGGAGAACTTGAAATAATACCCAAGATAAATGACTTGGACTCCTCAGATTAAGCATGTTTATTATCCTTGAGATTTGCTTCTTATAACTAAGTGTTTAGTTGGTGCTTTTTGCTACTATACTAAACATGATCTTTCTGAATAATTTGTTTTCTTAGAAATGACATGATTGTAAAAAGTACCTTTATTTGGTCTGTTTAGTCTTTGGAATATTAAAAATGGTAATCTTTTTTTTTTTTTTTAATCTTTTGAATAGGTGCCAACAATACTGAATTCCCTGCAGAGAAGTGTACAGGCAGTTTTAGTAGGAAAAATTCAAATTCAGGACTGGTTTAGCAATGGGATAAAGAAAGCAGCTTTAATGCACAAATGGCCATTAAAAGAAGTTTCTGTTGATGAAGATGATCAGTGTCTACTTCAGAATGATGGATATTTCCTTTATCTGTTATGCAAGGATGGATTATACAAAATAGGCTCTGGATACAGTGGAACAGTTAGGGTAATGTGATTACTTACAGTTCTTAATCATAGATTTGTAATGACTGAATTCATATTGTTTCTTAATTTCATTGCAAAATGTACTATCCAATTTTGATGTAATCATTTTTCTTTAAAAAAATGATAAGTTGAAATATAAGCATTAAGTGTCTTATTAATTTATATTGTTTTTCATTGACAATTATGAAGCTGTTGCTAGATTAACTTTTGATATTTTACAGGGCCATATATATAATTCTACATCCCGCATCAGAAACCGAAAAGAAAAAAAGTCTTGGCTAGGGTACGCTCAGGTAGGAAAATACCATCAAAGACATATTTGTTAAGTCAGTAAATAATATTTGTTCTATTAAAACAGAAATAGTGTATTTTTCATAATATGACTGTAGTGATGTCATAGCACAGTGTAGAAAGCATTGGCTCAGAATTCCTAAGAGGTTCAGTTTCAGGGCAGGACTTGCTTCTTAGTAGCTGCGTGAATTTTTCGACTTAGTTAAATTGTTTGATCCTCTGTTACTTAGCTGTAAAAAGTGTGCCTCAGAGTGGAAATCAAAGGACCACTTACTTCATTAGCAAATCTAAATTGGGAATGAATATTTGATTTGAGGTCAAATAGGGCTTCTTATAACAAATTCTTCCATCTTAAGTCTAGATCCTGTACCTTTAGGGGTTTGGCCTGCCCAGTGGCTAGCCATGAGGATCATGGAGCGAATCACTGAAGAAAAAGAGTGCTAGACCTACTTTGCTTTCTTAATGCTATGATCTTATCCCGATTAACATAGACATGTGGTGTCAACCTCTTACAAGGTCAGCAGTCAGATGCATTTATTTCTCTTTCCATACAGAAGAATAAATAAAAGATGGACAAAGGGAATTATTTAGTTCCCTCTTGTCTCCTTACAGATAACACTTGAGTTCTCTTATGGAAAGTTTACAAATTTCCCTTAATGCTTTGCCTTACTGAGCTCATAGGATCTGTTATCAGTATGATAGAAGATATTTGAAAATGTTTTGGAAAACAAATTTATTATTGTTATGTGAAGAATAATCTGTTGTATCAGTTATTGTGAATATTTTGAAGTTAAACTCTAAGTATCAAATTAATAACTCTATCTTTTAAAACTTAACCTGGTTTAAAATGGCTTATGAAAATTTTATTTGCCAACTCGCTGCGTTTTATCTAACAAGTAATGCCATGAAAAATGTATTATTACCAATAGTCTCTTCCATAGTGTATCACTGCCCCCAAAACCACTAATCTGTTCAGTTTGAAACACTATCCTACATTTCAGATATTTTTCCTTAAAATAGTTTACAAAGAAATAATGATTATTTGTATTACCCAATTGTGAAGTGATGTAGTAGTCATTTTGAACAAAACTTTTGTACTGTTGTATTCCTGTTGGTGGATCTTGCATATCCACATGAGAATGTAATACGTTTAGTTGATTCTCAGGAGTGTATGTTTTTAACCTTTGATATCATTTAGACAACAATATTGATTAGTCTGCCTCAGATAACATAATATGGAGCAAAATTGCTGCTTTTGCTGCTCAATTTGGTAATGCAAATATATTTTTAACACAGGAAAATTTTTGTTAACAGGGTTATTTATTATATAGAGATGTGAATAACCACAGCATGACAGCCATAAGAATAAGCCCTGAAACACTGGAACAAGACGGTACTGTCATTTTACCAGGTATGTTTCAACTTGTTTCTTTACCTTCACAAATGATTTTTAGGAATATATGAATTAGGATGTTTAGATATATAAATATTGATTATCTAGGAGTAGTAATTGCTTACAAGTGGGTTTAAAAATCTTCATATAAACCTTTTATAGTATGTATCAAGCTAATACAAGAACATTTGACATCAGAATTTTAGCGTAATTCTAGCGTAATATACTATTTTCAGATTTTTTCCATATATGTGGCCTAATCCCTTACCTTTACCTTACCAGTTTTTTTCAGCTGCTGAAGTAGTACAGTTTTGTTGCTCATAATAAAACCACAACTTTAAAACTTCATATGGCTCAGTACAAAGAACCTCGTGGTTAATTTTCTTTTAATAGCTATGCATTTATGTTTTTCTCTTTATTTTAAAGAGCTTTTCTGACAGAGCTTAAAGTGGTCAGGAATATTTTAAAAATTTTATCATTTATAATTTTTAATAATGCTCTAATAAGGCACTTTGGACACAATTTATTTTTCACTAGTGCATATATAGTCATCACTCAGATCACTACTGTATAAATTCTGAGTCAGTAGGTCTCAAATTTTGTGAAGCATATGAAATGTGAAATGCATAAAATATGATCCATTGTAAGGTTTTGAATTTGCTTATACCTTTGATATTTTCTAAAGTTGTGAAGATTAAAATGTTAAATGTTTAATGTGTCAACAAATTCATGGAAGGATAGAGAATTAATTAGGTACTTGACCATGTGCAAGTGAGACCTACTTTTAAGGAAGGCATTAAGAAGGATAATTGCTCCCACACTTAGTTTTTAAAAGTTTTACAACTTCACTAACATTATCTGAACTTTGCAGTCTATGAAGTTATCGAAATTAATGTACAGATCCATGTTAAAATAGATGATATATTTCATGTCTATTTCCTAGAGAAGCTTTGAAAAATAGAGAACTTATCAGACTTTGTAAACACCATGATTTTCAGATGTCTATGGAAATATTTTAAACATCCTTTGTCTTTCATAAATTCTTTTGTCTCAATAATACTGTAAATGTATTTTAGTGATAAAGTATGCATAAGTTCCATATAAACATAATAAAAGTAATAGTTACTGTATAAAAGTCATGTGCATAAGTACACACTTGTAAAAAATGGTCATATGATACATGTTACTTTTTAAATTTACTCATTTTACTTAATATTCTGAGTATATTTCCAGGCTATTAAATAATATTTTATAATACCATTCTTATTTTATAGAATCTCTTTCATTGATTAATATGTTGGAATGGGAGCCTTCCAGATTTTTACTATATAACTTACACTTTAATTGTTCTGTCTTTGTACAAGTCATCTTAGAAAAATATCATAGAGGAAAAACTAAATTCACAAATTCCACCCTCCCCAAACAGGTGGCTACTAATATAGGGAATGTGTTTCTACCTTGGTCACTTAGAGAGATTGTAATTGAAAGAATGCTTTGAAGATTATTACCCAAAGCTGTTTTATTTATTTAGCTGTGATAAAAAAAAATGACCTGTTAATGTTATGTTCAGTTTAAATCCCTCTACAACATTTAATGTATGAAATTGCAATTTTTAACAATGTAAGTGTGGCTTTCTGTGTTTCATAAATTTGTGTTGTATTCATGGTGAAGATTGAACCAAACTTTGGGAGGATAGTCCGTATTGTGTGTCTTCTGAGCTTACAGATGTTGCTTGATATCTTCCTGAAGATACTGTCTTATAATATCACATGATGAATAAAGAAAGAATAAAGAGAAAATCTTGAAGACACACCAGGAAGACTCAGCCCTCAAGTTGAAGAAGGCTTTTATCATTTTCTCACTTGTTTGACTGGGACTACATTTTCTTCAATAGTACCTTTAGTTTTTCCTGCGTAGGGACAACTCTGCTCTATAGCTTACCCATCAAGAAGAGAAGTAAATTCCTAGGTTTATAGGTGATATTGAATGCCATGTTTAAAATTGACATAAATCAGGTAATTCTTTGAGCATAATGTTCCAATTTGTCTTATAGTCTAGTTTATGAAACAAAACCTAACCAAGTATGAATGAACTTAAAACATGCTTTCCCCTGATTATTGTCATTTTATCCTTTATATGTTGCCTGACCTTATTTATCCTTATGTCATTTACCCTCCATGTCTGGTGACAGGTTGCCTCATTTCATGAGGCTTTTTGCTGCTACTCTTGCGCCGCTTCACTCCGCACCTCTGCATTTATCTGAAATTATAATGAGTTTTTCTTCTTTGCTTTTTAGTTTAAAATCTTACTGCTTAGAGCTTGAGAAGCATCTTTCTTGCGCCTCTTTGTATTCTGTACAGTGGACTAGGAACTCTTTCTTTCGATTTCTCCTCTCTTTGATTACCAAGTCTCTTGGGCTACCAGTGGGCCTTGTCTCCCAGTTTCTATTTCCAGTTTGTGATCACTGAATTCTCTATTTGGTAAGGGTCTGCCTGTGTTTTGCATATTTATAATAAGGAAGTATGCTAGTATGAAGCTCCTGGGCAAAGATATAGAGTAATCCAGCTTATTTGGGTGGGCTCCATTACTGTATTCCAAAAAAAACAGAATATTATGGTTTTTTGCTCTAGGTGCAACTAGAAATGAAAAATACTTTTTTTGATATTGTGATTAATAGAGAGATTCATCCTAGTTCTCTGCAGTTTTGGGAAGTGTGTGTGCTCTTATACTTGCTTGCTGAACATTTATTTTTCCAAAAGGACACAATTTATACTTTGATGTTGATTTTGCTTGTAGATTTGTGTTACTTAGCAGCAATCACTAACACATGTTCCAGTGGTCCTTCTGTAATACTGGTATCCCTTGTTATAATTGAGCTTGTGAATTATTTTTATTAAAATATGTAGTATATTCTACAGAGATAAATGCAGTATTGACAAATTTATGGTAATTTAGCTAGGATCTTTAACTGTTTGAGACAAAAAGAAATAAGCATGGATTTGTACTCTGAAGGATGAATGTTGAAAAATTCTAAAACCTGAATATGCTAGGAATTACTAAGTGGGGAATTACAGATGGTTTTTGAATTTTACCTATTTTATAAAGCAAGGGATATCTGTAGTTGGACATCATAGAATACAGAAGCTTTAGGCTTATCTGTATTTCTCTGTGACACTAATGATTATATGTCTGAAGGTAAAGTGTTGCCTATATTGCATGTGATTGCATTGAAATGATTGTAATCAACATTATAGTTTGTTCATTGTGCATGTTTACTGTTAGACTATACTTAGTACTAATTCATTGTGAAATTAGGTGAACTTTTAGGTCTTTTATTATGGAAGATTTATAGGCACAATATGTGATATTATTAGTTGGATTATTTAGTTTCTGCTAATTTCTAATTTTTTGTTAAAAACCAGTCCTTTTGAGTTTAAATCTGTCCATATTGCGTGGAGAATTCTCATTCCTACTTCAACAGAGGAGTAAAGTCATTTTGTGCGTTGTTCATTTATATTGTAATATAATTACTTTTTCTTCCTTTTGCACAGATTGCCACACCGAAGGTCAAAATATTTTATTCACAGATGGAGAATATATTAACCAGATAGCTGCTTCAAGAGATGTAAGTACTATGTAATTTGGCATCAATAAATTCCTTTTGTTTGGTTTTTATTACATAAAAACCTTTAAAAGACTGACTTATGCAACATAATACTGTGGATATTTTATTTCTTTTAGGATGGTTTTGTTGTTAGAATATTTGCCACAAGTACTGAACCAGTGCTGCAGCAAGAATTACAACTTAAACTGGCCCGAAAATGTTTGCATGCCTGTGGCATCTCACTATTTGATCTGGAAAAAGACTTGCATATAATAAGTAAGATGGCAAAATAAATTTCTTTTCATGTGTTAACTTTCACATTCTTTATTCTTTAAAAAACTAACAGTTTAGCTTTTATTTTTATTTATTTTTAAATTTACTGTGAAATTGAGGTATACATAATGATCATATTTATCATAGGGAATTTGTACTTGTCTATGATATATCTTAGTTCTTTTTTTTTTCCCATTTCTTTCTTTGGTCTATTTATAAAGCTTTGTTTCCATTTATCCTTCTTTTCTCACATTTCCTCTTTTCTTTCTTCCTTTCCCCATCTCCTCCACTAATTCTTTTTCCTTTTGAACAATTTCTTCCTATTTCACAACCTCTGTTACACATTTTGATCCTTTTATACAGTTGTTTCTCACGCCAGAGAGAGTATTTGATATTTACACGTGTGTGTGATTTCACTTAAAAGAGTATGGCCTCAGAGTGCATCCATTTACCTAGAAATATCTCGTTTGTCCTTCTGTATGGCTGAATAGTATTTCAGTGTCTGAAAAACTACATCTTTATCCATTTATTGGTGATAGACATTTGGATTGTTTTAAAGATTTAGCTATTACAGACTGTGCTGCTATAAATATTGGTGTACATATGTCACCAAGATATGATACTTTTTATTCTTTTGGGAAGATATCAAGGAGAGAACTAGCTGAATCAAATAAGACCTCTGGTTCTAGTTTTTTGAGGAATCTCCACACTTGATTTCCACAGTGGTTATACTAGTCTATATTTGTACTACCAGTGGAAAAGGGTTCTTTTTTCCACAAGTCGCCCCAGCATTTGTTACTGCTTGATTTCTTGATAGTAGTCAGTCTTCCTGGTGTGAGATGGAATTTTATTACTGTTTTAATTTGCATTTCTCAAATGAACAGTGAAGTTGAACCTTTTTTCTTATATTTATTTGCTATTTCTACTTATTTATCTGAAACATGTCAGTTCATTTCAGATGCCTATTTTTGGATTGGGTCTTTAAATTTGAGGGGGGGGTCCTGATTTTTAAATTCTTTATATGATTTAGATATTAGTACTTTGTATGAGGGACAGCTGGCTAAAATTTTTTCATACTCTGGGTTGTTATTTCATTTTTTTGGTGATATCTTTTGCTGTGTAAAAAACTTTTTAATGGAATGATATCCCAGTTGTTCATCCTGTGTAATATTTTGTTCAAGAAATCTTTGCCTATGCCTACATCCTTAAAGAGTTCTACCTATTCTTTTTTCCAGCATCTTTAGTGTTTCTATTTTAATATGTAGATCTTTGTCCGTTTTGATTTTAGTTTAGTGTATGGTGAGAGACATGGGTTTAGTTTTAGTCTTCAGGTATTGACTGAAACCCTTTACTCTTGTATTTTGGATGTGTACATAGCATACTTTAATTGCCAAGCCCGCTAGTCGTCCTCCTTTTCTCATCTTCCTCTGGTTTTCCATGTTCTTTGATGGGTGTTGATGTATATGATGTATTTTGATCATATTTATGCCCCCTATTACCTGCCACCCCATCTCTTCATCCTGCCCCTTTTCCCTACTTGTTGTGTAATAATAGTTTCCCTTCTACTTTCTTGTCATCTTTTTTAGATTTCACACAGTGAAAACATATAGTATTTTTCTGAGTCTAGCTTATTTCACTTAACATGATGATTTCCAGATCAATCTATTTTTCTACTGAACCTTTAATTTTTATTTGAACAGATTTTCAAACTGCAATCTACAGGGTAGAATAACCCTGTAGATTATAAAAATAGTAATTGCTTTAACAAATTGATCAGCAATCTTTCATCTGACTGTAGAAATACAGCTAATCACAGAATATTTCTTGGACTTAAAATAGTTTGTCTTACAGTTTTGTGAAAGAAATTGGGATCACTTGTTCCTACAAGGGTCTCTTTTTATTTGCTATGTCACTCTAAGTTTAATTATGCTGTTGTTTAACTTGTGGGATTCTTCAGACAATTTTAAGTTTTTTATGGTTATCTAATGAAATTTGATAAATTTGCCATTAATGTTTTACTTTGCAAAATCTTAATTATATATGGTTTTATAATTCTTCCATAGGAAAATATATTTAATTGAGATTATAGATTTTTCAGTTTAAAAAGCTTCTAAACTATTTAGTAGTTTGTATAAGAATAATAAAATACACTATATATAAATTTATAATTAGTTGCTCATTAGTTTCACAGTTTGAAAATATATATATGGATTTGTGTATGGATATACATGTAAATATTCAAATTTGGGGAGAAACTATATAAAATGTCCTACTGTGGAAAGAAACATAGTACAGAAAATCCCAAATACTTTAACTGAAATATCTACGTGACATCATTAAAGCCTAAATGATCGTAACTAGACAAACCTCCTCCAGCTTTATATTTAGTCATCTGTTATCTAGACGATATAGTTGTGAGAATCAAATGAGATGAAGTTGATAAGCACTGCAGTGCCTAGTACCAAATAGATACTCAATTAAAAAATTCCATTTATGTCCTAATTTAAGGAATATTACTGATATGGAAATTTTTATTTTTTGTCTTTCTTTGGAGTAATGTACCTATTCTTGATTTTGTTTTGTTTTGTTTTTGACTCAGGCACACAAAACATCTTGTCAGTTTTGAGTAATGTTAATTGAGTTAGTTTAAATTACTCAAAAGAGTATGTGTACGTAGAGTTAGTTACTCATAATGTTTACTCCCTTGTGTTATAGGTACAGGGTTTGATGAGGAGTCAGCAATTCTTGGTGCTGGACGAGAATTTGCACTAATGAAAACAGCAAATGGAAAGGTAAATGACTCTTATATTAACTTTGTCTGCTTTATGAGAGATTTGGTATAATTTGTTGATTAATTTATATAGTTTACATGTTTAGGCACTGTTTTTTGTGTAGTAAAAATAATATGTTAAAAATAGTATTATGAAACATTTGTGACATTTAAAACCCTAAAAGTGTATAAACTTTATAAAATGTATTCTTACAAGTATTTAATTAGGAATGTTGTATGTAATTTTTCAGTTATAGTCAATTGGTATTTTGTGCTTATTTTGATAAACAGAATATTCATTTGAATTTTCTATAAATACACAGAAGTACACTGAGTATAATTTGGGGAAAGTAGTAGCATGTGTAATAAGTTATATATTGTAGAGATCAATCTATAGAAATGAAAGGTTCTTTAGAGTTTAGGTTTTTATTATTTTTGTTTTTCAATGAAATATTGAGAGCTTTGTTTACTTGTGAAACATGGTGCGCAATTCCAAAGTCACTGTAATTCCTTTTTTCTTTTTTAATATATAAGATATATTACACTGGAAAATACCAGAGTCTTGGAATCAAGCAAGGTGGTCCTTCAGCAGGAAAATGGGTTGAGCTACCAATTACAAAATCTCCAAAGATAGTACATTTCTCAGTTGGGCACGATGGCTCACATGCCCTTTTAGTTGCAGAAGATGGAAGCATATTCTTTACAGGATCTGCTAGTAAAGGAGAAGATGGAGAGTCAAGTAAGTTTACTGATAGACTAGGCTTTTAGTAAAAATAATGTTGACTATTTTAACGTAAAACGTGTCAATCTTGGTGACATTAACCTCACCATCAGTTAATAGAAAATTTTAAATTGTGGAATATTCATTAAATGATGTGCTGCTTTAAAGAGATGTGTTTGCTGATTATCTTGAGTTACTATTTATCAATTTTTGTGCTACATGTACATGGCTATTCATCTGAGAATGTATGCTTGTTTTATTACATCATTGGGCATTATTGTAAAAACTTATTATTCCAATACATAATTTAGGAAGCTGAAAACTTTGAAAGAATATTATTAAGTTTTGTATAATAGTTTGACTATAGCTTACTGTTTTTGGTGCTTTTTTTTTTTTTTTTTTTGGTCTTTTTGAGACAGGGTCTTGCTGTGTAGTTCAGGCTGGCCTTGAGTTCTCTTTGTAGGCCAGGCTGGTCTCAAACTTGCAGCATTTGACCTTCCTCACCCTGCCACATACCTGGATTACAGGCATGCGCCAGCATCTCCAGAGTAGTCCTCTTTCTTTACTACAAAATCTTTGCTTATCAATGAAAAAAATGAAGTTATTTTTGTCTTACAGTTTTTTTTTTCCTGCCTAGAGTTCTCCTTAAAGTATCATTTTTCTCTTTATATAACTTCTCCTGTACTTTATACATTGTAGCACATTGGAGTAGCACCTTACAAGAATAAGGTTTTGAAGTCAGCACATAATGTAAATATTCCTTAAAATATCCATCAAGTATATTGCCATTATTCAAAAGCTTCTGCATAGCCTATTTTTCCTTTCAATATTTGGAGAATATTACTTTTCTTGATTTGAGCTACCAGGTAGTTCCTATACATATATGTATAGATGCTGTCATATTAAAGTAACTCCAGCACAGCAATATGTTTGTATTCTGAAAGGTGAAATGGGTTGATCAGACAAATAGTTGACTGATTTTTCCATCTTACTTATTTCATGGATCTAGTTTTAGAGATCAGAAGTTGCTCAGATCATCCACATTCAAATTTATTGATTCTTCTATGTGTACATCTCCCTTTTTTTTATAATATCTCATTGACATGGTAAAGTTGCTTAATAAATATATGTAGAATGATTGAGAAACTTACTTTATTTTCCAGGATGTAGCATACAAACAAGTGTGCTTCATAGCCTGAGAGAAAAGGAGAATATGTTTGTTGGTCTGTTGTCTGTCTGTCTGTATAGGAAAATTACATCCCATACAAGATATAGGAAGACATATGTTTGTATGTCTGAGTGTGTGTGTGTGTGTGTGTGTGTGTGTGTGTGTGTGTGTGTCTGCGTGCGTGCATGAGATAGGGGAATGAGTTCATGATGTAAAAAAGCAATCCAGAGATTGTGCCTGTGAAGTTTGATGTAGCTTTACTATTTAGAAGGAAAACTTGGCAGGAAATATTGACAGTGATAGCTTAAATGTTAATTGAATAGATAAGACTGGCAAATTGAATATTTTAATTGACATGTTGAAAATCCCAGGACTTTGTGAAAAATAAATGAATATGTAATACAAATACTGTGTTCTTTTTCCTTTGGACTTTATATACAAACTGTTATTACTCTCAATTGTATATAAGTGCCCTTAATGTGTATACTACTAATTTTTTTTTTTTTTAAGCAAAGAGCAGACGGCAGTCAAAACCATATAAGCCTAAAAAGATAATTAAAATGGAAGGGAAGATTGTTGTGTATACAGCCTGCAATAATGGAAGTAGTTCCGTTATATCCAAAGATGGAGAGCTATACATGTTTGGAAAAGATGCCATTTACTCTGATAGTTCAAGTAAGTTTAAAAAAAAATCATTTCATTTTTATGCAACGAATGGCAATATTAATCATTAGATGTTACAAAGGCATGTCTAGAAACTAACTTGTAGTATGCTGCTTCATGTGAGACATTCAGGAAATTTTTCTTCATATTTTGTCAGTATGGTCTGCATCTCTGGCTTCATGCACAGCTAATAATGGAGCTTGATGGCTTTCTCTGGAAAACTTTTCCTAGCTCAAGTCCTGATGTGGCATGTCCCTGGAGTCATAGTGCTGGTATCTTTTGGGAAATGATTTTTATAACAAAATCAACTTATGATTATTGAATTATTTGTCTCCCCCATTAAGTTATTACAGTGGGATTATCTCTCTTGCTACTATGGTATATCCTCAATGCGTAGAATAGGTCTGACATAATAGCTTTTCAAGAATTGTCAGGTAGCTTTGACTGAAACTAGAAATTTCAGAATTGAATAAGAGATATAGAACTAAATAAATGCTAGTCTCAAAAACTGCTATTTGTTTTCTAGATTTTAGCTATTAAAAATGTATATATTACATAAATCATCTTATGTGGGAGGATTTTCCATGAGATAAATTTATAAAGCCTTTGAATTTTGTTGTGAAAATGAAAGCAAAATTTAATGAAGTTTGATTGCAAGTTTAAGTGATCGTCTCATACAGGACAAATGACACACTATTTCTACTATTACTAAGCTATACCCAGATGATAACATGGACTGACTTGTGTTAATATTTGAATTCTCAGTTGGCTAAAACTATCAAAATGAATCTAACTTTTGGAGTAATGCACATATAGCTTAAAAATAATTTTCAGTGTAAGTGTTTCTTGCTAAAATTTTTTCAACTAGGGTTGAAATTTATGCATGTAC
Organism: Cavia porcellus; assembly: GCF_034190915.1. Classification (NCBI taxonomy): domain Eukaryota; kingdom Metazoa; phylum Chordata; class Mammalia; order Rodentia; family Caviidae; genus Cavia; species Cavia porcellus. The sequence continues at coordinate 25,158,514 of NW_026947487.1, read as the reverse complement.
TCAGCATATATTTTTCGCTATTGACAATATATAAGGCACATTGTATAAGGAGAAACTACAAGTATAGTTTCCTCCTATCTTCAGTATTTGGGAGACTGTTGGATATGGCAGAATTTAAATAGTCAAGAGGTATGGTATAGTGGTTACAGACATAGACCCAGACGTTAGCACCAGTGCTTTTTACTTGGTTAGCAGTTTACTTAATCTTTTAGAGCAGCAGCACGCAGCCTTTTGTTTGCCTGGGCTGCGCTGATAAAAGAGGAATTGTCTTGAGATGCATATAAGAGCTGCATATAAAATATACAATATGATTAATGATTTTGTTATTTTTATTATGGCATTAAAATGAAATAATGCAACAAACCCAAGCTTAAAAATTTAGTATGAAAATTTAGGCAGATTAAAATACAGGTACTATCATTAGTAATCACTACATTTTACCACTGAGTTGCAGAAGCACATAAAACATCTAGTACACATGCATGTGGGCTTCTTTCTTCTTCGTCTTTGTCTTCCTCTTCTTAGTCTTCTTCTCCTCCCTCTCCCTCCCCCTCTTCTCCCTCCTCCCCCTCTGCCCCCTCCTCCCCTCCTCCCCTCCCCCCTCCTCTTCCTCCTCCTCCTCCTCCTCCTCCTCCTCCTTTTTTTTGGTCAAATTCACCACCATGAGTTTGCCAGGCAGGCACTTATTCTGCTGAGCTAAATCCCTGGCCTGCATGTGGGTTTCTGTTTAGCTGTGTGTGGTGGGTATAGAAGATTGAGTTGGCACTTTCCTGATTCCTCCCCTAGAAAACATTTCTTCGTTATCTAGGCATACATATATATGCTTGTGTACTGAGTAAGCAAGTTAAGAAAGACAAAATCGTGTAATTTAAGTTTACAATCTAGTAAGACCACATTACTGTTTTGTGCCCTTTGCCATAAATAGGAGGGAGTTAGATATACTTGTTTTAAAGCTTTCTGATTTACTTCCTTTAAAGGGGGCTAGAGATAGTACCTTTAAAGGAGGGTAGAGATAGTGTAATTGTTACATAAGAATAGCCAGAGGTAAAGCTTCTTTGCATAGAGCCTTTGAACAAGTAAAGCATCAAGATGTGTTAGCTAGTACTGTCAATAAGAAATACTTTTGTTAAATATGTCTTTTCAAGTGAGCACAATTTTTAAGGTACGCTTAATAGATGTAAGAAAAGGGAAAGGCACCTTAAGGAAGCGATATTGTTGCTAAATATGTAAAATAGTTTTTCTGTGTGGATGGAAAATTGATGTCCTTTATAATTTTAAACAAGAACTTTATTTTTTTTAAAAAAATTTTGTTCTAACGATTATTAGAAAAATATTTAGTAATGTTGGATTTTTTTACTGTTGCTACTTGATAAGGTTAAATGTCCTGCAAATTTAAAGTTGATGCAGAAATATTAAGTAATATGTGTGGAACTTGAGTGTGACAAGTATTATGCAATAATATGTAAATAAGGGAACTTAAGAAAAATAGCTGTGTAGTAGATCACACAAGAAAACATTGTAGACAAAAATACTGCTCTGGAAAGTCTTACATGTTTCTACAAAAACTTTATTGCAGGATTCTGTGGGGATAGTTTTACTTTGCTTTTGTGGAAGCAGGTTAAAGCAGGTATTTTGTGGGCTTATTTCTATGCCCAAAATTTTGAGACCTGCTGGCCTTCTGAATACTGTTGAGAGGTGGTATTCTTTGGAGTAAGCACTTAGAAGTAAGCGTGAGATAATGTTACAATAAGGATTTATCCCAAGTTTAAATAACACGTTAAGATTTTTAAAACGGTGCTACAAAATTTAAATTTTTTATTTGGTGTTATCCTACCACTATTGGCTACCTACTTCATACTGTTTTGGTTAGTTATAATACCCCACAGATGAAAAGGTTTACATTGAAGTAGTTCTTACACTAGGCTCATAAGAGCTTTGTTGTTGTTTTTACCAAATTTGTGTCTTTCCTGTAGGTTTGGTAACTGATTTGAAGGGGCATTTTGTAACTCAGGTAGCTATGGGCAAAGCTCACACTTGTGTTTTAATGAAGAATGGAGAAGTTTGGACTTTTGGTGTAAATAATAAAGGACAGTGTGGACGAGACACTGGTGCCATGACTCAAGGAGGGAAAGGTAGGTGTATAATTTTTGGATATTAAAATTTGTGTAGTCTTTTAATTCGTTCATAGGACATAGTGAAGCGTATCAGTCTTTTCAGTGAGTGGCTTTTTGATTTTTTTACTTATAAATTAAGAACATGCCTGAATTTCTCATTTATTTGATATTTATTGCTAAAATGTATATTCCAGGAAAAACTGAAAATATTTAACATTTTAAGTTTCTGAGTTTGAGTTGCTGGGTTTCCTTTATGGTTTGTAAAAACTGAAAATATTTAACATTTTAAGTTTCTGAGTTTAAGTTGCTGGGTTTCCTTTATGGTTTGTAAAATACTGCATAAGATAATGATGCCTCTTCAAGTTTTTTTGACTGAATTATTCCAGAAAACTTAATTTTCCAAACTCTTTATTACTGGTAGGTTGCATTGTACCATGTCTTTCAGCTATTTTGGCACTAGCAAACTGGTAAATAATGTCTTCCTACTTAACATCTTGTACTATTTGTACTTTAATCTGTTTTTGCATCTAAGAATGATTCTTACAAATAACTGACCCTTTTTCAAGAAAGGTTTAAATTGTAGATGCACCTTCTTCATAGTGTCCTTGGTCCTTCCCTCAAGCTATTGAAGAGATAGGTCAGTTTATTCTTTGATTGCCTTGTTCTTATGGGGTTTTTTGGTTTCTTTGATTTGGAAATAATGTGTCTGCTTCATTTACTGTCATTCATTTCTAGCTGTTGTCATCTTGTCTGTACCCTTTATTCCAATTTCTAGCTTTCTGTTTTTAAATGTATGTGAGCTAGAAAAGAAAATACAATATACAAATATTATTAGAACTTAGCATCAGGCCATGCTTCAAGGACCAATGTTTTGTGGAATAAACTATATAAATTAACCAAGTCATGTTTCTTTTGGTTCCTGCTTGGTGGCAAACTCATCTGGGTCTCAGTAAACTCATTTTTTAACTTTTTTGTCTTTACATGAGTATGTGTGTGTGTGTATTTAGAATATATCTTTTTAAAAAATTTATTTTAAAGAAATTAGATAAAAGAGACATAACAAAGCAGATGAACAGAACAATTTAAGCCACACAGTATTTCACAAGACAACCCAATACAAGTAGCTACAGTAATGTCTCTTTCCTTGAAATAGTTGAGCATACCTTCATACACAGTAGTATCAAACATAACAAAATAGTATAAAACCAGATCTTGGAAACAACCTAAGTGTCCAACAACTGAGGAATGGATAAAAAAGTTGTGGTTCTTTTATACAATGGAGTACTACTCAGCTATAAAGAATGATCACATTGAGATATTTATATGATGCAACTTGAGACCATACTCATAAGCAAAATAAATCAAACTCACATGTATAAATACCATATAGTTTCCCTAGTGTAAGACATGGTAAGAGTACATAAAAGAATGTATCATTTTTATAAGGACTATCTGAGTACATTGATTTTTAAAAAGACAAAAGAGCAAAAGAGAGAAAATGTATTATTTTACTATGGAAATAATTTATCTTCTTATTAAAGTGGTGAATCATAGTTTTGGATAGTGTTACTAGGGCAAAGAAAAGAATTAATGTTCCATACTATGTATTTCTATGCTATACATTATATATATTTCTAGAATATATATATATATATAATATATATAACATGCATATATATACTTCTATACTATAAATACATACATGTATTTCTGCACTATATATATTTTAACACTATTCAAGTTAAATTTTTATAAAAGACTTGAACCAAGCAAAATTGTTCATTCATTGTTGAGAAACTTTTATGAAAATTGGCATAATTTTGCATCTTTGTGTTGAATTCTTAGGGGACAGTCTTTAATAATCAAATAAGGATTTTTTTCTTAATAGAAATCCCATTTATTTTCTTAGTGGTGAATTTGAATGCAGCTAAGTAAAGCACATAAAATTAGTATAGATTGGCAAATGAGAGCATAAAGAGATTTTTAATTTTTTTTAAATAGGGAAAATACAGAAACAATAATGCAATTTAGTGTGCATCAACCATGTCTTGTGAAAGATTTATATTGGGAAAAGTTACAGATAATATTCACATGCCCTGTATTTCCATTGTAAGTGTTGTTATATTCCATTTTTGATAAGTATGCTTTCTGTCATATTCTTATAATTTTTTATTTGTTCTTGCATGTTTTGTATGTAGGATAGATAGTCTATATATAGATATGCATAAAAATGAAACTTTTTGTGCTAAGTATTAATGTTACTCAATTTTTTTCTACAAATTTTTGACACCTCCGTTTATTTGTGTGTTTCTAAATGATTTATGTTAATTGCTGTGTACTAAAGCGTTACCATGTATGTACTGCAGTTTATTTTCCTCTTGATAGATGTTTATTTTCAGTTTTGCATTTTAACAGATTTTGTTATCAAATCTTTTTCAGTATTTTTCTCTGTGAATTTCTGCTTTATGTGCCCAGGTTTGTGATGGACATTGCATAGAAGGTGTAGGTTAATGAGAATAACAGTTATTAAATGAGTAATGCATGTATATGTATAGGCAAGTGCTCAAAACATTTTACCCATTGTTTTTGTTATTAAAATAGTCACTCAGGTTAGAAATGTAGCTCAGTGGCACAAGCACCTACTTGGCAAGGGTGAGGTCATGAGTTCAATCCCTGGTTTGAAAAAAAATGTAAAAATAAAAATAAAAATAATTACTCAGGCTTCCTTCAGGGTTGCGTTACTCTAACTCTAGACAAAGTTGTCTGATGCTTTTTTATCTCATTTTCCAGCCTGCTTATTGAAGTGGCAAGATCGAAAGAGGCTTTATATATATTATTCATTTATTGATTGATTATACTTCTATTGAGTGTTAATTCTATATTAGGTGTATGTTATAGTTCTAAAAGATAAAGTTCACCGAGAATTAAGATATCAAATAAGTAATACATAGCCTTGCCTTTGAGGATCTTAAAACAAACAAAATAATTATTTTATTTCCAGAGAGTTTGCTGTCTTATAATGTGTGTTCCTTCATAGTTGTATTTTTACACTTTCATATGGTTATTTGACTAATATTTGTCATTCTTACTTGATTTAAACTTTGTAGTAGTTCATTAGTATAGTCTTCAGTACTTAAAAGTCTGCAAACTAATCTGGTATCTTATCTACTCTCTGGCCATTTTTTAATATGGTAGTACAAGCTAATAATGGATTTTACACTTTGTAAATTTTTATATGGTCACATATAAAAATATGTGACCATAGACTTAACATTGTTTATAATTCATCCCTTTACAAGAGGTTTGTTGACTCTTTTCCATAAAGCAATAAAATAATAGGTGCACAAATATAGCACAATTTTTAAAGTTCCATTTGAGATATAAACAAGCTTTGAGGAGATAGTACTGATTCCCTAGAAAGAGTAATAAGTACTTTCATAAGAAATGACTTTTGAGCTGAATTTTTGAAGGATAAAAAGAGTTTCTCTGGTAGACAAGATAGGGAAAAGCATCTTGTAAATGAGGAGTGAAAATGAGCACAGACCCTAAGCACAAATATGAAAAGACATAGGGTGTCTGAAAAGCAGAAAATTTAAGTTCAGGTGGAATATAATTTATACAGAAAAAATGAGGTTGAAGAAAACTGGGACCATGTTTGTCTACAATTCTTGCTTGGAAATTTTGTTCATGGAGATTCATGGGAGGTCTACAAATTTTGAAGTCATACACTGTATATTTGAATGCATGGACCAGAATCATGGAAAGAATTAATTAAATTTATGAGCTGAGATGCCACTGTTTATGTTTTAGAAAATTTATTTGTGAGTCTTAAGTTGTGGAGACCCTATATGCTTAGGAGGTTTTCTTTGGTCTGTTGAGTGAAGGTGTCTGTAGGGATGTTGGTAAAGAGGAATTAAAATCAAAATATATTTACAATTATGATAGATAATCAAGAAATGTGTTTGACTGTACTCTCTCCTATCTCTTTTCAGAAAGGAAATGGGGAAAGCATTTATTAGCAGTCCCTAAATTAAAATTTATTTTTGTTTATATTTTGCCTTGTTTTGTAAATCATTTGTATTATCCTTTATACTATTTTAAATTCTTAAATCTTGAGACACAGGAATAATTGAAATTACAAACTGATATGTTAAATAGGGTTTGGAGTTGAAAATATGGCGACAGCAATGGATGAAGACCTGGAAGAAGAGTTAGATGAAAAAGATGAGAAGTCCATGATGTGCCCTCCGGGCATGCACAAGTGGAAGCTGGAGCAGTGCATGGTGTGCACTGTGTGTGGTGACTGCACAGGCTATGGAGCCAGCTGTGTCAGCAGTGGGCGTCCAGACAGAGTCCCTGGAGGGTAAGTCAAGGCTTCCAACAGAGTAAATCCCTCTTCAAATTAACTGCAGACTATATTCTTGACTGTGTTGTTTCTTAAAGATAATTAGTATAGACTTACAATTCTTATAATTGTTTTCTTTTTGCACTAATATCTAACTTAGTTTTATTTTTGCCTTTCTTTTGATTCATTTTGTCTGTGGCTCTACCACCGTGACTGCACCTGATTTCGTCATTTGATTCATTTAAATCATGTTTAAAAACAAGTCATAAATTTCTCCAGATCTGAGAGTGTGACTTTGTGTTCTTTTTTGTAAGCTTATTTAATGCCAAATACCTGTTTTTATTGAGTATGAATTTTTTTTTACAGTGTTGCCAAATATGATATAGAATACTTGATTAGGCATATGTCATTTTCTTTTAAATTGAACTTACTGTTCACAATTTTAGGTATTTCTAGAATTGTATCATAACTGTTATATTTTTTTCTGTATCCTTTTATTACATTGTCTTTTCTTCAATGTTCTGTTTTACTATCAGTTTAAAGCTAATATGTGAGTTTGGCAGAGTAAGAATGCATCTGTATCTTCTTTCTAGATTGTTGGGAGAATTTTGAATTAAATTTTTATAGCTGATATAACATATGGGCATGTCCTTTGTCAGATCAGATTTCTAATAGTTGGCTGATTTGGGAGAATGAGGACATTTTATTGAGAAAATACAAGATTTTCTCCTGCATCTTTGACTTCAGTAATTTAGCAGGTTTTTTAATTAAGTACTTCATCTTAGATCTCTGGGTCAACTCTAATTTTATTTCTAGCTTTGTGCTTTGCCTATTAAACTTAGATCATGTATAATGGAATTTCTCTTTAAGGCTCGTGTATAAAATCAGTTCTTATTATATTGACTGGGCTGATCTTAAACTTCTAGTTTAAGCAGTTTTTCTGCCTCATAAGAAGCTACAACTACAGGGACTCACAACTATGCCTGGCATTATATATTTACAATAATTTTCTTTATTAAATTATTTTATTATATAATCTAACAATAAAAAATATTTTTACTCTCAGATTATATGCCACAGAGCTTTACATATGACTGTTTTGTATTTTGAAAACTTATTTCTAATTTAATTTGGATGCAGAAGGTCTTTGTTTTCAAAAACAATATTAGAACAGAAATGTATTCTCTTGGATCTGTCCCAAACTGTTTGCATTATAATTCAGTTTCTGTAGTTCCTTGAACCTGAACCATTGGTGTATATATATATCATAAACAGATTTTTAAAGTCTTTGATGCATCCTAAAAGTTATTATTTTTTTAATCCCTTTTCTCCAAACACGTAGTCAGTTTCCAATAATTTTTGTTGACCTTTACAGGTAATACCTAACCAAGTACAATAATTTCTTTGTTAATGAGGCAAAATGGATATGGATAAAGTTAAACTAGGGATATGTTAAGATGTTAAGGACTTTTATACATGACTTGAATTACTTTAAAATAACAACTTAGAGTAAATTTAAAATTACTATTTTAAGTAAATATTAAATTAAGTACTATTTTTAATTAAATACTAAAATACATATAATGTAAAAGTAACCATCTTAACCATTAACAGTTCATTGGTATTACTAAATATTTAATATTGTTAGATAGGTATCCCCATTGTCTATCTCCATATCTCTTTTCATCATGAAAAACTGAAACTGTAGTAATTAAACAGTAACTCCCTGTCCTTCTATGTCCTCAGTTCCTGGCAAACTACTATTCTACTTTCTGTCTTTTGTATTTTTATCTACTCTGAGTACCTCGTATAAGTAGAATCATACAGTTTTCATCTTTTTGTGGTTAGCATATTTTGCTTAATAATATAATGTTCTCAGGGTTTATTCCTTTTGTGACATGTAAGATCTCCTTGTTAAGGCTGTACAGTATCCCATAGTTTGCTTATCCTCAGGCCTTGGTACACACTTGAGTTGCTTTCACATTTTAGCTGTAGTGAGTAATGCTGCTGTGTACTTGCTTGGGCAGATATCTCTTAAAAGACCTCGCTGTACTTCTTTTGGGTATATACACAGAAATGGAATTGCTGGGCCATGTAGTAAATCTATTTTTAATCTTTCAAAATACACTGTTCTGTTTTTCATAGTGAATGTAGCATTTCACACAAGGATTTGTTTCTTCTATCTTCATCAATACCGCTATTTTCTGAATTTTTAAAAAAGTATCAATCTGATGAATGTGAGGTGGTATTTTATAGTTTTCACTTGGAGTTCTTGTGATAATTAATTATGTTGAACACATTTTTGCATGCTTTTTTGGCCATTTGTATATCTCTAGAGAATTGTCCATTAGATTGCCTATCCAATTTTTGAATTGGAATATTTTTTGTTGTGTTTTACGAGGTTGTGTATATTTTGGATATTGACTTCTTGTCAGATACATGGTTTACATATTATTTGTGTCTGAGTTGCCTTTTTTATTCTGTTTTACTATTTTTGATATTCAAAAGTTCTTTTTAAACTGTTTTTACAGTTAAAAAGTCTTCTTTTAATTTTTTTAAGTCTTCTTTTAAGTCTTTTAAGTCTTCTTTTAATTTTTTTATTTTTTTTACTCTTTTTATCAATAGTGGGGATTGAACTCACAACCACTTGCTTGCAGTCTAGGCAGGTGCTTATGCTGCTGAGCTAAATCCCCAGCCCTAGTTTTAAGTCTTAAATTGATTCTTTTTTTTTTTTTTTTTTGATGCTGGGGATCGAACTCACAACCTCGCCTTTGCCAAGCAGGGACTTAGGCCACTAAGCTAAACCCCGTCCCCTTTACATTGATTCTTGATCCATTTTGAATTAATTTTTATATATGGTATAGAGAAGGATCTAGTTTCATGCTCTTGCATGTGGATATCCATGTTTCCTACACGTTTATTGAAAAGAATATCCTTTCCTCATTGAATGATCTTGGTATCCTTGTCAAAAGATTGTTTGACCATATGTGTGAGAGTTTTTTACGGGCTCTCTGTTCCATTTCCTTGGTCTTTGAGACTAAACACCACTGTCACACTTTTCTTTTTGTTTTGTAGTACCGGGGATCAAATTTACAACCTTGATTGAGATTGCCAGGCAGGCATTTGTGCCCCTGAGCTAAATCCCCAGCCCCTCACTTTTGCTTATAGTAGCTTTTAGTGTACTTTGAAATCAGGATGTGTGAGTAATTTGTTGTTCTTTGTCAACATTGCTTGACTGTTTAGGATCTATAGGGATTTAGTATAATTTTTAGGGTAGATTTTTATATTTATTCAAGAAGTATAATAGAGCTTTTAATAGAAATTACATTGAATCTATAGATGCTTTGCATAGTAGTCACATTTTAACAATGTTAAGTCTTCTTCTTATTAATGAACATGGAATGTGTTTCCATTTATTTCTCTCTTTAATTTCTTCCAGCAATGTTTTACAGTCTTCATTGTACAAATCTTTCATTTCTTTAGGGTGAATTTTACTACTTTATTCTTTTTGATGTTATTTTAAATAGAATTTATTGTTATTTTCTTTACAGATTGTTCATTGTCAGTGTTAAGAAATGTAATTGATTTTTGTATGTTGTCTCCATTGCCTGTTGCTCCTACTCATTTTGTGCATTTGTGAAATCCAGCATTTTCTATATATGAGATGTTAATATTTGTGTACACAGTTACTTTTATTTCTTTTGAATTTGTATGCCTTTTATTTCTTTTTCTTGCCTAATTGCTCTACTTAGGCTTTCTAGTACTATGTGAAATAGAAATGGTCAGATTGGATGTCTTTCCCTTTGTGCTTGATCTTGGAGGAAAAGCTTTCAGCCTTTCATCATTGAGTATTATGTTCACTGTTTTTTGTATATGGCTGTAATTTTGTAGAGGTAGTTTACTTCTATTCTTACTTGAATGGGTTTGTAAAATCATGCAGTGATACTGAATTTTGTCAAATCCTTTTTTTGTATTGATTGAAATGATTATTTTTTTTTCCCGTTCATTCTGTGTTACATTGATTTTCTTGTGTTGCATTTCAGGAATGAATCATATCCTTTTAATAAGATTCTGAATTTTTTTGTTTGTTTGTTTGGTTTTTTTACATCAGGGTTCATAAAAGATATTGGTCTGTAGCATTTTTTTCTTTGTTTTTGTTTCACTTCCTTATATTGCCTTTTATTCACATTTGTTGTCAAGAATAATTCTGGCCCTACAGAATTGTATAGAATGAGTTAGGAGCTGTTCAAAATTAATGTCCATGGACAAATTCAATATGATATATTGTTGTATAGTTGTTATTGTATAGTAAGTGATCTTCCAAATTTTCAGGACTAGCTTTTAAAAGCTAGAAGTTTAACAAGGTACCTAATTATATTTCAGACTGCTGCCAAGTTGGAACTTTGTTCTTATACTTCTTTCTACAGATCTCCCTAACTACAGTATCAACAAAGCTGTAAAAATTTTCTTTTTCCTTTTTAGATTTTTGATAGTGTCTTGTTATGTGTTCATAACTGGCTTTGTTTACACTGTGTAACTCAGGATGGCCTCTAACTCTCTGTACTCCTCCTGCCTCAGCCTATGGAATGCTGGGATTAGAGGCATGTAACCATCACACTCGGCTTAAAATTTTTAAGGTCATATCCAACACATAATGTTAAAGGTATTGTGTCTACATCTGCAAATATGACTAAAGAAGTTCGTTCTTCAGTGACCCTCTAGTCAGTTTGGGAGTGTTCTTGTGTTTAATTTCTTTACAAACATATACCATATGGTTCACTCACAATTTATATGAAAGGCACAAAGAAGAAAAATAACAGTTAGTTAGACACAAAAGACAAAAACAGAAAATGATGGCATCTCCTGGTAAATAAAAATACTGCTTGTTTGCTAACTTCTGTCTGTTCCAGGATACTTAATGCTAAAGCTGATGGTGTTTCACTTAGAAAACATGTAAAAATCTATCTTTGTTAACAGTGGTTTTGAAAACAGCAAAATCTATTTGTGTTTTCTACTGAAATACACCAATTATGCTTATTAGGAGCTTAACGTAATCTTGTCTTTTACTTATTCATCAATTTATACCTTTTCTTGAAATGTGAAAAAGAAGTCATAGGACAGAAGTAAAGAAAAGATTATTGTGTTAAACCATGTTTTTTGTTGTTTAAACAGGATCTGTGGTTGTGGTTCAGGAGAATCTGGTTGTGCTGTATGTGGATGTTGCAAGGCTTGTGCGAGAGAGTTGGATGGACAGGAGGCAAGACAAAGAGGGATTCTTGATGCAGTGAAAGAAATGATACCTTTAGATCTTCTTTTAGGTAATTTATACTGAACATCTTGCCCTTGATACTGTATTTCTGATGGTTTAATCAATTTCTATTAGATGTCTATTAAAAATTAAGATAACAATATATGCAATATTATTCATTTGATTACTGGCCAAATGAAATTAATGGATGAGATTTTTTTTCTCTTTTAGGAATTATTGCATTAAAAATAATTTTTGTGTTAGGTAATGTTATTTCTTGCTTTTACTTTCTTGAATTTTGTGTAGTTACAGGTATGATATAATACAAGTCATTATTATTATTATTTTGATCAATAATCTAGCTGTCCCAGTACCTGGAGTTAATATTGAAGAACATCTTCAGTTACGGCAAGAAGAAAAACGGCAGCGTGTAATTAGAAGACACAGATTAGAAGAGGGAAGAGGTAAGATGTAGCTATAGAGAAAAAGGATAATAAAACCTTCTTATACTGAGATGAAAAATTAACAATAGGCTGATTTGATAAGTCATTAAGTTAGTAACACTGATGAATTATAACAATATTTAAGGCATTTATAATCGTGCCAGTAACACACATTTACTTAATTCTTAAGTCAACCATATTAAAAATTGTGCCATTTGCTAATCAGTATGTGTTAGTAATGACAAAAAGAAATAAAAATGCTAAAAATTTGTCATCCATCCAAACTTTGAACATATATATATTTGATATATAGGAAAATTACATGTATCTCTTAGAAAATACTGTATCATTTAAGTTTGGGATAGTTGTTACATATGAAAGTGAGACAGTTGCTTTTGTATTAATCATTTTTTTCATAATTTTATTAATATTATCTCTTTACTATCTGGGTTTTGCCTCCTTTGGGAGTACTACATTGCCAAGTGAACTTACTTATGAAATCCAACAGTTTATTGTTTTACTCAAAGTATAGCAAATATTTATAGTGACATTTAATTACTTGGAAGATGCTGTATATCTTGTTACTTTTTTTTCCTTCCTTTCTGAAAAAGCCATTCTTCTCTAGTTGTAATATATTTCAGCGTATTGGAAGTAAAGAGACACTAAATTATATATTATAGTTCAACAAAACTTGGTGATTACAAAATATTATTTTGTCATGTATTTTAAAAAGTTTCACAAGCTTTAAAAATGTTAATTATAAATTCTAAGTATTTAAAAGTTAAAAGCTTCCAGTAGTTAAATATTTAAAGGATTATATTATTTTATATGGTTTTTCAAATACAAACTTAGGTTCTGGTTAGTTGGTATGTATTTTATAATAAATTGTTTCCTCCATAGTCCGAAATAGGTGCTAATGCTAAAATGCAAGTACATCATTCAGATTTTTGGTGCACAAAAGTTTTGTCTCAGCTTCATATTTTTGTTGAACTTTTTCTCACCCTCTTTCATGATTTTTAAACATACATGTATTAAATTTTATTTTTTGATGAATTGGAATCTTTATTATAGTCCTCAATTGTAGCAGTTCTTTTATTGCACAGTACTGATACTAACTGAAATTTGTGCATTTGTAATCATGCCTTCTGTTTGTAGTCACCACAGTTATCACAGAATCATGTAAAGGTAGTACTTAATTCTCACACAGATGTTTCAGTTAACACAAAACTGTGCAACACAAACGCTGCCTGTTTATTTTATAAAAATATTTTAAAACAATCTTAATTATATCCCCATTTTTTAAAAGATCAAACTTCTGGCTGAGACAAGAGGAACAGAAGTTCAAGCATAGATCTTATGATCTTCTTGCCTCAGTCTCTGAAAGGGGTGGGATTAACAGGCCTATATCACCAGATACAGCAAGAAAACAAATTTTTATAAACAAAAATTAAATGTTCACAGACATACACCCATGCTTACATAACAAAATAAGTCAGTAAGTAATTTTTTTCCTGAAAATTTAGTTTATAGGTGGTTTTTATGTTCTTCTGAAATTCATTTTCTAAATATTTTCGAGAAAATATACTACTTTATACACAGAAGAGAGTAAGAGTTATGTTTTAAAATATAATTCGTTTCTTCTTCTTCTTCTTCTTCTTCTTCTTCTTCTTCTTCTTCTTCTTCTTCCTTCTTCTTCTTTCTTCTTTCTTCTTTCTTCTTTCTTCTTCTTCTGCTTTCTTCTTTTGTCTTTTTGAGACAGGGTCTCACAATGCAATTCAGGCTGGCCTTGGGCTCACTTTATAGCCCAGGCAGGTTTTGAACTCACAAATGATTCTCCTGCCTCATCCTCACAAGTGCTGGGATTATAGGAGCGTACCACCACACCTGGCTCAACTCATTGTTTCTTATAAAATAATACTTAAGATTATTTTACTTTACTTCGTGTTTTAAGAGGTATTTTTAATTGAATACAGGAATCCCTTTCAGGAACTCTGGTTTTATTAGTTGACAGTGGTTTTCAAAAAGAGCAATAAGTATCACTTAGGCATTTGTTGTAAGTATACTTTAGATCTGGAACTACGGGTGTAGGATCCAGCAAATTAGGCTTTAAAATTTCAGGTGATTTGGATGTCACAAAGTATAAGAACCAATGCTATAAGACATTGTTCACATTTGATTCTGTTGAAGTATAGCAGAATCAGTTAGGCTAGTGAATCACATGTCTGGATGATTTGACTTACAAAATGCAGTAGTCTAGAACTGTTCTGTTCTGTGCTGCAGAAAATTCTTAATTAGTTTTGTTTGCCCTGATGAGGAGTAGTAATGTCAAACTTTAATGTTCCAGCTCCCACACGTAATTATCATTTTTCTTCTTGGTTCTGCTTGGTACTTCCTTTTTAAAAAACAAAACTTGGTAATTACAGAATATTTTGCCATTTATTTTAAAAATTAGTAAGCTTTTAAAATATTAATTATAAGTTATAATTTTAAAGTTTGGGATTATATTAGTAATTATGTTCATTAGTAATTGGCTGTTAACTGTTAATACTGTGAATCCAATTATGTGAAATTTAACTTATTTCAGATTTCTCTAATACTATTTACCAAATTCTTGGTTTTTTTTTAAGTTGATAAGTATTTTAGGTCCAAGCACTTATATTGGTCAACTATTCCATTGCTGGAATTGAGTATCCAACTCTTATAATTTAAGGAGGAGAGGCTTAATTTCGCCCACAGTTTCACAAGGTTTAGTCCATAGTTGACTGGTACCAAGGAACAAACATCATGGTGAAAGGGTGTAGCAGAGGAAACCTCTTCTATTATGGTGGCTGGGAAGCAGAGTATGGGAACATGGGAGTAGTACCAGCAAGGAAGGGGCCAGGGACCAGTTATAGAACTTGAAGGCATGCCTCCATGATGCTGAGAGACTTAGAGAAGTATGCTTATCAGTCCCCTCCCAAGAGCAGCTCCCAAACCAATTACATTGACATTAAATTTAACTGTCACATTCCGTGCCTTTTCAGCTGATGCCCAAACACATACTTTAAACCATACTCAATATTTAAATAAAAATAAGGTCATAATTCCCCCTAACTTGATTTATTCGTGTACAATTGAAAACACTAATACCCTCTGCAAAGTCTCAACAGTTCCAGCATTGCTCAGAATTACAAGTAAAAGTCTGCTCTAAATTAAATCTACTCTGACACTCTGACCTATGAACCCCTGTAAATTAAAAAAAGCAATTAACATATCCTCAATATATACCTATACAAGGTAAACATTTTCATTCCAAAAGGGCAGGAGAGGGGGGAGAGGAAAGGATCAGATGAAAGGCCAAAATTCAGCAGAACAGACATTAAGTCCTATAGCCCCATGTTAGGCATCTCCTGGGCACATGGCGAGATAGGAGTTTAAGGTTTGGTCAGTTTCACTGCTATGGCCTTTCTTGTTACAGCCTGCACAGCTTCTTTCTTGGGCTGGCTTCACTTGCAGCCAGCAAATATTCCACTTTTCTGGCATATGTAACTTCCTGAGGTCTCCTTTGTACCTTTGGCTTTTTCCCCTAGCTTTAGACATCTGCCTTTTTAGGAGCCCTTGCCTGGCTTCCCAGGTCTTCTTTTGAAATTGGGTGGAAGCTTCATGATGTTACAGTTTTGGTGTTCCACATGCCCGAACAATAGTCATCACATGGATTTACTAAAGTTTGCTCCCATCTTGAGCAGTAGTGAAGCCCTTTGTTTTTCTTTGGCGGGGGTGGGGGGGGTGGGGGGGGTGTCTTTTTCTTTTTTTATTGGTACAGGGGATCGAACTTACAACCGCCTGCTTGCAAGGCAGGTGCTTATGCCACTGAGCTAAATCCCAACCTCAAGGCCCTTTGGACCGTGACTGCAGCAGCCTTCTGGTGCTTAGATGGCTGAGCTTGGCGAGATGAACCCTAGGGAACTAATTTTCCATGTGGTCCCTTTTGAGTAGCAGACCTAGGGGTTCTTCTCTAATGAAAAGCTTAGACTTTTGCACTCTTGAGCCTGCAACGTGTGAGGTCTTACTAATCTTGTGATGCCTGCAAGGTATTTGTATCACTTCAAAATGCGTAGTGTCTTTAAATGGTGTAGATCTCTCCAGCACCATATCTCATTTGGCCCTAATTTTACGTGGTTCATTTTGGGCCAGAATTTAAGGTTTTAAAGTATTTCTGTTGTGCCTTTTACTCCCAGTTGTTATTACACATCTGGTTAAAAGCAGCCAGCAGTAACCATTCATAACCAGAACACTAGGGTGCCTTGATATTTCCCTTACTAGATCAAGTACTCACCACCCTTAAATTCAGCCTGCAACAAAGTCTCATGACATGGGAGAAATGTAGGTAGATTCTTTGCCAGAGTTAATGTGTATAATTGTTTAATTCTCAGAAGAGCTCTCATTCTCTTTTAAACTTAATTAGTCTGGCCTCTGCTATTTGTATTCCTATACTATCCTGTTCTGAGCTCTGATCACAATCACCTATCAAGTTCTACTTACAACATTTGAGGGCTTCTCTGAATTCCTCCTGCAATCCAGTTCCAAAGGCTTTTGAACCAAATGGTCAAATATAATCACAGCAACAACCCTACTTCTCTAGTATTGCTAGAGAAAGCTTGCAGTATTGCTTAGGTTTCCTTTTGCTAAAACAAAAAAGCTAACACCAGCAACTTAAAGGAAGCGAGCTTTCCTATAGCTCATGGTAGGAGGGCATGGTAGAGCGTAATAACAGTTCATGGTGATTGGGAAGCAGAGCATGAAAATTGTGCCCAGGAGGAAGGGGACAGTGACCAGATGTAGAACCTCAAGACTTTCCCATGACTGAACCTGAGTGACTTTCCCATATATACCTAGAAGTGTACTTACTATTCCTTAGGTGGCTCTGAAGCTAATCAGTCTAACTAATGTCACTTAACTACTGTTTGTTTTACAAGCTCTTCAGTAATGGAATATGCTAGTTTAACTAAAAACAAAAACAAAAACAAAAAAACAACATTGTTATTATTGCTGTTTGATAAACTTGGAACTTCATCTATGATGTAACTTCTTTGTGTTATTAATATTCCAGGTGACATTTTTGTTAAATTTGGTTCTTTTAGGTATAACTAGTATTCCTTTATAGGTTTTAGTTCAGTTGTATTTATGGTAACTTTCAGTTTCTTAAATAGAGTTGATTGTTACTATCACTTCTCTGATAAATGATTGCTTGTTTGGAATTCTTAAGTAAAACTGATTCATCAGAAATAATGAGTGTTTATATCAAAGATATATTTAAAACCTTTATGTTCTGTTTTAGCCTTTTGTTGTGAAAGAAATAGCTCTCATAACATTGGCTAGTTTAGTTTAACACCTTTCATTTTCTTACTGAGTGTGAAATCAGAATTTCATAATTGCGAGCTTCAATGGGATGAGTTTTGGCTTGATGGGGACATATGCCTATGTACCAGGCATATTGCTTAATAGTGCTATCTTACTCTCAGTGGAGTCTCAACTGAATAAATTCTATAGTTAGCCAATAGGCTAACAGGATATGTTTTGAAATTCACCTTTAGATCCGTTACTGGCTTATTCACTTTTATTAGCTGTATTATGACCTTGTGAATTCAACTTCCATGATTATCAGTTTATGACAAAGGTACTCATTTAACTGGTACTGTTAATTTGAATTGTTGATATGTTGACAGTACCTAGCTTGTAGTAACCCTAGATATATGTTTGATAATGGTGATGCTGGTGAGCTATGTATTGGACTATTTTCTTTGAGCTTCTTTTGCATTGTTAACCTAACTTATTCTTACAATATTATAATACTTCTCATAAAACTTTGATTATTAAGATTCTGCACAATGTTCCAATAAAACAAATTTCACTCGTATCAAAAGAGTCAGTGTTCCACAGTTAAAAATAGAATTCAAAAGCAGATTAGAATATGAAAACATTTATCATAGTCTAATTCCAAGGTGATCAAGTCAATGTTGCTGTTACTTTTTAAACCCCTAAAACTGTTCTCTTTTATTTGGCAGATCAAATACAATATTAGGTGATATTCCAATGCCGCATAAAGTCTCTTTTACAACTAAAATGTCATGTGGAGCATTTACAACATAAAAAAACTGTATGATTATAATTCTTCATGCAAAGATACCTTGCTAGAATTTTGATGTAATCTCTTACAAGTTTTTTTTTTTACCTTTTATGTGGGTTTGCATGTGTGTGTGTGTGTGTGTGTGTGTGTAAGTGTGTGAGTATGTGTGGAACTGAGAATTGAACCAAGAACCTTTGCACTGAGCTACATTGACAGGCCATGTTATGTTATGTTACGTTACGTTACGTTACGTTACGTTACATTACGTTATGTTATGTTATGTTATGTTGAGACAGTCTTTAAGTTGCCCAGGCTTGACTCAAACTTCAGATTCTCGTCCCCCTGCCTCCCAGAGTTCTGAGATTGCAGGCCAGTACCACTGTGCCTAGGTTATACACGCTTTTATGCTTAGTTATATGATTTTGTACTGTGATACACATTAGGGCCTTTCCCCCTTTATTAATATGTTATAAAAACTTCTGTGCTTTATTATAATTCAATAATTAATGTAATGAAGTGTTTCCATAATCTACCTTAGCTCAATTACTACTTGTATTTATTTCATTGTTATCTTCTGGTCAAGTTTTATGCATTTCAAATTGTATTACTGACTCAATTTTGTTGTATATTTTTACAGTACATACATTTTTATGTTTCACTAAATTTTTTCAGTTTCTCATTTTCTTCATGGCCTAAATAAGGTTAATAGTCTAATGGTTGTATTTTTGTATTTATTCCATTGAGATACAGTATCTACACAAATGTAAAATTCTAGGCACATGTTTATTTTCATAAGTGGTATATAGTATTTATATATATGTTAGCTGTATCCTCTCCATCCTTTCCAGTAAAACATGAATGAAACTAGGTCAGTAAGTAACATCTTCCACATTCTACTTGGTGGCTACATGATATACTATCATATGGTTATACTACTGTTTCTGCAACCATTATTTTATTGATGAGTGTTCAGGTTATTTTTAGTTTTTGTGTGATTACTGTGCTAAATATTGAATTACAGCTTTGCATAGTGAAGCTTTTAGTTCTATAGTAGAACACCCTAGAAATAGAATATCTGAATCAAAGATTGTATATTTCAAATTTACAAACATTTCACATTGTTTTTAAATAGATATAGGAATTTATGTTCTCTAATGTGTAAATGTGTTTTTCTGTATTATCACTGTAGTTCTTTTTAATTTTTACAAAATGTTTAACAGTATTATCTCATTGTTAAATAGCCCCCCAACTTTTTATATAAATAAATTTTAATTTAATAGCTTAATATTATTTGATTGACTGGATTTTCATTAATTGTTCCTTAATTTTACTATAGTGATTAAGGTATAATTAATAGTAAATATCTTTGTGCTATAATAGTTTTAAAAATATTTCATAATTTTTCTTAGGATAAATTTGTATAAATTACTGGAGCAAATGAGTCTTAGAGTTATTATAGCAGAGGATAATAATTTTTAAAGCTTCAAAATGCATCGCTAGTAGCTTTCTGAAATCCTTGTCTTATTTGTACAGTCATTTATTCCATACTTTTTCTTACCTACCGTGGATGAGCTCTCAATAACCCAATGTCTGCATGTGAGCTTTTAGATATTAAATTAGATGGATTTATGCCTGTTTTATTTACTTCCTTCTCAATAAAATAAATAATAGGGGCTGGGGTTTTAGCTTAGCTGCATAAGCACCTGCCTGGCAAGTGCAAGGTTGTGAGTTCCACCTCCACCTCCGGTACCACAATAGCTAACTAACTAACTAACTAAATAAATAACACATTCTACTAATCAGACTTTTTATAGCTTTTGAATAGTCTTACTTTCCAGAATCACACTGTTGCCTTACTTTTCCCATTTTTTTCCTTCACCTGAATTACAACAAAAAGCCTTTTTAAAACTGGTATTATGGTCTGACCTTCTTCAAGCTTTTAGCCATCACTGTCCAGAGTGATCTTTCTACATAGCAGACCTGATTATAGTACTCAGCTTTCTTCTTTATTGTATGTTAGTTTTTGTAGTTTGTTTTAGTACCTCAAAACTCCCCTACATTTTCAGCCACTGTTTTGCTAGCTGCCCCTCTTCCCTTTTTTGATACTACTTACCATTGTTGTTTAGTCGTGCACGAACCCAGTTA
Source organism: Cavia porcellus (assembly GCF_034190915.1). Classification (NCBI taxonomy): domain Eukaryota; kingdom Metazoa; phylum Chordata; class Mammalia; order Rodentia; family Caviidae; genus Cavia; species Cavia porcellus. Next base: position 25,138,113 of record NW_026947487.1, on the reverse strand, counting down.
AACTATCTGCTTCTTAAGCAGCTATTCTTACATATTCTTTACCAAATGTAGAACAGTGTTGTGCCATAATTGAAATCTTGGTTTGTCTAATTGAAAACACTTCAGGGATTTTTCGTCACCGCTAGAATTGTTTTATTTTTTTCTGGGTTTTTGGGTATCCATTCCCCTAAAAAGTTTTCTACTTCTTTCTCCTCCATAACCTGTGCTTTATTCATGTCAATCCATTTGTTTTAAATATCAAAACTGTTTAATATTTTTGTGCTTTTATAAATCCTATTTAATTTGAATGTCTTCTTTTCCTTCTGTCATGTTAAAATGTTTTTTGCAGTCTTTGAAACTTCTCAGATTAACCCAAGTTGATTTGATCACTTTTCATCCTTCAAGACACAGTGTACACAGCCTTGATTTTTATTGCATTTATTGTGATATATTGCAGTTCTTTCTTTTTATTTCTATCTTCCCCAGTGGACTTGGTTCCACTGAGACCTGCTGAATAAAAGAACAAAAAATGTGGTGAATAAATGAATGCTTGTAAAAAATCATTTTAGTCTACCAAATACTATATTTTTGAGCCTTATCATGTTAATTTCTAATTGTGCTTGCCCATAGGCATTCTAGTTTATACCTTGAAAGATTTCAAAAAAATTGAATTTAATTAGAACTTAATTAATGGATATTGTGGGTATATTTTTATGAAGAGAACTATCTCAATGGGATCATAGAAATAAAGCAAGAGTAATACAATTTATTGTTTTTATTTTAATATTTATAATTATTGTGTACTTGGGATGGACTTTTTAAATTTATATTTTCTATTTTAATAAATCATTTGGAAAATAATACATCTAGATGAAATAAGACACGTTACTCCTTTTTACAACTTTATTTTCTTTTATAAATGAATTCAATTTATTTAACTGTAGCTTGAAAATGATTGGTACTGCATTACTGGAAAATATTAAATTCTTTTACTAACATTGAATCAGTGTATTTTTATTTACAGTTAACTACAGATTATATAATTTTTGTTTTTTCTTTGGATTGGTGCTAATCATATTTTTGGATATAGAAACAACATAGAAATACATTTCATGTACCATCTTATGTTTAATAAAATACTCCTTGTATTTAATCTTCTGTTTGCTAAATTTATTAGGGAATGATAGCTTCTGTTCATCCTGTCATTAGAAAAATTAATTAAAATGAAAATCAATTAGAGAAACATGAAAACAAACATGATTATTAAAAATGTTAGATATTTACATGCTTTCATAACTTTCTTTTCAAATACTGGTACTGCCACATTTAGAATACTTTGAAATTTGAATATGTTTTTGAAACTGCTAAAGCTCAAGGAAATTGTTCTGTACAAGAAAAACTAAAAACATTGTATAACTAATTTTTGAAGATGTGTTTTGTATGTTACATGTACTTAGTTGTGCTTCAGAAAGAAATAAAAGAAAGGTGGTTAATGTCAGTAAAATGTTGATTGGTTGTAAAGCTAAGGTTATCCTTGTTTTTTGTCTCTTGTCTCTTTGTGTCTCTCTGTCTCTCTCTCAACCACACCATGGAAATCACCTGGTTTTCATAATTTCTATCACGATATGTGGAATAATGACATTTTACCTTGGTTTTAGTAGCAAGATTGATGTAGATATTAAATCTGGAAGACCTTGTTAGCACTTACTGATTAATTTAAAAATCAGTGAGTTTTCATAGTTCAATAAAAAAGTTTCTTCAATGAGTATATGGTTTATTAAGTTTCAATATGTAAGACTGAAAAATGTGATATAACTGATTTGCTTTAATAGAACTTCTCGATTATCTGAGACTGTAAGTAACTACCTAATAATTTTATAAGTATAAAGATGAGATTTGTACTTTTTGAACTGTATTTAAGATACTAACTTTTATATGGAATGGTCAGTGGATTATGGTGAGAGGCAAAGGTTTGGAGTTGGGGATATTGGGAGAAAGATACAATGTCCAAAACAGTTAAGAATAAATTTCATGCATTTTAGTTAATTCTTTTTGTTCATTATAGTGTTTTCATTTTGTGAGCTTTCCTATGCACATACAAAATGTTTCTCCTCAGGCCCCCTTGTATTTGCTGGTCCTATTTTTATGAACAACCGAGAACAGGCTCTAGCCAGACTCAGATCCCATCCAGCACAGCTAAAGCATAAACGGGACAAGCACAAAGGTATTTGGTCTTCCTTATCAATTAGGTGGGATACTCTCCCAGTTTCTGCCCTTCGTCTGAATTTTGTCTCTGGGAAAATGCATAAACCTGATTCTTCTACTTTGCTTCTATCATTGTATAGCCTGAGGAGAAAGAAAATGTTGCAAGTGGTAGTTTGTCAGTGACTATTGTGCTTCTCATTTCATTTGGTTGTTGAATACATCTTTTTCATTTCTTTTGCATCTTTTCAAGGGAAGAGAAATGGGACTATATCATTATTTTCTATTTTTTATTCTTTATTTTCTATTGTTAGATGACTGTGATCTAACATTTTACAGTTCTTGTTTCCAAGTACTGTTTATGTTTCAAAATAAATAAACATTAAATGCAGTTCATAAAGTGATGACTGCCATTACATTTTCTACTGTTTTAGTATTAAGAAAAGTATTAAGTATTAAGTATTAAGAATATGCAAATATATAATATTGGAGAATTAAGTAGAGATAGATGTAAGCACGGTGTGAGTCACATACACCTACCAGCCCTTTGACTGTCAGAGGTCCTACTAAGTTTGTAAAAGACTATTCATTTTAATATTATTCTTTGAAATCTGGGTTCTGGGTTAACATTTGCTAATTTTTTAAAATCTGAATTCTGGTTAATGTCAGTTATTCCTAGGTAATGCTTATTTTTGTTATAATCTACAAATTATAAACAGCTAATATCAGGAAAATTTAATACAAAGAATTTTAAAATTTATTTATAAATTATGCCTTGAATCCTGCTGTGTGAACTAGGGATGCTTGATTAGTTAGTCCCACTTGCAGGTACTATTTTCTTAAAGGCCTAAAAAAAGCCCTGAAAAGTGGAGTAGAAAGTTTAAAAATATATATTCTGCATTTATGTACTTTATTATGTTGTGTCTTATTTTTTCCTTTGCTGCAAAACTTAATAATTGATTTTAAGAACTTTCATGTGTAATATATAGCCAACTTTATTTGCTTTCTTCAATCTGTTGGTTTGCCACTCGGTGAACACTCAAAACTTCTCTTTTTAGTAAAAGCACAAATAGAATTTAAAAATTAAAGTATATTCTGCAGAAATAAAAGTACGAATGTGTTATAATGTATTTATCCACAGTAAGATTTGTGATTGCTTTATTTACACTAACGTGTTCCAACAATATCATAAATATTGAATCTTAAGGACTAATGTAGAGTATACTATATAAATTATTTTAGTTATTGCCAAAGTCTCTGATCTCTTCAGATTTTCTTAGTATATTTTCCCTTCATTTACATGAAAGTCAAATTTTTCAAGTTTTTACCTGAGGTTAAATATTGACATTTCATGGAAGTTTTAGATGCTTGTATCTTATGGACAAGCATCTCTATTTTTATTAATGTAATGATAAATGAATGCATTTAAGACAGACCTTTTCCAATGTCATGTAATTATTAGCTATAAAACCTGTTAAATAGTAGCCTTATATGAATTTTATCTGCCACAAGGTTACTCTTTGCTGAATACAGCAAAGGATCAACCTCTTTGGAAGGTGCTACTTAGTAGTATTACAGGACTAGGGTTTTTGTTTTCTAATTTTAGTATAGGTTCTGCCAAAGTGAGCACACTATCTTTGTTTTCTGGTTGTATAGAATTAAATAGTTTCATCTCTATTCTGAAAATGCATATGTAATGTAAATGATACCAAATACCGCCCTGTTTACATAGAATATTAATTTACTACTCACTAATTCCTGTCCATACTCTTAACTCTTTACATTCTCTAGCTTGTCATTTATTTTTCTCTCCATTTAATACTCTTGTTATTTTCATAGTCTTATAATAACTCCCCTCTTATATTGTCTGCCAGTTGATACACTGAGAAGTTTATCATACTAATTGGTTTATTGTCTTAATTTTATTGTTGGTATGAATTACAAAGTGATAATGGTTAAATTTTTCTAGATTATAGATTTTGTGGGGGTGAAAACTGTGGGTTTTTGTTAAAGTTTCTTTTTTAAATTTTTTATTTTAATGTAATGCAAGTAGATATTAAAAATACCAAAAACTTCAGTGGTCAATATGCTGTGTAGCATCATCTTATAAGAATGACCAAAATGTTATTCACTTTGTTGAGACAAATAACTTCTAAGATGAAAAGTTGGAGAGCTACTGACTTAGAGGAATTCAGAGACATTTATAGAAGGGCAAATTTTGACTGGAGGCAAAATAGAATACTTAAGGCTGAATCATTAAGTAGAATTCCATGTAACAAATAGTAAGTTATTCTAAAATGTGATTTTAAATTGTATTTCAAACAGATACCTGTATTAATATTTGTTTCAGCCACACATTGCGTTATGTAGAATTCATTGTAATAAATCTAGTTAGGAACATCCGAGTGTGATTTTTTTTTTTTATATACCACATACCATATGTATGTATAGATACATACATTTATTTTAAATTCTTCATTTGCTGTGAATAATAATTAAAAACCCCATCACTATGCCTTTTATAGTATTTTTATCATGAATAATTGAGACATTTTTATATAGTTTATATAAACTTCAACAAAATTTTTCTAATAGAAGTTTGATCTCTAAATAATAAATACAAGTGTTTTAGTCATTATGGTTTTATTCAGTAAATTACTGGGCTTTTAAAAAATCTTCTTTCCCTGATGTTATTTTTTGGAACATGTATCTACATTTAGTTTCCAACTCAAGGGAGGGGATAAAGTACTAATTTCAAAGGTAAGAGCTGCTTACTAAATATCTAACACATTTGTATAAAGTGAAATATTTGAAATGTGTAAGTTAGTTTAATCTGGCAAACTCATGTGAACACAACTTTTTTAAAAATTCTAATCAGATTTGGTTTTAAGTGCACATTTTTGCTGACTTAGAGGAAATTGTGAATTTTTTTCACATCTGGTATCTTATGTAAACGTCTTTGGAAGATATGTATTCTTTTTTGTGTAAGTCTTTGTGTGTATTTAACTATTCGATTGTCTTTCTAAGACAAATAGGCTTTGAACTAAAACTTTTCTTTGGGGTGAAACTAAATGATTTTTCTATTTTTATCTTTCAGCCCTTCCATTTTTTAACTTGACAAGTTCACATTATATTTTTATTCTATTATAGTAAAACCTCTCACCAATTCAGAATTTATGATACTTCAGCTGCAATATTTGTGATCATTTTGAGTTTAAAAAATCAAAGTAATTTCTTCCTCTGAATTTTCAGGGTCATACTTTTAAGGGGAAACCAGTCTAAAATCACTAGCTTTTCAAACCAAGGGCTCAAGAAATGAAGGATTCCTTCAGCGTGCCTTCAGCCTCTGGGTCCAGCAGTTATTTCTTGTATGTTAAAGGACTTTTATGTTTATGATACATTTTAATATAATGTTGGCCTATTTTAAAACATAATGTAGGTGAACACATTTTATTATTATAGCATTTAGTTAATTTGTACTCTGTACTGCTTGAAGGTAACAAAACTGAAGTTTTACTCAAATGTTCTGTGGTTAACACTTTTACAGTAGGTTACATGGACCTCTCCGTTCTGTTATTCTGAATTAGTGAGGTTTACTGTTCTATTGTCATGGAATTTAAAATGATGGACAATAGAGAGACTATAGGCATTTAGTTATAGTTGAGGAAATCATACTTTGAGTCATTTGTTTTACTTCTATTTACTGAAGGCTAGTTTAAAAAAAGAAAAAGATAAAGTGATTTGGTGTTACTCTCTTTAGCATCCTAAAATAGGAAATGAAAACAGAATTGTAAGTGTGTTTCTATAGATTCACTTGTGTATCTGCATGTTACATATGCTTGTTTAGTTTTGTTACATCACAGGACAGTGCTTTAGAGCAGTTAGTTGATCTTTTGAAATTCCTTCCAAATTTTCATACTGTGTGCAAGAAATTTGAATCTTGATGACATATGGGTCGTATTTTAGTACTGTAATGTTAAGTTTTGCTTACAAAAGAAGAAAATCATCTCTTTACACATTCCAAAGTAATGTTTTTATGTTCTGGAATGTGGTTTTGAAGCTTTGGTTAGAATGTCAGAAGATTCAAAGTCAGATATAGAAAATAGTGTGGTCTAAAGCAAAAGGAAATAAAGAAAAGAAGACGAGGGAAAAAGGAATGAAAACAGAAAGATTTCTGGGGGTAGAAGTAAGGGGCAGAAAGGCCACAGAGTAAAAGGGTACACAAGAGCTGAATGAGAATAGACCATTGAACTAAAATATATTGAAGATTTTATCCATTTGATCTTTATACATTTTCAAAAGTTCAGTTGAGTTTACCAGTGTTAGTGAACAGTGAAGATTTTCTGGGATCTGTTTTGTTATGTTACATGTTTCTGTAATGTTACATGTGAAGCACTAGGAGTTTTTAAAAAAGTGGCAAGTACTAACAATATCACTAAATAAAATAATTGTTAAATACTTTGCATGCAGTCATTTTTATGCAAACTGTTTTCACATATAAACTTACTTTACATTAAATTTTTATTTTTGTAACTTAAGTATTCACTTTCATTACATAACTGATTAGCTTAATAGGTTTTGTCCCTAACTCTGCCTTACTTCTGTTTTTATTAGTTTGGTAATATTGCAAACAGATAAATACAGTATAGCTTTTCAGATTTGCTTCTTTGCAGGTAGATTCTTGATCTGTCACTTCTAACAGCTGCAAATTCTTCTTTTTCTTTTAACAATTTTTCTCTTATTCTTCCTTAGTAAATTGATCTAAAATTTTGTTTTGAAGATGGATAATGGCTTAATTGCAAATTATAACACTTACAGATGGAAGTGGAGAAAGAGGAGAAAAGGATGCAAGCAAAATCACAACATATCCTCCAGGCTCTGTGCGATTTGACTGTGAGCTCCGAGCAGTACAAGTCAGCTGTGGATTTCACCATTCAGGTAGCAGCTGGAACCTTAGGGTATAACTGCATTTTTACAATTGTGCTAAATAAATATCTTACTTGTTCAGTTTTGATGACTGTAGGCTGTTAACCCCATGTGTTGACTAATAATCTCTCAAGTCTATAAGAGCTTCCTATTTATTTTAAAATCTGTTTTAAAAGCTATGGTACTATGGAATACCTTCTGTACTTGTCAAGAAATTTTGCTTCTAGTCTGTCTTGTAATGGACTTGTTTTATATTTTATTTTTTGAGATTTTTTTTTTAATTTTAAAGAGAATAAAAACCAAGGAAGTAAAACAGAATAAAACCAATGGAAATAAAGTAGGACTTCAAAAAACCTTATGAAATCAGCAATGGTCACTATAATGCCTTTTATTGTTTTCAAAATAGATGTAGATACCATGGACTTGTTTTATAACTCAAGAAATTACCAAAGATGGGATAATGTCTGACATCTTTCTCAGCTTTAAAATGCTGTGGTTTTTGTGATATGGTCTTTTCTTTTTTTATATTAGTGAGAAATGTATGTCACCAAATTTCTTTTTATCTTAAATCAGGAAAATTAAATTCTTAGTAAATTCTTAAGATTCAGGTTAGAGAACTTAGATTGTACTATTTTACCTTTATCAAGATTAAAAATGTTAAATTTTTTATTTGAGATAAATTTATTTTCTAGTTTTGCAGAGTATTGATATTGATAGGCATTAAAAATACTGTATACACCATTCCACTGAAGCTGTACATAATTGTGTAGCATTCTAACCCATGTACTGCCAAACTTATTATAGATATTGGAGATTAGTATTTAATATATAGTTACCCACTATTAAGATTCTACATTGAACAGAATCAGTTTATATTACTAATAGTATTAAATGGCATTTGTAAGAATGCATTTTTATGGCCTACAGAGGTAGTTTGCAGACCAAAAATTATACTGACTTCTCGTTAAATATGAATTCATTTTGGCTTTCTTTACCCATTTTTAATGACTATAAATTTAAAACAGTGGAAATCACAATGCTTTCAAAATAGTTGTGATAGAAATATAAAATTACAGGGTGAAAAAATAAAGCTATTTATTTTGGTTTCAGTGGTTTTAATGGAAAATGGAGATGTCTATACTTTTGGATATGGTCAGCATGGGCAGCTAGGACATGGAGATGTCAATTCCAGGTACTCACTTTTTGTTTGAAAATACTAGATTCTTACAGTCACCTCATCCTTTTCCTTTTCATCTCTCTGTTAAATCCATATTTCTAGATTCAAAATAAAACTTATACTAATATTTTGCAATCTCTGGCCCCTGAATTTTTGGTGATCCTTGATTATGTGATATAGGACCTTTGTGGAGTAGGTGATTTTGTAGTTAAAGAAGCTGATTTATACTTTTTGTGTTTAACTATAAACAACTGTGGTTATCACAAATTCCCATCATACTCTTAACTGTTACTCTCTTTTTAAAGGCTATGCATAGCAATAGAAAAAACAGATAATATCCCGAAGTTGCATTTTTAAAAAATTAGCTGTGAATAAAGATGTAGCTCAGGGCTTAGCAGTCATACGCAAGACACTGTCTGAATCCCATCACTGCAAATACATGCATGCATGTACATGTATGCACACACACACATCAACCCCCACTACAGATTCAATCATATTTCATATTCTTTGATGTTGTCTATTCTGAAATTTGGGCTAACATTGACAAACATAAAATTGTTGAAACTTTTGAATAATTGTGGAATGAAGCTTACTGGTCTCTCTGATAAACTTTTAATTTTTCTAAAATAATGAACTAAATAATGAACTAACTGTAGTCATTTCATAACATTCATCATCCTTGTTTCAGTTATTAATAGTGTATCCACTGCTGATATTTTATGACTATGTAACTGAAGATTACCTTTCCCAGCCTCCCTTGCCATATGAATTTAAGTAATATGTGCAACTTGGGAATTAGGCTATTAAAGGGAATGGAGTACCTTCTCCTATTTTTCCTTTCCTTATCACTGATTGGAAAACTTGCGTGGTGATACAAACTGAAAATTCATCATAGAGTTCATCATTTGGAGACCATGTATTGAGAATGGCAAAGTACAAGTTAAGAATAGCTGATGTCTCTGATACTGTAAACTGCCACATCAGCGTATTACAGTTGCACACTTAAGAGTAAACTTGTATCTCAAATCTTAACTACTTTGGCTTTTGTTACAGTGATGCTTCTGGTTAAAAGTAAGAGAAATCTTTCTTACTTTGTGTCTTCCTAGGAGATACCAAGACAGGATTTAATGTGCAAAATATTATTAGGGAAAAACTCTGACAGCTGAAGGAAAAAAGCAGGCATAGAAGGAGAACCCTTGGATATGATGCAGGTCTGACTTTCTGTGAAAGGAGAGAGGGAAGTTTGAGTAGGAAAAGTGTAGATTGCAATACAATTTTGTGAGCATTTGAACCAGGCCAATGGGGTGTCTCCAAACCTTTCAAAGTTGCATCTGAAAGTCTTGCACTGGGTAGGTACAGGTCTGCAGTTACACATTCATTGTGCTCAGTTGTAGGATGGTAGCATGGTTGGAGAAAAATAGGCTCATAGAGCCAACGAGACAGCACTTGAGACTATCAGTCAACTCTTCTCCTACAGTAGGTTTCTTGAAGGCAATCTGAATAATTTTTGTGTCTTTGAAAGGCAGATATACTTTTCAAATCCGGAGATGTGTGGGTAGCTTCAGGTCACATTTCACTAAGTAATACAGTTTGTGCAAAAACCTTCTTTGTGACTCTTCCTGCTGCCTGGTTTTCCTTTGTAGACAGAATGCATAATCCCATCTCTTTGAGAATCAAAAGGATGCTGTGGTCTCTTATTTATGTTTACATATATCATGTAGATAATAGATAAAGTCACAGTCTTTGTCTTGAACTTATCCCATTGTTATGCAGCAATACAGTTATGCCATTGATATCACATAGACTAGTGATTCCATAATTAATGTATATGAAGAACTTGGCAACTTTTGTGTTCTTTTTCTAACTGAAGACTTAAGACATGAGGTGGGGTATTTTCATCATCATTACCATTTATTGTTATTTGCCTGGAATTATTTTGGGTGTCACACAAACTGGGAAAGACACAGTGCAGTGAGCTACAACAGAACCTCAATCATGTATGCAACACAGACGGGGTGTTGAACAGCCATATTTTCCCTCCCCAAGTAAGAAAGAAAATAATGAAAACCATGATAACACTCACATTATATCTTGTACCTTATATTTTATGTTAACTGACTATTCAGTGTGAAGAATGAGCAGCATAAGCCAAGATTCTGCCACATTACTTTAAACTGTAATGGCTGTTGAAAGGGAGACTACTCTTGTCAGCTTTTAAAGTGAAAGCTTTATCTAAAAACATTGTTTTGTGGTTCTCATTATACTGTGAACACTGTGCCGTAAATTGTAGTAACTTCCTAACCTGACAACATCACAAAAGTATACTCAGTGTTTTGAATAGTTTAGATTTACTATCCTTGTGAAATATAATGACCTTTATTGTTGAAACACTGTATCAGATTTTCTTAAGACCAAACTCTGGTGAGATCTGCTTTAACTACCCAAAGATTTTTTCTGACATAGGAAGCTTAATTCCTGCTTTTATTAATTGACTTCTAACTGGAGGACATTGGGCAGGTTGAGCTAAACTTAATAACTTGGCACAGCCCTCCCTACTTGCTTTTTGCAGTAGATTAACAGTGTATCAAGACCACGTCTGTCATTAGCACTCTATTTTGTATGGAACTTGAAAGACAAGAACCAAGAACTGTTCTTGTCTTTCAATAAAATTAGTTTGGAAAGGAGTTAGATCCCTGATACGGAGGAATAATTCCAAGAAATAAAGTTCCTGTTGCTACACAGTTGATTATCACAAAATACTTTTAGGCAGTTGAAATAATGATTACAGTTGAAGGTTATTTTTGCAAAGTTTCTAGTAATCAAGTGCTGTTAATTGAAATTTAAAATATACATTAGTAGTATGTTGATATAAATATTGCAGTGTACATTATGGTGAAGATATAAAAAAATGCTAGCGATATTCCCTTTATGTAGTGTGTCACCCTTCTAAAAATCAGTCTTTAATTTGGGTCCTGATTCTGTCACTTCATAGCTATATATCCCCGGTGAGATTGCTTAACTTTTTTGTCTTGGTTTTTCCATGTATTTAAAGGAAGTATATCTTTTTCAGAAGATTTTGTAAGAATTTACAAAAATGATTCAAGTCGTTTACTTAGTGCAGATTCTAGCCCATAGTAAATGCTCAGTGAATTTTAGCCATTTTATTATTTTTATTTTTTACATGAATATCAAAAGACTTGTAAAGGTCATTATTTATTCACTCATGACCTGAGTCTATAAATTCTTTGTTTTAATCAGTATGAATCCTGAGCGCATTTGGCATGTTTAGTAAACTTAAAAATTGGATATTGGGGAAAAAACTACATCGTGTAGATACTTTTCTTTTTTTTAGTAGAGTATTCTGGAGTTGATCTTGTTTTTACTCTTTTGTCCTGTACATTTAATAAGCTATATGATTACAGTGTTTAGAATCATCGAGGCAAGGTTCATGTGTTTGCTTCACCACTTTTTACCAACTATATGACTAATTTCTCTAAGCTTTAGTTTTCATATTCTGTTGTATCACTGTAGAATGAATGTAAGTATATAAAGTACTTGGCATATACAAATAACGTACCTATATATAATTTTTCTTCTGCTTTCTAAATAATTTAATAAATGGACTCAGCAGTATCATGGAAAGAGTCCTTGGGCTAGAAGACCTACAACCAACCTTTGGAGAAATCTTTTATACTCTTCACATGTACACATAGAGTTCTTTTGGTAATCAGTGATACTATTTTATATGTAAGTGCTTTGTATACTACAAACAAGACAACAGTTACAGGAATTCTCCATTTACTTTCTTGAGTGCTTTTGTGAGGGCAGTGGTTCACAGTTAAGCGCTTTAAAGTGGTTATCCCTTTACTAAAATGCCCTCTTCCTCAGAATTGAAAATCACTTACCTTTTTTGTTGCTGTTCCTGCCTATATTAAAAAAACAAGCAAGCAAACAAACAAACAAAAAATGAAACACTGTGTTTTTAAGTCATGACCATTGTTTTACTCTTCTTTTTTTTTATTGCCTACCTACTTGTTAGTCACAGTATGCTTTTCATTTGGCTCTTAGTTTCATGTGTGCTGTCCCCACTCCCCGCCAGCCTTATTCCAGTTGTAAGTGACTTCACTCTTACATGATGGTCCAAAAAGTATTCTTGTCTTAACCCTCATCTATCTTTATGGAAATACTTCATATGATTCCCCAGGCTGGATCTATCCTTCAGCTCTGAATTCTTAAAACAACAGTTAATCCAATGACAATTTCTTCTTCTGTTATGTAGCCCAGTTTTACTTGCTTTTTATTTTGTTGGTACTTTATTCTCTACGTATAGTCCTCCATATTTTGACTTTTTCTCTCTTTTTGCTTTTATATCCTACCCAACATAGAAATTATTTCATTTTTTCACTTAAAGTCTTACCATTATCCTCAGTTTTCTTATATTCTTGGTTCTGATTCTGACAAGACTTTGCATGACAGTCTTTCTATATTTTGCATCCCTACGGTTAGGCTTTAGGAAAGAAAGAAAATCATCATATTGTCTGTGCAGATTATTAAGTTACTTTCAGATTCAATTAATACCTTCTTCCCCATCTCTTAAGACCTTCTTAGGTCTCATTCTTTCTCATAGCATTAGTGGCCCTTGCCAACATCCACCTTGTTATTTAAGTAAAGAACCTTCTTTGCCCCCTATTGATCATCTGTTGAGTCTGGTCAGTCTTGTTCTTTACAGAGCTGCCAAATTCATCCATTCTATTCCACACTATTCTTCCTTCAGATCTTCACCCTAACTCTCCTAAACTCTTGTGAGATTTTCTTAGATAGAATTCCAGCTTCTAATCTTTGCCGCTTTCCAATTCATTTTTCATTGTAGTTTGATAAACCCTGACATTATGTATCTTTTATGTACTTTTTAAAAATTGAAAGTATCTTAATTGCATTGTTTAAAAGAAAAGCGCTCCTATTAAGTGTAGGCCTACTATATTGGTTAATTCTAACTATAGGTAACGATTACTAAGGATGATTACTGAAATGGTTAATAAAAGTAGTAAAAGATACTAGAAGGCCATTTATCATAATAGTTATGTGTTGATGAAGTGTTTACTGTGCCAAAAGTGATCCAAGTATTTGACATAAGGGAACTCCTTTATATGAAAGAACTGCATGGGGTAGGTACAGTTTATTATTATTCTCCATATTATAGAAGAGAAAACTGAAACACAGAAGGTATGAGTGACTTGTTTAAAGTCATGATCTTGTTGCTATGAAGTGATACAGCAGAAATCACATCCAGGCAGTCTGCTTCTGAGCTTGAGCTTGTAGTCAAAATCTCACTGCCTTTGATGATGCTGTAATATTCTGAGTCACTAACTACTATGTGAAAATCTGAAATTATTATTTAGTGATAAAAGTTAGAATAGAGTATTGTATAGTTAATTATTGCATCCAATTCCTGGATTGAATTCCTATAAAGGATCATGATTTTTATTTTGTTTAACAGCTATTTAATGAGAGATCTCGACATTCCATTTAGTGTACAAGGTAACATATTTTTCCTTTTAAAATAAAAGTAGAACTAATATTTCAGAAAAGTTGAAAAGTATGTGTCCATGATTAAGGAATAAACCCCACAAATCTTCTTAATAATCTTACAGTCAGCATCCGTGTCATTCTCATATTTGTTTTCTAGCACCTAGAATGGAGACAGACAGCATCTAAATACACGTTTACTGAATATTCTTATTAGTTCTTCCTTTTTCTATTTTTTATTGCACTGCTTATGATTTTTTATTTCAGTTGAGTCTTATGAGAAATTGACATAATTGTTTTTTTTTTTTTTTTAACTAGGGGATGTCCCACTCTTGTTCAAGCCTTGCCAGGCCCTAGCACACAAGTCACTGCAGGCAGCAACCATACGGCAGTCCTCTTAATGGATGGACAGGTCTTCACATTTGGAAGTTTTTCTGTAAGGCATTCTTTTTAAACATTAATAACATTGAATTATAATTTATTTATGTTGGCTTTTTTCCTGGTTTTCAGTGAAATTCTTGTATTATATATCAATTGCATATGCGTATTTTAAGCTTCCCCCACCACTGCACCCAAAATCTGAATGACATTCTTTCAAATAATTTTCTTTTCTACCTCAGCATTAGAATTTACAGAATTTAACACCATAGGTTCAATTGGACAGATTTATTCCAGATCAAAATCCTTTAAAAGCATTCAGTAATTGTATCATTTGAAAAGTTCTCATCTAATTTATAAAAATTCGTTTTTCTTAATGTAAATAACTTTTTTTAGTTTTTATTTTAGAACTTTTTAAAAGCCTAATATATAAACTAAACTCTGTTTAAAACTGTATCTTTTCTGTATATCTGCTGCCCTACCCACGTCTCTATTAAAGCTCGAAAAGATTGAAAATGAAAATATTTAGAGAATTTTACATAGTGAATATCACAGAAAATCATTATAAGGCTATGTTCATAAACCTGTATCTTTTTGGGTGACTATTATTGGGAACTGTAGAACTTTCAGGTTTCAAAAACAATTTACAACTCTTTATTTTTAAAAAGTATAAATATGAACTTCAAAAATTTCTCTTATTTGGAAATTATTTCTGAAACTTACAGAAAACTGGCAACAATAAAAGCAGTATGTGGAGTACCCATATATTCTTTAACCAAATTTACCTATTATTAATATTTAAATCTGTTTAATATTTTGATTCATTTATCTTTTATATATGTTCTTGCTTACTTTCTGTGTATATGTTCCCGGGTATGTTTTCTTGTGTGTAAACATTTTCCTCCTGAGACCAATAAGAATATTTATGTATTCTCTAGCTCTTTACTCCTAAATACTTTATATTTTGTCAGTTGGCTCAGTAATTTTTGATACTTTCTCCCTCTGATGTATGATCAGTCATTGCATTTTTGTCTTGTTTCTTTAGTCAGCTTTAATTAGGAACATAGCCACTATTTTGTCTACTATGGCATGGAAATTTTTAAGAAATATAGTACTTCTTAAAAGAAAAAGTATTCTTTTTTGTTTGATTTTTGGTCTCTAGTATAGTACAAAAATGGTAAATTGAGCAAGTGTCACTCCCTCCTGCTTCCCTGGTCCTCCTGCTTCCTGCCTTCTTCACTCTATATTTGTAGGTCTTTTATAGTTTATTCTTTCTGTGTTTCTTCTTGTAAAGATAAATAAGTACATATGCCCACAAACACACCACATAAACACATACAAAAGTTATTTCCTATCTTTGTTTTTCAAAAGGTAGTTTTTTATATGTGCTCTTTTTATATTGCTCTTTGTGCTTTATATCTCTCAGAAATCATTTCAGATCTCTCAAGAGTCACTTTAGAGGAATTTTCTTTCCATCTGAGCGTAGTGCTCCATTGTGCTTATATACTATATTCAGTCAATTTCTTATGCTTAGATGTTTAATTTTTTCCAGTATTTTTCAGTGATAATTAGGAATATTGTTAGAAGTATATTTTGAGGTTCGTTGCAAGATATGAAGTTGCTAGCTTCAAGATTGCTGTGCTCTATATAAGAGGTGAGCATTTTTTCTACTGTGTTCACGCCAGCAGCAGGTGAGAGTGCCTATTTTTCACAGCATACACAGAATATGTTGTTGTGCCTTATAATTTGTGCCAATCTGATGCATGAGAGCCATCAAGTCCTGACTCATTCAGTATTTTGGCAGTAAGGGTTAGGCTTTGTCTTTTGAAGGATGTCTGGTGCATTTTCTTGGTCCTCTTTACTTCCCTCTTCTTGCCAAGCTTCCCCTTTAATGCTTTCCGTGCACTCAGGCGTGTAGGTGCTTGTCAGTTAAAGGTAACTAACTTAAAGGACGTTATATCTCTTGTTTCCTAATACTGCTGAAGGCTTAAGATGTGTAGGTTTATGTGCTATATGTGTGCTGTTTTTTTAATTTGGGGAATGGTGTGGGAATGGGAATGGCAAGATCTGAAATCAGGTAATCATTGTTGTTCTTCAGTCCCAGATGTCCTAGTTGCAAACTTTTATAAGCTTCAGGATAACTTATTTTAATTTCATTCCGAGTTGTTGTGGGATTATTCAGGTATCTTACATATTTTGCTTTTCTTTGTATTAGCTGATTGGTAGTAAGGGATTAATGGGATAACAAATTATTTTATGTGTTTTGTCCAAATTTCACTTGTGTCATTAATGAAGAATAAAGTCTCATACAGCTATTCTTATCTACTATCTTTTCAACTTTATATATAAAAATTATAGATTATTTACCCAGCAATACTGTTTGTGGCTTACTTAATTTTTTAGAAAGGACAACTGGGCAGACCTATCTTGGATGTGCCGTATTGGAATGCAAAGCCAGCTCCCATGCCTAACATTGGATCAAAGTATGGAAGAAAAGCCACTTGGATAGGTGCAAGTGGGGACCAGACTTTCTTACGAATTGATGAGGCACTTATTAATTCTCATGTACTTGCTACATCAGAAATTTTTGCCAGTAAACACATAATAGGTAATACTAGCAACAAGCAAATCCCATCCCTAACCCTTTATCATGATTGTTAGTAAATAGTTTCTTTCCCTATGGCGAATACAATCGTACAGCTTTTATTTTTTCTGCTTAAATAAAACTAAATGAAGCATCTAAGTTTATTTGTATCTGTGTGCTTGAAGAATGAAATAATTGAGAAAACCAGAATATTCATAAAATGGACAGTGGTAGACATGTGAGCTAAATTGTATGGTAAAACCTACTGGAGTGAGACATTTTTCTTTGTTGTTTCTTGTTAAGTAAATAATAGAAGTTAATTTTCATGGGATGTTATAATCAAACTTTTAAATTTCATTAAAACCAAGATAACACTCCATAATTGTGTCTGTGATGCCATGAATAATTGCATAATGGAGTGATGTAGTGTAGGGATTAGGAGCATGTGTTATGGATTTAGATAGCCAGAGATAATCCTAATTCTGCACTTAAAGTTTTTTTTTTTACTTAAGCTCTTATATGTATTTTGCCTGTAAAATGGTGATACTATTACATACCTTATATGTTTTGAAGAATATAAAAAGGTTATATATATTAAAATTATACATATTATCTCATTAGGTCTGGTACCTGCGTCTATATCAGAACCTCCGCCATTTAAATGTCTTCTGATAAATAAAGTAGATGGGAGTTGTAAAACTTTTAATGATTCTGAGCAGGAGGATCTGCAAGGATTTGGTGTGTGTCTTGATCCTGTGTATGATGTAATTTGGAGGTAAGCATATATATGTATAAGATGTACATTTGATCAAATTATCCTCTTTTGGTAACATAAAACTCATATATATATGCAGATTTTTCACATGTAAGAACTCTCCTACTTATTAACTTTCATTGCAGCCATTCACATCATCTTACCTATAGGGTTGCGAGAAGGAGCATGTATTCTGAGCTATTCTGCTTAGGTTTATCCCAGATCCATAATTTGCTTTCTCTTTCATCTTGAAGAAGTTACTTTGACTCTTTGTGCCTCCATTTTTCTCATTTATGAAATGGGGATAATAATACTGCAAAGGCACATAGTAATAGTTGTTTGGAAATGTTTCCTACTATTATTATAATTATTACTTTTAGAGATTGTGCCTGTTTTTTTTGTCAGTAATCTTTTCTGTGTCGAATAGAATTTATTTATTTCTGTAAACATCTAAATTTAATTATATAGATAGAAGATACTATGCCAACAATACAGAATAAATAAGAAAATTGAGTCTATTTTAGGAATGTGAATAATAAAATACTCCAGACAATATAGTAATACAGAGATAGACAAAGGTACACAAGAGAATCAGTAAAGAAATGATACTGTACTCTGTGTGATTTTTTTTTTTTTAATATGGTAATCAAACTCATGGGTCTCACGCTTGCCAGGCAGGCACTGTGCAGCTGAGGTACATCCCTGACCTTGATATTTTACTTGTTTAAAATTTGTGGTGTGTTATAGAAGAAAAAAGAAAAGTTGTATTTTTCCGTTATTAGCATTAGGAACCAGTAATTCCTAATGCTAGCAGAGGGAAGTATAACCCTCTGCTACCATGCTGGCTTACCAGAAGGCTGAGCATAGTTTTCTTCCCCCTTGCTGTATTTATTCAGCTGCATTTAATCCTAGTAGATAGGAATTCTGGTATTGAAAGTTATCGACTGCCATTGTTTCTGTTAATTATGATGCTTCCATTCAGAATGTAGGAATTATAGTGCTTCCCACATGGTTAATCAGCTCCCTTTTTCATTTGGGTATTCCTTGAAAACTCCTAGAAGCCATGAATGGAGTTGAATAGTGATTTTATATCTCTCTGGTAACATCGTGCAGGATAAATTAAATAACAAGAGACCAGAGTATACTAAGAAACATAGTTAAAATGTCCTCAGTGGGATGGAATGGAGGACCTAGAAAAGGAAGAAGCCGAGCATGGTGGCACATGGCTGTAATGTCAGCACTTGGGAGGCTGAGGCAAGAGGCTCAGTGTGAGTTCAAGGCAGCCTGGAATATATATATATATATATATAGTATTTCTATAAACATCTAAGTTATTACGTAGATAGAAGATACTATGCCAACAATACAGAATAAATAAGAAAATTGAGTCTACTCTTTAGGAATGTGAATAGTAAAATACTCCAAAAATATAGTAATGCAGAGATAGACAGGTACAGAGTAGAATATATATATATATATATATATATCTCAGGATCCCTATTTCAAAAAAAACAAATAATAATAAAAATAGAAGAGGAGAGTAGTATTTGTAAAGGTAGAATTGCTTGTAATTATTTACTGAC
This sequence comes from Cavia porcellus, assembly GCF_034190915.1. Taxonomy (NCBI): domain Eukaryota; kingdom Metazoa; phylum Chordata; class Mammalia; order Rodentia; family Caviidae; genus Cavia; species Cavia porcellus. The sequence continues at coordinate 25,119,001 of NW_026947487.1, read as the reverse complement.
TAGAGGTTTACAGGTCTTAATTACCAAACCAGGCTCTGGTTTGGACTTGGATATCAGTCGATATTTGCTTGTCTACTTGTTTTGTTTTATTTTTGGATTTTTTTTTTTTTTTTTTTTTTTTTTTTTTTTTTTTGGTGTTGCTGAGGGTAGAACCCAGGGCCTTATGCATGCAAGGCAAGAATTGCACCATTGAGCCACATCCCTAAATGTTCTATGTTTAAATAAAGTACATTTACATTAGCAAAATAAAAATTGACAATGTGGCATTTCTTTCTAGATATATTTAAGTTAGAGCTTAAAGTATAACTAAGTTCGGAAATTAAAAACTTGCTTTGAACAGGAGCTGTTTTCCTAGGATCTTAACAGAATTCTGAAGTGTCATATCTAGGTAATTGAACCTTATCTTTTTAACATATGATGGTAGCAGAATATTTTTGCAAAATAGTTCTCAAATGGAACTGCTGAGTCAAAACATAGGCTTATAAACTTTAACACTGTTGCTGTGCATAAGAATCCATATTTCCTGATACCATCATTATTAGTGGACAATACCATTATTTTTTTCAAATCTTGCTATTTTAATTTCATTTTTCCATATATAATACTAAGTGTATATTACGTAAATAAGGAATGATGTACAATGAATAAAAGAGTCAGTGCCCTTTTATGCAAATCAGCTTGTTAGTGGAGATAGAGATTACATGAAGACAAATAATGTACTTTGTAAACCTTGTTGAGGGAAAACAGTGCTGTAATTAAGGAGAACAGAAGTGTTGTCTCTTCTGTACAGCTAAGACAAGTTAAAACCTTCAAGTATAAAAAAAAAGGGATTTGCAGAATTAGAAAGACTATTCCAAGTCGGGAGAGCATAGTAGGCCCAAGCGTCCTCATATAAGCAAAGGCTTGACAGTGTTTTAGGAATTTGAAAACAGCCAGTAAAATTAAAGCATTACAAATGAGTGGCATGAAGTGAATCTAGAGAGATAGGCAGGGTAGGGAAATGTAGGACTTTATAGACTAGATTATAAGAAGAAAGTGTTCGCAGGAATTTGAGTTAGGAAATGATATTGAGATTATACTTAGTTTGGAAAAAGAATCAGGAGGAGGCCTGGTGGTAGAAGCTAATGCATAAATGCAAAGGAAAGACACTAACTTGTAAAAGAGGTAGTAGGGAAGATGGAAGATAGAGTCAAACTAAATAGACTTGTTTGTGTTTTGAGGGTAGTCAGCATGAAGGTGTTCTGACTTTAATATCTGAGTAGACATTGGTGCTATTAACTGATTCAGGCAAGGCAGAAAGACAAGTTTTGTCAAGACTTCTGTTTTTGACCTAATGAATTTGCAATCTAAGTGAAGATAGTAAGTGGTAATCAAGATAAATGAATCAGGCTTCAAGGACTGGGATAGACTAAAGATAATGACTTTGAAAAATTTTATTGATAGGTAATATTTAAAGCTATTAAATGGCTAAGTTCACTTAGAGAATACCGATTGCAAAGTGAGACTTGGGCCAAGCCCTGATAACTTTCAAAATTTAGAAGTCAGGTAGAGAGAAAAAACTCATTAGAAGAAAGAAAATCAGAGAACTACAAGAGAATCCCAGGAGTGTGTACTGACATTGAAATAAGAAACAGAAATAGGTCCAAAAGAGGAGTTATTTTTTGGTGTTGAGTACTACTGATGGATTAACCCAAGTTGATGATCAAAAATTGCATTGGACTTGGTTACTTAAAAGTTATTCATTACTTTGAAGAGAGTAATTTCATCCAAGCATGAGATGTACAAATTAGATTGATGTGGTTTCAAAGAGCAAATGGGAATATTCATTTCTGAAATTTTGGTAAGCTAGATACTTTGAAAGACTCTATACTTAAATGAACAAACTCACATTTTATATATTGCTTGGCATTCAGCTAAAAAAATTACAAATGTCCTGTCCCTGTCTCCCAAGTTCTTCCTCCATTTCAAAAAGGAAAACCAATATGAAAACAAAATCCTATCTCCACTGAGTGACCCTTGAACAGAAGCTATCAGCATATGTGAAAAATAGTATTGCACTAAGCGCAAATGCTGACATCAGCCTGGTAGTTTAGAAAACAGGCATTGTGTCAGCTGCACAATATAGGTGAAAGAACTCAGAACTCTCAGATTAGGCTGTTGGGTGCTTGAGTATTGCTAATACACATCAGTAATGCCCCTTTGTCTCCAGAAGAAGGCAGATGAAATCTTTACCGAAAAGCACTCTCCCTTTAGATCTTCAAGTTTTTAAAGAGGTAAGATTTAGTCAAACTAGAGCTTAAGGTCTAAGATGCTTATTTTCAGGTTTTCTGGGGAAGTTCAATAGAATAAGCAGCAAGGTCAAATTAATATCTTGAAGTTGTTAGCTGTATAAATTTCGTATACATGGTTTAAAAAAATAAATTACCAAAATGAGCAAATAGTCTCAAAATGAGACTTTAAATGATGAGTCATGTTTGAAAACTAGCGAAACTTTGCAAATGGTTTCTTCCTTTTGTGGAAGAGGGAGTGTTAGGTATTGAACTGAGGGCCTCCTATATGCTAAGTGCTAAAAACATGGAGACATAATACTGAAAAATATGGAAGTATAGATATTTGAAGATTTAATAAGAAAAATTTAAGAGAAAACCAAGAAAGAAACATTAGAGATTAGAGTCCCTGAAGGAGAAATTAGAAATGATAGACAAGCAGGATTTGTGAAGGTAATTTTCCAGGAACAAATAAAAGTTTGAATCACCACATACTATAAATTGTTTCCATTATCTACAACTAAGAGATAATGTGATGAAGTTGTAGAACACCAGAAATCAGAGAAAATCTTAAAAACACACAAAGAGAAACAAATCATGACAAAAAGGAACAATAATTAGATTTTTACAGGACTTTTCAAAAGCAGTGATACAATGATAGCAGTGCTGTGAGTTACAGAGGCTACCATTATAGAATTTATTTTTTTTGGCCACTAATTCAGAGTGATAGAATTTATTTCATACCAAATATTTTAAATACCTTTAAGTGTCATTTTAAATTGTGGTTAATAATATAGACTCTATCATCTCAATCATTTCTAAGTCAGTAGTGTTAAATATATTCATGTTGTACAAAACTCTAGAAATTTTTGTCTTATAAAATGGAAGTGCTGTACTTATTAAACAATTTCTCATTTACTTCTGCCCAACCGCTAAAAGAGATCAGGAAATGAAGCTGTTTTTTGAGGATATTGTTAGGTAAGCAATAAGACAAACAGGACAATGTTGGGAGATCATTGTGAATTCCTTATAGTTTTTTTATATTATTAGAAATGTTGAATGGTCTGCATTCATTTTATTTATGCTTCTTTTTTGAAAATGGAACATGTGTCTCATCTATTTTTCCTATAGGGTCATTGTCTCTAACTACTTTACAGATCTTATTATAGATAGTATAATTTTGTCTCATGTTATGCTTCATCTTTCCTTTCTTTTTTTAATTTTCAAAAAAATTTTTTAGTTAATTTTTTTGGGACATGGTCTCACTATGTAGTCCAGGCTAGCTTTGAACTCATTTTGATCCTCCTTCTTCAGCCTCCCAAGTGCTGAAATTACAGGGATATGCCACCACACCAGCCTTTCCATAGTATTTTCTTTCAACTAATTTTTTGTCTTTAAACATTTCAGTGAGGTTTTTGTTATACAAGAGCTTCATATTTATGTGTATGCATTATTTTTTTAGTGTACAGTTGCTGTATTTATGAAGCACTGCAATCTTTATTATTCAAGTTATTTTATTGTTTAGTTATATGTTTAGTTTATATATGTAATAAGCTACACTTTTCCTGTTTAAGTTATCATATTTATTTTCTTCACATTATCAATTATATTTTAGAAATTTAGAAATTACATGTTGAGGTGCTGTAATTATTCTATTTCTTGAAAGGTTTCGACCAAATACCAGAGAACTGTGGTGTTACAATGCAGTAGTTGCTGATGCCAGACTTCCCTCTGCAACAGACATGCAGTCCAGATGTAGTATTCTAAGTCCTGAACTTGCCCTACCAACAGGATCAAGGGCTCTTACCACTCGATCTCATGCAGCTTTGCACATTCTAGGTAGGGTCATTATTTGATGTCTGGTTAATCTGCATTGGTGAGTGCTGTGCTGAGGGTTAGGGTTTGTTTTGTTTAGTGTATTTACATTTGTATGTCATTCTGTCATGTTTGTTAAACAGTAATATGCTAGGTACAAAATATGACATGTGACTTATAACACCACCATGAAAGATACTTAGATACAAACCAGTGCTGGATATGATATTCTAAATATTACAGCCTTGAAAGCAAAATGTTTGTTTGAGTATATAAACTTTTAGGCACATAGATCGACTATTCAAATATATAATTAACTTGTATATTATTTTATATTTTCTGTTTCTTATACCACATAGACTCCACAGCACATCAACTTGAGTCCTGTTTAATGAGTTAGAGATGTAGCGCTTTTGCAATGTGTATTTTTTGTTACTGGAAATTTTAGGTTAACCTATATAGCTACCTATCGTCTTGCTTTTTTGAGTATGTTGGGGAGGTGCTCAGCCGGATCTTCAAACTAAACTGTGTGCCCAGCTCTCACCCATTCTGTTTTTGAGACAGAGTCTCCCTAAATTGCCTAGGCTGGGCTCAAACTTGTAATCCTCCTGTATAAGTCTCTTAGAGTACTGAGGTCACAAGGGTATGCCACCTCATCAGCCTATTTTGTTAGGTTTAAAAATGATCCTTGGACTGGGGAAGTAAGCTGGCTCTGATTTGGATCCTCAACTATACTGAAAAAAAGAAAGAAAGAAAAAAAAAGCTCTAAAATTGACTTTTGTTTATCCAGGATTTGCAATTATGAAATCACATGCCATATCTAAATATAATAGATAATAAGAATTTTACAAATCAAGTTAAGGTAATTCAGACAGTTGATTAGAAGAAACAACTTCCAGCAGGCACAAAGATTAAGGGACTCCAACTTTCAGAGATTCAGATTAGCATAAAACTTGTGTAATATATATTTAAATGTGATAATATATTTAAATGTGATTGCCCACTTTCAAGAAATTGTTTACTGGCTATTAAATATTTTCCATGACACAGTGTTACATTCAGAGTTTACTTGTGTTAATTTATCCTTGATTGCAGTGATAGCTAACCCTTTAGAACTTATACAAACAGACTGCTATAGCCAACACTGTTCCAAAACATTTAGTATTATTAATGTTATAGGAAATTTTTATTCCTGGGAGTTGAATTTTATTTGTTGTTTTAGGTTGTCTGGATACCTTGGCTGCTATGCAAGACTTAAAAATGGGCATTGCAAGTACAGAGGAAGAAACTCAAGCAGTAATGAAGGTTTATTCCAAAGAAGATTATAGTATAGTAAATAGGTTTGAAAGTATGTATATATAAATTTATGAAATATTATGCTATAATTGAAATACATTTGAATAGTTTAAAACACAGATTATTATTTATATCTTTTAGGTCATGGAGGGGGCTGGGGCTACTCTGCCCATTCAGTAGAAGCTATACGTTTTTGTGCTGACACTGATATTTTACTTGGTGGTCTTGGTCTGTTTGGAGGTAGAGGAGAATATACTGCTAAAATTAAGGTGAAGTTCATTGACACTTTTATCCTGTTTTGTTGAAGGTGCCAGTTTTTACATAGTTTATTATTTAAGAGTTGAGATATAGTATGTACATTTACCAGCTCCCCATGAGAAATGTAGTCATCATATACTGACTGGAAAGATGTATTAGTAAAAAATAAGAATTGAAAAAATAAAAAGTCAGTAAGAGAGAAAATTAAAGAAAATGATATTTCAGTAATTGAAGACTGAGAGAGACTGGCAGTCAGTCTCAATCCTTTGTGCTGAACTTCCTGGTAATCTAGAAATAGCACTACCTTTTTATGTGGCTACATTCTTTATAATTATTTTAATAATGGCCACAACTATTTTGATGCAGGAACATTTTGTTGTAGCTAAAGTGTTTAAAACATCTATAGTGCCAAATGCTATATAAATAGACATCATCACTCTAGGCTTTGGAACTAGCAATAAGGTGATGATAAAGTAGAGGGGATGGATTCCATCTGATAGGCAAACTAAAAATAATTAGGAGCAATTTGTTGTACCGCAAAGGACTAGCAATTATCTTAAGCAAAATATATGTCCACTCTCTGCAAATTTACCAGAAGGCTAAATATTGTGCTTTTGAAATTATGTAACTTTGCTTTTTTATTTATTTATTTTATTAGTACATGCTTGTAGTATTATGTTTACATTCCTTATGGGACGTTGGTAAATGTTCATAACACATCTTAATTACTGTTTCTTAACTGTTTCTCCTCCTCTTTTTCCTCTTCCATTTTTGTCTTGCTTCCCTTTCTCCTTGAGAAAGAGCTATCTCCCTACTTCCTAATGTCTGTCTTTTATTTTGCTTTTTATTTGTATTTTCGGTTTCTCATATAAGAGAATAAGCCATGTGATATTTAAGCTTCTATATCTGATTTATTTCCAATCAAAAGACACAGACTGACAGAATGGATCAAGAAGCAAGATCTAACAAAATTCTGCATACAAAAAAAATGTATAAGTAAATAATTTCTTGGACTGAAAATCAAAAGATGGAAAACAATACTCCATGCAACAGGAATGCAGAAAAAAGCGGGGGTAGCTATTCTGTTGGCAAACAAAGTGAATTTCAAGCCAAGATTGATTAAGAGAGATAAAGAAGGTCATTACATCCTTGTAAAGGGAACAGTTTAAGAGGAAGAGATAACAGTACATAAAATATGGTAGCACCAAACTATATTAGACAAATATTAATACACATAAATATCAAATAAGCAATAACACAGTTGTAATGGGAGACCTTAATATACTTCATTATCACAAAGTGATATACCAACTAGACAAAAAGTCAGCAAAGAAATAACAACTGAATCAAACATACATGCACAAATGGACTTAATAGGCAATTACAGAGTGGTGACTGTCACAGAGCGATCTACCCATCATGAGAATACACATGCTTCTCAGCTACCAGTGGGACATTCTCTAAAATAAACCATACACTAGCCTACAGAACGTGGTTGAGTAAAGACAGAGGAATTGAAATTATTCCCTGGATGTTACCTGACCATAGTGCACTGAAATTACAAATTAATGGCAAAAGAAATGGCTAAATCACCATAAACACATGGAAATTAAATAACACCTTTTTGATCAACCAGGGGGTCACAGATGAAATTAAAGAAGAAATTAAGCATAATCGACAATCAAATGAAAATGCAGATACAATATACTGGAACTTGTGAGACACAATGAAAGCAGTCCTAAGAGGGAAATATGTAGCAGTGAATTCATACATCAGGAAAACAAAGTGAGCACAAATAACCTAATGCTGCACCTTGAGCTTCTAGGAAAAATAGAACAAGTCAATCCCAAAACTGATAGAAGGAAGGAAATTATAAAGATCAAAACACAAGTTAATGTAATTGAGACTAAGAAAACAGGAAAGAAAAAACTCGGAAGGGTGAAATCATTACAGATCTGTGGAAATTGAGAAGATCATTAATACCTACTTCAAAATCTTTACAGAAACGTAGGATGGAAAGCACAGAAGAAATCTATAGTTCCTAGAAACGTATTTCATTACCAAATTTCATTACCAAACATATTTTATTACCAAATCTGAATCAAGAAAATATACAATTTCTGAATAACCCAATATCAGCTGATAAAATTTAAAATGTAACTAAAAACTTACCAACAAAGAAAAGCCCAGGTCCTGATGGATTCATGGCTTCATTGTCCAAATTTAGAATTTTAATGCCAATACTCCTCAAACTATTTAATGAAATTGAAAAGAAAGCAGTTCTTCTTCCACACATGCCTAGAGGCAAGTATTACTGTGATTCCAAAATCAGAAAAAGACCCAACCAAAAAGGAGATCTACAGACAAATCTTCCTAATGAACATACATGTAAAAAATTCTCAATATAATACTGGCAAACAAAATGAAATAAATTATCGAGAATATTATGTAGCACAACCAAGTGAGATCCCAGGAATGCAGGGATGGTTCAACATACACAAGTCAATAAATGTAGTACACTGTATCAACGCATAAAGACAAAAATCACATGATCATCTCAATAGATACAGAAAAGGTTTTTGATAAAGTCCAATACTCATTCATGATAAAAAAAAAAGTACAGAAAATGGGAATAGATGGTCTCTACCTTAATCTGATAAAAGCCATCTATGACAGACCAACAGCCAACATCATACCAAACAGATAAAAACTGAAAGCTTTCACCCTAAAATCAAGAACAAGACGAGCATGTCCTACTACTATTCCTATTCAATATAGTTCTGGAAATATTAGCCAGAGCAATTGGACAAAAGAGAAAAGAAATGGGGTTAGAAAAGGAAGAAGTTAAATTATTACTGTTTGTAGATGACATGATACTCTACATAGAAGTCCCCAAAAATTCCATCAAAAGACTACTAGAGTTAACAGGCTAATTTAGTAGGGCAGTTGGATACAAAGTCAGCACTCAAAAATCGCTAGGATTCCTATACGTAAACAACAAACTTACTGAGAGAGAAGTTAGAGAAACAATACTTCTCACAATAATATCCCAAAAATGAAAAACTTAGGAATCAATCTAACAAAATGTTGTAAAAGATCTACACATTGAAAATTACAGTATTCTGAAAAGGTAAATTGAGGAGCATATCAAAATATGGAAAGATATCCCTTGCACATGGATAGGAAGAAGCAAAATTGCAAAAATGACCATACTGTCAAAACTGTTACACAGACATAATGCACTCATCATCAAAATACTATTAGGATACCTCACAGGTCTAGAGAAGACATTCCTAAAATTCTTTTGGAAACATGAGACCCGAAATAGCAAAGGCAATCCTGGGCAACAGTGGCAAGGCAGAAGGCATCAAAATCGCAGATTTGAAATTATGCTACGAAACAACTATGATAAAATCAGCATGGTACTGACAAAAAAAAAAAAAAAAATACAAAAAACAACCCAGATCTGAGGATCAGTGGAACAAATTAGAAGATGCAGACACAATTACAAAGACATTCAGCTACCCTATCTTTGACAAAGAGTCCTAACATGTTTGCTGGAAAAAAAAAAAAAAAAAAGCCTGTTTAATAAATAGTGCTGGTGGGGCTGGGGATTTAGCTCAGCGGCATAAGCGCCTGCCTTGCAAGCAGGCAGTCATGAGTTCGGTCCCTGGTACCGATAAAAATGAAAAAAATAAATAAAATAAATAGTGCTGGAAAAATCAGCTTTCCACATGCTGGAGACAAAAACTAGACATGTGTATCACTGTGCGCTAACATCAAAATGTATCAAAGATGTAAATATTAAAATAGAAGCACTAAATCTACTGGAGGACAAGGTATGTAGAAAATTTTGAAGACAGAGAGTTCATGAACAAAACCCAAATTGCACTGAAAATGCTTTAAAGAATTGACATGTGGGATCTCTTATTAAAACATTTTGCACAACAAAAAAAATCACCAACATAGTGAAACCACAACTTGCAGGCTGGGAAAAAATTTTAACCAGTTGTCCCTCTGACAAAGGACTAACACCTAGAACATACAAAGAATTTTTTAAAAATCAGAACCTCCAAGTTCAAAGACCCAGTCCAAATATAGGCATCTGAGATAAATACACATTTCTCAGATGAAGAAATACAAATAACAATATGAAAAAATGTTCAACATCACTGGTCATTTGAGAGATGAACATTAAAACAACACTGAGAGTCCATCTCACCCCAGTAAGAACTGCTATCATCAAGAAATCATTAGCAAATGCTGGTGAGGCTATGGGAAAAAGGAACCCTTTCCACTGTTGATGGTAGTATAGACTGGTACAACTATTGTAGAAATCAGTATGGAGATTCCTCAAAAAACAAGGTTTGAAACATCCAGAAGGAGTAAAAATACCATACCACAGTAATATATGTGTGCCCATGTTTATTGCAACACAGTTTTTAATACCTAAACCTTGGCAACAACCCAAATGTCCATCAACCATGGAATGGATAAAAAATGATGAGGTCTTTTTTTTTTAATAATGGAGTACTACTCAGCCATAAAGAAAAATAAACTTGCGATTTTTATAGGTAAATGGATCCATACTCATAAATGAAGTAAGTCAGACTCTCATGTGTAAACATTATATTGTCTCCATGGGGTAAAGACTTGGGGGCCAGAGATGTAGCACAGCTTCATAAGCACCTGCCTGGCAAAGTGTGAAGTCCTGAATTCAATCCCTAGTACAAAAAAAAAACCAAAAACAAAAACAAAAAACCTGAAAGGGTAAATAGAATCCAAACTGTGTAATAGATATTATGAAAGTGAAAGGTGAAAACACTGTTCAAAAGGAAAAAAAAAAAAAAAACCAACTGGGATGAGAATAGGAAAAGAAAGAAGCAAAAGATTATAAAAAGAAAGCCAAAGCCTTATAGGATCCCTTCAAGATCCCATCAGAATTCTATGCCAATATCTCTCTGACCTTGTGTTATTCTAGTTGCTTCCATATAATCTTGTCACATTGGCCTGCTTATTTTTTCTCAAGTATGTCAAGCTTTAGAACCTTTGTATTTGCTATTCTGACTACTATTTGCTATTCTTCAGTACCTGCATGGCTCACTTCTTAGCACTTTTAGACTTCCATTCCTAGTGAGCCTTACCACAAACTGACACGCTGTAATCCTCATTTTTTTTTAAATTGCATTGTTTATCCTGTATGTTCAGTTCTTAAACTGTCCCTGGCCCATAGTATGTGTTCAAATAGTTTGGAATGTAAGAAAAGCCAATTCATGGTAAAATCCATATGGACCTGTATGTCCTGCTATGAAGAAAATAAGAAAATGTGAAAGCATTCAGATTAAGAAAGGGTACTAACTTTCCTGAGTACTAGGAGTCATTAAAGCAAAGCAAAACGCTTCACTTTCATTGTCTGTGAGCTAAGACAAGGAAACAAAAGACTTAAAAAGACTGGTCATCATAGTAATGTTCAGCCAGCAATGGGGTTATAATTGCATTAGAGAAAAGAATAGATAGAATGATAACAGAAATACAAAAAGGAATTATTCTAGGATTCTTGCCTGAGTAATCAAGTGAATGAAAGTACCACTAATTAGAAAAGGATGACAAGAAGAAAAAAATGAATAATTTTAGAAATAGTAAGATCAAGTTATATGGGAGATGGCATTGTTCAGTGACTGTTGAGAAGATCTAAGCTGAGACAGATTTTCCAGTCACAGCATGTAACTCAAAATTTTAGACTCCTCACAAAATACCTGTTCAGTACATTTTAATATTTCTCACTTTTTTTTTTACCAGTACTGGGGATCGAATTCATACCACGTGATTGCAAGTCAGACGCTTATGCCACTGAGCTAAATCCCCATCTGCAGCATTTTTAATATTTTATCTGTTTTTTGTAGTTCACCTACATAATTCTCTAGAGAAAAAAGGCTTTTTAGAAATAGATATAAATCCATCAAAAAATTCTTCCCTCATACTCCACCTTTGTTTTCAGTTAATCTTATACCCATTTCCCATTTGATATTTTTTCTTTATCTAGACCGTGGTTCTTCCCCTTTTGTAACCATTTTTTTTTATGTTTAACATCATCTTTTTCCATGCCCCATTGCTTTTACCTTCTTTATACTTCAGTGTAGATTGAATGCTCACAAAACTATAAACCCATATTTCAGAAGATTAATGATTGGGAAAAAATTGTTTTTCCTTTTTCCCCAGCTGTTTGAATTGGGTCCTGATGGAGGGGATCATGAAACTGATGGGGATCTTCTTGCAGAGACTGACGTGTTGGCTTATGATTGTGCTGCTAGGTAAAAATTTTGTTCTTAAGTATAATTCTTACATAGTCAAAGTTTAAAATTTTATTATAAAGTACAAATATAATTTTAAAAGGGCTTTCTAGTAATCTGCTGTGTATGTGCTTGAGAAATTAAATGGTATAGTGTCATGCCTAATCTAGGAGTGGGATCCTTCAGAAAAACTTGCTGTTGGATGATTTCATCCTTGTGAAAGAATCATGGAGAGTAATTACGCAAACTTGTATGGGATAGCCTACTGCACAGTTTGACCATAGGGTATAGCCACCGTTCTTTGTGTGGTCTCTGACTAAGATAATTGCTATATAGTATGTAACTATATTAGAAGATGCAAGTATCATTGTTAAAGATGCTGCTACATTAAAAACTAGTATTCCTCATGGTATTATAAGTTGATTCAACACTGAAGATAAAATGGAAATATATATGTTCTGCAACTTATTTTGATGCATCTCTTAACACCTAATGTGTTACTCTTCTATTGTCTGCTACAATCAACTATCTGTAAAATTATATATATATAAAACATACATAAAATACACAGCCATGCCTTAGCTAAGGATTCTATTCTTCTGGGAAATGGGTTGTTTGGTGATTTCATGCTTATGCAAAAAATCATACAGAGTACTTCTACAAACCTAGATGGTATAGCCTACTACACACCTTGGCCATATGATATAGCCACTGTCATATATATACTATGATGTGTCAAATATTAATAATAGGGCATAATTGAGATACCATCTTAGTAGTATAATAATGCACCAGAGTGGCAGCCTTGCTAAAAATTTTAGAGATATTACTAAAATCCCTATGTTTATTTATAAAGTTCATCAAGTAAGAAGAGACTTAGATTTTTATCAGCCCTCTGTGTAATCCTAGGAATTATCCAACACTGCTCTGATAGGTTAGTGTTCAGAGTCAGGGATTATTACAATGGGAAAAAATATAAACTGAGTCTTGAAGTGATAATAATATACTATACTTCCTAGTAACTATTTTAAGAAAACATTGTAGAGTCTGACCAGGCTTTTTCCTAGAGAAAATAAGTAAGTTTCTGAAAGAAGAATGATAATAAGGCATTGATTTTGCTTTTAATAGATACATATTTTGAGAATCTAAGGAAGAATCTAGAGAAAATTTTGACTTTCTTCATGTTGGGTATTATTCTGTATTACAAGGGTTTTAGTAGTCTTTAATGTTTTATACAAATGAATATGAGGGAAAATTTCAGAAAAGTAAGTTAATATTAGTTAATTTTACCATGCCTTAGTAATCATTGGCATTTGTTTTATGTATGTATATATGTATGTATTTTGTACTGGAAATTGAATCCTGAGCTTTTGTACTGATCTGCATCCCCAACATCCTCCCCTACTTTTAATTTTTTACTCATTTTTAAAATTTACTTTTTTATGTATTAAAATGCCCAGTCTGGGCCAAAACCTGTCATCCTTCTGCCACGGATTCCTAGAGTGCTGGAATTATAGGTATACAACATCAAACTTGACTAACATTTATTTTCGAGAATTTGACTAAGGATCAGATACAGTGTGTAGTTCATGCATAGGGAATCATCCAGATTTCCTTCATTAGCCTACTCACCAAGCCCAGACTCTTAAGGAAAACATTAGCATCTTTTCTTTTTCTTTTTTTTTTTTTTTTTTTACTTTCATTTTATTACTGTTCTTCACCTATCACCCAACAGGACAACTTACCATTCCTTGAACCTCTTTTAAACATTTTTATTTCTGCAGATTCATTTGTAACATATAACATTCTCCTTTCTTTAAATGCCCTTCCCTCAATTCTACTTACAACCAATTCCTTCTACTCTTTAGAACTTTAAAATTTGTTCATGTGCTTCAACAGGTTTCTCAATCTATATATGACTTTTTTTCTCTTTATTTTTTGTGAGTAGTGGTGCTGGAGATGAAACCAAGGGCTTTACGTACTTTAGCAAGTGCTGTTCCATTTAGTTACGTGTTTCTTCTCCTAGATTCGTAAACATTTTTGTCTGCTTAGTGTGAAACCCTCAGTTTCAAACACTACCTGAATTAATTCAGTCGTCAGAACAACTGAATGAACAAGACATTATTTTCACCAGTTTTCAGATAAAGAAATGGAGACACAGAGATAAGGTAGCAGCTTGCCATAAGTTCCCTAGTTAACAAGTCACAAAACCAGTTCTCAAACCAGTACACTTGACTTGAGCACTATTTTCCAAACATGCTACCTCAAAAAGCACTTACACTAAATAAAATAGTTTTAAACTAATGTTCAGATTTTACTTTTTTTGCAAATTTACGTGCTTTTTAAAACATTAATTTAAAACTGCCTTAATATGAAACTTTTACAAGATGTAAGCATGTTATAGAATTTAGGAAGAGGGAAAAGCAAGACAGTTCTATTGCTATAATACAAGTAGCTGCTTTTTATGTTTTTGTGTACAGACATTTTAAAAAGTTATATTTAATGAGAATCTTAAAACATAATTTCATGATTTTTAGTATGAAGAGTTTCTTAAAAAACAAATGCATATGACAGGAAAGCACAAAGAGACTGTCTTTGACTCAGCTGTTTTTCTCAGAGAAAAGTATGCAATGATGTTTGATGAACCAGTTCTCCTGCAAGCTGGCTGGTGGTATGTAGCATGGGCTCGAGTATCAGGACCCAGCAGTGACTGTGGATCTCATGGACAAGCTTCCATTACTACAGATGATGGGTAAGCAGAACATTGAAGCATCTCATTTTTATTTTTGTAATAATGTTGGAAGGCTTAAGAGGACTCATTTAGTAGTGCTTAGTATGACTAAGTATATTAAAAACATAATACAGTTACTAAAACTTATTTAGGTTACCTCCTATGCTATATAGCCAAAAATGTCAAATTAGGGTCTAGACAGAACAAGGAGGTAATTAATAAGACTATTATTCTTTGTACTTACATGATAGTATTCATATATATTTCTAGGTATTAAATTGTTTAAAAGTTCTGTTACCAAATTTGAAATTATAGAGAAAGCTGACCAGAATTAGTGAGGATTTTGGAGCCATAAAAAGGAAACATATTTGCAGTTAAATTTTACAGTGTATATAAATAATTTATTGATTGGAAACCTTTTGTGGTGTGGCACATTTTAATGAAGTGCAGGAACATTTTACTACCTTCATGTACTGTAAAGAGTAATTTGATGCCCTCAACTACTTGATGAACAATTATTAACCCTATTTTGAATTCAAAGGCCTAGAGAAACAAACATGATTTGGGTAGATTTCATGAGTATATCATATGACTGAGCTAAAACTGGTTCTGGATTCTGGATTCTGTTGACTCTAAATAAGCATTTTTTTGTGCTATTACTGTTTGTACTATTACTGCAGAGTTATGAAATAGTATATTTCATTTTTATTGAAGTCAAAGCAGAGATGATAAACAGAACAAAAAATACGTAAAAACCAACTGACTTTTGATTGAATTCCTAATTGTTGAATATTTAAAGAGATTGCTGAAGGAAAATGAAATCTGTTATTCTGTGTATCCCTTTTAACTTGTTCTGAGATTATGTGCTAGAATTGAGGGAGCTGCTGTGACTTTGGACTGTATAATTTCCTTAGGTAGTTCAGTCAAACTTGCAGTATCATGCCAGTTTGAGGCCAAAGCCTATAACACATTGAATCAGGCTGATTTTATACTGTTGGTAGGTGGAAATCTTGTTAAAAGTTTACTAATTTAGTGAAAACTGAGGTGGTGGTCTGGTAAGGGCAGGACAGCTGCTCTCCTAGGAGACGCTGCTCATTTGGTTCAGTTACTTTTTTTACTGAATAACCGAATTAAGATCACGACGGTAACTTTTTATTTACCTTATTTATTTATTTTTGGCCAAAAAAGAAGTAATTTTCATTAACATAAGGTTTGAGAACATAACTGTAATTCTTTTGCTTCTTTAATAATCTTAGACGATGGCAATTTTACTATCTTTTTTTTTTTCTCTTCCTAGGGTTGTTTTCCAGTTTAAGAGTTCAAAGAAATCAAATAATGGTACAGATGTTAATGCTGGTCAGATACCTCAGTTATTATACAGGTATTTTAACATATTCATAGTTAATTAATGTGGGGTTTTTTCTCTAATAGTCACTATAAAACGTATGACCATAAGAAGGTATTGAAATATTTAACAAATCATACTGGTAAAAATGTAGACAGTGTAACAAAAACATTCAATTCAGTGAATATTTTGTGTATTTTTAAACATTTTCTATTTTACATTTCAATTTTGCCAAATGACTCAGATTATCTGAATATGCTAATAATATTTTTATAACATTTTAAAAATGTGCCTTTGATTTTCTTATCAATTTAAAGATTCCATTACCAAATAAAATATATCTTAAAGACGTCAAATTGGAGTGAAGAGTAGTTTAGATGTAGACTTCAGATTACAATAGTCTTATGTTTTTTATCTTCTGATTAAATGAGTTGGAAAATCTCTTACAACTTTAATTGACATGTTAAATAGTGATTACTTTATGATATTTTAACATTAAAAGTTTTAATTAACTCAGTAATTCAGACATATGAAAGTTTATACCTGTTTCTATCTACATTACTGCAGTATTAGACAAATTCAAATGAATATAAAACTTTAGCAATGTTTTCATCCTTAAAAAAAAAAGAAAAGCCTCTAGAATATAAGACTCTTTTTCTTTCTTATCTTTCTTATTTCTTTGTCAGTATGTAATGGTCACATTTATCTTGGGGAAATATGTACCTGTACATAATATGTCTAAATTCTTTTTTCCCACTCCCCTCTCCTCCCTTTCCTTCAGTCCTTCCCCTTCCCATTTATAGAAACTTTGTTTCCATTTTTTCCCTTCCATTCTTTATTTTTTTAAATCCCCATTCCTTTCCTTCCTTACCTTTTCCCTTTCCCTTGTCTGCCTTACCTTTGAAACAAGTTCTTACTTCCCAACATCTGTTCTCCATTTTACTTCTTATTTACACTTTGGGTTTCTCACCTAGGAGAAACAATGCAATGTTTTAACTTGGATGTCTGATTTATTTCACTGAAGATTATGGGCACAAGATGTATTCATTTACCTAAAAATATCTCATATTTATCCTTTACCGCAGAGTAGTGTTCCATTGTATATAAATATTATATATTTCTCTATTCATCTGCTGATGGGCATATGAGCTGTTTCCAAGACCTCATTATTAAAAATTGTACTGCTATAAACATGAATATATGTGTATCGAGATTCTCTTATGTTTCTTCCTAGTGATCAGTTAAAGAATGTGCATGTTATAAAATCTTTTCCCAGGAGAAAAATTTTTTTATGCAATCTGTTGTAGTCAGTACTTGTAAAATCTAACTTTATGAACACAACAAGTTGCATTGGAGTATCCCTAGGTGCTACTGGTAAAATAATTTTAGTAGTAAATGAAAATATTATTATAGAACATAAACCACAAATACTCTCTAGCAAGAGGAAAAAGCCTCTACTACACTGCCTTACTAACTTGGTAAGATAATGCTAAGAAAAACTTAGTGTTGGAAAATGTTTCCCAAAAAGCCTTATATTAGCATTTTACCTAGCTAAAAAAAATTTCAGATGCATAATTTAAATAATTCACTTTGGCAAAAATGTATATTTCTTAAAATGTCATTGGACTTTTAAACATTATTCTATATGTATCTACTGTCTTTAGACTTCCAACCAGTGATAGCAGTGCTTCAAAAGGCAAACAGCAAACCAGTGAGCCTGTACATATATTAAAGAGATCTTTTGCAAGAACTGTCTCAGTGGTGAGCCATTTTTTTTAAAACTTCTAAAACTTCATTTTTTTAAAACTTTTTAATTCAACATTTTCAATTCAACTAATTGTGTTTAGAATTTAGCCACTCTCTTCTATGAAATTATCATAGCATAGGTTTATAACCTAGTTTTGCTTTTGTACTAGCATTTATATTCTATGCCAAAAATAGTATATGCTTTAAATAATGGAAAAATAGAGGTGTTACCTATGATACGTAGATGGCCTTGCTATTTGTGAAATAATCTGTGGCTTTTCTAATGATTCATACATAAAAGAATTAAAAATTTAGGAAAAGCTAATGATAGTGTTGACCCAGAAATATTAGTACTTGAAGAATTACGTAGAAGAATTGCTTACCTAACTATGATCTTTGTTGAACTACAGTGGTACCTCAGTTGACAAATTCTTTTGTTTGCAAATAATTGGGTTTGCAAACAGAAGCATTTGACGCAATTTTGTTTTTGTTCGCAGACTCTGCGTTTGGTAACAAACATAACCAGGATAACCCATATAAACACAGACAGGGCCATCTTTTCCAAAATCATAGAAAAATTAAATTCCTAAATCGAGATACCACTGCACTTGACCATCTTATTTTATATGTAAAGATGTGCTATACTATTGGAATTAATAGGGCAGAGTGAAAAGTCAACATGATATAAATAAAAGGTCATAGCATGTCTGAGTAAATTTCTTGCTCTTTCCTGTATCAATTTAGGATTCTTATACAAATTACCTAAACAAGCTACATTAATTTGTTGTTATAAATTTCTAATTAAGAGAAGGCATACAAAATGATTTTTTAACTATAATGCATGATGCAATTGATTTGTTAAAGTAACATTATCTCATTTTGGTAAAATGCTTAGGAAGAATCCCTCCTTTTTTATTAAGATCCTAAGATTAATACATGTGCTTCACACATTGTTATGTTTTAGAGAATTACTAAAATTATTAAGGTTCTTTCCTCTTTTTCTTATCTTTCTGTTTGTGTTTAGACTACTATAGCCAGTAGCCTTCCAGACCTTGTATGTTTTCATTGTTGTTTCTGTTTGTTTGTCATTATTGTCATTGCTGTTGTTGCATTGCTGGGGGATCAGGTTTATGTTAGGCAAATATTCTACCATTGAGCCAGATAGAGCCTCATTTTAGCACACACACATACATGTATGCATACACACACACACATAACACAAACACACATATGCAAACTTACATTAGTTGTATCTATACAGGATGCTAAATAGTATTTTTGTCTTTTCTGATACAGAAAACTCTTTTTTTGAACATTTTATAGAACATACCATGAACAGTTTTCCTATTAATATATTTGGCTCTTTGTCAGTTGTTTCTGTTTGCATATTTTCCTATGGAATAGTTATATTCTCTTTTATTCCACACTACTATAATAGAGCCAGTTCATTGCTCATTACTTTTCCAGTACATTTTCTTCATGAGCATGCATGCATCTTTACATTACATCTTTACATGCATCTTTATACATATACATGCATCTTTAATGGTGTACTTATGTACATATCATGTGCTGAAAATGTGTATTTAAATTTTGATGTATCTTTGTCAATATGATTTCAAAAATGCTATGTTAGTTTACACAATGTTCCTTGCAAAATCAACTATACAAATGAGACTTTAAAAATGTGGCTCCTTTTTACCTTTGCATCCTTTTAGTATGAGTTTGGTATCTTTTAATTGTACTAAGGACTTCCATTTGTGTCTTTTTTTCATTATTCCCCCCCTACTAGATATTTGTTTTGTATTTATGTTTAAGTAATTGTAATCTTTGAATAAGAAACACTGTTTCTCTAAAAGTTTAAACTATATACTCTTAGTTTTGGTATTACTATTATAGGATGTCTGTGATTTAGTAGGGAGAGGGGAACAAAGTGCTTTGCTTTGAGATTTGTGGAGCATCTGTCATGATGTAACTATGACAAAATCTGTAGACCCTTCATAAATGCAAAGCACGTTCTCCCCAAACCCATAGTCTGGAAGAGTAAAACATCCTAAGTAAGGTTTTAAAGTATTTTTAATCAACTTTTATCTGCATTAATACCATCAGGCTGGGGATATAGCTTACTGGCAAAGAGCCTGCCTAGCAAATATAAAGTGAGTTCAATCCCTGGCACAAAATAAATAAATAAATAAACATCAAGAATTTTATATCTATGCATCGTTTATATAAAATTTTATATAAAATTTTAATATGGAGACATAAAATAAGCTACTTGATATTGCCCAAATAATAATGCACTGATTTTATTTATACTTTTACTACAGTGATATATAGACTTTGATAATGCCTTTCAGATAAATATTTACCATATTTATTTATAAGATTTTAATTTTTTCCTTGTTTATATGATACAATGAACTATAAGAATATCTTATTTGGGCTACCAGAACTCACTAAACAGTTCAAGGTAAAGTTTTCAAGTTAAATGTATTAACTTTTTATTTGATTCATCCCCATAGTTTCATTTGAACTGTTCTCTGTTCATATTCTGAATTAGGAATGTTTTGAATCATTGCTGAGTATTCTTCACTGGAGCTGGACCACCTTAGTCTTAGGAGTTGAAGAACTTAGAGGATTAAAAGGATTCCAGTTCACAGCTACTCTTCTAGATTTAGAGAGGCTGCGCTTCGTGGGTACCTGTTGTTTGAGGTTATTGCGTGTCTATACCTGTGAAATTTACCCTGTATCAGGTATGATATATTTTTTAAATGACATTAGGTAAAAAAACATTTAAGACTTTGTGATTTATGTGAGTATTAACAGGAATTAAAGATCTCTCTCTGGCTTTCAACTGATCCTGAAATGAGAGAAGAAAGTCAGCTTGTTGTGATGCTTCTGTATTTGCTTATAAAGAATAGATTTCATGTCATTCTGATAAGAAAAAGTCATGATGGGCTGAATTTAATACTCTAATAAAATTATTCTAAATGATTTATGTCAAATAGAAGTATTTTCAACAATTGGAATTTAAATATCAAACCAACTTTTTTCTTTTTTATAATTCTATTGAAAGTTTGAACCACTTTTTCTCTCTAAATTGTCGTATCTGTAATTATAAGTATTCATGATATTTAGATGTATAGTAAATTGCTGAATTATATTTTCCCATGCATATTTAATATTTTACTAACTAGCATTTTACTTTTTCCATTAAAAATATAAAAGCTACAGGAAAAGTAGTTGTAGAAGAAACTAGCAAATTAGCAGAGTGTATTGGAAAAACCAGAACTTTGTTAAGAAAAATTTTATCAGAAGGAGTTGATCACTGTATGGTGAAACTGGATAATGATCCTCAAGGATATCTCAGTCAACCCTTGAGTCTCTTGGAAGCTGTCCTGCAGGAGTGTCACAATACTTTTACGGCATGTTTCCATTCTTTCTACCCAACTCCTGCGTTGCAGTGGGCATGCCTTTGCGATCTGCTGAATTGTTTGGATCAGGTAATTTAAACTTATGAAATGTAGTTGAAAATTACATTATTTATATACTACTCAAGACAATAAATTGTGGCTGTCCCTATCTGTTTAGCTTTTAAAAGATAAATTAGGGAAAGATAAATTTGTTAAATCAAAATTTAACAATTTGTGATTTTTTTATTTGCTTTATCGTTTTTAGTTATAAAACTGTCAAATATGATTGTGTATTTGCTCATTTGCCCTTTGACTTTATAGGCCAGTGTGTAAGAGAAAGGGAAAGAATAATAGTGAGTTTGAGAACAAGGATAACACCAAAGTGTTTCTTGACACCTCCACGTCTACAAAAATAGAAGAGACCTAGTAAACAACCATGTTAATGGCATTAATTCATCGATTCATGAAGAAAACATAACTTTTATAAATGTGTATACACCAAACCATACTTTCAAAAACATTGGTGAAGAAAACATGACAGAACTACATAGAGAATCAAATAAATTTACATTGAAAAGTATTCCTTGTTTAGTGATTAAAAGAACAACTAGACAAAACATCAGGGATACATCATCATTTGAATAATGCTGTCACCCACCTTGATCTAATTGACATAAGCTAGAATATGAAGTATCCATATTATTTTCAAATGCACATAGAATGTTCATTAAGATAGATCATACACTAGGGTAGTGATGCTGAATCATTGAGAGTTTTCAGTGATAACAAACCTCTCAGGCCGGGGATTAGATCAGTGGCTGAAACGCTTGCCTGGTAAGCACAAGGTCATAAGTTCGATCCCTGGTACCAAGAAAAAAAGAAACTTGCCATAGGTTTGCCACCACTGCACTAAGGCAAGAAATAAATTTTAGTAATTTTAAAAGATTAAAATCTTAATGTGTTTTGAGATTGTAGTAAAGTTTACTTAGGAATTAATAGTAAAAGATTTTGAGAAAAAGCACCAAATATTTGGAAAGTGGACTATACCTTTAAGTAATTAGTAGATTAAAAGAGAAATCATAATAAATTTTATAATATTTCATATTGTAAGATAAAAATCTAACACTAGAATATATGAAGCATATCTAAAGCATCACTTAGAAAAATGTATATTCTTGAATGCTTATATAAGTAAAGAAGAAGCATTTAAAATCAGTACCTAAACTTTGTCATAGGAAACCAGATAGAAAAAGAAACTCTTAAGAAGGAAAACATTAATAAAGACCAGAAATTAGTGAAATAAAAAATCGAGACAAAATTAAGAAAATTGAAAGTTGGTTCTTAGGAAACACACACACACACACACACATTCCTAACAAGTTTGAGAAAAAAGAGAAAGAAAAAGCTGTATGAGAGGCAGTGAGTGTAGCTCAGTGATAAAGGGCTTGCTTACTGTGAGTGGAACTCTGGATTTGATCTGTAGCACACAAAAGGAAGGTAACAAGGAAAGAAGCAAGCACAGAATGCTGTTATCAGAAAAGAAGTGGAGAATGTCACTGTAGGTTCAAATAATATTACTGAGAAATTATTATGAACAGTTTTATACTAGTGAATTTTATAACTTTGGAGGAAGTTACTAGATTCTTTAAAAAGATAACAATGCGAACTGATGCAATACATATTAGAAAAGTCAGGATTGCCTAATACTTATTATTAAAAACCACAAAGAAAATTCCTTGTTCTGATGTTGGTATTAACATTTAGAAAAAAATAATAACAATCATTTTTCAAATTCTCTCGGAAAATATAGGATGTAATACTTTCCAATTCATTTTGTGAGATTACCCTTGTCCTGGTTGATACCAAAACCTAGCAAATACATAAAAGAAAATTTGCAGATGATTATCACTCAGACATATAGAAGTTCTTAAAATATCGAATAAAATCCTGTAATATAGATAATCTATCATGACTGGAATTTTATCTTAGAGATACAAGTTAATTTAACATCCAGGAATCAATGTAATTTATCATATTAACTGTAAAGATAGCAGATTGTATGATCCTCTTAATAGGTATAGAAAAAAATACTTGACAGAGTTAGTAATTATTCAATGACAGAAGTATCTTTGGAAACTAGAATATAAAGAAACTTCCTCAATCTGATAAAGAATACCTACCAAAAATCTTTAGCTGACACCCTCCATAATAAAAAAAAATGCATTGTGCCCTAAGTTTGGAAGCAAGACCCAAGGGCTTTCACTACTTTTGTTCAGTATGGTACAGAACTCCTAGCCCCATCTCAACACCCCATTTCTCCCTCCCCAGTTCACTGCTCTCACCATAGCTTCTCAAGTAATGTGGCTACATATAGCAAGATACTATATTTTACCGTTCTGTTTTCTGGAGCAAACTATTGTCTGTACAAAAGCTATATAAGTAAAGAAGAAGCATTTAAAATCAGTACCTAAACTTTGTCATAGGAAACCAGATAGAAAAAGAAACTCTTAAGAAGGAAAACATTAATAAAGACCAGAAATAGTGAAATAAAAAATCAAGACAAAATTAAGAAAATTGAAAGTTGGTTCTTATATTAAGTACTCTCTCACTCTCAAACTCTCAATTGAAACTGTTATTTTATTCCTTTACTGTTGAATAGGGTGCTTTTAGCAAGCATTGGGTCAACATGTGGAATAGAATGTGGCTCTACTCTTACGCTTGACTTTGTACCTCAAATATTTGATGAACTAAATAATGCATACATAATTTTATAAATCAGAATGTCCTGTATTGATACACTTTAATATTTCATCTTTTTGGGGACGTTTAACTGTGAAATGTGGTAACATAATTTTAGAACCTTACCGAAATATAATAGTTGCACAGAAGTACAATTTTGAATCATTTTATTATTTGAGAAAAAGTTACAGCGCATATTAGAAATGTCAAATGTAGTCTAATGGTAAAAATTTGAAAATAGTGCTAAAGTGAACTGTGATTGTGAATGGAGGTACATATGTACATAAATTGATAGATTTAGAGATACAGAGATTATATAAATGGATATATATAGTTTTCATATCTGTATATATAGATAATTTACTGGTTTTTTTTTGTTTTCAATAGATAGTTAACTGTGTTTTAAGGCATTGATGTGATATTATCCTGTAACAAAACAACTTTAGTGACTGACTGATAGAAAATTTGTGTATGAGTTAAATAATGACTTACTTTGTATATATTCAGAAACTTGAATTATACTGATGCAGTATTTCTTTGGGGCTGTGATGGGGCTTTTTTAAAAAGGATATCCAAGAAGCAAACTTCAAGACATCAAGTAGCCGACTCCTTGCAGCTGTTATGTCAGCTTTGTGCCACACTTCTGTTAAACTGACTTCTATTTTCCCTATTGCTTATGATGGAGAAGTACTACTAAGATCAATTGTTAAGCAAGTTAGCACAGAAAATGACTCAACGCTGGTTCATCGATTTCCCTTGTTGGTCACACACATGGAAAAACTCAGCCAGGTAGGTCTTTTCTGAAATCTCCTTTACAGTGAAGCAGTTATACTGTAAAGGGAGATATTTTTTATCTTAGTGCTTTTTTTTCTATATTGGTAAATAATTATCTGTTTCAGAAGAAGGGGTGATTATTTTTTAATTATCTTATTTTCCAATAAGATGGGGATCCTTTTTTCCATTTAAAATCCAAGTTAGTTAATATTTAACTTTTGTGTTTTGTTTTTTGCTGTATTGAGGACTGAACCTATGCCCCTATGTATGGTAGGCAAGATTTGTGTATTTTCTTTTTGCTGTATCTATTGAAATTAAGCAGCAGATACCACAAGCACTGTTTTGTATTTTAATATTTAAAATTTTGAAGATAGAAGGATAAAGAAATAGAAAACTTTAAAACATCTATGCGTAAAATTTTAGTATGTTAAAATAAGCACTATAAAACAGTAGGCCGAGGAAACCTTGCTTAATGTCTACTTCTACTTTATTAAAAAAGCATTATAGAAAAATAAAGATACACATGAAACCATGTATATTTACTGCCACTTGAGAATGAATCTATAAAAGTGAAAAAGTGAAGTAAAAGTTATCCTAATTACTATGCAGTAACAGTTTTCTGTTGACTGAAGTAACTGAAAATTGTGAAAAAATTTCAGTAACATTAGGGCTAACAAGGATAATAGAATGATAGTAAGATTGAAGTATCAATCTGTTTCTAGAAAATTAGAAAAAATCAATTTTTCTCTCAAATTCCTGTACTATGAGACTGTGAAGAAACAGCAGCTTATTCATGTCATTATATTAGTCATCCTTTTCTTTCAATTTAACAAGTATTTATTGTATGCCAACTAATTATGTAAATTTTAATTAAGTGGCAGTTGAGAAAGGATTGAAAACGTAGTCTTTGAATTAGGGGTCTAATTCCAGATTTATTTTAGAAAGTGCATTATTATTTTGTTATGCATTATGAGCATTTTCACAAGAAACTAAGAGAATATGTGGAAGACTAAAGCTACATATATATTTAATAGAAGGAAAATTGAGCACTTTAGACCCTTAGATGTTTGTCATAGAGTAAAATAACTGAATTAGGTATAGTTTGATAGAATATGGTTCACCCATTACAAAAAAGTATTTTAATATCAAATGTTTTAAAATTCTTAAAACACAATTGAAAATCAAAGAGCATGTTTGTATGTAATGATTCCTATATAAAATATGCATGCAAAAGGCTCTTTATTTATTTTATTTTTTTTGGTACCAGGCATCAAACTTACAACCTCATGCTTGCCAGGCATGCGCTTATGTCACTGAGCTAAATCCCAGGCCCTCTTTAGTAAGAGTACTGAAAGATAGAAATAACTTATGGGTACTAGAGTTCTGAGTAATCAGAAATTTTCTTTTGGAATTTCCTTTAGTTTGGTACTTTTTAAAGATATATAGTAAATGCTTTTTAATTTATAGAACTAATTTGTAATGATTATTAATAGCAATTATATACTTGAGTCTGTGTTAGTCTATGAAGATATGTGTGATTAATATATTTTCCCACCATCTTTTTAATGGACATTATGGTATTCTACCTTTTCAGTATACATAATTAATCAATCATGTGTATACACCTAGTATTTTAGTATTGTAAATGGTTTGAAAATACCACTGCTTTAACTTTCATTCATATTTATGATTCTTTTCCCAGTATCAATCTTTAGGTATAGAAACGTACTAAGTCAAAAGTAGGGTAAAGGCTCATGATAAATTGCCAGACCTTTTAAAAAGCTAGTATTAGCTTTCCTTTGTAGCAATTAATAAATAAGAATACTTTTTCCTTAAATTTTAGTGACCAATAAGTAATATTCATTCAGTCATTTATTTTTGGTGTTTTAATAAATCAAATTGATAAACTATTATACTATACTATCTGGGAAGCTTCTTGTATTACTCCTGGCAAGTACTAATTAGAAACTAAGTAAACATAAATGAATATACTCTAAATGCACCCCATGAAACTCTCAAAAGATTTTTAATTATGGAGTGCAATTAAGGATTGAGTTTTATGAAAAGCTGACTTTCTGAAATGTTCCAGAAAATAAAGTTTCTGGAGCATGAGAAAATATAAGATATAAATGAAGTAGAGTTTTAACAAAATCAAGAATTGATCATTTTAAATCTAGAGAACCTCATTTGATTAAAAATTAATCAAAGTGTTATAGTGATCTTAATCAAACAATTAATAGAAATAAATATGAACATTCTCCTAAGTGGTTGTTTTGTCTCAGTATAAGGTTGCACAATAGAAGAGAAGTTAGGAGTGACTCGTAGTAATGTTTATAGTGAGTTTGACTAAAAAATTACATAATTTCCAAAAGGATTGAAAGTGCATTATTTATTTGTTTGATTTGTTTTGAGAAGAGAGTGGTTTAACTTTCAAGGCCCTCTACCTTGAGATTTTATCATTTTATGAACTTTTTCATGTGCTTTACAAAGCAACAAGGAATATAAGTAGTGCGGAAGAACTTACTAGTTCAGATCACATGATGATGGTGTTAAAAGTTAAATCAGAGCAATTTATTTACCTGATTTCAAAGCTGAAAACTTTGGGGGACCATGAAAAAAACAGAATTAACTCCAAATTGATTCCATAGTGGAACTGAAAAGTTTATTGGTTAGTATGGCTCCTCATGATACTCTCTGTCTGTAGTGGGATAAAAGATAAAGAAAATAATAAAAATAATTTTCATACTGGATATCAGCTAAATTAATAATTCTTTCCATTTGTAGAAAATATTTTTTTTTGAGTCTTTAAAGGCATTCTGATTTTTTAGTCATTTTTTTCATTGGCAAAGGCTAAAATGTTATTTCCCTTTGGAAATTTAATATAGTAGCAATTATAAAACAGCTTAGGATTTCATGAGTATACAAAAGGATTTTCTTAGTTGATTTACACAGACTATGTGGAGTAGCTTTGCCTCTGCATATTCTGAAAATAATTATCTGACATTGACATCTTGTCTACAGAAAGACTTTTAAATGGGAAGAATGGTTTTCCGTCATACAGGATTGTGATTAAGAAGTTAAATAGTATACGAGAGTGACTCAAAGCTGATAAAAACACAACCACTGTCTAAATGTGTGCTACCTTTATGATACAAAAACAATTCAAAAAACAAACTCCCAAATGAAAAGAGGATATAGTAGCTCCCCATGTAACTGGATAGGTGTGTAGAAATAGGCCTTAATTCAGGTTTGGACTTAAGAGAGTCATGTTAAAAAAAAGACAAAGTTTTGCTGCTGCATAATCATGGAAAGGAAAGGAAAACAACACATTGCCATGTTCTCTTCCTGTGGACAGAGTGAAGAGAATATCTCAGGAATGACTAGCTTCCGTGAAGTGCTGGAGAAAATGCTGGTTATTGTTGTGCTACCAGTCAGGAACAGCCTAAGAAGAGAAAATGAACTCTTCTCTTCCCACTTGGTCTCTAACACCTGTGGACTGCTGGCAAGTATTGTCAGTGAATTAACTGCATCAGCCCTGGGATCTGAGGTAACAAGCCATATCTTGATGTTGGATAATGAATTCTTATTTAAAATTGGCACACATTTTCTTTTTTACTTGTTTTTTGACATTATGGAAATTAATTTCAAAATAGGTCAGCAATACGGCTGCATTTTTTTTTTCTTTAAAACAGCCCTTCATATTCAACTTTATTTTTTACCTTTCCTTACATCTTTTGGTTGCTTTTATCTGCTTCTTTACCCTTTTCAGTGTACCCAGAATATCCAGTAATATAAAATGTCTGTTTTCCGGTTAGACTTAAATTTTCATTGGTGCCATGGTATACATCCACTTCTGTTCCCCAGTCAAATTGAAAATAGTTTCATTTATGAATGATGAATAATGTTCTGAAATCTGGCTCTTAATAGTGAATATATGATGTCAAAAATGCAAGAACATTCAGACTCTTGCTCTGCTTCCTAAATTGATCCAAGATAAATATACATGGAAAGTAGGAATAATTTTTGTCTCATGTCATGGCTTTTAAAATGATAGTAAAATATTTATGATATAAAATATATCCTTCTATTCATTTTATGTGCTCAGTTCAATAAGTATACCTTAATCAGCTACTCACAAAATTTTAAAAGTGTCAAAGATTAAGAAAATCACTTAGCAACATTTTAAAATGCACTTTGTAAAGCAACATTATTATTCTCTAGTTCACTGCCTTATTTCAATAACTTACATGAATGTTTTAACTAAATTTGCTTTCTATTTTTCCCAAAAGGTAGACTATAGATTGGTTTCACATTTTAAGGCTGGGTGTGGTGGCAGAAGCCTGTAATCCCAGCACTCAGGAGGCTGAGGCAGGAGAATCATTGCAAGTTCGAGACTAGCCTGGACTACAAAGTGAGTTCAAGGCCAATTCGGACTGCATAGTGAGTCCCTGTCTCAAGCAAAACAAAACAAAAACAACAACAAAAATGCATCTTATTGTGAAATATATCATCCAAATGACTATTTAAAATACAGTATGTGATTCAATCGTCCCAGCTCTCAGATTTCTTGCCAAGAGACTTTTTCTGTTTTACTTTCTCATTACTCATTTTTGTCTTATTTTTGCTTACATATTGATAGTAGAATCTATTTAACCTGTCAATGTATACTGATTCCTTACTCAAAAAGACGGTTTAGTTTTCAGAATTTCTGAATGATTACATGGATGTAAACAAATTTTACTGTCTTCCTTTGGAAAGTTCTTATCTAGCTTTGACCTAAGAGGCCACTGAAGCCTCTGTCAAGTAATGCTTAATTATTTTTTACTATTCATTCAGCCTATAATATGCATCTCTTTTATAGTAGCCATAGAGGATGCAAGAACCTGAAATGCTTAAGTCCCTGTCCAATATTACTAATAAATTAAATCCCATGGATTTGCCTTTTTAACGAAAACAAGTGCTACAAATTGCAGGATGTCAAATTAACACTCTTAAGAGTTCCCAAAGTTCATAACTTAGATTTCCACATTTCTTTATGTTAGTAAAGTATGCAAATCATGTATTTATAGTGTTTCCTCTCAAATCTCCCAAATTTCTATGGCTAGCTTAGATTAGAAATAGTTTCTAAAGTAAAAAGAGCTCATTTTATCTCAAAGTAAGTTCTCTGACCCTCTTTAATAGAAGTCTGTAATTAGATTGTTCATTCGTTTACATTTATATGTCTGTATACTGATTGCTAAGTTATATACATTAGTGATATTCAAAGTTAGACAAGCCATTTTCTTCAAACTTGGAAACTCATCAGGAGGATCCAGTTGTAAATGAAAAATTTGAATTCACCTATCCCTTGGATACCTATCTTTAGTATTCCTAGAGCTCTGTGTAGTATACTTTGAGAACTGCTAGTCTATAAAATGTTGATTAAATTTTTGTTAACTTTGGAAATTAATAGTTATGACTGTGGTACAGATTTGTAGTCTAACATCCTAAATTAAGAAATGTAAAGCTAACATCCAGTCAAGTAAGATGAATTTGTAGCTTTAGAATGAGAAAATTTTATTTTGGTTTAATCTGTTAGTGCCAATAGGAAGATTTAAACTGCTTATTAAATGTAAATTATTTTATTTTATAAGACCTCTTAGAAACTTTGTTTAGTTTTGTTACAGGTATATTACTACACAGCACTTGGCACAAATCACTGATGTAATTGCTTGTATTGTTTACAGGTTGATGGACTTAATTCTCTCCAATCTGTAAAAGCTAGTGCTAACAGATTTACAAAGACAAGTCAAGGAAGAAGCTGGAACACTGGAAATGGGTCCCCTGATGCAATCTGTTTTTCAGTAGACAAACCTGGAATAGTTGTGGTTGGTTTCTCTGTCTATGGAGGAGGTGGGATTCATGAATATGAATTAGAGGTATTGGTTGATGATGTAAGTGTCTCTTCTGTAAGTTTCATCTTGTTATGTGGGCTGTATATTAGGACAGTGACATTGTCAATGTATAATGGGTTCAGATATAATGCTTGAGCATGTTGATCACTTCTATGTGGACAATCTTAAAATGAAAAAAGTGATTTTACCTGAGTGTTTGTGTTGTCTTGGATCACTTCTGCCTATTTTTCGCACTTTCAGAGAGTGAAAGATTTTAAGTGGAATTGATGACTAAAAAATACACAGCTAAGCCTCTAATTGCAGTTTTTGAGTGACTTTTTATAATTATTTTTCAAGAAACAAGACAGTATGCAAATGAGTACTATTTCTTTCTTCAGTAAACAATCTTGTCATGTTCTTGAGCAATCTTAGTAAAGATAGATAGCATTTGATTGATTTAGCTGTATTTTGTAGTCTCTAAATTATTCAAAATGCCTGAATTTTCAATTATTAATATAGAAAGTGTGTAAAACATTTTCTAATAAATAACAATCTATCACTTAATTCTATACAACCAGTTTGAGTTCCCTACTTCATTAAGCTCTATCTCTATAAGCACTATTCTTCTGAAGAAGGAATAGTTTAAGGCAACAAATGAGAATGGTTTATTTATATTGTATAAGCAGCTTAAAAACAGCAACTGTAAATTGAAATTGTATATAATAAAATTATGAGTCTCATGAGTTTTATTTTATTATTATCTTCATTAGAGTGAGCATGTTGGAGATTCAACTCATTCCCACAGATGGACATCTCTAGAATTGGTCAAAGGAACTTATACAACAGATGATTCACCCAGTGATATAGCTGAAATCAGACTTGACAAAGTTGTTCCTTTAAAGGTAATTTCTACCATGTCTTTGTTGTAAACAGAAAATAACATGTTAAAAATACTGAAAATTATTCTATGAAGTTTCATTGTTAGATGCAATTTTTTCCTAATCATCTTGTATGTGGTGCTTCAATCGTATACTGTATTGTTTTTATTTTTGATTATATCTTTTATACTCAAATATAGTAGCCAAAATTGTTAGATTTTTAGAGTTTTCCACATCTTAGTTTTAAGACATTGGCAAATCATCATTTTATCACTTAGAAATTGATTTGTAGATTGAGAGGAGTAGTATCTACATTGTAATGTTACGGAGATTAGATTAGATTAAATAATGAAAGTAAAGCAGGCTTCTGTTTCTTGTATAGTATGGAAACTGAGTATGTATTAATCCCCATCCTCTTATGCCAAAACTCCTTTTTAAAAAGTCATTTTAGCAATTAATATATAAAGGTTACTTACTTTATATAATTTGATTTTCTAAAAGTATTTGACAAAAAAGAGAAATTTTAAATTATCATTAAAGTAACGTTAAGTATATCTGAATTCATCTGAAATAAATTTCATTATAGATCAGAATTTTGAATGAAGTAAGCTCATGAGAGTCTTCATCAAAAAGTTGAGATACTGAAAAACTGAAAAGCCTTTATTATGAAGTTTATCTCATGGGTCATAAAATATGAATATGTAACTTACATTTAAAATATACAGTGCATTATGTCCCAGAAAATTATTTTCTTATGAATATTTTCTTCATATCTGTCTGCCTTGTCTGTCTTTATTTCTGAATGATTATCTCCCAAAATAAAGATACAGTGAATTCAGCCTTCATGGTGGCGCACACCTTAATCTCTACACTCAGAAAGGTAGAAGCAAGAGTATCTCAAGTTTAAGCCCAGCTCAGGCAATTTATTGACTTAATGAGATCCTATCTCAAAAAAGGCTGAGGGAGGTTTTGGCGGAGATGTAGCTCCATGCAGAAGCTCTGAACTGAGTCTAATACCCCCAAAAACAGATTATTAGACTTAACATTATTTTTTTCAATTAAAAATTATTTCCTGATTTAAACTCATGAAGAAAAAGTGCTCTAAGAATCTTTGATAATGGGTAGCAGCTTATCAGTGTGATTAGAGCAGGAACTAGTAACACTACTAATATATCCTAGTACTGTTATTTACCAGCTGTGTGACTTTTGGACAAGATGTTTAACTTCTGCACCTGAAATTGCTCAATTGTAAAGTAGTGTATCTAATAAAGAAATTTTGATTTATTTGAATCATGAAATATTTAGGTTAGTTTCTTTTATGTAAAAGGTATTCAGTAAGAGTTAGCTACTCATCATATTTGAGTCATTAAAAACTCAGTAAAATGCAGTAATATAAATCTATAAACATGTTTACTGCTAGAGTTGTTTTGTATATCCTGTGTACATTATGAATAAATATAAATATTTTATGTACTTGTCATGAAGGAAAATGTTAAATACGCTGTGCGCTTGAGGAACTACGGAAGTCGCACAGCCAATGGAGATGGAGGAATGACTACAGTTCAGTGCCCTGATGGTGTGACCTTCACATTCAGCACATGTAGCCTGAGTAGTAATGGTACAAACCAAACCAGAGGACAGATTCCACAGATACTTTACTATCGGTAGGTGCATTTATAGATCCAAAGGAAATACTCTAGTTTAACATACCATTTACTACCAAGAAAAAATATGGTATCTGAATACTTGTAATTAAATTATATAGTGTATCTCCTAGCACGTACTTGTGCTAATTCATAAAGAAGTCTCATTTTAAGACACAAATTCAGTGTTTACTATTAAGATGAGTGCATCAAAAATTTGTTAATGAAATTTTGTGGATTGGTTGTATGTGCTGTATGCTGTCACTTTACAATTTCTTGTCTATATTTCAAATTTATGTATAATTATTCATTTCCTTTTTGTAAGTGTTTAATATCAGTGATCAAATTTACTCAACCCAGTTGGTGTATTGTCTTGGTCCTATAATCCAGTCTACAGAATATTTCAGTGTTTGTGAATCTTTTATCTACTGGTGCTATCCTTGGGGCCCTGGAATATACATAATGGTGTTTTTCTCATAATATTTTAACAAAAGCTGTTTTGGTTGCAAACAGTGAAAAATAAAAGAATGATAACCTTTTCATTAAAAAAATTTTTAAATGCAAATTTTTCACTAAGTCTGAATTTTTCTTTTAGTAACTTAGCTGGATTCTTTTATAAGCACAAGAAATAATACATTCTTCTTCTGAATCGTAGATTAAAAGCTAGAACATGCACAAAAGAGGGGTTTAATATCAGAAAAACTAGAAAGCCATTAATGATGTCTGCTATCTTTTAGGCATTTTTGTATTTACCACCAAGTTTTGTTAAAAACTTAAAAAGATTTAATTCTTTTAACTTTAAACACCGTTTTACTCTGATGGATCCCAAGTCTATATTTCTTTCTAGCCTTCTTGTCTTCTGAGTTCTAGAGTGACTGTCCAGGTTCCTCTTTGACATTTTCATTTGCATGATACCAGTAGAGATGATGCTGTTTAATGCATACTGAGCACTTAAGCTGTGTGCCCTACTGTTCTCTAGCATTTATCCATTTTGTGTGTGCAGTCATGAGGTAGGCCCTTTTCTTACCCTGTTGTAAAAACGAACATGGGCTGAATCTTAGCTGAATCACACTTGTATACAGGTGTGGTACAGGGATTTGTAGGCAAGAAATGATATTCTAGGAGACACACTCTTAAACCACCTCATACATCCTCTTTAAGAATTCTCTGTGTAGTGGACTGATAGACATCTTAGGATTGGTTCATCCATAGTAATCCTCTCCTATCTACTGTTACACCCAAACACCTTGTCATTCTTGATGTCTCATTGCTGAGATAAAATTCTAGACACTCAAGGTTTATAGAAGTTTCAGTTTATAGTTGGCTGGCTGTAAGGCAGGGAGCCATGGCAGAAGGGCAAACTTTCATGGCTGAAGATACTGAAAACAACAAGAGAGGAAAGGAAAGGAAGCTCCTTTTTGTCCCTTAAATTGTGTGCAGGTCACCTCCCCTAGGGCAAGTATCACTCACTTGTCATCCAAGTATTGAACCATGAATGTCAGCTGCCTCAGAAAAGTCCACCCCCGCTGATTGCATGAGGCTTTGGGAGGACATCCAGATATAAGCCCTACCGTTTCCTTCACATCTTGTTTATCAACAAATCCTGGTAGATAAACTTTTAAAATGTCATTAACTTGACTCTTACTACCCAAAGTCAGCAGCCATCCTATTCTCCATCTGTAAAATTATAAACTGTATGTAAGTCTCCCATTTTTTTCTGTTGCACTCCTACAGTCACCCAGTGAAGCAGGCATACCATGCTTTGCCCTTGTTCAAAGTCCAGTCCAGTAAGCTCTATTCCCATCACATTGTGAAATGTGAAATTGTTACTGTTATCTACCGATATCACGTGACGTTGCTCCTGTGTCCTTTTCTACCCAAATACCTTTCACTTTTTTTTCATTCCAGAAATTTTGTCTTCATTCTCTTCTTTTGGACTCTCAACACTTTGTTCCCTTTGTTGTAATACTTTTCTGCAAAAACTGCATGACTTTTTAAGTTTTTGTTTATCTTTGTTCAAAGTCCTTATTCTTCTGGAAATCATGATGTTATTTATTAACTGGTTTAACTTTTTTACTGTAAATTAAATGACAAGCTCTGATCTGTACATTATTTCTAAAATTAGGTCATGTTTTACTTAATATAAATACTTTCCTGTTTACTCGATGTTACAGGAGTGAATTTGATGGAGATTTGCAATCTCAGCTTCTGAGTAAAGCAAATGAAGAGGACAAAAACTGTAGCAGAGCTCTCTCTGTGGTAAGCACTGTTGTTCGAGCTGCCAAGGACCTCTTGCACAGAGCTCTTGCTGTGGATGGTAAGACTTTCCTTTTTCTTTCCTGATAGTTGTAGTTTAGATTCTAAATTACTTAAATTATCCACTGTTATTCAAGAGTCATCTTGTGGATGCATCTACATTAACCCATTTATTCTAAAGATTGAAATTTCTTGAATGTTCATGTGAAATTTACATTTGAAGAAAACACATTACATTTTGTTCTATTTTTGTGAGAGTTCCAAAAAGGAATCACTAGGTATTGAAGGGTTAATTTTCAACCAGGTGTGCTCTCCATACTCTAATGCAGATTTCTGTAGATTGTTCAAAAACAGAGGAGCTGGAGATATAGTTTAGTGATAATCACTTGCCTAGAATGCTCATGGCACCAGATTTAAATCCCTAGCATAGGCATAGAATGGTGGTGATGGTAGTAAGGGTAACAGAAACAATTATCTGAAATTCTTCTTTTCTTAATTCAATAACAGAAGAAAATCTGTCTTGATTAAACTGAGTGTTTGCTTTATTTTGTTTTTAGTAATCAAAAAACTCCCCCCCCCTTTCTTTTCTGTTTTTGGCAACGTGTCACCATTTGCCCAGTAACTGGGAAACTACCCATCTTCTCAGATTCAGTTGTCTCTCTCCAGTTTGTATTCTCTTCATTCTGTTTTATCACTGCCCATTGCAGGCTGCCACAGTAAAAACACATGTCCTTTTTCTTTTTCATGATGGATAATATTGTAATAATCTCACTGCCACCTTACCCTTATTTCCCATCCAGTTGTCTAATCTTCTGTCACTCGGGCAGCAGTTATCAGAAGAACAGCAGTCATTGTTATTTCCAGTCCCTTACTGTTATTACAAGTTACAACATTTGTTCCTAAGCCTGGCTATACATCAGAGTCACCTGAGAAACTTGCTGAAAATAAAGAGTATTTGGACCATCCCCAGGGATTTAGGGTGGGCTAAGAAGCTTTTTAAAATAAATACGCAGCCTATTCTGATGTAGCAACAGACTGGAAATCATTATTTCAGAGAAAAATTGGCCTATAATATAAATGTTCTTAGAATCCAGAATCAGCTTATCTTTCTACCACCATATTCATAGGTAAAGATTAAAATGTCCATCAGCAAAGTACTTTCCTTGGAAAAGTAGCATAACTTAATAATAAGAAACACTTCGGAGTGCTTTATATGTGCAGGTATTATTGTACGCATTTTACGTACATTGATTCACTTAATCTTTATAACATCCAGTGAAATGTATTGCTGTTGTCTTATTTTTCAGGTTAAGTAATTTTCTTTGTGTCACTTATATAGCCATGTAGTTTAAAATCATGGCTGTTTCTCTAGGTTCTAGTTGTGGCTCTGTCATTTTACAGGTATCTAAAAGGAACACACATTAAATACTTAAATACCATGTGCATTGGTGCATTCTAAATAGTGGGAATGATACACTTACCTTATTTTGAGGATTAATTGAAATGACATACACAAGTAAAGCCCTTTGAATAGCACAGGTTATCCAAGTTTTTGTTGACAACAACAGAATATATATTAGGATAACATGTATACAGTACAGTGAAACTACCTTCTAACTATAGTTTTAATGTCTTTTTTAGCTGATGACATTCCAGAACTGCTTAGCTCGTCCAGTCTATTTTCCATGCTGCTTCCCCTTATTATAGCCTACATAGGACCAGTAGCTGCTGCTATTCCTAAGGTATATGATTTAATTCTATAACTTTGAATCTTTTAAATGATATATCATTTTTAGATTTTGTCTCTTTTAAAAACACACCAGTCCTAGAGGCACCTAAAGATGTTAAGCAGAGATAGATGTGTTAATGATAAAAGTTAATTAAATCTCATCATTCATGGTATTGTCCATTGGATTACTGGGTTTAGATATTGGCTTTACATTTGAAAAATTGGGGAAAAGGAATTACGTTTTTTTCTTTTTCATTTTCTTTTTTGTCTTTTTCGTTTTTATCGGTATCAGCGATCGAACTCATGACTGCCTGCTTGCAAGGCAGGCGCTTATGCCGCTGAGCTAAATCCCAGCCCCAAAGAATTATGTTTTAGAAATGTAATTATTAAGGGACATTTACTTAGCTGAATTTTTTCAGGGGGATTTATAAAGTTGATGCCAAATTCTCACTATCTTTACTGATAGCAATGGAAAACAACAGGAGTGTTTTATAGTAGTGATCTTTTTAAAACATGGAAGAAGTCATAGACTGTTGGTTTTTTGGTATAAGTAAATATTGAGTAAAAACTAATTCACTGTAGATTGCAAAAAAGAAGTATTTAAAAATGTAGACAAGTTTATTTTAATGTAGAATCCTAAATTTTTTTGTCTATAAAAAACAACTTAATTACTAAAATGTCTATATAGAGCATTGTTACTAATAAGGGGATAGCCAGCAATTATAGTAACTCATAACTTCAAAACATTTCACATCTATAATCATTTTTTTCAATCTACTAGGTGGCTGTGGAAGTATTTGGCCTTGTTCAACAGTTGCTTCCTTCAGTTGCTATTTTGAATCAGAAGTATGCACCCCCTGCATTCAATCCCAACCAGTCAACAGATAGCACCACAGGAAACCAGCCTGAACAAGGTCTCTCAGCTTGCACAACATCTAATCACTATGCCGTTATAGAGAGTGAGCACCCCTATAAGCCTGCCTGTGTGATGCACTATAAGGTAGGTACTGATTCCTAGTCAGACTTGAAATTTTAAACTTGATTTGATGTTCTATAATGGTATTTTAAGAATGCTTTGTCCGTGTCCAGTAACTTGTAAAACTAGTTAATCAGTATAGAAAATATGTAGCTACATAAATGACTTTTAAGATAGGATTTTTGCCTTAAAGAGTACAAAGCTTTACTCCTAAAATTCATTTGGAACCATAAGAAACGTAGAATAGCAAAAGCAATTCTGGCAACAAAGGCAAGTCAGGGGGCATCATAATCCCAGACCTGAAATTATACTACAAAACTACCATGATAAAAATCGGCATGGTACTGGCAAAAAAAAAAAAAAAAGAAAGAAACAAAAAAACAAAAAACAGGCCTGAGGATCGATGGAAAAGAATAGAAAATGTAGACAAAGCCCCAAACACACTCAGCCACCTTATCTTTGACATAGGAGCCAAATATGTTTACTGGAAAAAAACAGTCTCTTTAATAAATGATGCTGGAAAAGCTGG
Organism: Cavia porcellus; assembly: GCF_034190915.1. Classification (NCBI taxonomy): domain Eukaryota; kingdom Metazoa; phylum Chordata; class Mammalia; order Rodentia; family Caviidae; genus Cavia; species Cavia porcellus. The sequence continues at coordinate 25,080,443 of NW_026947487.1, read as the reverse complement.
CTTTCCACATGCCAAAGACTAAAACTAGACATGTTTGTCACCATGCATTAACAAAGTTAAAATGGGTCAGATATAAATATTAAAATAGAGACACTAAATTAACTGGAAGAGAAAATAAATTGTGAAAATACAGGTTTAGGCAGAGACTTCATGAACAAAACCCAGCCAACCAGGGAAATATTACAAAGAATCAACAGATGGGATCTCATCTTATTAAAAAGCTTTTGTCCAGCAAAAGAAATCACCTATAGAATGAAAAGACAGCACACAGACCGGAAAAAAAATTATAAACAGTTGTCCTTCAGACTTGAATCTAGAACATAAAAAGAACTGAAAAAAATGAGAACCCCCAAGTTAAAACCCAGTTCAAAAATGGGCGTGTGGCATGAGTACACACTTCTCAAATGAATGAATTCAAATGACAAATAAATACATGAAAAAATCTTTAACATTATTGATCATTCAAGAGATGCAAATTAAAACAACATGGAGATTCCATCTCATCCTAGAAAGAATGACTGTCATCAAGAAATTAACCAATAACAAATGCTAGCAGGGTTGTGGAGAGAAAGGAACGCTTCTCCACTGTTGGTGGTATACAGAGTAGTACAACCATCATGGAAATCAGTGTGGAGATTCCTCTGAAAATTGGGATTAGAGGTCCCAATTGACTCAGCTATTCCCTTCTGGGTGTCTTCCCAGAAGAATTAAAAACATACCATAGCAGTATATACACCCACATTTAATAGTAGTGCAATTTGTAATAGCTAAATCTTGGAAACAGCCCAAAATATCCATCAGCTGAGATTAGATAAAAAAGATGTGGTGTTTTTAAATAATGGAGTAGTATTCAGCCATAAAAAGGATAAACTGGAGACTTTTATAGGTAAAAGTATGCAACTTGAAACTATATTCATAAGTGGAATAAATCAGACCCACATATATAAACAACACTAGTATGAGACAATAGAAACCTTAGAAATAAATAAGAGCCCAGATGTATAGTAGATACTGTGAACTGGGAAGAAACTGTTCAGAAGAAAAAATAAACTATATTGGGGAAAAGGAAGAAAGGGAAAAAGACAAAAATATATTTATTCACAAGATAGGTACAGTAGGTACACAGCTATTTTCTCTTAGTTCACTGAAAAGAAAGGTTTGTGCCAATATTTTTTGGACAATACATCTTGCGTATATCTTGTACTCTGAATAACTACTACAAAGATAACAATTTATTAATTATTGTAACTCTTAGTAATCTGTTTTGAAGCTTTCCTTATGTTTTTTCTCTTTAAAATAAAGTTTTTAGTTTCATGCAAGTTGTCCTCAAATCTTCTTAAAATTGGTACAGTATATAATGCTAAACTTCTATAACATAAAGCATGGAAGTTTAGCATTATATTGTATACTATTTCAAAGAACATTAAATAAGCTACAATATAAGCCTTACAATTTGTAAGTCATATTTTTAACTGTTGTTATTTGTACCATAGCCTAAGCTGTTCATAAAAATTAACTTATTCTATGTAGGATTTAAAGTAATGCTTAACTAAAAGGTATCTATAAAAACATTTGCAAGCAATGTTGTTATTATAAAATATTCACTAATTATTTCTTAATTTATCCTATAAATCAGTGAATCATCTCTTCATCAATGGAATTATAAGCAAATATTTTTGGGTACTTGTAAAATTTTAATTTTTTGTAAAAAATATAAAAGTATAAAAGTATAGAGTTCTCCATATATTCATCTCAGGTTAAATAGTCTTCAAGTCTTATATATTTATTTCCCCTTTATTCCCTACCCCCTCTCATTATTTTAAAGCACATTTATATTTTCATATATTTGTCTATAATTTGACACTTAAAAATGAACATGTTATCATACTAAAGAATGAATAATTCCTGAATATCAAGTACCAAGATTTTACCTGTTTGTTTGAATTCCAATGCAGATAAGATGGATATCATGGATATATCTCATTGGTCTCTTTTAATTTTAAAACTTTTTAAATCTATAGATTCCCTCTCCATCTGTGTATATTTTTGTTTCTTTGAGTTTTTGTTGAAGAAATTGGCCCATACGTATTTGTTAGGTGAAAGTCTTTTCAGATTACCTGCTGAATCCTTTAGACACTTGCTTTCTTACTCTCTGGACTGCTAAAATGTTCCTGCCTTCCTTAGATTCTGAAGCCACTTATTTTTTTCAAAAGACAATGGTATCTTTTATATACAAACACATAAACATATTGATACACACATGTATTATTTTCATACATTTGTATGAAATTTCCTACATGATTAATATGTGTGTATGTGTATTTACATACTTACATATGAGTACATGTAGTTTTTTAAGATAAAATACCTTATGCATTTTTACTAATGACATTAATTCAAAATAAGGACCAAAGGGATACATGTAATCTTCTTTCTAATGCATCTCAAATCTCTGTTCTTAATAGTAATAGAAATATCAAAATTTGAAAATTACTTTTATTCATTTGTTTTGCATGTGTACATAGCTTTAGGTGGGTAGATGGGTTTTGTCATCTGAATATATCCAAACTAAGATATATGGCCAAATTGCTGTATTTTAAAGTTAAGTATAATGTCCGTTTCACTGTGTTCCCCCTTTTCCTAGTGTGCATAACATTTTGTTTTAATTTTATACTTTAACCTTCTATTTCATTTAATAAACATACGGATGCATACATACAGAAGTGCACATATGTAGGGTATGCATTATATTCATATCTTTTTGCCTGTTGTCAAGGTGACATTCCCAGAATGTGTTAGATGGATGACAATCGAATTTGACCCTCAATGTAGTACTGCACAGTCAGAAGATGTCCTCCGTTTGTTGATTCCTGTTAGAACTGTTCAGATATCAGGATATGGACCAAAATTAACATCTGTTCATGAAAACCTTAATTCATGGATAGAATTAAAGAAATTCTCAGGACCTGCTGGGTGGCCTACTATGGTCTTAGTGTTGCCAGGTAAGTGTTTTTTGTTTTATAGTGAAAAATACCTATATTTTGTGAGTGAAAAATACAGGTATTTTGTTTATAACAATAAGGTATAAATAAGCATTTATAAATGTATAAATAAACATTTATAAATATAAGTAAACATAACATGTTTATTTAGTTTTCAGAGGAAATTATTAAAGACTTGGTATATATCTGGATTGGACTTTAGGAATAACTAAGGTGCCCTGAGCAAGGGGCATAGCATGATACAAGTTTCGACAAGAGTATTGTAAAAAAAGCAGAGTAGCAATATTGGGGCGTCTCTGTGTAGTTGGGACCAACATACAGATAAACCAGATTAGATCTTGTATTTCCCCAGTGAGTACTAAATTTTCAGAACTTAATGAAGAATTCCATTTCTTCCTTTGAAGAGAATTTGTAGACACTTTCTGATTTATGTTAAAATTATTTCAGTTGGTTTGAGGGCTTATATGTAAAAGAGCATGCATAGAAGAATACTTGTTATCACTGACACTTGTTTTCCTTTTTTAAAGATTAAGTTTTAAAACTATGTGTAGTTTGTTTTGTTTATAACCAGTGAACTATAACTCCTCTTTGTATCCATTCAAAGTTTTTGAATTTAGAAACATTTCCTTTCAAGTCTGAACTGCCTTTACTTCCTTGTGAAAATATCAGAAAAAGCCAAATGTTAGGGTTAAGAATGATCTACCTTGAAGTAGAAAATATTGGCCTCTATCATGGCAGTAATTAATAGATTAAGATAACTGAAAAAAAATGACTTTCTTTATAATTAAAGTCAGGATAATTGATTAAGGAGAGAATTTAATTGTAATAAAAAATAACATCTATTCACATAAGATGGTCCTGTTGTTTTTAGTGTTGCCTTTAGCACAGATTGTTTGAGTAGACAAGGGAACCTACTCCCCAATAAAGTTTGTTTAGGTTATAATATTTGATTTGTAAAGTAGCTTATCTTGGGATTGATAAGTGACAGGGAAATTTCAATAAAGTTGTTTCAGATTTTGACCTCCATTCTGGCTTTTTTATTTTTGTAAGGAAATGAAGCCCTTTTTTCATTGGAGACTGCTTCAGATTATGTAAAAGATGACAAAGCTTCCTTTTATGGTTTTAAATGCTTTGCAATTGGATATGAATTTAGTCCTGGACCTGATGAGGTAAAAATAAATTATCTTTTCATTCTGTTAAGGAATGTGTTTTAAACTTCCCCTTGACTTAAATGGCATTGTTGCCTGGATTCAGTAAGTCAGAAACTTAAACTATGTCCTAGCTTAGTTGTATGCAGTAAATTTTGCTGCTTTTGATACATGAAGAGAATGGGGCCTGTGCAACATGAGCCATTATAAGTGCCATTTTGAAATGTAATTATGTCTTTCCTGAGCCTGCTGAAATGAGTAAAGCTTTCTGAGTATGTAATAGAACCTGATTTTACAAGAGGGAGTAACTTACTGTCAACTTTTCTATGTGTTGTAAGTTAATACATTAAAACAAAGGCAGCATCAGAAGTTGATGATGTTCTTTCAAAATAATGAATGAAAACTTATTTTTGCACTGAAGCTGAATCTTATAACATGCCATATATTACTGAATCTCTTCCACTCTCAATCATAGTTAAAACAAGCCTCTGATTTCAAAGGTGATGCTTGAACTCAAGTTACATTTTCTTAATAATTCATATTATCTGCCAAACATTAAGTGACAAAATTTATGCAATTCTACAGGGTGTCATTCAGTTGGAGAAAGAATTAGCCAATCTTGGTGGGGTTTGTGCAGCAGCTTTGATGAAAAAAGACCTAGCACTTCCTATTGGTAAGTCTGGTCAAATACCATTTACTTATTGATAATTTTTTAAAAAAATTTTAAGAGCAAAATGTTTATTTTAGAGCATCTAAAATGACTTGCAGAATAAATACTATAATCATACATACTAGTAAACATTCTATACTGATGGCTCAGTTTGGTTTAAATAAAGATTAGAAAGTGTCTTATTGTCTTTTTATTTCCACAAACCCATGTACATCCTCCTTAAAAATATACATGCTGTGTGCCAGGAATTGGGTTAATCACTGGATATATAATATTAAATCAAAATGCTAAGATATTTTAAAATATCCTACTGGAAATATCAATAGACAATTTGATATTAATCATCTGAAATTTAGAGATTAAATAAATGGAAATGACATTTGAACATAGTTGTTATTTACAGAGCCTAGGATAAAATCTGGGCCTATCCAAATTTCAGAGATGGACAGTAAAGAAGGAAGTTTCATACAACATTGTAAAGGCAATGAAACCAATAAAGGAGGAGAAAAATCAAGAGAATGGATTGTCATGGGATTTTTGCATGTTATCAAGAAATTAATAACAGTCATATCAGTGTAGTTGAAAACTATTTGTACACTAAACATGAAGAAAATGAACAAAATGGGAGAAATTTAAGGTCTTTCATAGTGGATTGACAGGAAATAGAAAGTGAGAAAGGGGAGCTATGCTGACTAGAGATAGCTTTACAGAAGTATTTTTGTATGGAGCAGAACAGAGATAAGGGGGTAACAGAAATGGTATCTTTGTATGAAACAAGTTTGTGTGACACACAGTCTGTAATTGAGGATAAGTAAATCTTTTAAAATCATATTTATACATGGTTTAACATTGTATTTTCACAATATCTGGGAGTAAAAAGTCCATCTATACTTTTTCCTTCTGACACTAACCTTTCCACTCTACCTTTTATTTTCTTTCATTCTGTTTGTCTACTCTTTTCGTACTCTTCCCCTTTCTCTTCCTAGTTTCTTTCCTTTTTTTTAATAACTTTTTTTTTTATACTGGGGATCTAACTCACAACCTGTGTTTGCTAGACAAGTATTTATGCCACTGAGCTAAATCCCCAGCCCTTTTCTTTCATTTTTCTCAGTTCTCTTGATCCTTCTTGATATTGGTATGTTTGCAAAAAATAAGGTCTCATATTTTCTATTCATATGAAGAAAATTGTTAAGACCTCTTAAGAAATTTGACAATAACTGTTAAAATTTTACTTGTATGTACTTTTTGATATGGCAGTTTTTACACCTGCACGATGATCAGAACATTTATTTTAAATGAAGAGTTGCAAAACCAAGAAACAACCACAATGTCAGTCAGTTGAGACCTGGTTAAATTAAGTTGTTGCTCATTGATATAGTAGAGATCTGTGCAGCTGCTATGACCTGACAAAGAAAAATGGTCAATTAACTGAGCAAAGCAAGTTACAGAAGCAGGTTCTACTTTTGTTTGCACTGTCTTACTATTTGTGTTTGTCTGTTTGTATGTTGACACATATATCTACCATAATACACAGTTTCTAGAACCATAATGTATAAACTATTAATACTGGATATCTTTGAGGGAAATGTACTAATTAAAGAGGTAGTACTGTTCATTTCACACTCATGCAATTTGAATATTTGTTCTTAAACTTCATAATTTCATAGTTTATCAAAAATCAGTAAAGAACATTTTATATCTAGCAATAAAGGAAAAAATGGTTTCTTATGGTATCTTATACCATAATGGTATCTTATAAGATACCAAATGGTATCTTGTTTTTCTGTGTTATCATTATCTCCTAAATGTAAACTCTTCTATAACTCATCCAAAATATAAAGATTCATATTCAGAAATTCTCTCATTTTTTGACAATATAAATACACTGAGTTCAAAAGTTATACATTTGTATGCATAAATTGCAGGCTATTCAATGCCTGCTTTTGATTATTGGCTTGAGAATTATAGTTTATATTTACACTAGAACTATTTTGTATTTTAAAATGTAGAGTACCAAGATTTATTAAAAATGATAAATCTTTCCATCTGGAGTAGCAAAATTATTAAAAATACATAATACAATAAAGATGTCTAAAAAATTTGTATATATATTTATATGTATATATATTTTGGTAAAACTTTTCATTTGCTTAATAGGTAACGAATTAGAAGAAGATCTTGAAATGCTTGAAGAGGCTGCATTGCAGGTACTGTACCAAACTTTGTAAGGATAAATTTTGTTTCTTAGTGTGAAACAAAATTTTCACAAAATCAGCCTTGTATCTTCTTCTACACATTGGCAGCTACAGAGACAAACAACTCATAACTACTCTCTTCTGAGAAGTGCCCTGTGAGAGTCCTTGCTGTACTATCTGGTGGGTATTTTATTGGGACTTAGACCAAAATACTATGAGAGAAAGAAGAGCAAATCAAGTATCGGGTACAGCAGAGGCTTTCAAAGATGTGGACATTTAAATTGCATCCTGACAGTTTCAGTTTTCTGCCTGGCAAAAAGAAAAAAGGCATTTCACAAAGGAAGCTAAAGGAATATTATTGTGTTACAGATTTTGATAAGAAATAACAAACATGAGGAAGGTATGGTTAATGAATCTGAACTGTGATAGGCCTGTATGTAACATTAAGCAATAGAACTGTGAACTGTGAGCAGTTAGGAGTGATTAGTTTGTGGTTGTTTTCTAATCTTTGTGTTTGTGTAGACATTAGTTAAGTGGCCCATTTGATATTGTAAAGGAAATACATGAGTAATATCTTTCAGTCAAGGTGCCCTTTGGCATATATTATGTCCATCTTCAATATTTTATTACTCAGAATTGCCAAGGGTCTGTTACAGTGCTCTGTTAACTTCCATAGTATACATTTATTTAGCTGTTTGGCTGGTAGTCATTACTAGGATGAGAACATCAGAATCTGTAGACAACATTTTTCAAACTGTAATACCTTCATATAGAGACTATCAATGGTAGTAAATTTTTCATAATTGACATAGTTTGAAGGTAGAGAAACTAAATTGAGAGATAGACACTCAGTTGGGTTAGTGGTATCCAGAATATAGGATTTTGTGAGTTTGCAGGGTTATTTAGAAATATTTTTATCAATAGGGTTGATTTTTTTTTATTAGGTTAAAAAACTCTTTAAAATGTTTAATATTTATTATCAGCAATATCTTATCAAATAAAGGGCATTTTGATAACCAAAATAGATTATATTCTTAGAAAAAAGGACTCACCATATTATGTTCTTATTTTTTCTAATTTCCTCATGTGTAATGTATCAGAGAATATCAGGTGTGTATTTGGGGAGCATTGATTCAGATCATTCTCATATTTTGTGCTTGCTGTGTATAGTTAGATTTACATAATCTCTGTATAGCACTTGTTAGCTTATAGCCTCTTTAATATTTAATTTCTTTTTGTAATTATCCTTTGTATTTTATAGTAACTGAAATTCAGAGAAGTTATGATTTATCTAAACTGTTGACCACTTGAGAAATAAAGGCTAGCACCCAGTGCTAGATTTTACATTGATTTTCTGAGGTGAATTAAAGCAATAATGATAAAAATAAACACATACTTAATTTTCACTTTAGCAAGTACTATTGTGAATATTTTGCGTGTTTTTAATTCATTTATTCACAAAGTCCTGTGCATTAGAGATTCTCATATCTGGTTAACAAATGACACTAAAGCACAGAAAATGAAATGTCTGGAATGATACAGCTTGTAAATACCTGGGTTAGATTTTGATTTCTAGCAATTTTGCCAGAAATTTTGTGGTTTTCACCAATGATTTCTGACAATAAGGAAGCAGAATATTCATAATAATGGTTAGTCACTGGTTGGTATTTGTTTAGATGTTTAAATTTTTATACTCCAGGATACAAAAGTAAAAATTAATTCATTAAGCATTTAATAAATAATATGCAGTATTAATTTGGAGTAAATTTATTAATTTAGTAAAAATTAGTATTAATTTAGTAAAAATTAATTCATCAAGCAGTATTCAAGTTTAGTAGAACCATTAAGATTCTGCTACTTTATCATTTCAGACATTATTATGATACATAAAATGTCATTGAGGCTACATACATAAAACTTTATTGTGCTGCTATTCAAAGAAAAAGGATGTCACAAATTTTCTCTATTTTTGACCTGCAGTTATGGTGATGTAACCTATATCTAGCACCTTGCCTGTGTCAGACAGTATAGTGTTTTATATTTTTAATTTAAATGTTAGAATAACCATGTAGGAGAGGTATTACTTGATCATCAGTTTATACATTTTGTGAATTCACAGGTGTTAACTTTTAGCTGTAGAATACATAGCACATGAAAGTTTTCCCAAGCCAGGATGTGACTCTAAAGATGACTTTTTTGGGGGATGGGAATGGAGGGGCAGTGATGGAACTCACGACTTAGGAGAGACTTAGACCAAAATGCTTGCCAGGCAGGCGTTTACGCTGCTGAGCTAAATCCCTGGCCCTTAAAGATGACAAGTTTTGAAATTGCATGAAGTGTAAAGTGCAGAAGTTAACTGCTGTATTAATTTGATATTTCTAGAAGTGTAGCTATTTTGTGTGAGAAATATTTTTGAAATTTATTATTTAATAATTTCTTAAAGTACGAGGGCTGACTCTGTAGCTCAGTGGTAGCGTGCTTACCAAGCCTTAGCACTGGGGGAAAAAAGTTTTTTCACATTTAAGCATTTGGAGAAGGTCTTTCCAGAAACATTAGGTTTACTTACAGGATAAAAACTAGCATTTCATTTTTATTTCTTTCTCTTAATTTCAACAAGATTTAAGACTACTGAGGATTATGTGCAGCCACAGTCAAGCTTCTATCCACGGGTCAAGAACTTGATATTCATCTACCCAAGAGAGTAGGCACTATTTGTTTAGAGCTGCTAAGTAAGGAGGGAGACTTCACAACTGCCTAGAGAAGGAGCTTTGTGAGGGTATAGAAGACTGGCATGGGAGAAGGTGTACCATTTCACCTAGCATGAATAACTCTAATAAGACACTGATTTGTGAGGGAAAGAAGAGATGGTGGAAGTATTATCTTGTATTTTTCCCTTCTCGACATTTCTACTTTGTAGGCTAGAAGAAGGTATAGTGGGACATAGGGGGAAAATGATCTTCCCAAGAAAGTCTTAACTAAAACGTATGCTTTGAAAACTTTCATGTAAAATTTTGTTCAGTACTTTGAAATGTATCAATTTTTTTTATCCAACAGGTGTGCAAAACTCATTCTGGTATACTTGGAAAGGGTTTAGCTCTTTCTCATTCACCTACTATTTTAGAAGCACTTGAAGGAAACTTACCACTTCAAATCCAAAGCAATGAGCAGTCCTTTCTGGATGATTTTATTGCTTGTGTCCCCGGATCAAGTGGCGGAAGGCTTGCAAGGTAATATATCTTAAGTACTATAGTTACTTTCTGTTAGGGCTACGTTGTTGAGGAGGAATGGAAGGAGGAGTTCTCAAGTGTTAAAGTTCTTTCCCAAACTACTCTGGTTTTGAACTTGCTGCAGTATAAAATGGTAGTATTTTAAAGTATTGATTCTTTTGCTTCTATATGCTTTTTATTTTTAGGATTAAAATTCATGCTGTCCCGTGTCATTTTACCAGAAAAAATAAAAATCTAACTGGAGACGTAGCTCTGTGAAATAGTGCTTGTTTAGCATGTGTGAAGTCTTAGGTTCGATCCCCATTATTAGGAGAAGGAAGGAAGAGAGGGAGGCAGGCAGACAACAGGTGAGGTGGGAGAAAACTTGATCTCTTTGTGGTTTTAATTTTAAAGTTACAGAAATTACTTTTTAGTTTTTAAAAAAAAACAAAATAATGAGTGAATAAGAATAGAAAATCTCTTAAGTTCACTGATGTCTCTGTAGATGTTTTTATGTAATGCTTGATGCAATTACTTACTGCTCATCTCACAGAACAACTTGAATATAAATCATGAAATGAATTCAGGAAGGAATATCACAAACTGTAGAAAATTAGGAAATGTTACATAAAAGAGAAATAATGCAGAACATACAAGAAATAGTGTGAAGAAAGTATGGCCAGTCTACTTTGAACCTTGCTGCTGTCAAGTAAGCAGAATAGCATTTCTATCCAGAGAAAGTACTATTTTCTCCACCTTTCAGTCTGATGAAGGCAAGCCCTGCTCAGTAAGAATGAGTGTCCTTACCTCTGTACGAGTTGTATAGCTTTAGTTTGTTTTCTTGTACATCTTAAACCAGTCATAGTTAAAATTTCATATTTTCTTACTTTAAAATTATCTTCATATTACATACAAATACAAAAATCTTATGCTTTGGCATGTTTGTTTATATTTGTCATTAGTAGTACCCAAGGGAAACCACTATCAGTGAATCAGAAATTATGATACTGTTTAGTATTTTATTTTATACATGTTTTATTAGACTTAGTTTCATATTAATCACTGAAGGTATTGATTAACATTGGCTTTTTATTTGTTTTTGTTACTTTCAGATGGCTTCAGCCAGATTCCTATGCCGATCCTCAGAAAACATCACTGATCTTGAATAAGGATGATATTCGTTGTGGTTGGCCTACCACCATAAGTGTTCAAACTAAAGATCAATATGGAGATGTGGTTCATGTTCCTAATATGAAGGTAATTCTGAGTTAAAATGAGATATGTACTCACTGACCACTCTAACTGATAAAATTTTAAAAATGGCAGGTGCTTAGAGTCCGTTTGCTCTAACTTCTTTGTCTTTATATAATAGAGGACAATGAAAAACTGTTCAAATGATATTATCAAATTATATTAATTAGTTCCCAGGTTTCTAAGTTATGTACTAGAAACCTAGAAACTATGGTAACCCAGAGGATAAGAAAGTACAGCATAAAGAGTGCTAGGCAAAAGCTTTTAATGTATAATGATTGAATGATGCATGAAAAAATAAATTTTTAAATGATTTTTATAATTTTAAAGACAAGGACAAAGGTGCTGAGCATATTTTCATGTATTTAATGGCCATTTGTACTTCTTTTGAGAAGTATATTCATTTCGATTGCACATTTCTTATTTAAAGAGAAAAAAAAGAAAGGACATAAAAAAATGCAGTAAAAGGGTACAAATAATACAGTATTTCAAGAAAAAAATATATACAGTATGAAATCACCAGTTAATAGGTTACATATTATCTTCCCAGAAACAGTTGTCCATATCACTAAATTAAAGCATATAAAGTGGACATTCATACAGTGAAATTGGAGACAGTTCCGTTCAATGATCCAACAAAAGTTCAGTAATAAGTTTTCCATCCTACACACTCTAACATACCTGCGGTTATATCCCTTAGTCCACCTTACTTTCCTCTCTTTTTACAGTAACAATTAGACTTTTAGGGTTTTATAACTCTCACAGTTTTTATTACTTTTTTGAAGAGAATAAAACCAAATGTGACTAAGCAAAATAGAGTCAGTAAGAACAGAAGGGTGGGCATAGCACATAATGCAAAAATAGAATACCAGGTGATCAAAAGTGGTTACCATTGTGCCTCTTGCTATTTTTAAATTGAGTTGTCTATATCATCAGGTATAATAGAATTGATCAAAACAGTACAGAACAAAACCAATAAAACCTACACTGAGGACTTTACAGCACTTCAAAAAAAGGATAATAGTCAATCCATATTGGGCATCATAGTATATCTTATTACCTTCAGAGTGGTTGCCTATACCCTCAAACTTGATACTATCACACAAAATAGAATATATAATAATCAGACAGAACAAGATAGGGAGAGTAATACTGGGGTTCAAGTCAGGTTAATAGGACAACCAAAAAGTTACTATAATATGCCCCGTAATTTTTAATTTAGTTTTCCCTTAATTAAAAAAAAGAGAGAAAATAGATTAATTTAAAAAAAGGGGGGGGGATTGAAATAAGGGAGGACATTGTAATAGAACAACGCAGGGCAGAACTGAGCAATTCAAGCATCATTGTGTTTCACCACCAGATAATCTAGCATAATAGTAGTCACCATAGTGCCTCTTTCCTTAAATTATTTGAGTGTAACTTCGTATGCTATAATATCAAGCATATCAAGGCAGTGTGAAGCCTTTCAAGAGAATGCAAGAATTACAGGATATTTAGAACCTGCTAATAGAAAACGAATGACGGTTTTTATATTATCTCTTTGCCTATAAAGAATTTTGTTGATACTATAGCATATAGTGAAATATAGTAAGATACAACATGTTAAAACCAGTGGAAACAGATGTACAACAGCTTGATGGGACTTCAAAACAAGATGATATTAAATCAGCACTAGCTTTTTATGTTGTGTTGCTTTCTTCAAAATAGCTATTCATTGCACATTTAATTGGGTCTTTTGTTTCTTGAGTTTTGAATTTTTGAACTCATCATGTATTCCAAATAGGCATCTCTAATTCTTTAAGTTGTCTCTTCACTTTTGTTTCCTTCACTGTGCCAAAACATTTCAATTTAATACAATCCATGTGTTCACTTTTAGAATTATTTCCTGTGTAATTAGGGTTATGTTCAGGAATTCCTTGCTTATGCCTATATCTTCAAGTGTTTTGGCTGTTTGATCTTCCAGTAGATTTAGCATTTCTGTTTTTATATATAGATATTTGGTCCATTTTTTACTTGATTTTAATGCAGGGTGAGAGATAAGGGTCTAGATTGATTTTTCTGAATGTGGATCACTAATTTTCTCGCCAAAATTTATTAAACAGGCTATCTTTTCTTCACCATTTATTATTAGCTCCTTTGTCAAAAATTGGCTGTCTAAAGGCATATGAGATTATTTCTATCTTTCATTTTGCTCCATGGACTAGTGTGTATATTTTTGTGTCAGTACCATATCATTTTTCTTAACTGCGGCTTTGTAGAATAACTTGAAATTGGGCATTGTAATGCCTCCCATTTTGCTCTTTTTGCTTTGATTATTCTGGATTTCGTTTAGTTCCATATAAATGTTTAGCATGGCTTCTATAGTTCTGTGAAGAATACTGCTGATATATTAGTAGGAATCACACTAAATCTGTATGTCATTTTTGATAATAGCACCATTTTGACAATAGCACCATTTTGACAATATTGATTTGCCTATATAAGAACAAGGGATATCGTTTCATTTTCTAATGTCCTCTTCAATCTCTTTATTTGGAGAATTATAGTTTTCATTACTAGGATCATCAATGGGATTGTTTTCTTTCTTTTTTACCCCAGTTAGTTAATTATTGCTATGCTATTGATTTTTGTGTGTTAATTTTGTATTCTGCCACATTGCTGAATTTATTAGCTCTAAGAGAAGACTGGTGGAGTTTTTGAGTTTTCTGTTTAAAGGATCATATAAATTGTAAATAAAGATAGCTTGACTTTTTGGCTTTCCTATTTATATTCTCTCTCTGTCTCTCTCTATCTCTCTCTGTCTCTCTCTCTCTCTCTCTCTGTCTCTCTTTCGTGATTGCTCTGACTAAAGTTTTTGTTGTATCTGAAAATTTATACTCTGTGGGTTTTTGGGGTTTTTTTTTTGTCTTTTTCCTTTTTATCAGTACCCGGGATTGAACTCATGACTGCCTACTTGCAAGGCAGGCGCTTATGCCACTGAGCTAAATCCCCAGGCCCAGCTCTGGCTAAAGTTTTGAGCACTATGTTGAACAAGAATGATGAGAGTAGAAATACTTGTCAAGATATACTTGTTCTTGATTTTAATAGAAATGCCTTCAGTTTTTTCCCATTTGATGAAATGTTGGCTATGATTTTGTTTTTGTTTGAGATAAGGTCCTTCTATATCTATTTTCAAGCAGGTATTTTATGAATGAATATTAGTTTTTTTTTTCTGCATCTATTGGTGACATTTAAAAATTCTTTTGTTATGTTTTGCCTATATTGTTTTACATGTGTTGTACCATCCTTGCTCCTTGGGATGAAGCCCACTTGGTTATCATGTATAATGTTTTTAATGATTTCTTGCATTGTATTTACAGGTATCTTGTTAAGTTTTTAAAATATATATCTATTAAAAATATTGGCTTCAAGTTTTCTTTTTGTTGATTGAGTCCTTGTCCAGTTTGGTATGTGGGTAATGGTGGATTTGGCAATGTTCTTCCTTTTCAGTAAGAGCTGGAGAGGTATTGTTAATTTTTCTCTTGAGTTGTGGTAAAATTCAGTGGTGAATCTATGGAGTCCTGGGCTTTTCTTATTAGAATTTTTGTAACTACTTTGATTTCATTGCTTGCAACTGGTGTATTCAGAGATTTCATATCTTTTCTATTCAATTTTGTAGTCATATACATATATGTAGGAATTTATCCTTTTTTTCTAGCATCTCTAATGAACTATGTCTTTAAAATAGTGCCTTAAACTCTAGATCTAAGTGGTGTTTCCCCTTTCTAAGTGATTTTTCTCCTTTCATTCTCATCACATTGATATAGGTCCTTTTGGTTTGGTTTGGTTTGGTTTGGTTTGGCTTTTGGTCGGGGGTAAGTTTGGTTAAAGAATTACTTAATTTATGCTTTCAAAGAACCAACTCTGATTCATTGATCCTTTGTATATTTTTAAGCCTCAATTTCACTGATTGTGTTCTGATCTTTATAATTTCTTTCTATATTTTTCTATTTGGGGTTTTTTTGTAGGACAAGGAGATACATCATTAGGTTATTTATTTGGTAATGATCTATTTTTCTAATGTAAACACTCAGCTGTAAAATTGTTTTCAGGTTTCGGTATAATGTACTACTAATGTCATTTGATTCTGGAAACTTTTAAATTTCTTCTGTGATCCATTGATTATTCATGAATGTATTGCTTAATCTCTGTTTTCATAGTTTTTGTGTGATTTTGTTTTTGTAGCTGATTTCTAGTTTCATTCTGTTATATAATATGATAAAATGCAAGAGATGGTTTCAGTTCTTTTTTTAAGCATGCTTTTATGGCCTACAACATAATCTATTTTTGAGACAGTTCTGTTGATTACTGAGAAGAACATATATTCTGCTGTTGTTGGGGGAAGTACTATGTAGATATGTTAGGTTCATTTGTTCAGTGGTGGTATTTAACTCTGACTTTTTTGTTGAATTTTTACTTGGTTCTCCTTTTGTTGGAGGGGGGTGGTTTAAAGTCTCCCATTATGATTGCATTAGTATCTTATTTGTCCCTCTATGTCAGGAAATTTTTGTTTTACAAAATTGTATAGTATGCTGGCATTTGGTTTGTGCACATTTACAATTGTTATGTTACTATTGAGTTCTTCCCTTCACCAATACATAGTGACTTTCCTTGTCTCTTCTGATCAAATTTGGCTAGAAGTGTACTTTATCTGAAATTAGGAAGCTATTCTTACTTGTTTTCAGGCACAGATTGCGTAGAATATCACTTTCCATCCTTTCTTTCTGAAAGGGTGTTTCTGAGGATGATATGTATCTCGTGCATGCAGCAGATAGTTGAATCTTGCTTTTAAAGCCAGTCTACCAATTTATGTCTTTTTTCCTTTTATATTAAAATAATTTTAGAATTATAGAAATAATTGTAGAATTTCAGAAAAGTTACAAAACAGTACAGTGGTACTGTATCCCCTTCAGCAACTTGCTCTAACCTTAGTATCTTACATGCCTTTTGCACTTACCAAAAACAGGAAATTAATTTATTAATTAATATTTACAAATCTATAGCTATTACTTAAATTTCACTAGTTTTCCCATGGATACCCCTTTTCTGATCAAGAATCCCTCACTGCAATTAGATTTACATTGATTGTAATGACACAATTGATTGCCTTAATTAAGCTATTTTTTCCAGTGTTTTTTCCTTTAAATTTTTCTTTGTTGAACTGTTTTCCCAGTGTGATGTGATTTTTCCTTTGACCTCATTGGTGATGTTGGTTTCACTTTTTCTGCTTAGAATTTTTGTTTTGTTTTGTTTGTTTTTTGGTGCTGGGGATTGAACTCACAACTACGCACGTGCAAGGCAGGCGCTTATGCTGCTTAGCTAAATCCCCAGCCCTAGAATTTTTTTTGTGATGCTGATTTGGTGATCATAAATTTTAGATTTTGTTTGTTGTAAAAGGTTTTTATTTCTCCATCAGGTTTGAAGGATACTTTTGCTGGGTAGAGTAATCTACTGTGGCAGTTGTTTTCTTCTAGCACTTGAAAACTTTGCTTTGAGCTCTCCTGGTATTTAAGGTTTGTGTTAAGAAATCTGCTGTTGGGGCTGGGGGTTTAGCTCAGCAACATAAATGCCTGCCTTGCAAGCAGGCAGTCGTGAGTTCGATCCCTGTTACCGATAAAAACCACAAAAAGACAAAAAAAAAAAGAAAGAACGAAATCTGCTGTTATTCTGATAGTCTTGCTTTTATAAGTTGCTTGGTAGTTTTCTCTAAAGCCTTTTAGTATTCTGTCATTGTTCTAGACTTTAGAATATTGAATATAAATGTTCTGGAGTGCTTTTTAGTGGCTGTGTCTTTTTTAGGTTCTAAATGTCTCATTTTTCTGGGTAACCATTCCAGAGTCTAGCTTTTAAAAGCTTTCTGCGGTGATTTTTGAGAATAAAATTTTATGTCCTTAGTGTCTTCCTTGACTCATAATTCTTAGGTTAGTTCTTTTAAAGTCATTGAGGAATCTTGAATCAACCTTTCCTGATTTATTGTGTTTTGACAATCATTAAGTAATGTACTATAACATTCTTTTTTTCTAATCTGGAAATTCTCTCTTCTGACTGGTTTTATCCTCTGGCATGGCTTTCAGTTATGTTTTCATTTCAAGAATTCTGCTTGGGTTCTCTCTCTCTCTCTCTCTCTCTCTCTCTCTCTCTCTTATGCTTCTTTACTAAATTGTTCATTTGTAGCCTGCATTCTTGTCTTTAATTCATTCAGCTGTTTGTATCATCTTTAAGTTCTTTGAACATCTTATTGTTTTTCTGCTTGTTAACATCCTCTTTGTGCCATTGAACCTTTATATAACAGCTAGTTTATTTTATCTGTTCAGACATTCTAACCAGTTGGTTTTTAAGTTCTTTGCCTAAAACTTTCTCTATGTCATTTCCTGTAAGATCAGCTTTTGAGGGGCTATGAATTTTTTGAGACATTTTATTGTCTTCTTTTCTCATGATTGCCAGGTTTTTGTGTTGAATGCTGTAAGTTCTACCATTCCTAGTGCTGAATCACAAGGAAAGAACAGCTAGCTATTGGTAATATCAGCATCCAAGAGTCAATCTAATGTCAGTGTATAATTCAGAGCTTGTTTTCTCCTCTTCAATAATCCAGGAATACAAAGGCTCAGTAGTGGTAGGAAAAGGAAGAGTCCTGGAAGATAGAGAAAGATAAAAGACAGAGGAATTTAAAGGAATGAAAAAAAAAAAAAGAAAAATTGAGAAAAATAGGAGAATAAAAAGAAGTAAAAGTAGAACAACTACTGTGTCGTAAAGAACAGGCTTGAGACATTTCTAAGTAAGTGGATGACCTTCAGGGCATATTCCTAAGTGAAATAAATTGAACACACATGTTTAAACAACGTATTGTTTCTTTGGTGTAAGAAACTGTAAGTGTAAATAAGGACCAAAATGTATAATAGATATTGGGAAATTGGAAGAAAGTGTTCAAATGGAAAGGGAAACAAGGGTGCTGAAGGGGGAAATACAAAAAGAAAAAAGAAAAAAAGCAGACAAAAAAAAAGTTTTGATAGTATTATTTTTATCGCCATAAAAAAGTGAAGGAAGAGGGATTTGAGAGGATCTATGTGGGGATACAAGAAAAAGAGTAAAAGGATTGTATTCAGTTTTTGTGTGTGTGTGTGTGTGTGTGTGTGTGTAAAACTAAAAGAAAATTTCACAACAACATAAAATAACAATAGTTAATTTATTGCATGTTGTTATCTTTAAAGTACTTGTTCAGAATACAAGATATGGGCATAAAAATTTCTTTAATCAATATTAACGTAACCTTTCTTTTTAATGAATTAAGAGACACTAATAGTATACCAGACTTAACATGTTTTCCCCTTTCTCCTACTGTCTTTTCCCCTTTCAACCATCCTAATTCCTTTTTCCTTTTAAATAGTTTCTTCCCATTTCACAATATCTATTGTACATCTTAAAACTTATTTACTTGTTCAGTTTTTCATAGCAAAGAGACAATATGATGTTTATATACGAATCTGATTTATTTCATTTATGAGTATGGTATCAGGTTGTATCCATTTACCTATAAAAGTCTCCAGTTTATCTTTCTTTATGGCTAAGTAGTACACCATTGTATAAAAATACCATATCTTTTTAATCCATTCCTCAGTTGGTAGGCATTGGCTTGTTTCCAAAATTTAGCTGTTATAAATTGTGCTGCTGTAAACTTGGGTGCATATGTATCACTGTGATATGATGTTTTTAATTCATCTGGGAAGATACCCAGAAGGGGATTACCTGGCTCGAATGGTACCTCTAATCCTAGTTTTTTTGAGCAATCTCCACACTGATTTCCACAATGGTTGTACCACTGTACACTCCCACCAACAGTAGAGATATTCCCTCACCCTTTCCAAAATTGGTTTTTAAACCTTAGAATATATTAGTACACAAAATCATTTCTTGCTCACAAAATAAGATTGGATAATGCTATGATTTAGATCTAAAATGTTCCTCAAAAGTTTCAGGTATTCAGAGATGGGGCTTCTAGAAGGTGATTGGAACACAGGATTGCTCCTCTCATTGGTGGATTGATGAGTTGATGGCTGAATGTGTGCTATTAGGAGATGGGGCCTGTTTGGAGGTGGGTTGCTGGAGATATGACCTGTATAGGTGTAGTCTTATCCTCTTTCCTTGTCCTGCTTCCTGGATTCCATGCCTCTGTGCAAAGCCATTTCTGCCTTGGAGTCAACCATGATTGAAATGAGACCACTGAAACTGAGCAAAATAAACCTCTCCTCCTTTAAGTTTCAGATGTTGAATATTTTATCCCAGAAATGGGAATGTGACTAATAAAAGTAATAATACTTCAGTTTTACTTTTAATAGAATTATTTTAACTACTTCTTTCATTCTTAATCTGTAGCGTGAAAAAGCGCATTACCAATGTACTACTTTCATACCCGATAGGAAGATATTTCGCACATGAGTTAACATGAGTAAAACTGTATTGAGAAGCAATTGACCCTGGTACTAAATAAAAGTCAGTCTTTACCAATGTCTTCCATTTCTAACCCTCACAGTAATAGTTTACGTAGTGGCCCATATATATGATCATTTAAATAAATGATAAAATAGTATATACTTTTTAAGTATATACAAATGTTACACATGCACACTACACCTACACTGTACTGTACTCTGACACTTTTCTGTGTCTGTCTTCTTAAGGCAGATCCTACCAAAGTGAATTCATGCCAACACTGAATTATGCTATGAAATACAAAAACTACCACAAACATAATGAAAAGGCTGAATAGAGAATGAAATGAATTTTTAAAATATTTATATTACTATGTTTATAATATGTATTTTTATTTTATAATATGTATTTTATTTCTTACATTTCCTTCTTTGTACTTTTTGTTGTCTTTGTTTTGATGTCTGGGTTGTATTATTTTCAAAATTAGATTTGCTTTATCTTTTTCTCCTTATATTTGGTTTTTTTCTTTTTTTAAACAAATGACTGATCATTCTTTCCTTTCTCTTCCTCTCTTTATCTTCTCTCTCCCAGAATTCTTTCCTTCCTTTCTCCTATGTATCTACTTCCTTTACACTTTCTTTTTGCCTTTAGGACTTCTAATTCAGTGTGCTCTAGTCCATATCAAATTTATCTCTATTTAGAAACTATCTAGAAAATGATAAATAGTATTTGGAAGTGTTTTTAGGTACCTATTAATTTTTAATTTATTGATACCATATTAACTGAAAAGAATTAACTTCATCTGTTTTTACTTTCAGCCTAATAGATAGCATATGAAGTTTTAAACTATTGTAGGCCTAACAGAAATTATTAAAATATTTATGTAATATAGGATATTCATTTGAAATTAAAAACTGATTTGTAACTAATATTGTAACATTTCCAAAGTACTTTTGAAAACACTTTACTCAGAATATGATTATTCCAAGAATATGATTAATCCATGATTGTTTGTTGTTCTGTCCTACAAGATAGTCATGTGGGAAATAAACAGTAACCACAATTTATTTTAAAAAGCAGACTTTTCTCTTTCTTTAATGTCTCAGTATTCTTAGAATATAAAGATTTGTTGTGCCACTAACATTAATTTACCCAGAAAATGATTACTTAGAGAGAGACTTAATTCAAAATAATATGTAAAAAATCCATTATTTATAATTAAATGTCTTAAAATCTGAGAGCATATGCTTTGTTCTTTCTATTACATTTAAAGTGCAAAGGTTTTAATTGTAGCAAATGCTTATAAGCTGAGGAATCTTATCATATATCTTTAATCTATTGTTTTTTAAAATACAGAAATGTGTTTTTTCATATTCTTGGGATATTGTATCAGTGTAAATATTGATCTCTCGTATTCCAGTTGAAGAGTCTGGTTCTTCAGTGGAACATGTTTGTCAGCTGCACTTAACTTAACCAATGAGCGTCACAAATTATTGATTCCACAAAGTAGTATTATTAAAAACAATAATCATTAAAGACATTCTGCAGGTCCAAGATGTCCCTGGATTACTTAAGTAGTAATGTCATCTTCATTTTCATGCTACCTTTCTGTTTGCACCAAGATCTTATTGTTGAATGGTCCATTCTTGCCAACCTCAAAAAAGTAGTATCAGCTGGGTGTGGTGGTACTCACCTCTTAATCCCAGTACTTAGCAGGCACAGGCAGAAGAATCACTGCAAATTTGAGGCAAGTTTGGCTGCATATTGAGTTCAAGGCTAGCCTGAACTTTAGTGAGACCCTTTCTCAAAAAAAGTAGTATCAAAGCAAGAACTGAATGAAACACAAAATGTTACATTATGAATAGCTAACATGATACTCAAATTGATTACCTAGAAAGTCAAGAGGCTTATTGGGTTTTTTGTTTAACCAATGTGTAAACACAACAGAGTATATTTTTTATAGTCCCTGGAATGTATTTTTATAAGGCAGTTTATATTTTCACTATTTTAATGTGACTAAAAATGTCTGTTTGAATTTGTGTAGTAGAGTAAGTAGATGAAAAGTATCCTTACTTTACTGCTGAAGAAATTTAATTGCTGTTGCTAATGTAGCTCAGTTGGTTGTACATTTGCATGTGTGAGGTCCTGAGTTCAATCCCTAGGACTGAGAGGTTGGGAAGGAAAAGGAGAGGAAGAAGAAAGGAAAAGAGAAGCAAGGGAGTTTGGGAGTCAGGGAGAAGGGAGAAAGAAAAAAGGAAATAAGAAAAACAAACATGTTTGGTTGATGTATAAGATTTATTTTGTTCGATATCAGATTTTAAGATTTTTATCAGTGGAGTACATTTTGTTCTGTAGAATACTACAGCTAAAATTGAGATTTATGCTTTAAAATATCCTGAGATTTTAAGAAAATATTTATACTTAAATTGCCTCGTAAAATAATGTTCATCTCTGAAAAAGTCAAAGTAAATCCATTCTAATATCCTTTTGTATACTTTATTAATGTAGAATATTTTATATTTAATGTTTTACCCAGGCTTTTTTTTTTTTTTTTTTTTTGTCTTTCTTTTTTTTATTGGTACTAGGGATTGAACTCACGACCGCCTGCTTGCAAGGCAGGCGCTTATGCCACTGAGCTAAATCCCCAGCCCCATATTTAATGTTTTAAAATCTGTAATTATTTATTGAGAAATAAGAAAGTTTCTGTCAGGGTTTTGTTTGTAAATATAACTTAAAGTAGCTCTGAAGGGAATGGCTGAGATAGACCAATACTAACATAACATTTCTCTACTTACGAGTTGTGTAACTGTAAATTGCTTCCTTTGATAGTTCCAGGACATATATAATAATAATGTTTGATTTTTTTAAAATTTCATTTTAAGGTGGAAGTGAAAGCCGTCCCTGTTTCCCAGAAAAAATCATCTTTACAACAAGAACAAGGAAAAAAACCTCAAAGGATTCCTGGTAGTCCTGCAGTAGCATCTTCTAATACTGACTTGACTTTTGGAGGGCTAGCATCACCAAAGCTGGATGTTTCCTATGAGCCAATGATAGTGAAGGAGGCTCGATACATTGCCATAACAATGATGAAGGTAATTGTTTTTTACTTACCAGAAAACTTATTTAACAAACATTTCATTGATTCAAATGCAGATCACCAGTTTTATAATAAGTTAATACAATCAATTTGAGGTGATTTGAAACTGGGTTTAAGCTTTGCAGTATCTTAACCAATGAATGGAAGCATCCTAGCCAGTAAGGTTTATCCAGGCCATGGTTATTGCTGATAAAACAATCTCAGTCCCTGCAGAAGTATGCCTTTACTTTCAGTCTAGTACTACTGCTAGATTATAGCTCTTCAAGATTTACCTAGACCCCTTCAATTTTTAGGTCCTCCCAAATGCCAGATTTACATTTTTTGGGCCTCCTTTGTCAGGCATTTTATTTCTCTGATTGTTCTTAGGTGGATTTTAAAAAATATTTTCTGGGGCTTTTTTAGTTAGTTATCTTTAGAGGTAATGTTAGTCAAACTTAATAAGATGGTTATCATTTGAAGCTCGTGTTAGAAATATTGTCATTTTTAAACAAAAATGATAAACTATTGAGGCTTTTTAGTTGAGGCATGATTAGGTTGTTTTATAAGGATTATAGTGGAATAGGGATAGCACAGTTGGGCAGAAAAGTGAAGAAGTATGATTTGATTTAAGTATCTTTAGGAGATTGTTGACATACATTACAATATGCTAATCACATCAGTAAGTGGCCAATCAGAATAGTTCAAAGTAGCTAAATTGCAGAATCATACAACTTGATAGCTAATATATAATAAGGATGCTACTTTCCCCAGTTCCCTTATGAGATATCTTGAGAGTTAAGAAAACAGCAGTTTCAAAAGGGTTAAGAATGTTCTAGTGCATAAGTAAAGTTTTCTTTTTTAAAAAAATTGTAAAGGTAGTAAATTCTAACAAAACAAAACAGAACAAAGCCACTCAAAGCAGCAGAACTGGTACAGAACTTCAAAGCAGGATGCTAGGAAAACAACAATAGCTAACATAGTATATCTTGTTACCTTCACAATAGTTGTCCATTCTATCACATATAGCAAAATCAAACCAAAAACAAAACAGAATAAAACCAATCAAAACAGGATATTGAATAAAGCAAAAAAGTTAATCAGAAAAAAAGCAAAACGGTGAGAACAATATTGGATTTCAAAGACAAGACAGAAGAAAATCCCCCATATTTGCTATATTGCATACTATCATCCTCCCAAGAGATGCTCAGACTGCTGAATGAGACCTGCATAATCAACCAAACAATACAAGCATTAGTTGTCTTATGTACCTTTAATTGCTATCAACTCAGCCTGCCTCCAAACCTGCCAGTTGCCTACACAGTGGAGACCCTATCTGACTTTTCTCTTCTTGGAACCTGTGCTGCTTGTGTGGCTTACCAGAAAGGCTGGCTAGTTGGCTTCTTGTTGGTTCCTCCCAGAAGTAAAGTTTTGAAAAGGCTCTGGGAAGAATTTATCATTGATCTTGATAAGTGAAGTTTTAGGGACTGTGAGCTTATGAATGGCCAAATGAAAGGGAAGTAAAAATAGCTGGAGGTGAATTATTGTATGTTATTCTTTCAAGCTGTTTGGCTCTAAAGTGAATCATAGGAAATACAGGTGAATGAAGTCTTTGGAGTTTGGTTCTAATATAAAGAGATTTGTAAGTTTTAATACTCATGAGAAAAAGAGTGAGAGAATGGAACAAAATAGTTACTGAAAGATAAATTATATCTAAATCTCAAGTTGAAGGATTGCCCTTAAACAGGAGAATCCCTCCTAATCTCTGAGAAGGAAAAAAGAAATGATCCAGACACAGATTTCTATATTAAAATTTTAGGTAGTAAAACTAATGGAACAATTTAAAATAATTTCATGTTTTAAGTTAGAGATGGGATGATGCATCGTAAGATCAAAACTTTGAAAGCAGAAAAGATAAAAATTATTATAGAGAATGAAAAAGACTAGTCAGAAAAGATTTATCAGACATTTTTGAATGAGTTAAAATAGGATAGCATATAATAATAGTGGAAGATGAGTCATGTATGTATGTAAAAATAATCATATTGATTGAGCATATTGAATTATGCCATGTAATTCAATGAAAGAACAGTGAGATAAGAGAGTTTAGCATATGGTAGATAGAGATAAAACAGTGGAACCTAAATAGGTTTGGAAAGAAGATGTAAGAAGATTCAGGGGTGAGAGGAAATGGAAGCCTTAAGAATAGATGTAGTAAGAGACATGAGGTAGTAAGCTAGCAGCCTGATTTCAGAGATAGAATAATTTTGAATAATGTCTGAGGCCAGTGGCCTTCATTTCAACTTTTTTTATAGGACTTAGTTTCTGGTCTCCCTAATCTTTGTTTTTAGTTTCCTATGAACATGCTTAAGTTTGTATAATTTATTTTGAATATCAAATTACCAGAACTGGATATAGGATTTCAAGAATGTTCTAAGTGGCACAAGATAAGAGCAGTAACAGAATATCATTTTCAGCTGTCTCTTACATGTTCATGCATGCTGCAGAAAAGCAGATTTTCTTATAGCAACTATTCACAGATACTGTGTGATTAAATATTATGCAGGATGGAAAAAGGAGTACAATTTCTGCTTTCACTGATAAATGTAATATGTATTTCAGGGAAAGTGGTATAGTCGAAAACACATTGAACTGGATTTATCCAGCCATGAATTCCTTTTCTAAAGACTCAACCTTAAATTGTGCTTTTATGTAAGACTTTTATTAGGTGAAGAAAGTTAGAAATTTCTAAATCACATTCACAGAGATACAAAGAGTGAGAAGAAGGAAGGGTTTTGTGGGCAAGCGTGCTGTATTTTATAAACAGAAGTTAGAAGCAAATGAGATGTTGTAGACCTTGATCTGAAGTAATTATTAACTTGGATTAACCACTTTTTTTTAAGGTACTGGGCATTGAACTCAGGACCTTGTGCATTCTAGACAAATGTACTATCACTGAGCTATACCTCTAGCCCTTAACTTGGTAATATTGCAGAAATACAAAAATGTCAGGAAAAATGTACCAAGTTTCATGTATCTACAGCTCATTTTTGTCTTTACATTATACCATAATTGTTTCAGCTCTTTTTGCTGTTTTTATTAAGAAACAGATTTTTACAGGTACAAATGAATCTCTGTATAAGTCTTTTCCTAAATCTATTACCACTCTTGTATAGAAGTAACCGCTGTCTTGAAAATGGTGATTTTTCTTTCATATACACACACTTTACTGAACACATATTTATTTCCAGTGTATTTTGTTGTTCTGTGTGCTTTTCAATAATTGTAAAATGCAGTTACATTTTACATATTCTTTTTTTTTAGTGTTTTTATAAGTTCAGTTGTAGTCCATTTTAACTGCTTTAAAGAATTTCATTGGATACTGTTACATATGTCCATTTTGGTAACAGTGGACACATTATAAACTGTCATAAAATAAACATCCTTGTATTTGTCTCTTTTTATGTGATAGTTTCTCTCATATTTATTCTTAGAAAGGCAGGCACATCTTCAACTATATTAAATATTGTAAAACTTACACTCCCACCAGCAGTGTCTGAAAGTAACAGGTACTACATGCTGTCATTACACTTGATTAAGCTGTTTATTCTGTTCTGTTTTGTTTTTTTTCAGTTAACTCAGATCTTACTATACTGGCAATGCTATGCTCCTGGGCTCAAGCAGTATTTCCCCTGTAACTTACCTGGTAGCTGAAAATAGGCACATATCTCCATGCCCAGTGGGTACTTGATTCTTACCAACACATATGATGACTGTAATATGATTATTTTGTTGTATTAATGCATATTTTCTTAATACCTAGTTTAGTTAAATTTTTAGGTCTTGACATTTCAGATTTACTCAGTGAATTAGCTTTATTCACTTTTGGTGTTTGTATTAATTTGTTCTTTGTATATTATGGATACATGTTTTGTTTGGGTTATGTGAATTAAATATCTACTTCTGCCTGGTGAAGGCTTTTTTTCTAATAGTATCCTTGTTTTGCAGAAATTTATAATTTTAATGTACTCAAAAGAACTATGTTCTGCTAAATTTTTACAAAATTAGTTTTTTACATTTTAGTCTTTAATACTTCTGGAATTTATTTTTTGTAAATGATGTGATATGGACAGTGGAATCTTTCTTTTTCTCTTGTATGAATAACCTGTTTTCTCAGCACCAATAACTGAATGTTTTATTGTTCTGCTGCTTTAGAATATTTCTATTTTTATGGTTGTTACTATTCTCTTTCTCAAAGGTTTATGAAAATTACTCCTTTGAAGAATTGCGTTTTGCATCACCAACTCCTAAGAGGTAAGTACTATTTTGTGAAAGCACAAAATGTGTGAAAATGTGTGTTGTGTGCTGCTTGCAACTAAACTCATCCTATCCTCCAAGTTTATTTTCCAAAAATGCATAGGTTTTTAAAGTTTAAGCAGTGATTTTTCTGCACATAGTGATATGTAGATTTGCTAGTAGAATATATTTTTTTTGAACTGTTGTAATACTGTTAATACTGAGAGAAAGAATAGCTAGGATGCAAATATGTATAAAATGGCTTGTTTCTTTTTGATTTTTATTATTTAATAATTATTCCTTTCTGCTTCTCTAATGAGTTCTGTAGAAATTTCAGTGTGATATATTTGTATTTTATTGCAGTCCTAATTTTCCAGCCACCGATTAATTCTGTTAACTCCAGATTTAAGCAGATATTTGTGTTAGGATTTTATTTGTTTGTTAACACTTTTAAAAAGGGATGCTTTTTTTACATGCATGGTACTTTAGATCATGGGGGTTGGGGGTTTAGCTCAGCTGCATAAGCGCCTGCCTTGCAAGCAGGCAGTCATGAGTTCGATCCCCGGTACCGATAAAAAGTCAAAAAGACACACACACAAAAAAAAGAAAGATCACATTTGTAAAATTTAGGAACAGCTTTGAAATGAGTCTGAGAAAGCATTATTTACACATAGGTCTCAGTGTACTGCGCATCATAATTGACTATTAGAAATAACAGTTTGTTTTAACTTTATTCTGGTTTGTATGCAAAGTTCACTTGTAATAGTCTAGAAAGATTTCTG
This sequence comes from Cavia porcellus, assembly GCF_034190915.1. Lineage (NCBI taxonomy): Eukaryota > Metazoa > Chordata > Mammalia > Rodentia > Caviidae > Cavia > Cavia porcellus. The sequence goes on along the minus strand of NW_026947487.1, from coordinate 25,052,354 downwards.
TCAAAAATGCTAAGTATTGACAAATATACCTTTGGTAATAGGATAATATTTATCTTACACTTAATTATATTTATAAAATATTCACTATAATACAAGCAGATGATTTGTATAAAATGACTGATTTGAATAGTATGAATTTGTAGCTTAAGAATAAATTAACCATTGCCAGTAAGTAAATTTGAATATACTTTGGACATTTTAATTGAAATAGTCTCTTGTCTAAGTAGATTCATATATTTACCTAACACTGTTAAACATATGCCATGTAGAAAGTATAGTACCATTACAGGCCCTGGGGACATTTAAGAGCAGCATAGATGTGGTATCAGCTCTCATTCTTATGGAGAAACAATCTCTAAGGCAACAAAATAGTAATAATAAACTTATTTGATAGTATTGAGGATGGGACAGATTGCCAAAGTAATGTGTGACAGGAGAGTACTATTTGAGGAGCTATTTATTAAAGACTTGCGGAAGTTCGTACTAGGCAGACAAAACCTGGGGTTGGTGGAGCTTGATTGAAGGACAGACAGAAAGATAGTTGGGCTGGAGAATAGGGAGGAGAGGGATAATGATTGAAGGATAGGTCAGAAAACTAGATGAGGTCCTTTCAATATATGGATTGATAGATTATGTTAAAGAATTTGGCTTTTCTTCTAAAGGAGAATTCTAAGGAGAAGAGTTACATAGAATATAGTTTTTAAAGATTATTCTACCTATTCTCTGAAGATGAATTATAAGGGAGCAAGAACACAGAGATGAGTTAGACTAATACATGTCTTAGACTAGGGTTGGAATATAAAATATTTGGATATACTTGGGATACACCTAGAAGGGACCAACAAGCCTTGTTGGCAAGAAGAATCAAGACTACGCATAGATTTTCTTTGGTTTCAGGTACGGTATAGTTCAGGAGTTGACCAAGTTTGATCTACAGTTCAAATCTAGCCTGCTGCCTGTTTTCATAATAAAACTGTATTAGACACAGCCTTGTTTATTGTGTGTATGTGTTGCTATAGCTACTCTTGCACTACAGTGGTAGAGTTAAATAATTATGGTAAAGACATTTTGGCCCAATAGACTAATAAAATATTGTTATAGAATATTTTACTGTTTGTTTACTGACCCCTGGTCTAGGTTATGGTTTTTATGGAGAACAAGATGTCTGAGAACTGAGTGTATGTTCTTCTGCCCCAGTTTGTTTTTACAGTTTGAATGGGAAATAAGAGTTTTTCTATGGGTCAGTTAAAAATGGGATGCCAAGATACCTATACAAAGTGGAAGTGGCAGCTATGCAATTGGAAATAATTTGAAATTCATGAGAACAATTAATTTGAAATTGTCTATACATAGATAGTATTTAACACTGATGAATAGATGAATGGTCAAGTAACAGGATGATACAGAAAATCAAATGAAGGCAATAAATTAAATATGGAAGGGGGGGAATGCAGTGAGAGAGAAACTGAGGAAGGGCCAGCAGGGTAATAAAAAAGCCAAGAGAATGTCACTAAAGCAAAAAGAGAGAAATACTTCAAAGAAGTAAGAGGTGTCAGATAACAGATGCTGCTTAGAGATTGCTGAGGAGAAAGAAATGGCCATTAAATTTGAAGACATCATAGTTGTTGATGACATGAACATCAGCAGCTGTAACAAAGTGTTGGGCACAAAGCCTAGTGCCAGTAAGTTCTGGAAGACAAGTAGAAATGAAAAAACAGAGGTTATTTGGGATAATTCTTTAGGTAAGTTTTGATACAAAAGGAGAAGAGATATGAGACTTTATTAGAGAAGCGTATAATATCAAAGGTAGGTGTTTGTGAAGATGGGAATTTCTAAAGTTTGTTTGTATGCTAGTAGAAATGATCCAGTAGAGTAGAGAAAGCTAAAGATATATGAAAAAGAACAAGTAATTTTGGGTGGAAGTGTGACAGCTGAAGTGAAGGGGCTGGTTTTAGATGAGATCCAGAATGCTGCTTTTATTGTAATAGGAGAGAAGATAAGGGAAAGTGGCTTTCATAAAGTGATTGCAACTTGGAGGCTGTATCTCATTTCTTCTGTTTTCTCACAGAAAAAAAAGATGAGGGCATGATTAGCTGAGGGTAAGGAAAACATACTAGTCACATTTTGAAATGAAAAAGGACTTCATTATTATGGCAGGGAAGTAGGACTGGCATATAGTATGATAGTACAGAAAAGTTAAATGTTTACTAAAATATAGTAATCTCAGTATTTAATCAAAAGGAAGTTTTCTAATATCCATTTTATTTCTTTCAGACCCAGTGAAAATATGCTGATACGTGTCAATAATGATGGCACTTACTGTGCAAATTGGACTCCAGGGGCAATTGGACTGTACACTATACATGTTACCATTGATGGCATTGAAATAGGTATATTTCAGTTCTTCTCTTGTTATGATATTCTCCATACTGCTATATTACAATCTGCCCCTCATGATATATCGATCTCCTTGAGAGAGATCTCCTCTCCTCTATGAGCAAAGGCATATCATTCATCTGTGGTTCTGCCCCTCTAGATCTCTGCCTGGTGCATAATGGTTGCCTACTTAATATGTTGAATACGTTGAACTTTCTTTGCCATTAACTTGAAAGAGCATATTAATTTTCTTTGAGGCATTAGTCTTTATTTTTAAACTCTGTATAATAAGAATAAAATGAAAATTAAAGATAATTTTTAATGTGCATTCCTTATAGATTTGGAAAACCTAGTATATGCTGTTCTTGCCTTAGGCATTCATAGAATCTCGGTAACATATTAGAGAATCTGAAAAGCTCTGAAGAATCTGTTTTTGTTGAAAACTTAAGGGACCTCTTGCCCATGGAAAAGAGGGCAATAGTGTAGAGGCAGTAATGTAGTCAGTCTTCTATTCATGGGTTGTACTCTGGATTCAGCAAGTTGTGCACCAGAAGTACTCAGAAAAAAACTGCATCTCTATGGAATATGTATAGGTTTTTGTCATTATTCCCTAAACAATACAAAAACTTTTTGTTGCTTTTACATTGAATTAGATATTACAGTAATCCAGAAGTGATTTACAGTAAATACTAGCAAAATTTCATTGGGTAAGTATAGTTTTTTAATTGTCTTAGAGTAAAAGAAACTGAGTTTTTTTTAAGGATAAGTCTGAAGAAAGATTCATATTTTCATAGAATCATTCATTTTGTTCCCTATTCAATTTCCTTAGTCGTCTTTCTCACTCAGATTTCTTCTAAACCATCGTAGACTGGGACCTTATTTGATTAGAGACACAGTTCATTAGACTCACAATAATGGTAAAAGCTAAGATTTATTGAACAGTTAATATGTGCACATTTTTTGCATACACCACGCATTTTCAGTCTTTTATTTAAGTCTCAGTAGTGTATTGAGGTAGATACTAATAATTACTGTTTATAGTTTTTAGATTAGAATTTTAGACCTAGAACCATACAATACTGACAAATGTAAGAGCATCCAAGCAGTCTAGCATGGGAACCCAGCCTTTAACTACTGTGCTGTGTTACACTGCCTGCCAATCTGTCATTCTATCATGTGTGCTGAATACTTATCAGTCATATAGATGATTTTGGTATTAGTAATAAGTGGTACTGTGATCTTGATACTAGAAAATAGTGTTTAATAACAGGCATTTCTTTTTTATTATATTTTTGAATTTTTTTTTTAGTATCATTTCATGTGTTCCAGCTAAAGAATATAAAGCCCCTCTTTTGGTAGAAACCCTGAGAAAAACTTAGTAACTTCTCCTTTTGAATCTCCGGAAAATTTTTCAAATATATTTCCTTTTACTTTTTAAATACCAATGTGTTTAAAGGATAGAATTCAGGTATTTGTTTTAAGTGTTTAAAATAGCCTATATAAAGTGAAATTTAAAGATCTTCACTTTTTTTTTTCATTGAAAAGTTACAGTTTTCTTTTCTTACAGATGCTGGCCTTGAAGTAAAGGTAAAAGACCCACCAAAAGGGATGATTCCACCAGGAACTCAGTTGGTCAAGCCAAAGGCTGAACCTCAGCCCAATAAGGTGGGAGTAGAAGGAAATCAGAAGCTTAATCAGTCAAGGATTTTTAAATTCTTTTTTTTTTTTTAAATCGGTACCAGGGATCGAACTTGCGATTGCGCACTTGCAAGGCAGGCGCTTATGCCACTGAGCTAAATCTACAGCCCCTAAATTCTTTCATTGATGTTTCAAAAGAGTTATCAAACATCTAATATGTTAAAGTTAATTGATTACAGTTTTTGAGTTCTGAATATTGCTGTTTGCAGAATGTTTCATAGAAATTTTAACTTTCAAATTATAGAAGCAGTTCACGTTCTTCATCTAATGCTGTAATTATTTATGGGTATTGAATAATTTGTTATTGAAAGTTTAGATTTAATGTGATATCTGCTAAAATAAGTGTAAGGTTTGCAACATTAATTGTCTGTGCCATTTGATTTCTTAACATCTAACTAGTCTGTAGAAATTTTGGTAAACTACTTTGTAAAACGGAAGTACAAGTATTGCAATTTATGTCAAATCTTGAAAAGGATCTTCTGTCTTTTTTGTCATATCTATTCAAAATTATAAAGGAAATGATAAACAATAATTTTTTACATTTTTCTAATAAGATACATTTTAATACTTAGAAAAGTTCTTTTTATATTTTTGTTACAAGTTTACTGTTCTTTGCTGAGAAAAGCAAGTTATTAAACTTTGGAAACTTTCAGAATTTCAGTATTGCAATTGTTTATATTTCTACCTACATATGAAACCTTCCTACTTATGAAGTCCATATTTTTCTTCTCTCACTATATATCCTTTGCCTCAATCAGGTTCGAAAATTTGTGGCCAAAGACAGTGCAGGACTCCGTATCCGGAGCCATCCATCCCTTCAGAGTGAGCAGATTGGCATAGTAAAGGTCAATGGAACAATCACTTTCATCGATGAGGTAATTCATAATGAAGCTCTTGTTAAATAAATGTTGGACAGAAATTTTCTACATTTCTTGCACAATAATAAATTACTAAGGTTTCTCTTAGAATTTGTTTTAAGCAGTTTGAGGAACTTTCAACGAAAATGTTTGCAGTGTTGTTTCAAACATTTCAGTTACTTTCCTTTATCAATAAAAACATCACTAAAATTCAGAGTAATTTTACTCTAAACATAAAAAACCATTAAAAATCACTAACTAGAAACTTGTATAAGTAATCACTGAAAATGGCTTGGTTGTTTTTCATGATTTTTAAGCATACTGTTTTTAAATATATTTTTTGGTTGCCTTAACTTGGAATAGTACTTGATACATTTTTTGGCAAACAAGTAGCCTCTGATTATGCAATCTAAATTTCAAGAAAGGAAGATTTATATTTTAGGGTAGTTTCTGATTTACTCATTAAGCTGTTTATCTTATGACTTTTGCTCCTATTAAAATAGATTTTACAGTCTCTGTGAATTACCACATTGCTTAGGTATTCATTGCTGCTTTTTTCTTTCCATTTTTATCATTATTTGGCTGCTTTGTAACCTTTCACCTGTTATTGGCCTCAGGAATTACAGGAGAGCATGGCTTGTATTGTTGTTTCTTTCCCTAGATCCACAATGATGATGGTGTGTGGCTGAGACTGAATGATGAGACAATAAAGAAGTATGTGCCTAACATGAATGGTTATACTGAAGCCTGGTGCCTCTCTTTTAATCAGCATCTTGGCAAGAGCCTTCTGGTGCCTGTTGACGTAAGTAAAAGGTGGTTTCAAAAAGCTTGTTAGGTACACTCTTTTCTCATTACAGGACTTTCTTTAATTAAGGCTTTTCAGTTCTGAGGTAACCCACAACTATGTAACTTTTACTTTATAAGTGCTTGAAGTCCTAAAGGCTTCTTGTAATAAAATAAAATTTGGCAAGATGACAGTCCTTAATGCTTATTTTGATCCATTACAACAGGCAGAAAGAAATTAAAACTAGACCTCCTGAATAACTTTCAAAGAGGTAGGGAATGATATTGTATGCATTTTTTCCCTGTCCTTTTTTATTTACATTACTATTTAGAATGAGTTTCAAACTAAATTTTTAAGAATTTAGAACTACCATATATCACAAGCATACATATAAAGATTTGTATATTAGGTGGGCATTTTGTAATTACTTATGTGTCACATCTAAATTTCAGTCTTGACTGTCTTAGATTACCATGTACCATAGATAGATTTTTAGATTTGTACTGCTTCATAGTTCTCTAGTTAAAGGTAAATCATAGTCTCTGAGAGAACTCACTGAACTTTTTTTATAAATTTAGCAGGATGGTTAAAGTCAGTGTTTATAGATCAATGTATCGTGCAATACAGTGTAAATCTACATCTCTATCAACAATTTCCCCAGAAAATATGATATTTCTTCCTCTCCCTTAACATCAGATGTATGTGTTCCTTATGGCACTACTAATAAAGAGCGATAAGAAATTTCTAATTTAGTAAAGCCTCAGTATCTAAATAGTTGAGTTTTCAAAATTCAGTATTTAAAGTTAGGTTATTATATCAAGCTGTTCTATATATTGTATTTGTCTTAGTCCTCTACAATACAATACAATACAATACAATACAATACAATACATGTTTTCTAAAGCACTAGTTATATGTAAAGATTTTTTTGGATGAAAAATTATTAGGACTTTGGAGTATTGGCCTACTACTTTACTGAGATTAAGCTCAACAATGACAAATCTATAATTAAATACTAAATTTTAAATAAATCCAAATTTATTTTTTTCTTGGATTGTTTGTAGTTAAAATGATTTTCACTCTTTGGAAAAGAGGGACAACTGTGGAAAAGAAATAATAATTCTTAATCATCAAAGCTAAAAAGTTGGCCTCATATGGTTAGAAACTATCTTCTATTGTCATCAGATATTCTTCAAGGTTATGAAAAGAGTATTTAAACAAGATAAATGTAACAATCATTTGTACAATTTTTTTTTAAATTTTGGCCAATTTAGACATTTGTATATTTTCAAGAAAATTGTCTTCATTTGCTAGATTATGTTATCTCATTCTACTTTCTTCAGTAAAGAACTAAAAGGCTGTAGACAGCTTGTATGATAGATTTAAGTTTTATTTCATAGACAAAGCAGTTTAATGAGATACTCCATTATGTTGTAATTGAATAGTAGCTGAAGTGTAGCACAAGTGAATGTTGCTGGAATTGCCTAAGTCTAGGGACTTTGAGGCTAGATATGAAAGATTATCCACATGGATGTGGAGAAACAGATGATCGCAGTTTAGTGACCTACAATATTAAAGGTGAACATTTAGGCTGTGTAGCTCAGTGGTGCAAGCGCCTGCTTGGAAAGCATGAGGTTGTGAGTTTAATTCCCAGTACCAAAAAAGAAAAAAAGAGAGAAAGTGAATATATTTGCCAATAGAGACAGGATCAGAGAGAGAGTGGTTTAGGTATAAAAATGAGGAAACTTAGAGGTGACATAAAAACATTTTGGATGATGATCAGAGATGAGAATGTGCGTTTAGTGTTGCAAAATTAACTGCCATAACAGTTAATTTTGGATTAACAGATGGATCTGTTATGAAGTTGCAGAAGGTGTTAGATGAATACCCACATGAAAGCATAGGTGAGAACTTGCTTAGTTCCCAAAGTTTTGTCTGTAGAGACTAGGGTATGCTCTTTATAGACAGTGCGTTTTTAATGATTACTCTACAAAGCTTAAATGTAGGGCATAAAGGGAATAATGATTCCATCTTATTCCCTCAAAAAAAAAAAAATAACAGCTAACTAATGGTATCTTGCTACTTCTTTTATATCTCTTATGACAGTGCTGGAAAACAATTTCCATGTAGTCTCCTTTCTTAGTCCTTTTGTGACTAAATCAATAGTAATCATGGTTGCTAATATACTGTACTTCAATAGAAATGTGTATCTTGTTTGGATACTGACTTGTACCCTAAAGGGGAATAAGGGAGTCCATTGGAAAACTGAGCAGTGATTACTAATTGGTGAACTAGTTAAAAAGTTACCATAAATAATCCAGTTTAGTGCGAGATGTAAAGTGATTTTTACAGTTTTGTTTGCTGTATTTTAGAACTCGTTTTCATTATTAATAGCTATTTAAGCTAAATTTTGGCCTGCCTACTGTAGCAATAATCTTTTTAAACACTATTACTTTTCAAAGAAACATTAGTGCCCTACTTTAGTTCAAATGAGACTTTAATTAATTGTGTTAGCACTTGGTAATGCTCTAGAGATTAAATGATATTAGATATTCATATCATGGCTATATCTTTTTCAAAAAAGTTTATGTCAATGGGAAGAATAGGGAAAAATACATAAAAGATGTTGATCTTATATGAGGCATTCATAAACTATTGGAACTTTCCCCTTTTTAGAACACACTTTGTAGTTTTATGTTTTAATTTGTTTTGTTTTTTCATTTATTGAGAATACTTTTGCTTCTATTTTGCCAATATTTTCAAGTTAATTTTCTTCTTTGTACATTCCAATAATACTGTAGTCTTTAATTTATTAATTGCTCATTCAACAAATATTTACTCTCCTTTTTGTATATCACATACTAAGCTGGGATGTAAGTGTTGGGTGGAGAGGCATCAGGGAGTGATGTAAAATAAATAAATTGGGATACTGTTCTTGCTGTTGGGGTCCTCACCACATGTGGTGAACATACTGTCTTCAGTCACCTACTGTATTGTGAGGAAATTGTGGAAGATTTAACTTAAAAAGAATCTTTGAGGTAGACTGTAAAGAAAAGTTGCCAGGAAAAAGAAAAAACATCCAGACACAGAATCAAATGTCCATTTCTATGAAGATATTCTGTGTGTGGAAACTGATGAATAATTGATGTGGATGAAGCAAGAATTTGTGGTGGAAGCAGATACAGTAACTTACTTCAAGTTTCCTTTCCCTTTCCAGATGGCAGTTAGTCTGTAGGAGGAGAAAACATTTAAATCTTTCTATAGCTAATTATGCTACTTAGTTTGTTCTGTTCTTGTTCAGCATACTTGTATTTATGTACCTTTTAGTTTTATTTTTAAGCTTAAGAACTATTAATGACTTCTTACTCCAGTTTATTTTTTCCAAAGTTAGATATTATACTGAACTGACAGCAGTCTTTCAACATTTGTTGATAACCTGATTTGAATTGTTTTCATGTGATATCATGCTGCTTAAGATAATTCCCAACACATACACAGTGTACTCCTTACTATGATTGTCTTATTTAAATCTCCAGGTGACCCTGCAATATTTACTGTATTATTGATATTTCTCCAGTGAACAGAGAGAACTACTGACCTAAGATCACAAGTACATGTAATAGATCTGGTACTAGAACCAAATTTGATGTGATTTCAAAGTCTACAACTTTATGTTTCATATTCCTCAGATAAGGATAAATATAATTTAAAAAAGAATAAAGTAAATATCAGAGTAAAAGTCTTATTACTGTAGCTAGAATTAATGAATATCCATACAAATATGAATACTTGTAACTTTAATGAGTGAATGAAGATAAATACCATAATATATAATATACTTGGAAGGTAAATGAATTAGTGTGAGAAAGTACACTTGGAGAATGTTGATTTTAGATTAGAATTCTAATGATTTAGAAACTACAGCATGTGAGCGAATAGAATGTTTCATACATCTTGGAAAATACAAGTAAAAAAGCAAAAGAACCAATTATGTTGAACTATTTCAACAGTGATGAGTGGAGTTTAGTGAAAGAGAAAGTATGTATCAAGGAATGCTAGTAATGCATAAGCAGCAGTGTTCTAAGATATTTTTATGATATCTGTGTTACCTGAATCCTTGCAGAAGCAACTTGGATCTCTGAATAGCTCCTTGCATTTATACAAATCACTTCCAATGTAGGCTGATAGGTGTTCACATATAGAGAGCGTATTGATATTCTAAAATAGGGGCAATAATGATTTGGAGTAAAACTGAAGGGAGAGTCTTGCTTTGTGGTCTGTCTTACAATATCGCTGAAATACTGGTAAAATTAGCAAGCATTTCTTCCATTGTATAACTAATTTCAGTCTTTTAAAACACCTGAGAATAACTGGCAGCAGTTGATAGCTTTACCATCTGCCAGCTGTCCTGATTTGGTTTGTGTACATGTGCCTTAATAACCTGATTTTTTACTCTTCATGTGTTTATTAAATCCAGCATTAGCCTCATTTCATTCTTTAGAGTTCTTAAACAGTAAGGTAAATAAGCAGTTAAACTAATACTATACTGGGCTGGGGATTTAGCTCAGCAGCATAAGCTCCTGCCTTGCAAGCAAGCAGTGGTGAGTTCGATCCCCCGTACTGATAAAAAAGAAAAAGACAAAAATAATAATAATAATACTATACTATACTAATTTCTATGTATGCCATTTAACTTTTAGCTCTATGCTAATCCAGCAGAACGAAATTTTTTTTTAAATTTTGCATGAGCATTTCAGTGTTTGATGATATTTTTTCTGTGATAATTACTAATTTGTTTGGTTTCTTTTATGCCATAAAAAAATGTCAGTTTAGAATTGCAATTTGGGGGCTGGGGATTTAGCTCAGCAGCATAAGCGCCTGCCTGGCAAGTGTATGGTTGTGAGTTTAATCCCAAGTACCCCCCCCCAAATTGCAATTTGGTACTAATCAGTTTAGTTAGAGTTCTTGTATATTTTAATTTTCTGATTTTTCTTGACAGAATTTTTCTGCTTTTGATATAGAATTAGAGAATAAAATTATTTAAACAATAATTTCTGGATATCATGGATATACATTTCTGGATATCATGCCATAAATCTATGAAATTATATAATGTAAAAATCTATTACTAAAAAGCGAGAAGCTGAGATTTCAGAGAAATTACTATTGTCATAATGTATGTGTCATTAGCCTAAAGTATTCCTAAATTTTTGAAAGAAAATTATTCAAATACATTATACTCTTTTTATTTGATGAATCTTTGATACTTGACAAGTGGAGAAAGAATTTTCCACAACTATGGAAACTAAAGCAAAAAAAATTTACCAAATTTGAATTTAAATATAACTAACATATCATTGATTACATTGACAATTTAATACCATGACTAATAGTCACATCACTGTGTTATGTTTAAGTTTGCACATTGAAATTAAAGAGAGGTATAATGATGACTGTCCTCAAGTCATCATATTTCTTCTTTACCTCTAAATTGATATGCATTAACAAGTGCTTTTCATGTTGCTTTTAATTCTAGAGTAATTTATACTCAAAGTAGAAAACGTTAAAAAAAAAGTCATGGTACTGTTGTATGTCAGAAGGTCTGCATCACTATTCTCTGTTAGGGACAACACCATTGAGCAGATACTCCTAACAATTTGTACATACCTGGATAAACCTGTGAGGAGATTAACACCTACCCAAAAAAAAAGCATTTTGTGTGCTTTGTGATATATTTTCATTTTACCTAAAGAGAGAGGACCCTGACTGCTTTCAGTTTTAAAATGAGAGAAGGTGGGGGGGTATTAAGCTCAGTGGCATAAGCAACTCCCTGACAGGCATATAGTAGTGAGTTCAGTCCCTGGTACCAATAAATAAATAAATATATACGTACATTCATCCATAAATACATAAATAATAAAATAAAATGAGAGAAGAGGATTGATACTAGTTTCAATTTTATATTTGTAGTCATATTAACTAGAAAATAATTTTTTATATGTTTTACATTTATATGTATTGGTGCATATCTATATTCCTCCATATATTTATAAGCATAAGAAAAATAAACAAGTAGAGAATAGTGACTATATTCATATCTAAAATGAGATATAATTGATTAGTACTTCTGATGTTCTTTTCATGTTGTCTTAGATAATGATAGTTTTAACATTTTGCATATACATTTTTGTCCAAAATAATATTTATTGTATTAAAATCATGCAGTTGCTGCTCACTAAAGATTTTAATTTAGATCAGAAAAATATAGATTAATAGCACAGTACAGCCATAAGAATGTGTGTCATTTAAACTGGTAATAAGAAATTTTGTGATTTTTATTTTCTGGGATCACATTTGCCTAGAATTGATTTTTCTTTTACAAAGTATTTTGAAATTCAACATAGACGTCCCCATGCTCCATACATTTTCTTATCTTATAGATGAGGGGAAACAGACCTGCCTTGATAAAAAGATATACAGTGTTTCATTCTTTATGTTTTGTTTTATACCTTTCAGAAACATTTCTAAGTGAATTTTTTTTTCTATTTATAGAAAGGAGGAATATTGAAAAATTAGCCTTTTGTATGATCTTTTTTTTGTACTTTAAAGCTAATAATCAGTGCATATGTAATACATGCCATTATTCTTTAAGATAGTTGCGTTTTCTGAACAATATTTATTGTTTATTCTTTCTAAAACAGCAGTCTGTTTTCGGTCACAAAACAAATCTGACTTGAATTAGAACAAATATATCCTTACTTGAGAAGTTTTAAAGTTTCCTTTTAGGATTGATGTTGTAAGCATTAAAACAATGTCTGGCTCTTAATTTTAGTAAATGGCATGACACACTATATCCATGGAGAGCTTTTGACAAAAGCTTATTTTTCAGAATTTTGTTGCTGTGTGGTTTACTCAGGTGGCTTCAGTCTCCCTTTAGTAAAATAATACTTTCATGTTGGTGCTAGAATACAGAAAAATGTTGTTATTATGAACGCATCTTCTGCAGATGATATTCTGTTCCCATTCTATGTTGATATTTTTCTTTCTTAAACTTTGTCACTCAGAATATCTTTAATGCTAGCCAAGGAGTCAGGGATTTGGACGTATTTTCATGGACTTCCAAAGCTTTTTTCCCCCAGGTGAGTTAATCATAAGGAACAAACATATGTTACTCAGGTATTTCAGCATGTACAACAAACTTCACATTCTATTTTTGTAGACTTTGCTTGGGATTAATAAAAAAATTCTTTCCAAAAATTTCTATAAAGTGCTGCAATTGAATTTCCTTTCTATTTTTATCAAAGAATGTATAGTAATTTAAATAAACGTTTTACATGACTTCAGTGTTGCTATAGTTAGTTTTCTGATTAGCATCTCCAACAATTAAATCCAAATTTAACTTTTTTAGAACTAATTAATTTAGGTTTTAGTATTGTGTCATTATGGGTCTTCTGTTTTTTTCTATTGCCGCTCTTTCACAGTGGCCTTTTGAATAGTCATCTGAGAGTGGGAATGTGGTAGAAGAACCAAAAATAATATTGAAGTTTATCATTTTGATATTCTGGTGCTCAGGTCTCATTTTCTATATTGAATTAAATTGTATCATAGGATTGCTTGAGAGTGACAGGAATAGTTATATGCTTTTATGACTATCAGCTCTTGTTATACTATTTAATAGAAAATATTGGATAAACTTTTTAACTTACATAGCATCATTAATTTTTAATACATTACTGCTTTAATAAACATTCTTATATATTGCCTTTCAATTAATAGTTTGTAATCATTTAGTTTTGCCAAGATTTACTTCTCGGTGTTACCCTAAATTATCAGAATTCAGATTTATTAAAACTAAATGCTCTAGAAATATCATTAAATACCAGCAAAATTGTTTAGCAAAATTAGTGTGTATTTGTTGTTACTTTTTATGTCACCATGTTATTTTGAAAACCCATTGTAAATAGTACTAACGTTTGCCTCATCAACTATGAAATCACATGATGTATTTACTGAAATTGATCATTCACAAATAGAAATCTTAAAATGTTTACTCAAAACCTTGTGAGCATATTAGCAATATTTAATGTTTAGATCTTACTTTTGACTTATTTTGATTTCTTTGTATTCATATAATTGTGAATATATATACATTTTTACAAATATGAATACATGAGCATATGAAATGCATGAACATATTTTAAATTTATTTTTAGTTATAAATCTAATTTGTTTTTCAGGTTATTAAAATTATCACTTTAATTATTTGTCAATATAAAGAGTATTAGTTCATACATTATACTAATGAAAATAAATGTAAATTGTCTACAGTACATGTTTATATAGGTGAAAGTTTAATTACATATTGCCAAATTGAGATTTAAAAAAATACCATGTGAAGGTTAATAGTGGATTTTAAAATTTTCCGTGACTAAACATATGCTGAATTAACAAAGCATGTAAAAATTATTGAATGCAATTTTTTTTTTCCTGTTTTGGAGATTGACTCCTGGGTCTTTTTTATTTTTTATATCCCCAGATCTTTTTTTTTTTTTTTTTTTTTTTTTTTGAGACAGGGTCTCATTAAGTTGCTAAATTACTCAAGCTGAGTTTGAACTTGTCATTTTTCTGTGCTGGCCTACCAGAGTGCTAAGATTATAGATGTGTGCCACTATGCCCAGTTGAATTTACCTATATTTAGCCTCAGAATTGTATTTTTTTTTCTTTACTTTTTATCGGTACCAGGGATCAAACTCACGACCGCCTGCTTACAAGGCAGGTGCTTATGCCACTGAGCTAAATCCCCAGCCCCAGAATTGTATTTTTAATATGGTATATATATATATACATACATATATATATATATATCCATATATATAGATACATATGTATGTATGTATATATATATTTTAGATACATATATAAGATATATCTTATATATTTATTTTATATATAAGATATATATATCTTACTGTGAAGCTCCTTGAGAAGTTAGAACTCTTCAGTAAAATTTTACCTTTTATTTTTTCATGTTTTCATAACATTAAATAGTAATTTTAAACTAATTTTATGAGTGTTTCATTATGGTTTTCTTTTCTTTTACTGAATATATTTCTCAGAGTCCTTATTACTATATTGAAAACCTACAGTTTTAAATTTGTTTAAAAGTGTTATAATGACAGTGAAAGAATCCTCAGTGTGGAATATGTATTTACATTTAGAAGGGAAAAACTAAATATGTCATAGTTAAATTTTTACAAGAAACCAATTCATCATAACATTCAGATTCAACAGAAAATATAGAACAAGTTCTCTTATTTTAGAGGTGATGTTTCATAATATAAATTCAACTGAATTTTAGTTACTTAGAAATGCATTTTGGGGGCTGGGTATATAACTCAGTGGCAGTGTCTGTCTGACAAGTGCAAGGTCTTGAGTTTCATTCCTGGTACCAAGAAAAAGGTTTATTTTTAGTGCTAACTTCTCTACAAAAATGTGTATTTTCACTATATACTGTATAATTAATGTATCATTTTATGTGGTGAGCATATATAAAAACAAATTTTTATCTGTAATATATAAAGTATGAGTTGTTAAAAATCTTGTAAGCATTCTTATTTTATGCTTATTTTTATCATTATTATCTCTGCTTGTAGACAAGTCTCCAGTCTTAATATCCATCTTTTATTTATAATTATTTTGAAGAGAGAAGAAATTAATCTTTAAATATTTTGTGCATACCAACTTACAATAATGTAATAATGGCTCAGAACTATTCACTTGTTCATGCAGTAAATTGCTTTTATTTCTTTTACATATTACACAAAAACCAAAAAGAAAATCAAGGAGTACAGTACTGTATTTTCTAGATTGTGATGGGTAAAAGCCAGAGATTTCATTCCTGTTTTACTATATTTTCTCCTCTTCAGATTTACTTTGTATCATTCATTATTGAAAGACTGAAAGATTATTTCACAGTGGTATTAATGCTTCACTTATCTTTAAATACATATTCTTTTAACTGTCACCGTTATAGAATTGTGAAAGCTATTAATAGGATTTTCCAAGTGATAATAGTTTGCATTTTGTTCATTTCTTCCTATTCAAATTTTCAGGAACCTAAAACTAATACTGATGACTTTTTCAAAGACATAAACTCCTGCTGCTCACAGGAAGCAACAATGCAAGAACAAGACATGCCATTCTTCCGAGGAGGGCCAGGCATGTACAAGGTAGTGAAGACGGGACCTTCAGGTCACAACATCAGAAGCTGTCCTAACCTTAGAGGTATCCCAATTGGAATGTTAGTTCTGGGAAACAAAGTCAAAGCAGTAGGAGAGGTATGGATTCTCGTAGCTTAATGACTTCTAAGATACTAGTTTTTAACATAATATAATCCACGCATCTCTTCCTTCCAAAGGTTGCCATTTCCATCCAGGTTTTTAAATGTTAACATTCTTGATCTTGTATCGAAATACTAACATAATTTTTCTGTGCTTCTCTTCTAATAATTTTATTTTTATAATTATACTGTTGAAACAATATTTAACAGATGATTTGTATTGTATATATAAACATTTGGTATTTGCATGTATGTTTTCACTATTACAAATGTATACACTGTTGCACGTTATAAGCACTAAAACTGTTTTGTGTGAATTGGTTTGAGATGTTCTTATATCCAAAAGTTTCATTTCATTGTTCCCATTCACAAGCCTCACTGAAGTCCTGAGCAAATAAAATTATTCTTTAGGCCACAGTGGCATTTGCCTTAGCTAATAAGCTTGAAGATGTAGTGTGTCATGCTATTTCTCAGTGTCAGGGTTATTTTCAAGATGAACTACAGGTTCTGTCAACCCAAAATTTAACAAATGTGCTGTGTTAGGACTTTTTAGTTCCAAAAAAATGAGCCATGTGTTTTGGTGACACATACAATTGTTTACTTTTGCATTTTAAAAAATACTATTTTAACCAAAGGTTTAAATAAGCCTTCTTGATTTCTGTTTTACCTCAGGCTGTGGTCTTAATTTCAGAAACTAATCTCATAGTAGAAAAGTTTTGGGATGATTTTACTATTCGGAACTACTTAAAGCTTTTTACTGGTTTTCAGCCTGAGTGTCCTGAAAGAATCAAGCCAATCAATCATGCTTTTTGTTATGTGCCAGGTAACCAATTCTGAAGGTACATGGGTGCAGCTGGATAAGAACAGCATGGTAGAGTTCTGTGAGAGTGATGAAGGAGAGGCATGGTCCTTAGCTAGAGACAGAGGCGGAAACCAGTACCTCCGACATGAAGATGGCAAGTTGGCTTAAATTTGTGATCTTTTTTGATTAATCTGTACATAAGTTTAATGTTTGTTGTATTACTTTTGTCTTAGAGACAGTTGTGTGTGTTTTATTTTTTAAGTAAAAGTAAATCTAAATGTTTAAAAATCTCGCATCTATCAAAATTAGTTTGTAAAATAATGTACTAGATGAATGTCCATGAAAAACTAAAGTTAAAAGAAAATTAGAAACAGGACTCTTATCTTTATGAAGACATGCTTTTTATTTCTTTGACTTGAATTTCTATGTGTTATTCTTCTGTGCAAGTCTAATATTGAGTGTTTCACCATTTCTACCACAAATTGAAGTTCAGTTTTCAAATCACCAACTGAAGTATTTCTTCCACACAACATCATTTGATTGAATTTTGTCTGAGGGATAGGCATTGAATAAATGCATAGTGTGTTTTTGGTATTTCCTATTTTGACTTTGAGGTTTCACTTTTATTTTTTTCAACATTGATCTAATTTAGTAAGATTTTCTTTTTTGTTCCTCTCTCTTTGTTGTTCTGGCGGCAAACATTTATTTTTTAAAAACCAGTCAGTGTCCTCACTTTTGTGAATCTTTGATCCAAGTGTCAGTGTCAAGAATTCCCACTCTGTTCCTAAAGAACTGTATTGAGCACTAGAATAAAATTGATTGTATTATATATTGAAATTAATTTTTGTTTCTCTATAACCAGATTGTGAGTCCCTTGTGGACAGGTACAGAGATAAAAATCTTTGTATTCCTAGTTTTTCAACAGTTTGACACAAACTAACTAGTTGCTTATGAAGTTTTTTAAATGTACAAGTTGAACTGTAAAAGTAATATGATTTCAGGGAGCCATAGTAGTGCACATTTGTGTTCCCAGCACTTGGGAGGCTAGGCAGGAGATAGCAAGCAAGTTTAAGGCCAACCTGGGCTACACAAGTGAGTTCAAGGCCAGCCTGAGTTACATAGCAAGACCCTGTCTCAACCTCTCTATAAAACAGATCCGATAAAGAAAGCAAAGAATTTTTTTTTACTAAATCCCATATTTATAGGATAAGACCAGATAAGTAAGAAAACATTATTTATATAAACATACTGGGGATTTAGCTCAGTGGTGTAAGCACCTGCCTGGCAAGGTAAGAGGTACTGAGTTCGATCCCTGGTACCAAAAAAAAAAAAAAATGGGTAAAATTAATAAACATATAATGATTTTATCCAAGAGGTAATATGATGATAAATATAAATTCAGAAATTTTTCATGAATGACAGAAGATTTATAGGTATATTAGTTCCCTTTTTTTCTATCTAGCAAGCCTTTAGGTAGGAAATGTAATCTTCCACTGATAGATTGGGAAAGTAAATGCTTGGCTTTAAAATGACTTCCTTATAATTGTATAGCTTGTTATATGGCAAATATAAGCCCTTACCTGGAATCATCTTTTATATTTTAAGTTATATGCTCATTGCACAATGGTGTACATTTAACTCACTCTGAAAATGTAATTCGTTCTCTTATTTTTAACAGATATTTTTAGATATCATATAATTATAAATTAACGGTGAAATAGAACTGTTAGTCTTTACATTTTGAAAAAGAAAATGCTTCTGTTTCATACAAATGAGGTATTTACAAAATGTTCTCATTTACTATGTATTTACTTTATGTCACTATTCCACAAATTCATAAATTTTTAAATATTCTCTTTTTATATAGGAATATTCAGATATAAATGAAAATACCTAGTTAGGCAGCTTTATAAAAGCTATATAGCTAAATAATGTAAGAATAGTTTAGATAACTCTAAAAAGACCTTGGTAGTGGTGGTGGTAGTGGTATTTGAGACACAGTCTCACTGTGTGGTTTAGGCTGGCCTAGAATTCATTATATAACCCAGGCTGGCATCAAAATCATGGTGATCCTCCTGCATCAGCCTCCTGAGTGCTGGGATTATAGGTGTGCACCACCTCACCCAACTCTAGTTAATTTTTAACCAGCTGTGTAACATAATGTGTGGGAGTAGACTCAGGCATAGTCTTGAACTAGAGTACCAAGGTCCTAATCCCAGCTGTACAACTTTTTAGCTCTTTCCCTACTTTAGTTTACAGAATAAACTCATAATTCATAAATTATAACTTTATAAATTTGTCATGAAGACTAAATGAGAAAATTACACACAAAATTATTAGATGGTGAACTTAGGTATTGTTAAAATATAAAATGCCTTCCATAGTATGGAGCATGGCATAGGAAATTTTGTTCTCACAAGCTGAAGATTCTTTTAAGATAAAATGATTCTTAGAATAATTTCCTGTGAGACATACATTGAACTTTAACAGAAATTTCAGATTTTAAGTTTTCCTCTCTACTCTGTTAATTCTTACTGTTTTGGTATATATCTAGGTAGAGAAATACATATTTGGTCATAATGTTAAGTCTGACTATTTTAAAATAAAACCTGAGATGCTAGAAAGAAGTGATAAGATGTTAGCACCTTAAAATCACTAACAGTTCTTGATGTGGTACACAGATATTCTGCTTATTGGTTTAAGTACATTTCTTAGTTTTTCAGAAATGTGTTACAATAAATGTGTTCCTTATTTTCTTTACTTTTTAAATGAGTGTTTCTTATAGAAATAAGAGGATTTGATACTGTGACAGTTTATGTGAAGTACTGAGAGTAAACAAAAGTTTTGTTCTTATATAAATTCTGTATTGACTTTTGATGTCAGTAGATAAAGTTTAGTGAGCAGAATTTTTATACTGATAAAAACAGACTTCATCATGGTTGCTAGATGATTGTGAAATCTAACAGGACTGTGTGATACTGCCTTTTCCACTTAGAGTAGTATTCCTGGGAGTTTTTCAGAAGTGTTCCACTGCTGAAAAATCTCACACTGAAGAATATTGCCTAAAGGAAATGCTAGGTTTGGTTATTTGTGAAAGTCCAAAAATATTGGTAAAGGGATAGACTACACAGAACCACTGGTATGGTAGCGTTCCTTTACGGATAGAAAGAAAGCATTTACCGCATTCTTCCAGCTCCATTTTCTGTTTGAAGAGCAACTTTAAAAGATACATAAAAAATTTTATTTTTATGTTATTTTAAAGCAGTAAAATCCTTTTTGTCGTACTACTTTTTATTAGTCAGATTTTATTTTGCCCTTTTTTAGATAGTGTTAATACTGCTTTTAAACTGTGGCACTTTTTAGTGTTTTTAGTATTATGTCAGACAGAAGGTAAGATATCCCTTGATTATTCCTAAGGGATTAACTGATGTATTTTATAGGCGCATTTGCTATTTGTAAACTGGATAAATACTTACCATTTCTTTCTAGAATTAATTCTGAACATTTCTTGACTTCAGGATGTATTACTAGACCTATTAAGTGACTTGGTTTATCATTCTTTAGGAAAGGTATATTTAATAAGTAAGAATAATTTAAAAATTAAATTTTCTATAATTTTCATACTTCTAGTTTAATAAGTAATGGATACTTACATATTTTGAAGATATACAAAATCACTTTCACTTTGTTATGAAAGATACCCAGTTTTGTTTTGGAAATGCCCGTGTTTAAATTGCTTATAGGTTCAAGACTCAATAGTCCAGAAATACTAGCACAGTCTCAATGATATACCTTATCACAAGGAAAGTAAATGAGTCCTTAAGAGCATATATCCCATTTCTAAATTTCACCATGTAGTTAGAAATGAAAATAGAGATTTGACATATGCTTCACCAGTGTTAAGATGACTTGACTGGGCTTTAGACATACCAAATCTAAATGTGAGGTTACTTCTAAATTTAATAATTAAAAAATCTTGTTTTCTGTTTTGTTGTATAAATAGGGAACAGCACATAAGAAACTAACCTTGTAGCTGTGGCTTTTGTTACAGAACAAGTTCTTCTGGATCAAAATTCTCAAACTCCTCCTCCAAGCCCTTTCTCAGTGCAAGCTTTTAATAAAGGGGCAAATTGCAGTGCCCAGGGATTTGATTATGGACTTGGAAACAATAAAGGTAGGTGTTTGAAAAAAGTGCTTTACCTATCTAACTTGAAAAATTTTTGTTAGTTTTATGTATTTATTCTTAATTGCCTATAAACCTTTATTAAATTAAAACTTAGTTTTAGAAACTAGCTCTCAAATGTTTACCAAGATGTTCTTTTTTTTTTTTTTTTTTTTTTTTTTTCAACTTTTAAGGGCAGTCATTTTAAACTTATGTCCGAAAAACTCTGTTTTACATCTATTACTTTTATGATGCGTCTTTTAGGGGAATCATGCTAATGAGCAATAATGAACTTCCATAAATGTTCTATTTAAAATCAAAATACCCTTTTCAGTAACATTTTAAAATAATTTAACATTTGAGCTTTATTAAAGATATATGATTTAGAATATCTAATCTGATTAACATAGACAATTTTGAATTTTATGAAATGTTTTATTAGAGTTTGATATGTATAATGAAAATAAAAAGTTGTAAAAAGAAAAACAAAAACCCTAAGCTATTTGAATATAGATTAGTACAGCTGATTTGTATATATATTAATCGAAGAGAACAGCATCATGGGCAGTTTAGACAGTTATTTTGAAATCATTTATTACTCAAATTTATCTAAAATTACATTTATGAGTATTCAAACATGTTCTTTTTTATAAATGTAATCCTGACTGCTTCAAAATCTGCCATACTGTCAGCAGGTAACATGTATAGTTGAATCATGATTAGGAGGGGGAAAAGATAACAAAATAATTTTAATTTAAAATTTTATTTAAGGTAATTCACAGGACTTGATTTCATGTAACAAACAAAATGTGATCATGCCTGGCTTTCAGAAAAATTGAAATTATGAAATAGAGAAGAAATTACAAAATTGCATTAATATATAAAATGTATCCAGTATAACATAGAATTGCTTTCTATTGGGTATTTATATTAGTTCATAAACTTTTTATGGAAGAAACTTAGCCACAAGATTTTACTTTGACTCATGTGATTTGGTCTGCCCTATAAGATTGGAAATTACCTGTTTGCTTGCTTCTGATTTCCCTTAACTTTAGCTAGGTTTTCCTACTTACATAGGGTGAATGCTTGTTTATTCTTTCTTTTCCTTTCTGTTACTGTCACCTCTTAAATTCAAATCTCAGTGTTTACTTACTGCTGCTGTACTTATATAATGATCTGTTTTTAAGCCATATTTGGTTCAAATTGTATGGTTTCAATTTTGAAATGTTTCAGTCATTATGCAGATGACTGTCACATTTAACCTGTCATTAAAATATCATAAAATCAGATTTAAAAGAAAAACTGTATGGCGACAGTTTTTTAAATAGAAATAAAAAGGATTACTTTTTAAGATGTGATTTTGTAACTATTCAAAAGTAGCATCCCCTGGTTAGTAGGTTTTTAATATATTTAGGAAGACTAATAAACATTAAGAAACTTAAATTGATGAAATATCTAACCTTTATTATCTTTAATAGAAGTTCCCAATTTCTTATACTCTTTATAAGGCTTATATCAAGGAATTGTCCTAAAAAACTGTTTTTCCTTAAAAAAATACTTAATTATCTATAAAATCCCTTCTGTAATCTTTAGCATTGATTTGTTACAAATGTGTAGCTTATATACACAGTTCTGTATGAATATATCTGTTAGTGTTCCATTGAGTTTTGTTTATGAGACCTTATTATATTTAGGAAACATGATGGGAAGATACTGACATTTCCGTATAAATATCTCTTTTTGTTGTTTCAATTGAAAATTATGAAACCTGATTTTATTAAGGAAACATGACTAGAAAGATACTGTTTTCCACTGTGTCATCTGGTTTGAACATGTGACTTTTCTTCCTCCTCTGTATCTTACTTAATGCACATGTTCTCACAAATAAGGAATTATTTAATTATAGCAATTCATATCTCTAAAAATATTTTGAACATCTTTGTATTGAAATTATAAGAAAAGATCAGAATTCATATTTGAGGCACTATTCAAGTTAGGGAGCACATGTTCATTTTTGTTATAAAACTTAAATGTTTTTATAGTCTCTATGCAAGCAAAAGAGTTGATTTTTTTTTAAAAAAAAAAAAGTATTGTTTCCTTGCCAGTGATGACTTCAAAAGAAAAATTATTGATTTAAAACCTTAAATATATTGCTGAGTTATAACATATTCATTGCCCTCAGCAATTTTACATTTTTAAAGAAAAAGTACTTAGACTATGCTTATGAGCTATACTGCATGAAGTATACTACAGAAGAGGCAGTGTTGTGTTAGTCATTTTGGGGCACCATGAAAAAGACATCATTTATAGTACATCACTTACAGTAGTACAGTACTTATGTATGCACAATATTCAAACAACTTATAGATTGTTTATAGAATCTTATTTCTCCCATAAAAATGGGCAATGTATGCAAGTTTAAATGCATTGTTTTTGTAGGTGGGTTGCAACAGAGGATTTGGTGAAGTGCTTCAATGAAAAAAAAAGAAAAGCAGCATGCACAATTTGATCCCTATTTTGAGGATAATGGTTACTAACTTCCATACATGCCTGAATTAGCATAGCTTTATTTCATGTGTAATTGATCTGAATGTCAAAAAGCACCATTTACTTTTCCATTTTGGATGTCAATGAGTAACAAGTTGTAGTTTTGACTGTTTTGCCTACTGCAGGTGACCAGCTGAGTGCCATATTGAATTCCATTCAGTCACGGCCCAATCTCCCAGCTCCTTCCATCTTTGATCAAGCTGCAAAACCTCCCTCTTCCCTAGTCCACAGCCCATTTGTGTTTGGACAGCCCCTTTCCTTCCAGCAGCCTCAGCTTCAGAGTAAGTCTGTCAGCCTTACTTGCCTCATCAAGCATATCTGAAGCTTTGTTCTGAGTTATCAGTCTAGTTATTGGCTCACCTGACTGGTTTAATTGAACAGAATGATATCCTCCCATATTTTTGAAATATTTAAGCTGTCTCAGCTAAGATATTCTGCAGCTAAAACTTGTTTTTAATCAAATATTTTTAAATTAAATATGATTAGTAAAATGAATTTTATGTTTTCTATTCTGATTCCACTATAATACAGGCTGTAAAACATTAAAGAAAACATTTTTTATTTCAAGGTGTTTTTTTGTTTTTTGTTTTTTGTTTTTTTTTTTTTGGTGGATGGTGATAAGCATCAGTTACAGGGGTTGCTTTACAATGAAATTTTGTTACTTTGATAGCTGTGAAATCTAGGCAGATTTTTTTTCTGGTTGTCATCTACTTCCTTTTTTATTTTTTTATTTTTTTAGTTATTCCTAATACTTCACATTGATCATTTGATTCTAGTTCTACCTGATAGAATTTGTTCTAGCCCTTCATCCATGATAGTACCTCACACTGGTTTGGGAAATAGATCCAAATAAGCGACACTGAAATGAGTGTTCTCTTAGTAACCTCTTAAAGTCTTGCACTTCCGTGTCCCAAAAACAGTATGACAAGGCCCGGGATTTAGCTCAGCGGTGTAAGCGCCTGCCTGGCAAGCACAAGGTCATGAGTTCAACCCGCGATACCAAAAAAAAAGAAAACAGTATCTGTGCTCCTGGTATTCAGCGTATGTACACATTTTTTTTTTTTTTTTTTTTTTGGGGGTCTTTTTCCTTTTTATCGGTACCAGGGATCGAACTCACGACTGCCTGCTTACAAGGCAGGTGCTTATGCCACTGAGCTAAATCCCCAGCCCCCATATGTACACATTTAAAGATAATTGATAAACGCATTGCATTATACAACCATTGTTTAGATTTAAACACACAATCTCTTTGCTTTAATAAAGTACAGTCACATTTATCTCTAAGTTATTTTTCTCCAAAAGGCTTTCATAACTTTCACTAGTGATACTTTAAGCAATGTTTAAAGTAGTTTTGTACTTTTGTTTGTAATCAGGGTAAACATAGTTAGCAACTCATGTTATTACTATATTATTACATTCTTGAAGAAAAGAACATACAGAAATGTAAACTTTTCTACTTTTACACTATTGATTAGACATGATGCAATTAGTTTGGACATAAAAATTTCTAGCTTATTGTCTATTACTGCATAAAATTAATATGAATGTCTCTTAAGAGAAGAATTTCAAGGAAACTGACTAGGTCACATGTGTGAAAGTTTTTTTTCCTTCCATAGTAAGCATTATTTTAGATGAAAGAAAAATACACAATAGACTTTACCTTAAGTATACACAAGTTGTAGGAACTTTTAAAGATAAGGACAAAGGAAAAAACATTATAGTCAGGCTGAAAATTCTTGTTAGAAAATTCATATTTATTCAGATTCAGTTTTTAAAGAGAAATTGTTCCTTTAATGATGTCATAGCAGCACCAGACAATAAGATGAGTAAAAACTTTTTTGTTCCACTTAAAAGGTTGTTGCAATTAATTCACAAAAACAGTTGTAATTGTTATTTTACTAAATTTAATAAAATACTTCAAAAGATGAAGAATAATAAAAATTATGTTATTGGTAATAGATTTCCAAATGACATTGTGTCAGTATAATTTTATGCATATTGTATATGAATAATATTAATACTGCCACTGCTTCCTTTTTCCCAGTCTCCAGCAAATTTGCAGTCCTAGCCTATATAGATCTCATTTACTAGTTTTTTGAATCACTACTTTTCTGTGCTCCAGTAGAACATCACTATTTTTGGCTTCTATATTTCAGAAAGCCTAAGTCCTAATCTATTTAGTATAGAACCTCAGCAATAGCTTTAATGCTTAGAAAATAATTTAGGATTATTTTCTTACATCATGTGGAAAGGTCAATGAGGCAGAATGGCCATTGTTAATATACCCTGAATAAGATCCAGAACTTCATCCCATAAGCATTTCCCTTCCTATAGAGGCGGCTTATGTACACTGAACTTTTTGGTACTAATTAGTAAAATGATGATTTTTTTTTTATACTTTTGTGGAACTAAAATAAACATTACATGAAGATAACCAAAGTTAAAAATGTTTGTTTATACTAATATTCACCACTGTGTACTACTTACATTTAAGTGCTACTAACTGCAAGGGCCATGTTTTAATATTTAGCCTTGCCTAAATAATTAATGTCAAATCTGTTCTTTAATATTATCTTAAATTTCTGTTTATAGGTCTAACATCTAGAGTAGTAGCTTTGTTCAGATTGCTTTTACTCTTTATAGTTAAACTTTTAAAATGTTACAGTAGTTTGAATGAAAAAAATTGTCAAATGTTATAACTCAAGTTCCCAGTTAACTAGACAAGTTCTGCAGAGGCACATAGCAGCTGCCTATATTTTAACCTTAACATTTCTATGATCATAATTATTAGTTTCTTGTTTAGTTTTTTCTCCATGAGAGCATTATTTTTTAACTGATCTTTGAAATTTAAAATAATAAGGCATATTGAATTAATTTGCTAATTCTTAAGCTAGCAAAATTATTTTATTGTGCATATAAATTATTTCAGTTGTTATTGTAGTAAAGTAGGATAATTATAGAAATAAGTATACGTTACTGATTGTCTTGCTATGTATGTGAGTGTGTATGCATAGGACATGAGATAATAAAGCGTGCATAGTGAATTTTTCTTTACTGTTCCATAACTTTTAATTTCATCATTAGTTATACAGTTTTTGGAATTGGTAAGCATTTTGGCAATAAGATTTTAGTATACTGTAGTGGAGAAATGATATGTGACGACTTCAAGAATATTACATTCCTAAAACATTTTTTTAAAAAACGTTACACTCCATACTGTCATTGTCCTTTTTCACTTTTTGGAAAGTTTTTTTATGTCCTATCACTACTAATAGGGCCTTAACACGTCATAGGCCTTCAGGGAGCATTTATCAACTATACGATAGCTAAGACTATAAGTTTGTCTTTAAAATCATGTATTTCTCACAATCTAATGATAGGTGTTTCAGTATTAGGGTACATCTTCAAAGTAGAGAGGGTTTAATTCTTTTAAATTATTAAATTAATAATTAAAAACAACTATACTGTGATAGTATATCTTACTCTGATTTGATTCTAAGCAAGATACTCCAACAGAAAAACTATTCCAGATGACTAAATTTTATTACTTAATACTTCCAAGAGGTGAAATGTTACCAGTTTTCAATTGAAAAAAATGATAAAGCTTAAGACAATTTACTATTCTCCCAGCGATTTTAAACAAATAATATATAATATGTCAAAATATGTATTACTTTTAAGTCCAGATATGATAGTTCTAGGCTACCTTGCAGGAAAAGTTTTTCTTTTATACACATATCTCCCATTCTTAAATGGGAGCAGAAAAATGTTAAATGGAAAGAAATCCATGCATTATCTGCATGGATGTTTATTTACATTTAGAATAACTAATATAGCAAAGCACTATTGATTCACTTTGTTTTTAGAGATGTAGTCATGGATAGATACTCAGTTCAAATTTTTCTCCTACCTCTTTTTAGCTTTAAGTTAATGAGTACCCATGTTTAAGCAGCACAATTCATAGTAGCAACATTGAGAAAGCCGCCTATATATCCATTAGCAGATGAATGCATAAAGAAAAAGTGATATTCATACACAGTGAGCACTACTCTGCTCACAAGAAAGATAAACTTGAATTGTTTATAAGAAAATGAATGTAAGGGCCCGGAATTTAGCTCAGTGGCTCAAGCATTTGACTGGTAAGCATAAGATCATGAGTTCAATCCCCAGTACACCCCTCCCCCCCCAAAAAAAAAAAACAAGAGAAAAGAAAATGAATATACCTTGAAAGTAAAACAGAAGCTCAAACTTGAGTATCTCATGGTTTCTCTTATACAAGAAGCCCAGTATATAAATAAAGTACACAATAAAAGACAAATAGGGAAAAGTGAGGAATAATCCAGCATGGACAATATATCTAAAAATATATCTTGATTTAGTCTAATTGTATTAGTATTTTAATGCTTTTTTGCCTATTAGCCAAGCTGCTAACCTATATTTATGGTAATTAACTTGGTAAGGAATTGTAAAATAATTAAATGAATTTGATGCTGGCAAAAGATATTTTTAATTTTCAAAAATTAAAAAAGAAGGTGGAGGAAAAGGGGGAAAATTGAGATATGTTATATACATGTACCAGTCCCCTTTAATGAATATGATCATTGTATACCGCAAACATGTAGTAGTAAAATTTTTGAAACTAGACATTTCCCCTCCAGCTGTTTATTAGATTTAACTAAGTTACTTGACATGTCTAAGCCCTTTCCTGTTCATCTGTACAATGAAGTTACCAATAAATGATATCTGCTGATATTATTACTGCCTTTTCGTCATGTCTCTCAGTATCCTAGGAAGATACAGAAAAAGTCACCATCCGAGAGAAATCAGACTGCTCAGTGTGGACCAAGTTGCAGTTAGGAGTTTAGGAAAGGATAAATGAGGTTTCCTGGCTACTCCTTGTCTATTTGTACAGCATAACTTTACTATTTTGAGAATAATTCTCAAAATAGACTATATTCAAATGTTTATAATGAATATCACCATGTAAGCCAGGTTTATTGGTAAGAATTAGAGATCATTTCTGTCCTGGATTATAATCATAGTACATCATTTGACATTGTTTGTATATTTTGTTTGTTTGTTTGTTGTCTGCTGTGAAGAGATGTGGTAAGACCGCTTCACTTAGGAAGGAGACCTGTGTTATGTTCTAATTTAGTCTAGTTCTCCTTTCACCTAGCTTTGTGACACTAACTTACTAAGGTTTTTTCAGGTCTTAAAGAAAAATATGATTTTCAGCAAAGATATTTAGGAAATAAGTTCAGCTTTTATTCAAATATTCAGTCAGTAAAAAAAAAAAAATTATTCTCAAGCCTATAGCAGTAATGGCAAAATCATTTAGAGCTCTCATGAACACAAACAGCCTGCTGCAGCATGTGTGCCATAAGTTTTCTGCCAGTGAGCTATAGCATCTGTCCTAATTACTAATATATTTATTTAGTTTTGACAGCAACATCTCTAACATCTTCACCAATTGTTACTTTAGCTCTGGTCCTGAATTGATATATACTCAGCAGATCCATCTTCTCTGTGATATGAAAGCTTTGGTTCAGGTTCTTTTGCGTCTTCAACAGCAGTTTTTCCATGTGCCTTCACTTTATCCTAGGAATTCAAACCACAGAGAAAGCTGATGTTTGTAATGCAGTGTGTCCTAGTGCATTTGTTTAGTTTCGTTTTCCTGAATCGGTTTGACTTTGTATCACTCCCTCTTTTCCCACCTCCTCTTTGGCTAATGTTTATTTGTACCATTTGTCTTTCTCTAAATGAATCATTTGTTCTTTAATGTATTCACCTGCATTTATTAAATATCAATTTAATGATATATTTTGGGAACCAACAAATAAAGAACATATGCACATTATATACATGTATTGAAATACCACACTGACCCCCAATAATATGTGCAACTCATTTTAATCAAAATTTTTAATTAATAAAAAAGGGTTCCATATGAATTAGGCATATGTATGAATTATTTGAAAGGAGCATTCTAGCTATGAGAATAATATGAGCAAGTTACAGAGATCCATTGAATCAGGAAATATTTGTTGAGCTTCACCCACATGCCAGGCACTGTTCTAAGTACTGGTCATGCAAGGCCACCAGTCTGGGAGACTTTTTTTATTAATCTAGGTGAGAAATTATGGTGACTTTCCAAGAGTAGTAGCCACAGAGATACCTGCAAATCATGGAATACTGAATGTATTTAGAAAAGGCATCACCAAGATTTGCTTACATAAAACAACCAATGAGAAAAAGGGTGATTTGAAAGTTTTTGCTTAAACATTTAGAAGAATATTGTTTCCATTTATGAAAGCTTTAGGAAAACCAGGTTTGGCAGGCAATAACAAGTGTTTATTTGGGCATCACACTGGTGAGCTACGGTTTCATAGCATATTCCAAAAGTTTATAACGAGTACTATTTATTTGTCTCACAGTTCTGTAAGTTGGCAGATCAGGATGGGTTCAGCTGAGTGGGTATTTGTTGGTTGGTTTTTTGGGGGGTTGTTTGTTTTTATTTTTTGGTCTTGCTACTAATTTCCTTTGGGCATCTGTAGTCATCTCTTGGATAGTTGGACAGCTTTGTCTTAGGAGTTTGACTCATCATTGCCCAGGATAAAAAGGATGATTGAGTCAAATGTGTCATCATTCAGGAGGCCAACCTGGATTTGTCTGAATGGATGTTACATAGTTCTGAGAAATCCTTGAGACTTAGTGTTGAAACTGACACGTCACATCTGCCATTTTCTGTTGCCCAAAGCAAGACGCAAGACTAGTCTGTGTTCAAGAGTTGAGAAAAAGATTCCTGGTTAAAATTTAATTTTAAAGGAGCATGTATATAGAAGTAAGAATCATCGTGGTTGCATTAGCAAACAGTCTACCTCAGATGTGGTTAGCTTGTATAGACCTACTGAGGTATGGATTATTCCAGAGTTGAGAGGAAATATCCAGGTAGAGCTTTGAAGTTGCTAGTTCTTTGGCATATAGCAGAATAATTTGAGAATTGCTTATGAATAGATGATACCAAAGCTATATAGATGATTGAAAACAGCAACAAAGTATTGATAGAAAAGAGAGAAAGCTTAAAAACTGAGCATGGTTAGCAGTGAGAGAGAGGTGCACAAATTGGCTAAAGAACTAAGTGTTGAGGTAAGAGGAAAATAAGTAAGTGTGGTGTTTTGGGGTACCATGTAAGAAAGTATTTTAAGGAGATTGTGGTAAGTTGTTTCAAAAGTTACAGAATGGTCAGATAAAATGAGGATTGAGAGGGAGCCATTGGATTTAGCATTGTTGAGGTCATTAATCAGTTTGATAAGAGCAACTCCAAAAGAGTGAGATGCCACAGCTTAATTAAGTTGGGTTCAAGAGAAGAAAAACTGAGAATCAGGGAGTGGGTGTATAGAGAAATCTGTCAAAATTTGCTTTTTTACAGGGAGGAAAATCTAGTGATACCCGGAGGGAAAAGGCAAGTTCTGGAGTGGTGTTTGTTTTTGTTTGTTTATAGAGAAAAATAAAATCAAATTTTTTCTAATTAGGGTAATCTCATATAATAGAGGAAAAATCTTGATGCAGAAGAGCTGGGAGAGTTACTAGAACAGTGTTTTTCCATGGGAGGGGGGATGGAATCCAGCAGGAGTGGAAGGGTTATGTCAGAGCAGAGGTGGTTTATCTTTCAGAATGTGAGAAAGGAGAACATAGTACTGTGAGCTCAAGCATGTTCTGCTCAGTTTTGTTCTTTTTCAGTAAAATAGGCAGCAATCATCAGCTCAGAGTTAGTATGGACAGAGTGCAATGGTGGTTACAGGAAAGAAGAGAAAGTGTGGAATATAAAAACTAACATGAATCAAACATGTACCATATAAGACTTGTACACTTTTACTTTTTCGAGTTCTTTAAAATTTCTCTGTTAGAGTTGTATCTAATAGTTTTATTAAGCCTGTAAAATGTGTGCTATCTCCTCAAGATTGAAAATTAGATAACACAAAAAGCAAACTTACATGCTTAAGTTTGTAGCATCCCAGTAAATATTCTTTGATAAGCTAGTTCTTATGAATATTAATTCCTCTGTTCCAAGAATTGATGGAAATAGTACTTGAACTATTAGATACCTATCCTCTTGAATATAATTTAATGCTTACTACTTGTACAAGACTACTTTTCAAAGGTTCTGTTAATTCTTTGAAAGAAGATGTTATTTGTCTTTCACTATCTATATGATAAATCATTAATTATCTAACATTTTCCAGTAAGTTGTAAGTTTTCTCTGCTTTGTGTTATGAGACTTTTTACAAATAAGAAATAATATTTCAGAAATAGGAACCACAAAACATTAAATACTGTAGTTAGCACAACATTTTCCACTGAAGCTGACAAATACAAATGTCAATTTGGGTCTATTCTGGGATACAATCTGCAAAAATCCTGATAGAGGGT
The DNA here is from genome assembly GCF_034190915.1 of Cavia porcellus. Lineage (NCBI taxonomy): Eukaryota > Metazoa > Chordata > Mammalia > Rodentia > Caviidae > Cavia > Cavia porcellus. The sequence goes on along the minus strand of NW_026947487.1, from coordinate 25,020,359 downwards.
CTACTCAGAAAACCAGATGACAGTAGATTAAAATGTAAGTAGTGTTTCTTCTTATTCTACAATATAAAAAATAAGCACCAAATTAAAGAAAACCGTACAAGAGAAACACTAGTCTAAGAGCATATGCTCAACTTTGATTTATCAATGATGTAAGACTTTAAAGTTCATGTATTTGGACATATTAACACATTTTTAATATACATTATTTTTATCCTTTACTTTCAGTTTTAGTTTGGTATAAAGTTGCTGATTATATAACAATATAAACTATTATTAAGAGTTCATACTTGCATACCATTTGAAATGCTTTGTTTTTGCTTGTGTTCTCTGCTAAATTTTTTTTCCATTGAATCTGTGCCGCTTCTTTGCCAATGTTTTCCACTATAGAATCTCCATCTCGCAACCTTGCTTCTCGTGAGCGCATTTACAAAACTTTTGGTGTAGCTGGGCCTGCCTCTGCTCTCTCATCTCTGTCTCACAAACTGAAGGGTGGGTATACGTACATCCATGGATGGGCCATTCTTATTGTATGAAGAAAGTGTCAAATAAAGAAACTAGTTCACTTTCATCATTTCATTCCATTCCATTTTTTAATTAAGGTTTATCATTTTATTTAAAATTTTATGTGTTTGAAGTAATGTAGAATATTCACATTCAATATTATAATACAGATTTTCCTAATTAGTTTGCATGTTTTTTATTCATGATCTGATATTATTGTTTACTTTTAAATTTTTATGCAGTCTTAAAAAGTAAAATAGATATATAGAAAAATGCCTAACTCGAGTTCAGGAAATCATTTTAAAACATTATTATCAGAACAAAATAACTTATATATAAGACATAAAGTACATAGCAACCTGTACAAATGTAGTACTTACTGTGATACAGTTGTTTAGTCTTAAAGAAACTTTAATTTATGCAATATAAAAATTATTTTTATCATGTTAGATTTTAATGAGAAACATTTTGACTATTAAGTTAAAATAAAAGTTTTTTATTTTAGTTTTCAGAGTACCTACAACACATAGGCCTACATTTATTATCTGGCATGAATCATTATAGTATTTACTTAGTTTAGTAAGTTTTAATACTAATTGTTGACAATTGATAAATTTTAGAAAATTTTAAAATGTCTTTACTACAGATGTGTACTCAAATACTTTTGTGTTAACATTTGTATTAATACTGAAGTTTTTAAATCCTCTAAAGATTTTTTAAAAGAAAATTTTCATTAATTTCTAATATGTTGTATATTTTAAAAGTAATTATTAATTTTCTTAGTCAATAAGCCCTTTTATGTCTCTTTTGTACAACTGATGCTAATATTACTATTATAGTATACTACTTCTATAAAGTACACTAAGATTATATAACCTGATCTGTGTATTATATAGAATGTATTATTTCTAGTAGCATATAATGTAGTATCATATAACCTATATATATATATAAAAATATATATATAAAACATTATAACATGGTATTTTTGAGGTGCTGTATTATAATATGCTATGTCATAGTGTATTGTGTAATCTGATTATTTATGATTTCAACATAAAAAGAATCATGAGGGTGATTTAGTGAATAGACTTACTCTTTAAGATTTAACATGTTTAGTAATATTTAATTTGTTCAGATGCCCCAAATTCCTGTGCTATCCTGCATTATTTCTTCAGTATTCCCAAAATTGTTGTCTATAGTCACGTTATATAATTGTTAAACTTAATTAAGTGATGAATGTAAAAGTATTATGTATACTTGAAGGATTTTTAACAAAATATTTGTTTATATTTATTGGTATTTTGGGCAACCACACCATGACAGTTTTAAAAATATTTGCTAAATGCTGTAAATCTTGAAAGCTACATGAAGAAGATAAAATTTAATTAACCTATAGACTTACATTATTTAACAAACTACACATACTTTTTTTAATATATGAAATATATTTTGAGACTTTTTTCAAAAGTATTTAGTTATAATTTGGAAACTACTTTTCAGGAAAAAAATATTTCTATTATTTATACACCTAAACTCCAACAGATACTTAGATGTCATTATTTACCGATCTTCAGAGAATATTCACCACTACTAAAGTGATAGACTTTTTTGCTCATATATGACAAATGATGTTCCTAATATTTGTCAGATTCTATTATTGGGCCAGGCACAGATGATATTTTCATTATGAGTAAACACCCTTCAGTTTCAGTGCATATGCTCTTAGGGTTAAATGTGACATCAAAATATACCACTCTTGCAACAAGTATGCAGGTCAGCTGTTGGGCATACCTGAGACAAGTAGTAGATAGTCTTATCATGAACTTTTCTCATTAACTTAGGAATCCTAAAATGAGTTCCCTTTTTTAATAAATCAGAGAGAAAACTTTATTGAGAGTGGTACCAAATATAAAAGATTTACAGTTTGCTTGTGTACATTGAGCATATGATTCAGCCTTTTGTGTAAATATGATAAAGGTGAAAAAAATTTACATCTCTAAGATTAATACAAAAAAACTAATATTCCAAACATCACATACTCAAAATGAATGGCAAGGAGTAGGCCAATGTGTAATTCTACCAAATAAAATTTCCTTGTTTATAAAAATTTTGCTCTATATTGTTACTGGGTTAAAAAAAATAAAATGAACAGCAGCTTCTTAAAGTACCTTTGAATAGTTTGAGAGTACTTATTTATCAAGATCACATATGTTTATCTGTTGTCCCAAGACAAAATCAATATGTGGAATTCCTTTTTTGTGATTTTTTTTTAAACAGTTTACCCCAAAATTTAATGTAATCTCTTAGACTGTCTTTATTTTCTAAAAAGACCACATAGGATTGGATATGCAGCTGAATGCTAGACTTCTTGCCTCACATACACAAGGTCTTGGTTCAATCTCTTGCACTGCAAAGATACAAATGAAAAGTAAAGCAAAAAAAAAAAAAAAAGACACAGAAAACATACATATAAAGGAAACTCATGACAGAGTAATAAAGCACTGCAAGAAACAGGATTTTATGTCTAGAATAGTTACTTTTTATCCTAAGAATAAGGGTAATTGGCATGTTGCAATTGAAACTCTGTTTATCATTATATTCTACATAAGCTGTTTGCCATAGCCATATTTTGCTACAGGATTACTTAATTAGCAAACACCTAATGGTGACAGAATAATGACTGCTGTCACCTTTTCCCCGTAGTCTTAGGATTCAGAGTTGTAACAGTAGATTCTCAGGGAACTGAGAATTTAGGAAAGGTTGAAGGGGGAAAAAAAGGAAGAATATATTATTGCTCATTCATCAAATGTTTAATGAGCACATACTGTATTCCTGGAACCATGCTTTCTGTCATTGAAGGGTAACACAAAAATACTTGCACTAGAGGATCTTTTATGAGTACTACTAACATGCAAATAAAAATATGGCTAAACACACACACACGGAGCCAAAGAAAAACATTTTCCTTCCCACTTTATTCAAATTTTCTCACATCTTTTTTTTCTGCTAGAGAGAGACAAACAGGTGCCAAATTTACCACAATTTCCTAGGAACCCATTTTCAGCAGACTTACGTGCTTCTAATGAGAGTTACAGGCAGTAGGTTGTTTACTGAACTGGGGGATTGAATCCAGGACCATCATTATAAGCTACATCCCTAGTCCTTTTTTTTTTTAATTTTTTACTTTGAGACAGGGTCTAAGTTGCCCATAGTAGGTTTAAACTTGTGATCCTCATACCTCCAGGAATGTAGGCAGAGAGCTGAGATATAGGCATGCACCATAACACCTGGTCCAAGTTTCAGATTTTGAACCACTTTTTGATTAGGTTAATTTCCTCCAAACAAGTAGTAAATACCACTTGTACTGAGAGGAGTTTTTACTTTAAAGAGGAAAGATAATGTTGAAGGTTGTACAACTTAGTAGTGACAACAACATCTAGCTCTCCTGTCCCCAAAGGAAAGGAACCTCATGACAGAGTAATAAAGCCTTGCAAGAAACAGGGAAGTAGTAGCCATATAAGATTATCTACGGCTTTGCTTTGAAAAGGGAAAGTTAATGTTCCCTTTTACTTTTTCTGTAAAAAGTCTCCAGACTCCTTGTTGTAAGGGCCCAGTTTTATACACTCATTCTGAGCATCTGGTCATTGTTCTGTTTCCAAGACCCATGAGCTCTGAAGAGTTCTAATCAGTTAAGTTCTAATCCATTAAGTTGACTGAACTTTTGGAGTACAACCTATTTGAAAATACACTGCCTGAATTACATGCAGTTAAATTTTAGGATATTTATGTTACTCTAATCCAATCATTAAAATAGGAATTTTCCAAAACTGCTCTTTTAAGAACATAATTGCACTTGTTTTTACACTTGAAAATGATAAATATATGTATTCAGTTTCCAAACTCAACAAGAAATACCATTACTTTAAGTATATGAGGTTTTACTCTACTGGAAATTTAATTCAATTCCTTCATGTTTTAAATACATTTGTTCTTGTACTTTTTTCCTATTTTTAAAAGTTTTTTGTCTAGTATCTCTAAATTTAAATTCAATTAGTTATGGTGGGTCTGAGCTTCTTATGTCACTAATAGTTCATACTCAAAGTCTGTTCTGTATACCTGAATTAGTAATGGTTGTGTAGGGTTATAGTGGAAATTTTATGAGAAATATTTCCCATTTTTCATTTATTCTTAAACATATGTTTGTATATGACAAGCAATGTAAAGTTTATAACTATGCTAACTTACCAATGTTACAACTTATTAACAAGTTACAATATGAAATTGACCATACAGGTGACCGAGGCAATACCTCAACATCTTGTAGACCAGTCTCTACATCAGGCAAATCCGAACTGTCGTCTAAACACAGCAGATCACTTAAACCTGATGGACGCACAAGCCGGACTACTGCTGACCAAAAGAAGCCAAGGGGCACAGAAGGTTTATCTGCAAGTGAATCCCTCATGTTAAAATCTGATGCTGCAAAGTTGAGGTCAGATTCCCATAGTAGGTCACTGTCTCCCAATCATAACACCTTGCAGACACTGAAGTCTGATGGGAGAATGTCTTCCGGCTTTAGAGCTGAGTCCCCAGGACCAGGTTCTCGGTCATCATCTCCTAAGCCAAAGGCCTTCCCAGCCAGCAGATCTAGCCCATCTGGTGCTAGTTCACCACGTTCCTCCTCACCACAAGATAAAACTCTACCTCAGAAAAGCACTACTCCAGTGAAGACAAAACTTGATCCTCCACGGGAACGTTCTAAGTCAGACTCTTATACTCTTGATCCAGATACCCTCCGTAAGAAGAAAATGCCCCTCACAGAACCTTTGAGGGGACGATCCACATCACCAAAACCAAAGTCAGTACCAAATGACTCTAAAGACTCACCTGGGTCTGAAAATAGAGCACCTTCTCCCCATGTGGTACAGGAAAACCTTCACAGTGAGGTGGTTGAAGTCTGCACCTCAAGTACTTTAAAAACAAATAGTCTAACAGATAGCACCTGTGATGAAAGTAGTGAATTTAAAATCGTAGATGAAGGTTCAAGTAAAGTTCACTTCAGCATAGGAAAAGCACCACTAAAAGATGAACAGGAAATGAGAGCATCCCCCAAAATAAGTAGAAAATGTGCTAATAGACACACTAGGCCCAAAAAAGAAAAATCTAGTTTTCTTTTCAAAGGTGATGGATCTAAACCTTTAGAGCCAGCCAAGCAAGCTATGTCTCCTTCAGTAGCTGAATGTGCCCGAGCAGTCTTTGCCGCTTTCTTGTGGCATGAAGGCATAGTACATGATGCAATGGCTTGTTCTTCTTTCCTAAAATTTAATCCTGAACTTTCCAAAGAACATGCTCCTATACGGAGTAGCCTGAATAGCCAACAACCCACAGAGGAAAAAGAAACCAAGTTAAAAAACAGACATTCATTGGAAATATCATCTGCACTTAATATGTTTAATATTGCCCCTCACGGACCAGATATATCTAAGATGGGTAGCATCAATAAAAATAAAGTGCTATCTATGCTTAAGGAACCACCTTTACATGAAAAATGTGAGGATGGAAAAGCTGAAGCCACTTTTGAAATGTCCATGCATCACACAGTGAAGTCCAAGTCTCCTCTTCCATTAACTTTACAACATTTAGTGGCATTTTGGGAAGATATCTCTTTGGCTACTATCAAAGCTGCATCCCAGAATATGATTTTTCCAAGTCCTGGTTCTTGTGCTGTTCTTAAAAAGAAAGAATGTGAGAAAGAGAATAAGAAGGCCAAAAAGGAAAAAAAGAAAAAAGAAAAGACAGAAGTCAGGCCCAGGGGCAATTTGTTTGGTGAGATGGCCCAGCTGGCAGTAGGAGGACCAGAGAAAGACACTATCTGTGAGCTATGTGGAGAATCGCATCCATACCCAGTGACCTATCACATGAGACAAGCTCACCCAGGTAAAAGACATCGCTCTAGATAAGTATGTAAATGCTTCACTGTTTTAATGAACTAGGTCATTTCTGACTCCACCTGGTATATGAATTATGTCAGATAGGATAATTGTTGGGCCAGAATTTATAGTATCCATTAATGTCTTCTTTAAAGTACGTAATCAGTACTAAGTTCTGTGAAGAAGGCTGGACAAATTCTAATTATATAGTAGTCAGGCAGTATAGTATAATTTCATTCTAATAGCACATTTGGAAATATTTAATTTTTAGATATTTTGTTATTTAAATAATGCCATTAAGGCCTCAGACAGTATTGGTAATGGCATGTCCAAACAAAAATCACAAAAGCCATATTTTCTATATTGGGTCTCCCTTAAATTTAGTGTTTTCCTGTTGAAAATTATAAATTAAATTATTTCTTTGGGTATTTTCATATGGAAGTATTATTGATAGTTTTACTAGAAGACTACATTTAAGGTAAAGATAAGAATTTCTGTAGTACTAATTTATGTTTCAAAATTCACCTAATACAAATATGATTAATTTTTTTTTCTCTTGCTATGTTATACCGCAAATGTTTTGTGAATGTGAAATTCTTGAAAACTTATTCTTGGAGAACATTTTATGCTTGTTTTATCTTTTCATTGGCATTCTTTCATTAATCTAAAGATATCTATGTCCTATATTTACTTTAATATTCTTATCTAGAAGTAAAGTGTCTCTGATACTTTGGACACAATTTAATTTATATCAAGCATGCTATTTTTCTGATACAGTTAACACCTTAAAAAATATCAGATACTATCTTCAGTATTTTGCTCACTTAGATAAGATAAATGTTTTTAATGTGTAAGTAGTAAGAATCATACTATTAAAGACACTTAAATTCTTGTGTATTTTTGCTGTGTTTCAAGGCTGTGGCCGGTATGCTGGTGGACAGGGTTACAATAGCATTGGGCACTTTTGTGGAGGATGGGCCGGTAACTGTGGTGATGGTGGCATAGGAGGAAGCACTTGGTATCTGGTATGTGATCGCTGTAGAGAAAAATATCTCCGTGAAAAACAGGCTGCTGCAAGGGAGAAGGTACTTTTATTCCATTCTGTGTTAATGTTACTGTTAATGTTATAAATATAAGAATCCATTTATAATATAATTACATCATTTAATTCCATATAATTAACATTAAAGATCAGCTTTTATAACAAAAATAATATACAAATATGTATTTGCACTAAGTCACTGTTTTAACTTTAAATTATGTCTTAGGGAATACAATACAACTAACCTATAGTACTATGCCTTACAAATGATTGTCATAATTATTATTGCTATTTACTGTATGTACGTTCATAATTTTCACTCTTCACCCTTCTCACATTTTACTCTTCTTTTTTGTCTGCTCTTTTTCCTGAGTATCTTCTTTCTTTCTTTTGTTAATATGTAATTATAGTGTAGAACTTACAGCTTATATACAATGGGAACTTAAAGCTTATTCCCACTAGTGTCATAAACCAAAGAATTTTGCGTTCTCTTTCTCTGTCCCTCTGTCTATCTGTCTGTCTCTTTATCTCTCTCTAACACACATTCATTTATTAGTTGTATTTTTAAATTAGATTTAGATTTAACTGTTAACATTTTAAAATCTACAAAGAAAGTAAAGAAAATATAGTTTCTAAGAGTTATAGTTAATTCAAGAGAAATATGAAGTGAGTGCTGTTTTTATAATCACTCATTATTTTAAAACATTTACACAAATGTAATTTTTTATTAGAAACTCTTAGTGTACGTAGCTTAAAGAATTAAAAATTTTAGTGTAACTAGGAAAAGACACTTCAATGTTTTCTTCACCAGGTCAAACAATCTAGGAGAAAGCCAATGCAAGTCAAGACCCCTCGTGCCTTGCCCACCATGGAGGCTCACCAGGTTATCAAAGCCAATGCCCTTTTCTTACTGTCTCTGAGCAGTGCAGCTGAACCAAGCATTCTGTGTTACCATCCTGCAAAGCCATTCCAGTCACAGCTGCCCAGCGTGAAAGAGGGCATTTCTGAGGATCTTCCCATGAAAATGCCTTGTCTCTACCTACAGACATTAGCTAGGTAATAAAACTTTGTTGTTGTCTTTCCATCAGTTTTTGGATTAATACCACCATTGACAGACTTAACCACAAGATAGATCACAATTTGATCTAAATATCTATGCTATATTAAATAAGGTGTAAAGAAACCTGTAAGAATGTGTTTTCTGACTTGCCTTAGCTTGCACATGATGGATGGGATGCACCATTTATATTAGTAGGTATTTGATGAAGGTACTTTGTCAATTTCTTACTAGTATTAATATAAAATATGTCATGAAAGAAAGATTGTAACTTTTTTACTCTTCGCTAGGCTGACGTCAACCTATTAATGAAAAATGCTGAAGTAAAAAGAAAATAATGTTGTATGGAAATTGTTTATTTTTATGGAAGTCTTTAATTTTTTAAATTGTTCATTCTGTTAGCATTTAAATAATCATCAACTGAGTACCAGCTTTTCTCTGGGCCCTGAAGACATTGAGATAAGTGTAATAAAATTCTGCCTTGCATGCTCACACCTTGGTGACAAGACAGATATCATTGAAACGATCACAATTTCATATAAAGAGTTCTCTAAAAGAAGTAGTTATAGAATACATGTAAACATAGGAGTACTCTAACAAGAGCTTAAAAATGAAGAGTACATGAATCTTCCAGGGAAACCAAAAAAGCTGCATAGAAGGTCTGACCCTAAAGCAAGTCTCGAAGGATAGAAATTCATTAGATAATGGGAACAAAGTGATTTCTTGCAGAGGAATCCAAGTGAATGAAGACAAAAATGAAATCTCGTTACACATTTGAGGAATAACAGACTTGTTAAGTGTTGGCTATCAGGGGAAGTAGTGAAATGCGGCTTAAATTGATGACCCTGGTAATATAGGGTTCTGTGGCTCATACTAAGATTAGATTTTAACCTGTACCAGAGCAAACAGAGGAAGGACTTCCAGTGAAAATATATGAAGTAGTTTGCAATGAAAAGGTCACCCTGTGGAATGTGGCAACTAATTCAGAAAAGTAGAGTAAAGAGCATAACTAAAGATAGAGAGGAGCTTAATAACAGTATGCTGTTTCCCTATATTTGACTTTGGTGCTGCAGTGTTTCTGTTCACACATTATCACAGACATTCAAACAGTCTTCATATTCCAAATTCAGATTTATTTTTATCATCTGATGAGTGAAGATTTTTTACATACTGCCTACTGGCATGACTTGCGAGCCAGCAGTTCCATTTTGAAAAGTATTGTCCTCTTTAAATAGCAGGGTTGTGTGGTTTTTAAAAAAATTTTTGTGCTTACTGCTGCAGTAGGCTGAATTTAAAAAGGAAAAGGAAAATGTGAGACTGAACACATTGCAGACCAAGCTGAAAATTGTCAGGTTTGTGGAACGTAACATATCTTTAGTATTACACTATGCAGTGAACTAAAGTTAGCAACTTTTTTGTACCAGTTTGAAAAATAAATGTTTATAAAACATCTAAAAATGCTAATATAGCATAATTACAGATTCTTACCTATTTGTCTCTTGGGAATAGATACCCCTTAGCCTATGAAACATTTCACATATCTAATGCTTTTCCAATTTGACCTGATCCACATATATTTCTGCTCAAAGAGAGACTGCCTGTATTTTAGTAGTCCATGTGAGAAATGATATGACCCTACCTCATGGTAGTGAGGTGGGACATGAGAAGAGAGAATACTTGTGAGAAAAGACCTAATATCATGGGCCTAAGTAACTAGTGATGATTGAGGGTAAGCCTACAACAATGCTGAGATAGTCTAAACACTTGGATGATTGGCAAGATTATTCATCAAACAGAAGTGTTCTCAAAACAAAAGAAAATTAGTTCAGCTTTGGATTTGAAATGTTTATGGTACCCAGAATGTCTGTGTAAAATTAGCAGACCAATATTTCCACCTCCTTGCATCTGTGATTATTTTAATATTTCACCGTCATTTATAGATTCACATATGTTGTTTTGCCTTTTACAAAGGAATTAAAAATGCAGAGACTCCATATTGCCATCATAGTCTTAAGCTTTTGGGTTTGGTTTAATGCAGGCATCATCATGAAAATTTTGTGGGCTATCAAGATGACAACCTATTCCAGGATGAAATGAGATACCTGCGTTCGACATCTGTACCCGCCCCATATATATCAGTAACTCCTGATGCAAGTCCTAATGTATTTGAAGAGCCAGAGAGCAATATGAAGTCTATGCCACCAAGGTATTTTACTTCTCTCCTGCCTGTTGAATAGCAAGTGTTTGATGGAAGAAACACTTTGAACTGTAAAAGATTACTCTGGAATGTCTTTCATACCAACCTGTGTCACAGAAAAGACACTGAACCAACTCAATAAATGCTACCAAAAAAAGCATTCATGTGTGAATATATTTAATCCCTTGATATAAAAGGCAAACTAGTTGGAGAGAAGGGAATACAATATATGATATCATTTAGTGTTGTAGTTAATCAAATTAGGGAACTGTTATTTTGAGGTAGTAACTAGACATTCCTTAAGAGAAGTGGCACTGAAAATAAATACCTTCCTGGATTATTGCTTACAATGCCTCCTTACTTAGGTATGATAATGTCAAGGCAAAGAGCTTCTTGAAAACTGAATAGAAACTTGTAACTATATTGGAAATTGAGTACTACTAAAAATTTTAGAGGCATGGCATGATAAAAATGCAAACACAGTCTCACAGTGTCATTTGAAAAGCTGATAATGTAGTCAAAAGATTTCAGCTACATATGTAGAATTGAATTACACTGGAAATGATTATGGAAACAAAGATGGATAAATGATAACGTGTGACTTGCCTACTAACTGGATAATGAGAAAAGTGAGTTTAAGATAATATGAAGATTTCAGGCATGCATAACTGAAGATGTTGTCAATGAAACAAAGATACTTTCTGTGAAGAAACAGGAGCTGCTGCTGCCATGATGCATGCTTGAATAATCATAGCTACTCAGGAGGCTAGGCAGAAAGGCTACATGGAGGCCAGCCTGGGCAATTTAATAAGATGCTGATTGGAGGTAGAGTGCAGTGGCAGAGTAAACATGAAGCTCTGGGTTCGGTCCTCAATACTTAGGAAAGGGGTGGGATGGGTTAGTATTGTATTGTTATTATCATAAACTATGATACTAGACACTTTAATAAGCTTATTAGAATTTATATATCCAAGTAAATAGTTTTGCATTAAAATAATTGCAATTCCCCTCCCCCTATCTATGTGGATTACTCTTCAGGGGTTTGTTTGCTTTTGGTGCTACTCTTGATATTTTCTCCGAGGAGTATATGACAACCTTTTATATGTTTAAAGTTGACAAAATATCTTTAAAGGAGATGTACTGTTTAAGAGTTAGAAATCATTTTGAAACTGGTCTGTTAATAAATGTGACTCACTGGGTTATTACTATCTTTCAGGATCAAAATCAAGTAGCATGATTTTCTAGATAAAGATTAAGAGGTAAAGCTATGTAAGAGAATTTCCAACCCCAAGTAATCAATAAAAGTATTTTAAAATAAAAAGAAAAAATATTTACCATCTCCAACTACCCAAGTTGCTGTAAATTTCCAAAAATAATAAGCATGAAAATAAACAGAAGATACTGAGAAGCCAAGTATCTTCCAGCTTAGCAAAAAGTGGATTTAGGAGATGAATGAAGATCCAGGAAAAGGTCAAGGCAGAATTTTTTAATACGGAAGCCTAATATCATCTTTGAAATCACATCAGAATTTGGAAATCATCTAGGGAATCCTTTTTTCTACAGCTGCGTACTAAACAAAGCAACAATCTAAGGACTACAGAGCACTACCACAGCATCATCTCTCTCTGGTAGAGAACATTAGATAAGTTGTTAGTGTATGTCTGGGAGGGGAACAAAACGTGTCAAGTGTGATGGAAAGCCCACAAATACTTTATCAGAACAATCTGAAGAACCAGACAGAATTGCCAACTTTAAAGCATTAGTAGAATAAAAACTAGTATGCCATTCGAAAATCAGATGAAAGAGCCAATCTAGAAAAAAATTCGTCTTAGTGAAAAGATTACATAAGTACGGTGAATAGTAAAAACTTAATGATGACATGAATTTAATGAAACAAGTTCAGATGTGAAAATGGAATTTATAAAAAGCAGGATCAAGCAAAAACATACATTGCAGGGCTAACTAAACAGATCAGAGACCAAATCAACACTGTTAAAAAGCTTCAAAGTTAATTTAAAATGTTTAGAACAATAAATTGAATTATTGTTACAAAGGACAGATTTGAGAGTTTAGATGAGTTTTTAAAAAAAGGACAAAAAAGATTATAGCAGTTAGAAGATAAGAGATACGACAACTACGACAACCCAAAATAAGAATTAATGGTATCTTTGAAGTAGAAAACTCAGCATATATAATAGAAAGTTAAAAGCTTTGATACATATTTAAAGAAAATAAAACTTCTAATAAAAATGTAATAAGATTTACTAATGAAAAACAAGTCAGAAGAAAAGTTAGGCTGAGTTCAGATTTTTGTAGCCAACTTTGAATGAAATAAAAAACCTGAAACCGTATTTCCAAAGCTCCAAAAGAAACAAAACATTTCAGAAAATTTACCCAAACTCAGACATCCTAATCATATATTTGAACCTGATACATTCAGGTTTTAAAAATCTTGAGAACTTTTAGTACATTTGGACCCATATTATAATTGTTTTTCTTAAATTCTTCCATCATAAAAACCATGATTAATTATGGCTTAATCAAATGATTAATAAACATATTTTAAAAACTAGTATATAGTGAAAATATAATTGCACAGATCATGTAAGGACAATTTTCATTCATAAAAAAGGAAGAAAGTGTTTTGTATTTATTTGAGTTGAAACATTATCAGACATATAGTAAGTAATTCAGGGGTTGTAGCACCTTTGCACTATTCTTGAAAAAAAAAAGTCTTCATAACTCGAGCCATTATAAAAGATGATAAATAATGAAGACTCCATTAAATAAATGTTTCTTAACTAGGGGTGATTTTTGCCTCCCAGCTAGCATCTGACTGTGTTCAGAAACATTTTGATTTACCACAACACAGCTAGTTCAGCTGGTATCCTAGTGAGTAGAAACTAATGTTATTACACACAACAGTCCTCAAAACAAAAAATTTTCTAAGGTTAATGGTTGTCTTTGTTTCTTTGGATTTTCTTATGCTGTTCAAATTTTTTCACATGCGTTATCTTTTTTATAAGAAGTCTTTTTAAAATTGTATGATGATTTTTTAAAATTGATATGTAACTGCCTCTGAAAGCAGAACAAACAATAACACCATATATAGAATAAATTGTTATTAAATCCCATTATTGTAGTCATTCTGGAGCCAAATTGACATCCAGGCACATTTATATTAGTTAGGAATGTCTAGCATTTATATTTTACTTAAACAAAAATATATCAGCTTAGACAGACAGTAAATTACCCAGGGAATTGTATATTATAGAAAATATATAAGCTTACTGAAAAGTATAGGATTTTGCACCCAGGTTGAATAATGAAAATAAAGCAGCTTCAGAACCTGAGGTAAGCACAACTTGTAGTTTGAGATGAAGTGACAGAAAAATAAAAAAGCACCTGAAAAGAATAGCTTGCAAATTTGTCTAAGATAAATCAGAAAGAACATATTTTTGCTTTTTATAACATGTTGCAATAAAGCAAGTTATATAGTCATCTTAATAAACTTTTGAATGTTTTTGTAATGTTGCTTTAAGTAGGAAGGCTATTAGTTTACTTAAGCCTGAGTGAATCTCTGAATTCTTACCTACAGTATAGCATAAGGCTGATGCTGAAAGTCAGTTTTGTAATTCTCATTCTATTTTTGTGCTACCAAAAAGCGCTTTGAGTAACACTTCTCAAGAGTGAGAAACCTAATAGAATACTTGAGTACCAAAGGGAAAATGAACTACCTTATACATTCTGTTTTCTTAGGACTCTATGTGTATAAACTCATTTTCTTTCTATTTTGATTACATCTATTTTCTTCCTGAGTATCTTAATTGTGTGAGTTACACCCTAGTGCTTTTGATTCTAAAAGGAACTTAGAACAACACTTGGGACCTTCTTTCTTTTGTTAGTTAAATGCAAAATAGATTTAAGTAAACCACAAGGGTTTTTTTTGTTTGTTAGTATTGGTTTGTTTTGTGTGGGGAATTGGTACATGTATATAACATCCTAATTCTTTTTGCATCTGTTTTCCCTCTCTTCCTTTCCCTCTCCACCCAACTCTGGATCCCCTTCTCTTTTTTTTTTTTTTTTTGGTACATGTTTGCAGGACATAATGTTTACATTCTTATGTGAAGTTGGTAGTATACAGAACACATATTCCTTTTCTCCTACCCTTTCCCTTCCTTTTATGTCTTGATCTCCTTCTCCTTTGAGAAGGATTTATCTCCCTATCATCTTTTTATTTTGCTTTTTTTATACTTTGCATTTCTCATATAAGGGAAACCACACGATGCTTAAGCTTATATGTCTGATGTATTTCACATAATATGGTATCAAAATACATTCATTTTCCTACAAATGACTCAAATTTATCTTTTATTAACAGAGTAGTATACTACTACGCATAAATACTACATTTTCTTTATCCATTCATCTATTAATGGGCATATAGCCCATTTCCAAGATTTAGCTATTATAAAATTGTGCTGCTATAAACATAGGGATTGTATCCCTCTGATATGATGTCTTTAACTCTTTGGGGAAGATATGTAGAGGGGGAATAGTTGAGTTAAGTGGGATTTCTAGTTTTGGATTTTTTGAGGAATCTCCACCCTGATTTCTATGGTGATTTTGCTGATTTACATTTCCACCAACAGTAGGATTCCTTTTCCTAGCACTTACTATTTGATTTCTTGATGATAGCTTTTTTTTCTGGGATAAGATATTAACTAAGTATTGTTTTAATTTGCGTTTCTCTAATGGCCAGTGATGTTAAACATTTCTTTATGTATTTATTGGCCATTTGTACTTCTGCTGTGAAGTGTCTGTTCATTTCACTTGCTCAGTTTTTGATTGGATAGGAGCCTAATTTTTTTTCTTTTAGTTCTTTATACATGATGTATGTGGGTCCTCTGTCTGCAGAATGGCTGGCAAAACCACAAGTTTTACAGTGAAGTTCTGAACTAGGCACTGTTGCATAGACCTGTAACACTAGCACTCTGGGAAGCTAAAGCAGGAGGATCACAATTTTGAACCCAGGCTAGGCAACTTAGTGACAGTGAGACCCTGTCTCAAAATTCTAAAAACTTTAAAATTAAAAAGGCCTGGAGTTGTAGCTCAAGGCAAGCTACAGTACCATTAAAAAGATACAAGCCCAAGATCAGTCAAAATGTTACTATATTTGAGAGGATCATGATACGATTTAGAGATTGCTAAGTAGGCTTTGTTTCTCCACAAAATTTAGATTTAAGTTTCTGACTATAGCATTTAAGCACAGTTACATTTTACTCACTTTTTCTAAATGTTTACCTGTGCTCTTACTGTATTTGCAGTTTGGAAACTAGTCCTATAACTGATACTGATCTGGCAAAAAGAACTGTTTTCCAAAGATCATACTCAGTTGTTGCTTCTGAATATGATAAACAACACTCCATTTTACCTGCACGAGTTAAAGCTATCCCTAGGAGAAGAGTTAACAGTGGCGACACTGGTAAGTATAAAGATAAATAGAAAACCTGAGCAATTCTGCTACTGAAAGTAGAAAGAAAAGTGTTTCTCTGCAGATAATTTTTAAAATCTGATATTGGAATGGAAAAGAATGATTAATTTCTAACTTGTGATAGACATTCCTTCTATATGACCCAGGCACAACCATATTTCTCTGTATTTTGCATCACATTTGTAAGAGACATCCAGAGATCTGTTAGTGATTTTTCAAGAATAAATTGATCTTTACCATCCTACCTGTTAACTAAGCGAACTATTGTTACCATTATCCTTTCTTCAAAGCTTCAATAAACTAGCAGTCCCAGAATACACATAGCTTAGACATTCATGCCCCGCCCTGATCATAGATGTTTGTCACTTTGAATAGATATAAAAATTTGAGAAAAAAGTAACTCTTAATCAATAAAAAGTTATATAATTTGGTCAATTGTTATTATTAGCCTCAAACTGGGGCTGGGGTTCTGCCTCAAAAATAATAAAAGAAACCCAGGAGAAAAAGATAATATGGCTTATTAAACTGGAGATTTGACATTAAAATTATAGATAGATGATTGAAGATGTTTAAGAAAAATGTAGTTGGGCGCCCCTTGATGACTTATAAATTAATTCAACAAATATTTTGGAGCATTTGTTTGGACACCTTTGTTATAAAGCAGTCTTTTAGAAAATAATGGAAGTGAGATGTAGATTTCACCTAGGGAGAACACAAACCACTGAGATACTAGAATAGTTTAGGAAGCTTGAACTTTGGATTCAGCCTTATATTCAAAACCCACTCAATAACTTAATAGCTGTATAAGTAAAATGTTTAATCTTTCTCAGCCTTAGTTTCTTCCTCGACAAAAGTTAAAATAGTCACAATTTGTGTCATGTGCACAATAAAAGGCTTTAATGTAAATTAACTATTGTTTTTTATATTTACTTAAATATGTTACCCATGTACTACTTATGAAAATTATTAATTTTCTTTTTCTTTTGTTTTTCTTAATAGAAGTTGGTTCTTCCCTTTTGAGACACCCATCACCTGAGCTTTCCCGGCTCATTTCAGCTCACAGTTCTCTTTCCAAAGGAGAACGAAATTTCCAGTGGCCAGTTTTAGCTTTTGTTATACAGCATCATGATCTAGAAGGTCTTGAAATAGCAATGAAACAGGCCTTAAGGAAGTCAGCTTGTCGAGTTTTTGCTATGGAGGTATGAATGTGTTAATAGACTTACAAATTTTGGATCACACAAATCAAGTGACAATTCTGTTAATGATTCTACAGCTTTACCAAATTGCACCATATTAAAAGCTATTAATTTATTGAAAATAACGTGTTCACATCAACATTAAACTCTAAAGTCTATAGATATAAATTTTACTATTATCATGTGATAAATAACTTGTCACTTGGTTGCTGGGATCAATACAAATATTTAACTGATAGCTTACGTAGACTCAAAAAGCATTCTGTGTTGATCCTAAGTGCCATTTGGGGAAAAAAATGCTGTACTAAGAAAAACTTTCATTGTATTTCACAAATAACTATTTCTACCATCTGTTTTTACAAATTAAGACCGAAATAATGTTTCAGATTTAGTGTACTTCCAGTGAGTTGAAATTCAGGTTCTAGCATCTTTTCTTGAAACTTGTTGTCCATAGAAGGTACTGCATTTCTAAGTAAGCAATACCCTACATTTTTTACCTCATATATTTTCTTTTTATCTTGGACTCATTTGATCATAATTTATTCAGGCATTCAACTGGCTTCTGTGCAATGTCATTCAAACAACTTCTCTCCATGACATCCTATGGCATTTCGTGGCATCCCTGACTCCTGCTCCAGTGGAACCAGAGGAAGAAGAAGATGAAGAAAATAAAACAAATAAAGAAAATTCAGAACAAGTAAATGAGGCTTTCATTTGTTATTTTTGTCCCTATTTTTATAGAAACTGAATAGTACATTTTAAGGTGATATAATGATTTGCATGAAGTCATTCTCAGATTTTCCAAGCTGAAAAAGAGAGAAATATTTTAATACTATGGACTATTAGCTATTAACTACACTTGGTATACTAGTTTTCTCTCTAGCAAAGATACTGACAGTCACATCTAATTTCTCTTTGAACCCCAGTCATGAAACAACCAACTGGAAGATGATACACTGTTACCACAAAACAATGACAGATAAACAGAGCAACACTATTTCACAAAGGATCAGTAGCTGGGATGGTATCATGCTGTAGCCTATCCACAGGTGGAATGAGTGTGATGAACACCTGTGTCATAGAGTTGAGATCCCAGAGAGGCCATGCCAAAGGATCACACCTTACTAGTGAGCACAGATTATAAAGTCAAGTGCAAAAATGAAATAACTCCCACCTAACAAACTTGAAGGCCGAGCCTTGATGATATTAGCCTGCTATCTTCCTAAAAGAACAAAAGATAGCACTCTTTAAAAAAAGAAAAAGTTACCCAGGACTTCTGTGATCTATGATTAATAGACATTCAAAGAAGACAAAAAGTGGCCATTTTTTACTTAGCTCATTGACATAGTTGAAAAGTTTATCAAACTACTGGTACCAGGATGGAAAAATAAGCACACTTGTGCTTTGCTGTGGAGTAACAGCCTCTCAGAGAACACTGGCAAAATCTATAAAAATTCACATTTAAAATGATTCAGTAATTCTTTATCCTATCAAGTATGCCTTTATAAAATGACACATACAGGGTGAATCATTATTGAGTTTCTTATAAAAACAAAAGATTGAAAACAATCTAAATGACTGTTATGAGTTGGACTGATAATATAAGCTGTGGTATTTCCATTCATCAAAATACTACACAGCAGAATAATATACAGTATGTATATCTATAAAAAAATACCGTGGTTAATTGTTAAAAATTAGAGCACTGTGCTAGAGTGCTGTCATTCTTGTATATGAACAATATTTATAAACTGTCAATGTGATACACTAAAATGGAAATTGCCAGTGAAGAAGGCATCTGGGTGGCTGCAGTATTGGGACGGGGTAATTTACTGTTTATGGTATTCTTTAGACCTTTCAAATTTTTCATTATGATGCATATTACCTTCTCAAAAGAATAAATATGTTAAATGAGAAACCATTTGTGAAATTTTGATCATGATAGTCTATAATAGCAGCTACTTTTGTTGTTAAGCAGATTCAGCAGTTCTTCAATACTATATGCAAAATTTTGTAAAAATTAATCACTGCTTACTAAGGACTTTTAATGACTTATATGATATAAATGTTACACCTTTTATTTCCTTGTAAAATAAGTGTAGTCATAGAAATATGTATTTGAAACGAAGGAGAGATTGCTTATAACTAGTAGGAGTGAAACAAGTTGCTCTACATCTAGACTTAGACTGTGGTAGGGTACATTCAGGATTCTCCAAACAGAGGAAACACTGTCTGCAAAGCATGGTGCAGTATGACTTCAAGAAATGTGACTCAGGCCCAGGATATAGCTCAGTGACTAAGCACCTGGCAAATGCAAGGTCCTGAGTTCAATTACCAGTACAAAAAAAAAAAAAAAGTATGACTCGAATTAAAACTTGTCTAATGAAAAGAAAAGCATAGTTTCACTTGAATGGACCTAGAATTTTAATGTCAAAAGCTAAGCAAGACTGCTTTTTAAAGTGAATAGTATTTTTTTAAATGATCACAATTTTTTTGCAAAATTCTTTTAAAAATAAAATGCCTGACCTTTTAAAACAGGAAAAAAATTGATATTTCACAAGCTAGTTATCTTAGGCACTTTTATTTGCAATATTTTAAACCTATTTTTCAAAACATTACTCTTTTGCTCACCCCCTCCCATCAGATAATAAACTGGCTTTAATTTTCTGCCTTAGAAGGACTCATGAACACCCTCTTAGTTATCTGGCGCACACAGGGCAGGAACAACTGGCTTCAACTAGAAGGAAATCTCTGTGCTCTGACTCAACCCACATGCTGCCCTGGCTACAGCCCCCTCATCATTCATTTACTCTGCATTCTCCACCTTGACTGAGGTTCAGGTGCAGCCTGTTTAGTTCCTGCAGCTGTGTGCTTTCTGCATCCC
Source organism: Cavia porcellus (assembly GCF_034190915.1). NCBI lineage: Eukaryota > Metazoa > Chordata > Mammalia > Rodentia > Caviidae > Cavia > Cavia porcellus. The sequence goes on along the minus strand of NW_026947487.1, from coordinate 25,000,055 downwards.
CAGCTTTAAAATATATCTCCTATACTGAGTACTCTGTGGGGCTCCAGTTTTAACCTAGTACTGTAGTTGATTTTGATGAGTTTTTTTTTCAGTTTTAATTTTTTACATGTTTGCATTACATAATAATTGTATCCTTGTAAAGATAAGTTTCTTTTTATTGTAGAGACAGTAAAATTCAACAAAACAAGATAGAACAAAGCCAATTAAAACAATGCAGCAAAATTGGTACAGAACTTCAAAGCAGAATACCAGGAAAACAACAGTAGCTACCATAGTATATCTTCTTAGCTTCACATTAGTTGTCCATTCTGTCAGGTATTAAAATTAAACCAAAACGACGGAATAAAACCAATCAGAACAGAGCAAAACTGAAAACAGTATTTGACTTCAAAGATAAGATAGAATAAAATCCCCCATATTTCCTATATTGCTTACTGTCATCCTCCCCAGAGATGCTCAGGCTACTGGCCTCAGGTCAGCATAATCAGCAAACAATACAGGCATTTAGTTGCTTTATATACTTAGTTGCTATCAACTCAGCCTGTCCTCTAAACCAGTGGGTTGCTGGAGGGAGGGGTGAGGGCATGGAAGGTGTTTGATTTTCAACCTACACACTGGTAACCTCACTGGAGACCCTATGTGACTGTTCTCTTCCTGGAACCCATGTGGCTTATGTGGTTTACCAGAAAGGCTTCTTTTCCGGTCCTCCCAATGTGGCCAATTCTCAGGAGGTGCTGACTTTTCTCTTGCTAGAACCCGTATGGCTCACAGGAGGCACTATCTGACTTTTCTCTCCCTGGAACTCTTGTAGCTTGTGTAGCTTACCAGGAAGGCTGGCTAGTTGGTTTCTTGGTTGGTCCCCTAACTCCTACCATGGGTATGAGTTTCTTGATATTAAGAAATCTCCTTTGGGAATTTAAATTACTCTAATAATTTTCCAATGTAAATGTTATTCCATAAATAACATTATTAAGTAGCTCATCTGACTGAGGGTTTGAATGTGGAATGAAATCCAGTGCCTGTTTTTCCTTCTAAGCTGTGGTCCATCTGTGTAGAAGGAGATTTTTGTCTAACACATATTAAAATGTGTGAAGTATTGCCGACCCCAACTTCTACACATGTAATGTTTTTTCATGCATTAATATATGCACAGAGTATGCATGTATGTACTTATTGTGTATATACAATCATGTATACATAAGTACATATACAGATTTATTCTAATAGATTTGTGAGTGTACTGGAACTGATATGTATATATGGTATTCATTTCTTTTTTGCTGATTGTATTTGTGAATAACCCTTTTTCCTAGAAACATAGTTAGGTAATGTTACCTTTGTATTGGGTTTAGTATAAGTATATAGAATTTTTCGTGATGAAAGCTTTGTGCAGCATATAAACTAATAAACTTGCTTTCAATTTCTATTTTAGGAAAAAGATACACGAGTATGTGAACATCCACTCTCAGATATAGTGATTGCAGGTGAAGCTGCTCATCCTTTACCACATACGTTTCACCGGTTACTTCAGACAATCTCTGATCTTATGATGTCTCTCCCTAGTGGCAGTTCATTGCAGCAAATGGCCCTAAGGTAATTTTGAATCTAAGTATTGTAGTTAACAAAGAAGTGTCATGGAGTATTCCAAAGTACCAAATGCTTGAAAAACTTTAATAGTTAGAGACTCCCTGCATTATTTAAATTATGACTGTCTCCCTTCTTGTCCTGATTTAGAATTATCCTTCCTTTTAGCTCATACTTTTTAGCCCTTCAGTAAAATGTGGGTAATATATTTCTTGATGCTGTAAGTGATCATTGTAAAATCTGACTCACTTTTCTTTTTCTCCCTTCTCAAATTATCTCATGGTCACAAAAAGAAGGAGCACAAATGAAATCTTACAGGAAAAAATTAGAATTTTGACTTTAAAAGAATCTTAAGAAAAATGGATTCCAATTACTTTGTACCTCTGACTAAAAATTGACCAAAATGCACTAAAGCGTTCCAAGGAATTAGTGCAGAATTGGTGCCTGTCTTCAAAGTGGAAGAAACTTGCTCCTTGGCTTTGTGCATATTACAGCTCAGGATAGTAGCTAAAGTTACGTTGAATCAGTCCTGGCACCTGCTTCTGAGGAAAAGAGGTCTTGTGGGTACAGTCATTGGAAGGAACCTTATCCTCCAGCTTCTCCAGGCCAGACGGTTGTAGCCTACTGATTCCTCAGAACTTTTGGCTCTCTGATCCTCTTGGGCATTAGACTCTGGCAGAGCTCTATCTAAATTCAGCTGCCTGTTCTGTAACAAGAAGTACAGTGGCTCTCAAAAGCTCAGAGCCTCTGAGATCTTACCTAGCAAACTTGAAGTATTCTGTTTCTGCTATGGAAAGATGGCAAGGTATTCTTGTACCTCACCTGCTTGCTGAAAAGAAGCCATGTCAGGCCTGACCCTGCCATATTCCCAAGGCCCTTTAATCATGCAGGACAGCTAGGCAGAGCTTACACTCGGTGTTCTTTCACTTTCTGTCCAATCTTTATCTTTAATAAGCAAGGCCCTTTCCCCCTTTCTTTCTGATTTTTGTAATCTGAACTCTGGCTATTGTGTACTCTGTGAGTAATCACTGTCAATGCTTGAGCTATTTGTTTTACTCAAGTTGAATGAGTTGGATTTAGGATCTTGGCAGTGACCCCAGGAACAGAATGGAGAAGAGGCCAAGTGTAGTGTTATGATGATCAGTTCATTTTTTTGATTCCACTTTTTGTGCTCCTTGATTCTAAAAATATGCATTTCTCTTAAACAAAAACAAAGAAAAACTGAATTTTTTTAAAAACTCAGAATGGACCCTAGTTATATGCAGACAATTTTAAAAGTACCCTAAGATCACATAACTTTAAAATGAAATCTGTTCAGAATTTGGCATTACTTTTAGAGTATAATTATTAGTATATCTACACCCTGAACTAAATGTAAATCTTCTATTGAGTTGTGTAATAAATAAGTTTGTGGGATGATTTGGCTTCTCATATCCATAATTATACCAGTGGAATGGAGATTTTTCTTTTCCATCTTTATCATTGACATGTAAGATGCATTATGTTCTAATGGAATAACCACACAGATAAATTTGAGAAGCTGTCATAGTTGGTGTAACACTTATCTATGTAATCATTTTATTTTATTTTATTTTTTTTTTTTTTTGCTTCTTAGCCTTGACCTTTATATCTCAAAGGGTTTAAAATGGGTGAGTTTTTCTTAGAATGTAGCTTCTTCCAAAGAAATTAATATTATTTCTCAAAAGCCAATAGCAATGATTCTACTGTATTTTAAAATTTCTATCTTTAGTAGACCACAATGTTTTCTTGTAACATTAGCTACAAAATAGAGTACCTACTCTAGCAGTTCCTTACATATTTCTGGAAAATATTTCATATATTGGTTATGTTACCTTTTTAGATGCTGGAGTCTCAAATTCAAGCAATCTGATCATCAGTTCCTCCATCAGAGCAATGTCTTTCATCACATTAACAACATTTTGTCAAAATCAGATGATGGAGATAGTGAAGAGAGTTTTAGCATCAGTATACAGTCTGGCTTTGAAGCAATGAGTCAGGTCAGTCATTTAACAGTTACTGTCCTGTTGTCCTAATGGTTAGTAATCAACAGTGTATTGTAGAAAAAACTGTAATTATCATAAACAATTCTGTCTTAATCACATGTCTATTTTTTTTCTCATCGTAAAAGATTTCTTTTGGATATTCTGAATGCTTATATTTATTTCTAATAGGAGCTATGCATAGTTATGTGCTTAAAGGATTTAACCAGCATTGTTGACATAAAAACTTCAAGCCGACCTGCTATGATTGGCAGTTTGACAGATGGTTCCACAGAAACCTTTTGGGAATCAGGAGATGAAGATAAAAACAAAACAAAGAACATCACTATCAATTGTATAAAAGGAATCAATGCCCGCTATGTATCTGTTCATGTAGATAATTCCCGAGATCTTGGGGTAAGAAAAGAAATTTAATTTATGGCTCATTAGCTCTTTTCAGACCATTAGTCATCATGTATTTTCATTTCTGAGCTTGGAAAAAGATTATGTGGCATTTTACCAACTGTCTTACTTGCTTTCTCATGACTAGGACTAATACCTACACTGACAACTTCAAAGAAAGAGTTTATTAGGCTCACAGTTTAATCCATGGTTGACTGGCTTCTAATCAGGAACATAATGGGGGAAGAATCTGGTCAGAGGGCACTCACATCATCATAACCAGGAAGCACAGAGTAAGGAAGGGAGTTATATACTCCCCACAATGACTGGCCTCTTCCAATCAGGCCCCACCTTCTAGAGTGTATTCAATTACTGAGCTCACCAGTGATTCCACTGACGCACGGGCAAGTACTCTGCCTGTGACCCAGTCACCTTCTTCAAGCTGCATCTATGAGCCCACGAAGCTTGGGATCATTCTTGAGCTAAGCTATAACACTAACCAATTTTACATTCTTCAAATGTTAAATCTAAAACCAAATTAATATGATTGCACACACCATGAAATATCAATTCTAGAAGAAGATCTGATTACATATATACCATGATTATAGCTAAACAAAATAAAAATCTACAAATTTTGTTTTTTCTCTATACCCTTGCTTAGGCTATTTCCTAGGCCTGGGTATATTCCTCTTAAATTCTCTTTATCAGAGTCTCCCAAGATCTCTAAAACTCAGCAGAGAAAAACTCTCTAGTTAAACTGCTTTATAAAAATTACTCTTTCTCCACTAGGTTCATTTTTGTGTTTGTTTTTCAAAGAAAGTGATTTTATTTGTACATTTTAAGTATAATGATCAATGTTCTTTTTTTATTACTCTGATGGTACATAATATACTTGTACCTATAGTACAATTTAAGTTTCTCCTTCTAATCTTCAACTTTTAGGGAGGGAAGAAATTCTCTGGACCAATTTAATCATGATTTATATTCTCTCTTTCTAGGCTATCTAACATGATTTGACTAAAGTAAGCATTTTTTCATTAAAAGCACTGATCAAAGGAAAATAGTCCTGTTTACAAGATCCAAGAAAATAGCACCAACTGACAAATTCTTACTGTTCTGCCCTCAATTCTTTGGGAAAGGATACTTAGACTTTTTCCCTTCATATTTGTTATGACTTGTTAGGAGATTCCCTTTTAATGAATCCCCTTGCACAGTTGCCAAACTACACCCATCCATTTATATATTTCCTTTTCCAGGAAGAATCAGAATGGTAGGTGAGGTCCCAGATAACCTGGATGTGAAACCAACCATAGCAGCCTATATGTACTCAGAGTTCTCCTTGCCATCCATTATGACCCTAACTCCTATGTGTCAGTGCAGGTTCACTTCTTCCCTGACGTTGAACAAGAAAAAGGGGCTTAGGTATATGAGTTTCTTTCTACTTCAGCTCAAGATTGAACTGGTTCAACTGTTTGATCTTATAAGAACATCCAGTATAATAATTCAAAACATTTTTGTGTCTAGAACTGGCCGCTCAGTACAAAGTTATCTTTGACTCATGGTGTGTTTTACACTGGGGCATGCTGTCCCTCAGAACAGTGATTACAATCAATTTAACATTTTTATGTTTTCTAAGGAGAGCTAATCATAAAAATACTCATCTTTGTGCCCCAAACTGCCCATAAAGGTACCTTCTACATAGCATTTGCTGATATGAGTTGCATCAACCAATAGCATTCATGATACACAGCTCTTCAAGGAATTACTATGTATTTCTTAACATGCTTTACTTAAAACTTACTCAGCCTTAAGATCTGTGGCTGTAGACATGATATGACTCACTTTCAGTTCTTAATGGTAATAAACTTCTCCTGTTTGTTATCTGTTTTCCTTGTGAAAGTTGCCTTCCCTAGTCAGGCAAGTATTTTGAGAGGTCAAACTGCTTTAAAATGCCTTTCTTCAAGCCTATAAAGAATTGTGACATTCCTTCCTTTTGTTTGCAAAATAGATCTGAATGACAAGCAGAGTTCTTGAAAGATTACATAAAGATACAGAATTTGAACATTTAGAATTTGGACAGTGAAATAAAATGTCAAACTGTGAAAAAGCACATGAAAAAATAGTACAGTGTAATATAAAATATAATTCATGAGGATAAAACCAGAGATGTAGGAATTGGATCGATGATGTGAGGTCAGTTAGGAAAGAACCTAAAAATAGGTAGAAAAGTTGATATGCCATTGATAACTTGTAAGAAATCATTATAAATGCTAAAGCAGGAATATGGCGTGACTGTTTCGAATTGTTTGTTTTAGAATAAAGTTACCTCAATGACCTTCTTAACTGGCAAAGCAGTAGAAGATTTGTGCAGAATAAAGCAGGTAATTAAAATTTTATCATCAGATGTTTTGCTTTCTAGGGTGAAACGTGTTTGCCTTTATTTACTGTTGGGTTTCAGTTTTAGCATACTAACAAAATACTGTAGGAAATCACCTATTTACAAAAACACTAATTTGACAACTGGCCTTTATTAAGAATTATAGCAACCATCCCTCTTCCAGACATCTCAAAATTATTGCTCTAAATTTTCTGCAGTCATGTGTTATACCTGTAGTCTTGGACTCTCCACTTCCCTACAGATTCAAGATATCTTATAATTTATCATCGAGCTGATTCACAACACCTCAGTTGATGTACTTTGTAGGTAAAAGGGTTTTTATCCTCCAGCCTAAAACAATGTGTCATTTGCAGCATTGCAGCTGTATGCAGCTTGTGAATCAGTTTACAAGCCAAGTATAGAACAGTCAGCCTTATATGGGCACATGCCTTACGTACTTTAATTTGTGAAACTTTGTCCAAGCTGATCTTCTGGAGTTACTTTAAACTGCAAAAATTGACCAGTTTAGGGATGGTGATGATGTTTCAAACTGTTTTGAAAGACTGTCTAGAGATTTTAGATTTAACAAATATATTTTCATAGTACAAAGAATCTAAGAAAATAACTTTCTTAGCAAGACAGTGTTCACACATAATGTTCCTTTAAAAAATTGACATCAAACTAAATGTTTATATAAATCATGGGCTAGTCTCAATCATTTCTTGGTTATCAGATAACTTAAGAACAGTTTTAATTTTATTTTTGTATGAGTGAAAAACTATTTTATAGTGATATTTTATACTTGAATAAAGATAGTGAAATAAAAAATAACCATAAACTTATGTATTATACAATTTTTCTACAAAATATATTAACGGCACACAAAAATACATATCACTTGATGGAGCTTTGTATATAGATACACAGAGTGAGACTACACTGCTAAACTTGTGTTTCTATTGACATTCAGTATCACGTGCAGTGTGCAAATTGTTGGTAATGGTTTTTCCTCCCGTATCTTGAACTAAAAGGGATATGCTAGTCAGAACTAGATGTTAATTTTCAACTCTTATCAGTCTGAATTTTTCAATCTGTGTTAACTTCAGTTTCTTCTATATTATAGCTCCTATAAATATGTTACTTGTCCTCATAAAACTTAAAGATAGTATGAAATAACCTTTACTTTGTGTTCAGCTATTTGTCATTTTAGCTTCTTTTTATTAATACTAAGTATAGTGAAATAACAAAAGTGATTCGGGTGTAACAGTTTCCTGTTCCTCTTCTACTCAACTAGGTTGATCTGGATTCTAGGCACATCGGTTGGGTAACAAGTGAACTTCCAGGAGGAGATAATCACATCATCAAAATTGAATTAAAAGGCCCAGAAAATACACTAAGAGTTCGACAAGTAAAAGTCTTGGGTTGGAAAGACGGTGAAAGCACAAAAATTGCTGGCCAGATTTCAGCTAGCGTGGCCCAGCAAAGAAACTGTGAAGCCGAAACATTACGAGTATTCAGACTTATAACGTCGCAAGTAAGTGTTCTTCCTGTACATTGTAGCACAGAATAGACTGACTTAATGTATTTGGGGAGTGGAACAGAATATTTTGTAAAACTAGAGATTTCTGGCTATAAATGTGGCCCATTTTTACATCTTTTAAAAATAGTGGTATATAAAAGCACATGACAAAACCTATAGAATGAGCTAATGAGTCCTGTAACTTTCACAGTGATAATTTGCCTTCTTTTTCATATGCCTGCCTGCTTCATCAGGTATTTGGAAAGCTCATCTCTGGAGATGCAGAGCCTACACCAGAACAAGAGGAAAAAGCACTTCTGTCATCACCTGAAGGAGAGGAAAAAGTATACAATGTATTTATTTATATTCTAAAAATTTATTTCCCTTTTTATTCTCGTCCCTTTGTTCAGGGAAGTAACCCATATTTCTTTATATTTGTAATGGATATATGGTAATAGTTTATATGCCATCTTTTTTTACATTAATTAGAAGATAAATTATCTAAAATATTTACTATACAATCTGCGTAGTATTTTAAGTCATAAGAAAAGGTGCTCTGTACCTAGGGCTGCTGTTAGCTTTGGTAAGACTGACTTAGTCATTTGCTTGCTGTGCCAAATCAGTTATCAGTTCCATTTGTTTTATCTCTCCTTCACAGCCTGCCACTCAAAAAAATCCATTTTTTAGGATTTTTCTTTAGTTCCCCAAACAAAATGCACTTTTCCTTTTGCTAAACTGCATAGTAATCTATGTGTGCCTCTTCTTGTCTTCACTCTTATGATTAACTACATATATGTTTTGTCTTTTCCACTGAATCACTGCTTGTTCAAAGCCACGTACAAGTACCCATCATTGCGCATTCACACATTAACTCAAATTCTTATTGAAATGACTACTAAAATGCAATGCTTCCTATTTTTATTTAAACTTAAACATTGTACCTAAGAAAAAACCCCAGCCTCTTGCGTTATTTTCTTATTATACTAATGAAGCCTTGCAATAATATGTTGAGAATTGTTTGGAGTGGACATCTTTGCCTTGATCTGTATCTTAAAACATTCACTCTTTCACCATAAGAGTGATTTTAGATTTTCTTGTGAATCCCCTTAGTCAGATTAAGAATGATTGTTTCTGTTTTGGTTGAGAATTTCCAACAAAAATCTATTCTTATATTTTTTCCCATTTTTTTTTTACTTTTATTCCATAGAATAATCAGTTGCCATTTGTTTTAATCAGTGTGATAGTAGCTTATAGGTCTCTAATAAAAAAGAACATAGGCTTGGAAGTTGATAATTAGATGATACAGTGCTTCTTTTAGGAGCAATGAAAATTCTCTCAAATTGTGATCAATGTACATGTCTATGAATATGCTAAAACCATTGAATTTGGACATTTCAAATAGGTGACTAGTGTGAAATACTGAGTAAGTCTCAAAGCTTTTTTAAAAGGCAGAAATAAAACAGAAGCAAAAATAAGATGAAATGACTGTGTAATCTAGCTAATATATAAGTAGCCATGAAAAAGATCTATTCTATAAATTAACTTTCTTTAATGGATACACAATGATTTTATTTTACCTATTTCTTCTTAAGTGAGCATCAGTAGTTTCAAGTAATTTCTTTTATCTAAGTTGCTGAATATATTGACATGAATTATGCACAGTGTATTCTTATCTATAGTGATGTATCTTCTAATCCTTATTTTGGCAATTTGTGTCTTCATTCTGTCTTCTTGAATAGTATGGAAAAAGATTCATTAGTGTGATCTTTTCAAGGAATCAGTTTTCGGTTTTATTGTTTCTGTAAGGAATGAACAGCATGAGGCAGAGACCAGCTGAGACTACCAGGCTTTTATTAAGGCAACATGGTGTGAAATTTATTGTGCCTGAATGCAGGCAGGCAGAGGGTGAAAAGACCATCTGTAGGAAGCAAAGAGAAGGGGCTTTTTTTTTTTTTTAAATAGGGCCTGAAAGAAGGCAAGGGACATTAGGTAGGAATATCTTAGTAAGCATCAGAGGTCAAAGTTTTCTGGATGTTTTGTGCCTTGGTGGACAAAGTCCTTGGGATATCCTGTGTGAATGTTTAGGTGTTTTTAGATGTCCAGGTGCTTGCAAGAGTCCATGTTTCATCTTAGCTCTTCTATGACATTCTGTATTTGCTATAGGGCAGCCCTAGTGCTGAGCTAAGAACAATGCCTCTACTGGCAGACAGGTTTGGTACTGGAAGAGTCATTCGAATCAGACCTTATGGTTTTCTCCATTACATTTTAATGACATTGATTCCTATGATTGTTATTTCTTTTTATCTGCTTGCTTTGGGTTTGATTTCCTTCTGTTTTCTGATTTATTAAATTTCAGAATTAGATCATAGATCTGAGATTTTTCTTTCTGAAATTTTATTCTTTTCATATCATTGGGCCAATAAGACATTTCTTCAAACTTTATTCAACTTAGTATTATATACCTCAATTTAAAATAAATTTACCTTAAATATAGCTGCATAATTATACTTCAAGATAGTTTACAATGCTAAATACAGACGTTTCTTTCAAAGAGTTTATTTTTTTTCTTTTTTTATATAAAGGCAACATCAGATGCTGACCTGAAAGAACATATGGTTGGAATCATATTCAGCAGGAGTAAACTGACTAACTTACAAAAACAGGTTGGCTAATAATCATTGCATTGTCTTTGTCAGTTTTTGTTTGTTTTGAAGCTATAAAATGTCTTACAAATTTTATGGAAGCTTTTTTATGCTGCCTGTAGTATAAGTCCTGTGTAATGGAACTGCTTTGTTTTAGAAAGGCATTACATTATCATCCCTGAATCACTTTATAAGATTTTGTCATGACTGTTAACTTTCTTACCTTGTTTTTCTTTGCTTTTTGTCATTTGCAAGTAGATTGTATTGTCTTGATTAGTAATACTTTTCCCTTTTTATTTTCTTGCTGAGTAGTTACCATTATAATGCTAAGAAAACCAGTGTTAATATGGGAAGTATTGCTAGATTTTTCACAGTGTAATATTAGATAACATAAAAATCAGACTTCAAAAATCAAATAAAATATCAATTTTTATAATACCCGGCAACAGCAATGTTGAATCTTTTAGAGCTTTCCGTGATAACAGGTTTGCCACTACTGCCTGTACCTTTCAACATTATTACATCTTTTTAAATAACGTAAACTTCCTTGTACTTTATCTAATGATGTTTCATTGACCTTTGGATGCTTAAAAATCATAAAAAAGAAAAATTTCTACCTATTAAACATTGTAAATACCATGAGTTTTAAAGGATCTTATGAGTAGAAATGCTAACCTATGAAAAAAGTGCCATAAAAGTAACAAAATTTGCTGTTTTGTTTTTGTTTGATGATTTGATGTGCTAAACTATAAGCAGAGGCATTAGAATACAGTATCATCTAATTACATTGGAATACAGTATTATCGTCCAACATAATAGTTCCACATAATAGTTGGTTCAAATAGTCAGATTTTTATCATATGTACTCTAATCTTCTTTTTCTTCTGTTTGCCTTTTGTCTGTTTTTGTTGTTGTTTTTCCTTTTTTGAGACAGGGTCTTGCCATGTAGCTCAGGCTGGCCTAGAAGTTATTATATATCCCTAATTACCTTGGAACTCTCAGTGATCCTCCCGAATGAAGGGATTATAGGAACTTAACTGTTTTTAAAATTAGTTAAGAGAATGACATGAAGCACTAACTAGAGGAGTATTAAATTAAGCGTGAATTTCTATTCTTGTACTTTAAAATGTATTTTTAGATTTTCTGTGTTGCCTTCACATAGGTGTGTGCTCACATTGTCCAAGCTATACGCATGGAAGCCACCAGGGTTCGTGAAGAATGGGAGCATGCCATATCAAGCAAAGAAAATGCCAATTCTCAACCAAATGATGAAGATGCCTCCTCTGATGCTTACTGCTTTGAGCTGCTTTCCATGGTTTTGGCACTGAGTGGCTCTAATGTTGGCCGGCAGTATCTGGCTCAGCAGCTTACTCTCCTTCAGGATCTCTTTTCCCTTCTTCATACAGCCTCTCCTAGAGTCCAGAGACAGGTGACTGATCATACCCCTTACTTTTGTGCTGCTTGGTTATTTGAAATATAAAAATCACAAAATAAAGAGTTATAGAGTGCTTGCCTAGCATGCACAAGGTTTGTGTTCAGTCCTCAGCGTCATGAAAAATAAATGAGCAGTGGTAAAAATGATAAAACAAAGCAAATCATCTAAGTGTGAAATTTTATGTTTTATTTCATATTTCATTTGGGGCCTGTTTTGACTCTATTTTATTTTATTTTTACTCTTTGTAATCAAAGCAATGAAGAACAAAATATGTCCCATTTTACTGATGTGTTGTGATAAAGAGTATGTCTAGCTATTGATTACTTTTTATTACTTTCTTGCTATGAAAATGTATAATGTCATTTAGAACATACCAGAAATAAAAGAAATTGCAGCTCTAGGTCAATCATTAACACTCTAGAAATTGAAAAGTGTTTAAAGCATATTTCTTTCCTTCTCAAAATTAAAGATAGTATTTAAATGATATTTCTTTTCTTTTCATGGATTTTGAAGTTACAGAATGGTAGCTTATATTAAGTGGATTTTTTTCTTTTCCTTACCAGGTGACCTCTTTACTAAGACGAGTTCTGCCTGAAGTCACCCCCACTCGTCTGGCCAGCATCATAGGAGTAAAATCTCTCCCTCCAGCTGATATCAGTGATATCATTCATTCAACTGAGAAAGGAGATTGGAATAAGCTAGGTATCTTGGACATGTTTCTAGGATGCATTGCCAAAGCACTCACTGTCCAACTGAAAGCCAAAGGAACCACCATCACAGGAACAGCTGGTACCGCTGTGGGCAAAGGAGTAACAACAGTCACCCTTCCAATGATATTTAACTCCAGGTTGGTCATTGCCTGTTTTAGTAACAAAGACTTCAAATATCATTTCAAATTCTACCTTGTCGTCTTACTCACCAAATGATCTCCATAGACAATTGATTTATCCTGTGTAAAAGGAGTGCCATTTAAGTGTCATTTTCAGTTATTGAAGAATAGAAAGTAAACTGATAATATGAAGTTACAATATTTGAAAATCTTTGTTGAAAAGGTTGTAGATCACCAACTCATCATACATATATAAAAGTAAAACTTAGCTACATATTTTTTTTTACTGTAATAAAAATAAATAACCCTGACTAGAGTGGGGACAGGGGGCATGAACTTACTATCAATTAAAATTTTAAGTATATTTCCTTTAAAACTCTACCAGGACAAATTATACAATATTTTTCTAATCTTCAGTTTGGGAAATAGTTCCTCAACAAAACATAGAACCTAAAAGAGTCGCTGATTTGACTACATAAAAATGAAAATTAATTGAATGATAATACAATTAAAATGTTTCAAAATACAAGTAATTAACTTGGCAAAACCTGAATAATAGATTTAATGATTAGCCTTAGTATTTAGTACCCTGCTAGAAAAAGACAAGTATAAAAAGTTAAAGGACAATACCACTCAGTTCAAAGAAATAAATCACAGATTCTAATAAACAAATGACAAGATATTTTACCTCAGAGAAATATAGATTAAAATAGTTGCAAAATATCTTTGATGCTTTAGCAACATTATGAAGGCATTTTGATCTGTTATAAATTGCTGAAACATTTTTGGATGTCAGTTTGATATCTCTGACCTACCACATTTTCTGAAAACTTTCATATATGTCCACAGAGATATATGTGCAAAGATTTTCTAGAATGTATGTAATAGTAAAAATTTAAAGGTATCTTGAAGAGTGCCAATTATAGAGCCATCAACAATAGCTGTGTAACACCAGAATATTAATCAAAGTGTCATTTTCTTCATGTAAGTAGTCTTGATAGGGAAGAAAATGTAAACTGATGTAAGCAGTAGTCTACTTAGTTATGTAGTAAGTTTATATTCAGCCACAAGTTCTTTGCTATCGCCATATGCACTAGACAAGTCATCTATGGTCTATGGACTATCCTTCAAACATCACTGTTCTAGAAAATACTTGCAAATGTAATTTATAAATTGAGAAATGTTTGAAATGGAACATAAATCAGACGAGTTGCTCTCTTGAGATTGAGGGATAGATTCAAGGTAATGTTTTGATTAACTTTAAAAATATTTGCTGAGAAGAAGAGAAAAGAAATAAAGTATAAATTTATATATATACACTTAAGATTACTAAGATGATTGTACTACTCATTCTATTAGTTCTTGGAACAAAATAATATCTGTAGGACTAGATCAATTTTGCATGACGATATCTGGTAATTCACGTAAGACTTTTGAAGATAACCATGCATAACAACAAAATTTATTATGTTCCTACCACCTTGTTTTGAAAGCCTACATTGTTACTGTTTTGGGCTCTTAGTTATAGTTATTTATTTGTTGTTTTGTTTTTCCCTCTACTACACAAAGGACAAATGTCCTTTTCTATGCATATAGGCTTATGTATGCCTAGAACTTCACCTGAAGGCTTTACAAGAATTGATTTTATTATGTGTGGTAGTATGAACAACTACACTGAAGAAAATGAGATACCATGGTAGCCATTGATGACTTCCTATCATTTTGTTTTGAAGTCCAATAATGCTTTTTATTCTTGGTTTTGGTTGGTTTTAGTCTGTTTTCAATTATTTGATTTCATTATGTATAAAGGTATGGGCAGCTATTTTGAAGAAAACAAGAGACATTATAGTAGCCATTATTGATTTCCTAGTGTCTGGTCTTGAAAGCCCTTAAGGCTCTCATTCTTTTGCTTTGATTATTTTGTACTATTTTGATTTGTATTAACTTATTGTGTGTGAAGGTATGAACAACCACTTTGAAGAAAACAGAAACATTATGGTAGCCACTATTGATTTTCTGTTGTTTTGTTCTGCAGTCGTGTGTTATTTGCATTGTTTTGCTCTGATCTTCTTTGTTCTGTTTTGTTTTGCTTTGTTTTCTTTTATTCTCTTTAAAATAAAAAAAATTTGCGGAAATAGTATTTACTCTTTCATGTGTAACAACTATCAAACTATTTGTTGGTTTATAAATGCTGATTTTTGTTTGTAGTTACCTTCGACGAGGTGAAAATCATTGGTGGATGAAGGGCTCAACTCCTACTCAAATATCAGAGATCATCATTAAGCTTATAAAGGATATGGCAGCAGTAAGTCTCATCCTGCCTGTTACAGCAGGAGATGCAGCAAGAATCTTACTGACACAGTGAATGGCTTAGTCTGTGTAATTGATAGAAGCACACTAGTGTTATTTTACTATGAGACTATTTTTAGTATGTTAAGTCCTTTGCTATTTGTGTTTTTGATCATTGATATAAACTATGTTCAACTCAAACTTCCCAAATAATTTACTTGAGAATTATTACATAAGACTTCTAAAACCTTAAAATTTAATAAGATTGTGACCTGAAAAAGAACCTGTATCCCCTCCCCAATAGCGGGGAGAGAAAGAGAGAGAGGCTCTCAGAAGTGGTGGTTTTTTATTCTCTTCAGTCGTCATCATTTATAAACCCTTTGTTCTTTTTCATTAATGTTCTGTACCACTGGTGGTAAGGTGTCAGATTTAGGGGTAGATCTAAGAGTGATGAGAACAGAGAATTACTTCACAGACCAACTGGTTTTTATGAATTGCTCCATTGAGTCAATTTTCTCCACACCATTGTATATCCAGGAAGCAGCCTGAGGAGAACAAGTACTGGGGAATATATGTCCCTGAGAGCCATAATGAACAACAGGCATTTTTGAGGATGAGGATTTGAACTGCCCTTTAACAGACTGATACATGTGGATATAAGGAATAGCAGGATATTCAAGGAAGGAATGAGGTTCTATCACTTTTCTCAATACCATTTTTTCCATATTTGTGGAAAATAAACTTTCTTAGGATGTGAAAGAGTTTTGGCCCAGACAGGACACTGTAGCTGGTGAAGCCTTAGAGGCCGAACCAAGGAACTCCTGTATCCCCCACTCCTAGGGATTTACCTATGGCTCTATCTTCCCCACCCCTAGGAATTTACCTATGGCCCCAAAAGAATACCAGTGGGCTGCTTGTGCATCCCTAATGCCCCCTCAGGCACCACCCCCAATCTAAGCTACGTGTGGGCCCCCACTCCACGTGTTCCACGGAGAGATCCCCCACCCCAGGGGGAGATGCCGCACCCCAGGGAATCGGGGGTGTCTCTCCCCACATTCTCAAAATAAAGGTCATTTATATTTCATACTTCTTAACTTTTCAGCTGCCGCCGGTCCCCCACAGTTCTATCAGGATGTTCATTAGATGAACATTAAGAAGAATGTTTAGGAACTCATAAATTATATTAAGTGATGATACTCATTAAAAATCAGAATAGCAAATAAAAGTAATATAAACCCATTTATATTCTTGAATTCCAGAAATACTCATTTAATGTTAGCTTTCTACATTTCTTACATGTTTTCTGTTAAAAAAACATTCCAATACCAAATCTTAAGTATAGATACCATAGTACCACTGTTTTTATCCAAACATATGTGAAATGCCCTTAATCGCTATAGAAAAAGAATTTTGAGATCTTAAATTTTTATTTAATCTTCTTTAAATCAAAAATGGTTGATTATGGAGTGCTTACTGCAGCAGCACATATACTAAAATTGGAATGATACAGAGAAGATTAGCATGGCCCCTGTGCAACAAAGACATGAAAATTCATAAAATAGCCCATATTAAAAAAAATACTTAGAATTTGGTTTCTTGGCTTTGTTTTTTGTTAGAAAAGATCTCACTATATTCCCAGGCTGGTCTTGAACTTGTTTATGTAGCCCAAACTGGCCTCAAATTCATGCAGTCCTCTACCTCAGCTTCCCAAGTACTAAGATTACGGGTGTACACCACCACACCCAACAGAATTTGAATTTTTCATAGGGCTGTAAAGAATTTTGAGCTCAAAAGCCTGTGTTCTTCTATCAAAAATTAATGTGGTTTTGCAGCAGTTTCTTTCCTTTAGGTAAGAGATAGTACTTAAGAGAGAAGACTTTATTATGATAATATGCTTCTAGTTACTTATTAAAATACCCTGTTTTGCTTACTAGGGTCATCTGTCAGAAGCTTGGTCCCGAGTGACAAAAAATGCTATCGCAGAAACCATCATTGCCTTGACCAAAATGGAAGAAGAATTTAGGTCTCCAGTGAGATGTATTGCAACAACTAGAGTAGGTGTTTTTTGTTTTTTGTTTGAATTTGACCTGTATCATTGTTTGTTCTTTTTTAGTAATAGACTTCAACAACAAATTTTAATCAAATCAATCCATAATTCTTACCAAATAATGTACTTATTGAAAAATATAAAGGGTTTTTTATGAACTATAAACTAAATATGGTAGTTATTACCATTTACTGTTAGGATTTTTGTATTACTTGTTTTTTTATTTAGAAATCCAAGGATATACTGGTTTTAAAAGGCTAGACAAATCTCATGTGTATATTATCTTCCTAACAACCTACTTATTGTAACTTACTGCAGAAAAGTAGCACTATGTTGTGATCAACTGAAGATCCTTCAAGAACAAAGCCACTTCCCCTTTTCATATGGCCCAGTAATGTGAAACCTTATACAGCTCACCTACAGAGCTTGTAGGTCTTTTAAATAGCAGAAGCACTCTACAGTGGTGGAGTGGATCAGAACTTTGAGAAAGGAAGGTTGCATTCTTCAGATGGGACATCTATTGTGAATTTTAATCTACAAAATTGCATATCCCAAAAAATTACAAAAGAGATTTGAGATTTTGTTGAGTAGGACAATGTGACAGCATTAGAAGTAACACTGGTAGAAATTACTTAGGTTAATCCTCAGAAGTCTGCAAAAGATAGTAAGTCATGCTTTCCTAGAAAGCTAATTTATGCTCTCTTGCCAGTGACTGTAACACTGGAAGTAAATGTTTTTGATAGTAACCCTTTTTTACTACTCATGACTTCTTTTCTTCGATTCTGCTTTTCATTTATTCCTTGCATTATCTTCCTTTTTTCTGTTTTTTTTCTGGCCCTATCTTACCATCTCATACTTATTCTTCATACCTAATGATATTCACATGCATTTGATAAAGGTGAGCCTTTTAAGTAAGTTTTTGTTTTTTCATTAATGAAGAAGTATGTCATCTTGTATAAAAACTGAAGCTTCAGAAACCACTTTTGGGGGAAGTTTTCTAAAGTTTGTTAAAATTTGTTTCTAAGTTGACTATAGTTCCAAGGAATTGTTATTATCTAGAAGAATTATTAATACGTACTAAATTACTCAAAAGTAAATGGCCATTTACCACCTCCTTTGGAATTTAATGCTTTAGGTAGATGATAATAAATGGAATAGTGGGGCTGGGGATTTAGCTCAGCGGCATAAGCACCTGCCTTGCAAGCAGGTGGTCGTGTGTTCGATCCCCGGTACCGATAAAAATGAAAAAGACAAATAAATAAATGGAATAGCATTCAGAAGGCATTGATAAAGTAAAATTAATATGTAAATTCATTTATTTCAATACATGAATGGTTTACATAGTAGGCCAATAAAGGATAATTTTATTTGTCAGAAAACAGGATGGTTCATTAGAGATACAGTTATTTATTCAGTACATATATGAATGCCTACTGTATGTCACATATGGCAATATGTGCCACATCATGAAATCCTCAGTGCTGCCACCAGGTGTCTGTATTTTCAGATTCAGCCAACTATCTATTGAGCTATTGTCATGTATGAGTTAGCATTTTCTAAGTATTTCCTAAAACTTGAGCATCTAACAGCTTTTCCTCTCAACAGCTCTGGCTTGCTTTAGCATCACTGTGTGTTCTTGATCAAGACCATGTAGATCGTCTCTCCTCAGGAAGGTGGATGGGAAAGGATGGACAACAAAAACAAATGGTAAGATCAGAATTATAGGAATGTAAGGGGTTGGAGCTGTGACTCAGTGGCAGAGCACTTACCTGGTATGCATGAAGTCCTAAGTTGTTTACCCAGCACTGCAAAAATTAAAGTAAATAAATAAACACTGGACCTGATGATGTATGCCTAATCCCGAGCAGCTTCAAAGGCTGAGGCAGGAAAACCAAAAGTCGAAGGCCAACATGGGCAATCTAGTGAGGCTTTTTCTCAAAAAGGGCTGGAGAAATAGCTCAGTTCCAGAGAGCTTGCCTATTATTTCTTGATCCCTGGACTCAAAAAAAGGAAAATAAAACAAAATATTTCATCCTACAAGTCAATTTCATTTAGAGTAATAGTATATAAGAAACTTTAGGGGACTTTATTCAATTATAAAAAAGCTTTCTCCGTGTGTGTGTGTGTGTGTGTGTGTGTGTGTGTGTGTGTGTGTGTGTCTTTTTCTTTTTTTTTTTTTTTTGAGAGTTTTACTGTATACTTTAGACTGGCCTTGTACTCATTTTGTAGCCCAGGATGGCCTCAATCTCAAGGTGATCCTCTTACCTCAGCCTCATGAGAGCTGGGATTACAGGTGTGTGCCACCACACTTGGCAATTTGTGTCATGTTTGCATTACATCAAAATGTGTTTATAAAGTTGAGAGTGTAACTCAGTGATAAGAGTCCTTGCTTAGCATGTGCAAATTCCTGGGTTTGATCCCTGACACCTCAAAGAAAAGAAGAAAAAAAAAGTGTTTATAGCCAGACTCTGATTTTATTGTGGACTTAGTACTAGAATTTGATTGGACTTATGGAAGGAAAAAATAAAGCAGATACAGAGGCAGCATAAAATATTATATATAAGCAGATGTACTTAAAGCAGGGTTTTTTTGTTTGGTTTTTTTTTTTTTTTTTTTTTTGTATCTTTAAGTTCACTAAAAGAGAAAACATGTAGGATACTTTCAACATTTTTATTGCTGAAGTTTGAAAAACCTGAATCATCACACAGAATGTTTAGATATATAATGGGATGATTATTAAGTTATTAAGCAAAGTATACAAGTTCATTTGACTAATCACTCAATCTATTAAGTAAATTAATCATTAATTTGAATTCTAGGAAGATTTTCCTGCAGAGCACATTAATCACTCAACGATTTTAAGAGATTTTGTAATGAAATATACTTGTCATAATTCTTTTAACACTGAGACTCTAAAAATCTTAATAGATTTTAGAGTAAATCTGTTATTATACAATACCTCGGTAATCAACTACTTTGAAACTATTCAAATGTGGTATTCGACACATTTTGACATGAAAAGTTTGTTCATCATTTGTTTGGCATTCAGTCCACAAGTTAGAATTCATTGTTGTAATTTGCCTCATAAATCACTTATCCTTTCTAGCCAAAACAATTTGCTTGGTACCTGTCATTTCTGGTACTATTTTTGTTTGGTTTGGTTTGGTTTGGTTTGGTATTTTTGGTATCAGGGATCAAACTCTAGACTTTGCACTTGCTTAAGCAGGTGCTGTGCCATTGAGCTAAATACCCCGCCCTCTGGTACTCTTCATGCCTCCTAGAACCAATTAATGATGAGTACCAAGGTACCAATGTAAATAAATACAGTTGTATTGTTTATATGAGTGTGTGAAGCTTTAATTTGAAGTAGTATGAAAATATTTCCTTTTAGCCAATGTGTGATAACCATGATGATGGTGAAACTGCAGCTATCATTTTATGCAATGTATGTGGAAATCTGTGTACTGACTGTGATAGATTCCTTCATCTTCATCGGCGAACCAAAACTCATCAAAGACAGGTAAAGTTTTCAGTCTTTATAGCCAAATCAGTGTCTAGAGCATGAAATTTAAAATTCAGCAAACTTTGAAATAAATGTGGAAAAGAATAGGGAAAAGGGGAGCTGGGAATTATTGCCCTTAGTTGAGTTCTCTTTTGTTCGTTTAGCAGCTGTAAAATGAGCAAATTGGTTTACCTTTTGAGGCTTAGTTCTACGTTAATTAAAATAGATATGGTGTGAAAATTAAAAAGAATATTTGAAATATCTGAAACTTCCTATATGCACTTCATAAATGAAAGCCGATATTTATGGTTAATTAAATTTTATACTTCTGTCAGGATGATAAATGAATATATTTTCCTATGCTTTAATGAAACAATAGGTCTTCAAAGAAGAGGAAGAAGCTATAAAGGTTGATCTTCATGAAGGTTGTGGTAGAACCAAATTGTTCTGGTTGATGGCATTAGCAGATTCTAAAACAATGAAGGCCATGGTAGAATTCCGAGAACACACAGGTAAAAGGATGAAAAATTACATCATGTCTTTTAAAAACAGAGACTGAGCATAACTACTAATTCTGACAAAACTCAGTATTAGCACATCTAATATGAAGACCTTTGAGTGATTTTCTAACATTTAATTACAGCACTGGCTACTGTGGTAGTATATTTATTAAACCCAGGTATGTTCTATGTTGGAAAGAACATCAGACTAAAAAGTCAGGAAACCTGATTGCCACTGTGTGATCTTGGCAAGTCATTAACCTCTCTGGAACCACTGACCTCAGTTGTAAAGTGAGACTCCTACACTGTTCACAGAATTCCTGTAAATAATCATCATGCACAAATGAGTTCTCCTTCTGTATTTAACACTGCTGTTGATACTACCTTCTAATTTTGTTGGTTGCAGCTACACAATAAAATTTCGGCATTTGATAATCATTAAGATTTTTTGGGCTGGGGATTTAGCTCAGCGGCATAAGCGCCTGCCTTGCAAGCAGGTAGTCATGAGTTCGATCCCTGGTACCGATAAAAAGGAAAAAGACAAAAAAAAAAAAAAGATTTTTTAACAGTAAAGTTGTATGATTTTATGATACATTCTGAGTATTTTATAGATCTAGTACTTCTCAAGATTTTCTGAATGGTAATATTCCCATTGATTCATAGTAAAGTAATTAGCAATGATGAATAGGTGTTACTTAAAACAAAACTAAGTTACTTATTTCTAACTTTGTATTACATTGAATCACATAAATTCTCAATTTTTTGTATGGCTAGTCTGCCATATATCTTACTAACCCAAATCTCTGATCTTGGGGTTGATATAAATCTGAAGAACTGTATCTCTAAATGAGTAATTTTTCATACTAAAAGAACATAGCCATTTTTCTCATAACTTTTTTCTTCCTAAAATGTCATTAATATATATAGAACTAATAGGTGTTTTAATATTGTACTGTCCTTGTATTCATCATATGAACTATCTTTAAAAAACCTTTTCTGTAATTACTGCTAAATTCAATGTATTGATATTTAAAATTTTTGTGCCTGTACTTAAAAATGTACTCTTTTTTTGGCCTTTTTCCTTTTTATCAGTACCAGGGATCGAACTCACAACTGCCTGCTTGCAAGGCAGGCGCTTATGCCTGCTGAGCTAAATCCCCAGCCCTTAAAAATGTACTTAATCATTAATTTTCAAGTATTTTTCTCCTTTTTCCTTTTGTTTATGGTTTGTTTTATGATTTCTATTCCTTCTTTAAATATTTTAAACATTTAAATTCCTTTTCAAATGAGTTCTTTAGGTAGTTTCTTTGGTTTTTCAAGTTTCAGCATGTGATGATGAGCCTTTTCTTATGCTTTGTAATTTTGTGAGTACATAAAAATACTTAAATTTTCCCTTTTATTTAGCATATTTTAGTTTAATTTTTATTACCATATTTATCTGATATTTGTGCATTTGGCATGAGAGGGCTTGGATAGCTGCTCTGTTTGCCAGCTTGACTAGGAACCTAGGGCTTCTTTAAAAAATAGAAACAAGTCAAGAGTTTATATGACTTCAGATACATCTTTCAATTCTTA
Source organism: Cavia porcellus (assembly GCF_034190915.1). Lineage (NCBI taxonomy): Eukaryota > Metazoa > Chordata > Mammalia > Rodentia > Caviidae > Cavia > Cavia porcellus. The sequence goes on along the minus strand of NW_026947487.1, from coordinate 24,977,351 downwards.
TTCCTTTTTTATAATTATTTGTTTTATAAATAGGACAGCTTATAGCCCTTGACTAATTTTCTATCGATGACAACATGAATATTGTTTGCTTTTTTAAAACTACAGGTAATTATGTTACAATATATATAAACATGTCCTTGAGAATTTTTATTTTTCTGCTTGAACCTAGGCAAACCCACCACAAGTAGCTCAGAAGCATGCCGCTTCTGTGGGTCCAGGAGTGGAACAGAGCTATCTGCTGTTGGCAGTGTTTGTTCTGATGCAGACTGTCAGGTACGTTATCCCATGTGACACCTCTGCTTCATATAAATAATACTCAGTCCAGTTGTTCTTTGTCAAGCTTTATCAAAGTTGGAGAAAGGATCAAATATGGCTTTCAAGCCCAAACCATATGTTTTGTGTTTTTCTCAATTACCACTGTTATAGATTACATAATATTTAATTTTGTGCTAAAAGTAGTTAAAATGTCTGTTGACTGAAATTGTTTCACCTTTTTTAATTTCTTTAAAATAAACTCCGAATACCTTTGATTCCTTGAGTCCTGAATATGTATATACATATTCTGTGCACTCCACATATTTTTGGTTCCTCCGTTTATGTAATAAGAATTTGAATACTACTCAGTAGAGGTAAGTAGAATTTTTTTTTTAACCTTTGTTTTGGTGCAGAAGGTTATAATTGGGAGATTATACATCAGAAACTTTTTGCTTTTGTGATTATGCATAAAGACAAATAAAATCGTAATCATTTTTATCAGCCTTTCCTTTATGTGGAATGAAATCTCTAAAATCTTAAAAAGAAAAAGATTCCTAATAATCCTAATTTAGATTCAAACAATAAATAAAAATAATTGTTATTACTTTACTGAATAGTTAATTCCCATAGGAAAGTAATCTTGGAAAACAAATGTAACTGTAATTATAAAAATATGTTTCCTTTTTGATCATTGTGTATCACTATGATTCATTTTAATAGGAATATGCTAAGATAGCTTGTAGCAAGACACATCCTTGTGGCCATCCATGTGGAGGCGTTAAAAATGAAGAACATTGTTTACCCTGTCTACACGGCTGTGATAAAAATGCCACAACGCTAAAGCAGGATGCTGATGACATGTGCATGATATGTTTCACCGAAGCACTCTCTGCAGCACCAGCCATTCAGGTTGCCTCAACTTTTAAATATATCATGGGGAAATATATTTATCAAATAAAAAGTTGATTAGAATCTCTTTATATCACTGGGCAAAAAGTCCCCTTAATATCAAAAAATATAGTGTCTAAAATTTTTTTAATTTATTACAATAAAAGACATTTTTATTACTCCTCTGCAAAATACTCTTCTTCATTTTTAAAACACTTATCCAACATTTCTTGACACTTTCTGGGGAAGTTCTTGAAGTCATATTTTGTGAGTCTCTTTACAATGTGTGATCAAAAATTCAGTTAATACTGCTGCCAGCTGCTATCTGGTGGAAAGGCAGGCTCATAAAATCATTACCGTGTGTCATCATCCACCTTGTTCACCAGAACTGGTACTGTGCAACTTCTAGCTCTACTCAGAATCATAATGATCATAAAAAAGTAAATGTTTTAAATTGATTGAAGACATTGAGGCAGCTATTGAAACACAATTAAAAGCAAAAGAGTGGACTTCAAAATTGCTTCTAAGCTCAGCAAGAACAATGGAATAAGTGTTTAAGAAGTGAGGGAATATATTTTGTCAATGTGTCTTCTACTGTAATAAATGTTTTAAGTTTTTGTCATATTTTTGATTAAGCCTGTATTGGAGAAGGAATTCTGTCTTTTCATGTTCTGCTTCCCATTTTATATTTTCGTATTTTATGATCTGTGTGAACGAGTATAATACAATAAATACCATGTGTAAAATAATACAATAAATACCATGTGTAAAATATTAAGGGTAGAAATTACTAAATTACCAAGTAGCTAGTATTCTTAATTTCTAAAGTCCAGCATATTTATGCAACCTGAAATTGATTATAACATGGTGAAATATACTTCCTTCCATAATAACAGTTACCACTCTGTTTGCTATATAAGTTTTTAAATGTTTACTAGTGGTTTGTAATGTATTTTTTGTTCTTGTGATTGATTCTAACATAACATTCTCATTAGAAATCTCAAACCATTAAGTAGTTCCTATTATCTCAGAGACACAAAACTGAGGAATTTTATATTTTATAAACCTACCTCAGTTTACCTTACATAGGTATATATTATATACGTGGCGTTAATAAATGAATGATAAAAATTGGAAAAGCTGCAGGACTGGTTAATAATGTTCCATGAATAGTGTCCTAAGGAAAAGCTGAAATTTCATTATACTAAATTTCTTAATTTTTCTCTTACCTCCTTTAAGTAACATTTTATGAAGAGAGGTCTCCTTGGTTTATTATTACATTTGCTTACTTCTTTCCTTATTTAAGCTGGACTGCAGTCACGTATTCCACTTACAATGCTGTCAACGAGTTTTGGAAAACAGATGGCTTGGCCCAAGGATAACTTTTGGATTTATATCTTGTCCTATATGCAAGGTATGGAAAGAACCTGAAGTTATTGTGATAAGGCTTTCTATTTCTTTTCATGTGTATTTTCATCTTTCAAAATAAGTGGGCATCAGAAACTCTTAAGGTCATTTCTTGCTTGCTTTTTATTACCAGTCCCAGTTTCTATCCTCTTCATCCAGATGGCACCTGACAATGTTGTAAGACCTTTGTAGGTGTTATAATGTCAATTACTATAAATTAAAATACAGTAAAATTGAATTAAATACATTGCATGAGAAAATTTATGTAAACATCATTTTGTATTAATGATGCATGCCCTTACTACTTTCAGACCCTGTGAGCTTTATCACATGACTTGGCCATGACTGGCTACCAAAATAGTAAAGGAATCTTCTAGTGCATTTATATACTGATGCCTACCATTAAAGAGGGAAATCCTGACCTATAAGGCCATTAGTACAGATTCTTTTAGAATAAGTTAAAATAAGGAGAAATTCTTACATTTTGACACACTTGTACAGAAGTTGTAAGCAAAGCAGGAAATTGTTTTGGTAAGATAATAATTAATAAAATACTTTTGTTAAAGAATGTGACAGTGCCTTCCCTATTAATTCTCCACTCCTTTTTGTTCTGTGTAGTTTTCCCTGTTGTCCTGTCTTCATTTTTTGCAGACCATGCAAAGGGTTTAACATGAAGAGTTGGCGAATCATTGCTTAGTTAGACTAAGGAGTAGTCAAAAAATTATGGTATTTTGTTTATTTGCCTTTCTCATGTGACCCAGGGAGTCACACTTAGGAACCCTGGAAATAGGTACATGAAAGCAATATAGGAAACACTTGGTAATATAGCTCAGCCACACAAATTTCTGTCTGGCAACATGAGTTCGATCCCCCCACCCCCAAAAAGAAAATACTAATTCATTTCTATTACCTGACATTCTATCCTATTTCTAAGAACCAAAACATACACACATGCCACATACAGAAGGATTGTGTCATATTTGTGACAGCAAGGTAACCTTTATTCCCAGAAGAGCTAAGGCAGCAGGAGATATGAAGTTCATAATTTAGATACACACGATATGAAACCAAAAAAATGTGATTTTTTTGCCCTGACCCCCTCTTACCCTTATTTTCCCTACTTTTGGGAAAATGTGTGTTTATAAGGATTTTACAGGATGGTTTTAAATAATATTTTTTTGAGGAATGTTACTGGTTGGTTATCTACTAGAATTGTGCTTGGCACTTGGGTGCACAGTAAATGTTTATTTAATTAGTAAATGTTAAGTGATGTACATGTTTTTAATTTCAGAACAAAATTAATCATATAGTATTAAAAGACCTGCTTGATCCCATAAAAGATCTCTATGAGGATGTCAGAAGAAAAGCCTTAATGAGATTGGAGTATGAAGGTCTGCATAAAAGTGAAGCTATTGTAACTCCTGGTGTGAGGTTTTATAATGATCCAGCTGGCTATGCCATGAATAGATATGCATATTATGTCTGCTACAAATGCAGAAAGGTACGCCACTAATTATACTTAGAAATTTTAAGAGATTATCTATATGAGTAAAAAATTTAATTGTATGATTTCTAATTATTCTTACGTCTAAAGCTTGAAGTTAAAAAAGAGACAGAAAGCCTGATACAGTGTTTCAAACTGAATTTATGTACTTAATTTTGGTGGGGGGTTTTAATAAATTTTTGCCAAACCATGTAGTTCTTTCTGTCAGTAAAAATCTGTTTGCCTATGGCATCTTCACTCTCTTAACCATTCCCTTCTTAAAATTCTTCTTGCCTCTAGGGCAACTTTTTTTTTTTATGTCCTCCTACCTTTGTGGTCATTTAACTGTTAGTTCCTTTTCATTTACCTACTCTGCACATACTTATTTGCACAAAACACTCCCAATAATACTCTTTATCTTTGGTGAATTGAGTACATTTATATCCCTTTGTCGACAAGCTATATGTACCATTATGACCGTTCAAACTTTTTGAGATTTAGGTACAAATAACCAGCTCTCTATCACACATTTGAATTTCTCACAGATACTTCAAAATTCTTATGTCTGGTATTACTTTCACCAGCCTTTACTCCCCCAGTCTATAAACTTTATTTACAAAGTCCTGTCAATTCTGTCTCCAAATCTCTGTGGAGACCTTTTTTCCTATTATATCTTTAGCACTCCTAATTACTTTCTTTTAACAATTATCATTGCCTTCTTACTGACTCTCATGTAGATCTCCTACATCCCCACAACCCACTTCATCTTTTGGTTTTACACTGATACTGGTAGATTACAATTTCTAGATCTCAACTCTTTTAAGTGGATTATCCTTCTGCTTATAATCTTGTAGCTCTGTCTACCTCTCTGCTACCATCTCCCAATATTCTACCCTTTAGACTGTATGCTACAACGTACTGAACAACTTATTTTTTCCCCAGACTCAGCTGTGTTTGCACATTTCCTGACACCTTCATGCCAAGGCTAGTTTTCATCATGGAATATTTGTCTCCATTGCCTACTGCACAGTTTGCTCTCACTCGCCACCACCACCCCTCCAGTGCCGTACATACATGCTCAAACAGCTGGCCAAATCTGGCTTATTCCATTTTAGGATCCATCTGAGGTCTTGCTTCCCTTATAATGTGACCATGCCTCCTCTGGTACTATCCCCACATAGTTTTGTTACCATGGCATCCACCATGGCATTCAGCTTACACTAATGATTATAGTTTACATATTTATCTCTCTGCTCCACCTGATTGTTTTGTAAAAACAAGGACTATTTTTTCATTTTTTCTAGTAATTGGCATTTCCTAAATACTAAGTTAATTATAAAATTAATGAATAAAAGACACATAGTCTTATAATAAAAATAAAATACAAATAATGAATAGAAGGCTAAATATGAAAGGTAGACAAACGTATATATACACGAGAAAAGATCAACAGTGTACACTTGTGCAATTTGTGTTGTTATGAATAATAAAATATCTCTATGTATTTAATGTGCTAAATATTATAAGTGAATATTATGCTTCCATATGGGTAGCAGTCAAATGTTTAGAAAACTAAACAGACAGTATACAGAAGTAAAACAGCTAAAATAAGCAATTGGCCTAAACATAAACTGAAACATTTTTAGGACCAGATTTAGCTGGGAGTGACCTCTGCATCAATGAAGCCTTGTGACCTGTTTTTCTAGAACAGATAATAGATTTATATTGACTCAGCTTGTTTATTCCCAATTTTGACTATGGGACATGATGTACATGCAAATCGCCCCAATTTCTTGGCCTCATTTATTTTGTGCTCAGAGCAAAGAAAAGTAAATCATCATGATTTCGTTTATTCAAGTGATTATGTTAGATACTATTAAGCTTCTGCACATAGTGTAGCTTTATAAGTGTGAGCAGTATTCTGAATAGAATTACAAAATTCAGCTTTCCTTTTAAAAAATGTTCACGTTCACAAGTTGCTTAAAATTCAAGGAATTTCTTTCTCACTAGGCTTGGTCTTATAATTCTCTTCTAATACTTTACGTGCAATGTAGTTTTGTTTTATTTTGTTACAGTTTACAAATTAACATGCATGTTTTTAAAATAATAGAAGGAAATAAGTTGTTTAATATTTCAAAATAAGAAAAAATTTCCAAATTTTGCCTTGAAAAGCAGTTTCTATTTACTATTTAAGATCTTTTCTTGATGTTGGAATATTTGGCCTCCTCAAATCACTTTTCTTTAACAGTACACCATTTAAACTACCTATTGAAAGCATAAATCCGTTTCAGAACTGAAACAACTTTATTCTCACTGTGATCCACTCTACTATGGTCTATAGTCAGAAATATAGGCATGTGTGTATTTGACCTTGCATAGGAGCAGCTGACAGACAATAGTATTTCTCAGGCCTTTTGATTAGACTTTCACAAGTGGATCCTCTGCCAGGGTTTTCTTTTTCTTGCCTTTATCTAAATATGGTGTCTCTCCTTAGGCATATTTTGGTGGTGAGGCACGCTGTGACGCTGAGGCTGGACAAGGGGATGATTATGATCCCAGAGAACTCATCTGTGGTGCCTGTTCTGATGTGTCCAGGGCGCAGGTGGGCAGAGCATGTTACTAACAATAACAGTTTAGAAAGGTTAAAATTCTGTTTTTTAAATAATGGTATACCCAATAAAGTGGAGATTTTTTTCCTAGTGTCTTCTGATATTTGTGTAGTACTGTATAATTTATCATATTGTTTAATAAGCATTTTTTTCTTTTGAGGTGGTATTTTCATTTTATAATTTGTCTTCCATGTAATAATCACCTATTTTAAGCAAGGAATGAACTTACCTCATTTTCATAAAGCTGCAGTCAAACTTTTAGGTTTTCCCCACTTCAATGAAATCTTCACAGTACATCTGTGAGATTGGGAAATGGATAAAACATTGATTTTTCAGTCTGCCACACTAAATATTCATGAGGAAATTTGGTATGGTGCTTTTTAAAACCAGATAGATTGTGCTGGAGATGGAATTAGAATTTGGGGCTTTGTCCAAACCTTTTGGGAAAAACCAAACATTTATCCATTAATTTTTAACATGTATTTCGTAAGTCTTTTAGTCAGTTTTCAGACCTATATATAGTCTGAAAATATCAGTTAATAAACTGTATCATTATCTTAAGTGTAGTTGGAATAATCTCACTATCATCTTGTACCCATCTCTTCTTTTGTTATAGATGTGTCCCAAACATGGCACAGACTTTTTGGAATATAAATGTCGTTACTGCTGTTCAGTAGCTGTCTTTTTCTGTTTTGGAACAACACATTTCTGTAATGCTTGTCATGATGATTTTCAAAGAATGACTAGCATTCCTAAGGAAGAACTACCACACTGTCCTGCAGGTATGATTTTAAAAGCACGAGTATAATTGCTAATTTTATTTAAAGATTATATGAGAACTCTGGTTAAAATGTTGGAAACCCAATTCAAACAAGCCTAAAGTAGTAGAGCATAAATAACTTCAACCCTTAAAAACTTACAACATTTTGGGCCCGGTAGAAAATTTAAGTCATCGTCATGATGAGGGGTGAGGAGTGATAACAAAGCAGACCTCTTGGGGAGTAAGAATGAAGTCTATCATTAAAATGATTGTTCAGCACAGAAGAGCCATGTAAAGTTTGATACTCTAATAATAGAAACATATAAAAGGATTTTGTGAGTTTTTAAAGGAGGCCTGGAACTACAGAATGAAAGTAATTTGATATAGAGGGTCTGGGAATTGGCAGCATAGTGAGACCAGAAAACCAAAAGAATTAAAAAAGCCACTTTGCATAAAGCAGAAGTATAGAGGTCAGGCTGAAGAAGAAAAAAAAAAAAAAAATGGAACTTGAAACCAAAAAGAATCTGAAAACACCGAAAGAGATCAGAAGGCTGAGATCACATTAACATGGCCAACCATAATAGTGCATACCTGTAATCCTAGCACTCAGGATGAGGTATACAGTCAGTTCAAGGCCAGCCTGAACTATGTAGTAAGATCCTGTCTCAAAAAAATTACAATAAATAATAATAATATGAAATATCAGATTTACTAGAAGTGGGAGGAGAGTAAATACAGTCATGCAGTGTATGTGCAGTTATTGAACATACAAGTACCACTCTGTAAGTGGTGGTGTTAGAGCTGGGAAGTACTCCCTCTCAGACATGCCTCACCAGAGAGTTTGTGTAGGCCCGTATAGACAGCAGTGTGATAGTGCCCCTCAGACTTACCAGTGCATCTACTTGAGCAGTCCTCACATGTGCACACATGAGGGAAATTTTAAAAGGACAGATGTAGTTATTAATTGTACCATTACTTATAGTAAGAAAAATTTGTAAGTAATACTAGTATCCAGTAGGTGAGTAGTTAGTACTAAAAAGTATACAGTTTCTTATACTAATAATGAAAGATTTCTGTGGGATACTATAAACAAAAAGCAAGTTACAAGTTAGTGTATATGGTATGCTGCCTTTTGTAAGAAGGAGAAAATGAGAATATATATTAATGTTCATATTTTCATAAAGAAACACTGGAAAAATATGGGAAACCTAAATGATTGAATAAAACAAAGGCAAAATGGTGGTAGAGATAGGGATGGAGATGTCAATTCTGATTACAGATTTTTAAGTTTTTATGTTTAAATCATAAGAAATACATTATCTATTTGATAATATTGTTTTAAGGTTTGCCTACTCTTTGCCATCTGTGTCAAATACAAATACTATACTGATGCCCTTTGAGAAAATTTTTTTCAGTAAAAGTAAAAGACTTTGAAGAAGCAAATTCACAATGATGGGAGGCCAGGGCACTTAGGATAATGGCCAGATCAGAGGTAGGAACTATGATTAAAAGGAGAGGTAGTGAGTTGAGGTCAACAAATGAATAGAGAGAAAAGCAAGCAGTATTCCAGATGAGAAGTACTGCAAGAGGAGGACTTTCTAGGAAAAATGTAAGTCATGGTTTGGAAATGAAAGTGGGAGAAAGTTCATCATGCCTTGTGACATTAGAGAGCACTGATGACAACTAGTTTCCAATCAAAAAAACTTTGAAGCAAGAAATATCAAGGGAAATCCAAATTTTACTTAATGAACAAAAGTTTCATTGTTAAAACTAAACAAAATTCTGGAAATAATAAGTAAGTTAGCAATGAAATAAGTATTCCAGAGAACATAGTGGTACACAGTGGCTGAGTGAAGAGGGAGTCAACCAAAGGCAAGGTCTCCCCTCATATATTCACAAGGTCAAGTTAGCCAGCTGAAGACTTTCATCCTTTAAACAACTGTGAATCAGAGGAGTGAGGAACAAAGGAGTTAGAGAGCTTGCAAGGCGCTGACATTGGTCCCGGGCCTTTTCACATGCGTAGTTTTCATTTCATTTATACAGCCTGCAAGATAAATAGTATCATGTTCACAAATGGAAAATTGAGGACCAGGGGAGTTAACTAGCTTAAGACAATGTGTTCAGTTGAGATTTGCTCTCCTCTCCTCTCTAAGGGAATGGGAATGTGTGAGAACTAGAACAGAAAGAACCCACAACCCAGTTTCCTTAAGGAGATTCAAGTTTCTGTCCACCTTCTACCTCATTCATTCTAATCTTTAATACTCATTTGTTAATGATGGCAAGCGTTAAGAGTAACAAACTGAAATAGACAATGCTTCTGAAATAGACAATGTTTGTTAGTTCATTTAGGCTATTACAACAAAATGCCATCAACTGGGTAGCTAATTAACACAAACGTATTGCTCATAATTCCGGAGCCTAGCAGGTCTAATATCAAGGTGCTGGTAGATTGGTGTCACAGAGGGTTCACTTGGCTGTTCATAGACAGCATTTTCACACTAAAAGAGTCAAAGGGGTCTGTATGGTCAAATTTATAAGGGTACTAATTCTGTTCATGGGCTTTACCTTCATGACCTAATCACTTCCCAGTGTCCCAGTATCACAGTTGACACATTCTGAGTATCTCCCTGCATTTGTTTGAAGCAACATAACTGTTGCTTTTTTTTTTTTTTTTTTTTTTTTTTTTTTTTGTCTTTTTCCTTTTTATTAGTACCGGGGATCGAACTCACGACTGCCTGCTTGCAAGGCAGGCGCTTATGCCTGCTGAGCTAAATCCCCAGCCCCCAACTGTTGCTTTTAGTCTCTCAGCTAAAACCTGTTCTGGTTTCTCTTTCTGAGATGAGCTGTGTTTACTTCAATACTACTATCAATACCTTAGTCTTACTCTTACATGATTTTATATCATTCTTCTAGATCAGGGCTTTGTTGTTGTTGTTCAGTAATAGTAATAACAGCTAACATTAATTGGGTATTTATACTGCACAAGCTAAGAGCATCATAGATACTAGCCTTTTACCCCTCATGGTTTTGTTCTTTATACAGCAGAAGTTTAACCAGAAGATAGATTGAATGAGATTTTATTCCCCATTGATCTGGAAAACCTTGTCCCATTCAACATTGTATTTTTTTCCTAAGTAAAATTAGAATTTACATTTATGAGTTTGAAAATTAGTTGTAAAGAACTGATACATAGTTCCTGTCCCTCCTCCTCCAGTGCAGTAGGGAATACAGATCAAGTGTAAGTACAGCCTGTATTCCTGACCTCATAAAGCCCGCCTTTTAACCTAGACATCTTTTTGAAATGGCATAACAACTTTATTTTAGAAAAGTACAGGGCTTTTTAAAACACTTATAAGCATAATTTATGTGTTATATACAAAGTTGTATTTTCTTCTAGATTACTGTTTTATGTTATTTTCAATGTACATATTTTGAAATGACTTTTACTTTTCTACTAACTCCTTTCACATAGCTTTTTTAAAAATTTTATTTTAAAGATGATAAAACCAAGGAAAATAAAACAGAATAAAACCAAATCAAGATAAATTAGTATAAGTGATACAGGGCTTCAAAACCTTACAAAATCAGCAATGGTTACCATAATGCCTTTTGTTGGTTACCAAATAGCTGCAGATACCTTGGGACATAGTAAAAATCAAACAGAACAGAATAGAGCAGAAATACTAAAAATAAAACAATGCATGCAATAAAGTATTCAAAATAAGCCAATAGTAAATCCAAAATGGCTACCATGTCTTGCTATCTTTAAAATAGCTGCTCATGCCGTCAGATTAACATAATCATACAAAACAAAAAGAGAATAAAACCCAACCCAAGAAAACAATAAAAATAGTATGATTTCCAGGTGGGGACCACCTCCTCATGAGGCCTGGTTCTCCCTCCCCTCCCTACTCCTCCCTACACTCCATGAATGGTGCTGACTCACAGAAAGAGGCTTGGGTGGGTGTGGCTTCACATAGCTTTTTAAATAACACTAACGATCAGTATTTTGACTTTTGATGACATTAACATTTTATTTATACTTAAATTTGTTGTTAGAAAGACAACCTATGCAAAAATCTCCTTGTATCTTCATCTAGAATAATATTCTGCTAGATTAAATTGACATTTTCAGAAGTAGTTTTCCTCATTGCTTTTGCTTTAAAATGATATGTCAAATTCATCTATTAATTGAAAAAGACCTGTGGGTTGTGGTAGTTCACTTTAAGCAAGATATTGTGGGTAAGGAACCATGTCACTTCCTGTGTTATGTATAATTCTGTTATATGCAAGTTTTTATGAACATTCCTACTTCTATGAGAAGTAAATTTTTAAATTTTTATATTTATATAACCAGTCATACTATTTCTTCGAATAACTTACCAGTGATTTCTATTTAAATGAGATTTGTGTGTATATATTTTTAAATATTATATTCCTTTGCCTCCTTCAAAATTTACACAGGTCCCAAAGGCAAACAGTTAGAAGGAACTGAATGTCCACTCCATGTTGTACATCCACCCACTGGGGAAGAGTTTGCTTTGGGGTGTGGAGTATGCAGAAATGCTCACACTTTTTAGAACACTGCGATCCTTTGTCTACAGAGAAAAAGTTGCCTTCATCCGCCAAGAGGATATGGTGAAGTTTAAACTCTGCTCAGGATAAGGACGGGACCATTTTTACATCCATGAAAATGAACCATTCACAGTGCAAGAATGATGCCAAATACCATGTACATAATTCTTGCTGTGGAAGTTTTCCCCATTACTTTGGTTTATCTTCTTTTGAACCAAGATATCAAACTTGTGAGGTGTTTGCATGTGGCCATTTCCGTCACTGGCCTGTGAAGCATTGAACATGTATAGATAATTGACATAAAAGAGTCGCCAAACCCATGGACTAAGAATGATGCTGGCTTTCAAGCAAAAAAAAAAAAAAATAATAATAATAATCATTGTTTATTGTATACTGCCTTTTTTTGTAATCTTGTACAATTGCATCATGGGTGGGGATATAAAAAGGAATATTCTGGTTTATTTCCTAGACTGTTATTTAAAGAATAATTGTGTTAGGACAGCATATAAATGTAATAAGTATCACACTGTATATAAAGATATTGATGTTTGTCCTGTAAAAGAATTACTAAATTACAAATACAGTTTCATTTAAACTTCTAGGTTAAGTTTGAGCCTGAAATTTTAATGAAGTGCAATACTGAGTGTGCCTCATTATCTTGCAGCTATAAACATTGGAATGTACATGTCAATAAAACCACTGTACATTTTTATACAGTGATAAAGTCTAACATTTGTGAAGGGTTTTTTTGGGGGGGGAACTAAACAGTTTATAGTCTAAAAAATCCACCTGAGATTTTTTTAGAAAGAAATTGACTAAAGTGAAATCATAACTTTCAGAACCATTAGAGGAAATTAGAGTGCCAATAAACCACAATATTAGAATCTTAAACATTGCATAGAAAATCATGAAATTTTTTTTCATAAACACTCATCAAAGGCAAAAAACCTTTAAGATATTAAGTCTTATCTTCTTTTTTTTAAATTTTTTTATTTTAAAGAGATTAAGACAAGAGGGCAGATCAGAGCAGAACAATGTAAGCAACTTCACCACAAGATAACTAGATACAAACAGTAGCTACCATAATGTCTCTTTCTTTGAAATAGTTGAGCATACCTTCACATAACAGTAGTATCAAACATAACAAAATAGTATAAAACTATTAAAGAGAATGAAAGTATTACAGGGAATTCAGAACCAAACAACCAAAAATCAATAATGGCTACTATATTATCTCATTTTCCATAAAAAATTTGTTTACACTATCACACATAATAAAATCCAATAAGATATAACATGATAGAACCAATAGAAACAGAAGAACAAAAGCATGTTAGGACATCAAAGCAAGATGATATTAGATCAGCAATGGCTATTATAGTGTCTTGTTTTCTTCAGAATAGCTGTTCATACCATCACAGATAATAAAAACAAACAAGATAGAATAAAACTATCCCAACAAATGAATGAAAACATTACAAGGCTTCAAAGCAATGTAATGGGGAATCATGATTACCATAAAATGTTATGTACTCTTACCATTTTTTACACTAGGAAGAACATAACGGCGTTTATACATGTGAGTTTGATTTATTTTGTTTATGAATATGGTCTCAAGCTGCATCCATTTATTTATAAATATTTCAACATGATCATTCTTTATAGCTGAGTAGCTCTCCATTGTATAAAAATACCACGCTTTTTAATACATTCCTCAGTTGATAGACACTTAGGTTGTTTCCAAGATCTGGCTATTATAAATTGTGCTGCTATAAACTTGAGTACACATGTATCACTGTGATATGCTGTTTTCAGTTCTTCTGGTAATACGCCTAGGAGTGGAATACCTGGGTCAAATGGGACTTCCAAACCCAGCTTTTTGAGGTATCTCCAGACTGACCTCCACAGTGGTTGCACCAGTCTACACTCCCACCAACAGGGCAGGAGAGTTTTTTTTCCCCCACAGCCTCACCAGCATTTGTTGGTGGTGGTTTTCTTGATCCTGGCATTCTGTCAGCAGTGAGATGGCATCTCAGTGTAATTTTAATTTGCATTTCTCTGATGAGTAATGATGATGAACATTTTTTCATGTATTTATTTGCCATTTGTATTTCTTCATCTGAGAAATGTATATTCATCTCAGATGCCCATTTTTGGATTGGATCTTTGAATTTCGGGGGTCTAATTTTAATTCTTTATATGTTGTAGCAGAAGCCCTTTGTCTGAGGGACAGTTCACTAAGATTTTTTTCCCCAGTTTGTGGGTTTTCTTTTCACTATGCTGGAAATTTCTTTTGACATGCAGAAACTTTAATAAGATGTGATCCCAGTTATTAATTCTGGGAAGTATTTCCCATGCAGTTTGATTCCTGTTTATGAATTCTCTACCTACACCAATGTCTTCAAGATTCTTACCTAATTTGTCTTCCAACATATTTAGTGTCTGTTTTAATACTCAGATCTTTGATCCATTTAGAATTTAATTTAGTACATGGTGATAGGCATGGGTCTAGTTTTACTTTTCAGCATACAGAGAGCCAGTTTTTCCAGCACCATTTATTAAAGAGACTGTTGTTCTTCCAGTGAACATGTTTGGCTCCTTTATCAAAGTTAAGGTGGTTGAGTGTATTGGTAGTTGTGGTTGTATCTTCTAATCTATTCCATTGATCTCCAGATCTGTTCTTTCAGGACCATGTTGATTTTATTACAGTAGCTTTGTAGTATACCTTCAAGTCAGGGATTGTGATGCCTCCTGCCTTGCCTTTGCTGCTTAGAATTGCCTTTGCTATTCTAAGCTTCTTCTCATTCCAGATGAATTTTTGGAGTGATTTCTCTAGATCTATGAGGTATGTTGATGTTATTTTCATTGGGATTGCATGGAATCTGTATAACAGTTTTGGGAGAATAGTCATTTTCACAATATTTATTCTTCCTATCGATGATCAAGGGATGTCTTTCCATTTTCTGAGATCCTCTTTCTTTTTCAAGGTATAATAATTTTCCCTGTATAGATTTTTTTTTAATTTAAGGAGAGAGAGGGAAAAAAAAAACAGAAAAAGGGTACAAGTTATACAGAATTTCAGAAAACATAAAACAGTAGGAAATCACTAGTTAATAGATTACATATTGTTATCTTAGAAATAGTTGTTCAAGTTACAAAATTAAAGCATACAAAGTGGTCTTTCAAACACTGAGACTGGAAACAGTTTTGTTCAATGATCCAACAAAACGCAGTAATATGGTTACCTATCTTACACACTTAAATATATATGCAGTTATATTCTTTAGAGCACTTTCTTTTCCTTTTGTACAATGACAATTACACATTTTGGGTTTTATTACTCACACAGTTCTTATTACTTTTTTTTGAAGACAGTAAAACCAAATGTGCCATAACAGGACAGAGTCAGTCAAATCAAAAGGATGGACATAATAGATAATGTAAAAACAAAATACTAGGTGATCAACAATGGTTACCATACTGCCTCTTGCTATCTTCAAAAGAATTGCCTATATCATCAGTTACAATAAAATTGAACAAAACAGTAAAGAATAAAGCCAAAACATTGGAGACATTACAGGACTTTAAAAGAAGCTAATAGTCAACCGGGATGGGCATCATAATGAATCTTATTGTCTTCACAGTTTTGCCTATACTTTCGAACTTGGTACTATCAAGCAAAGCAGAATAGAGGAAAATCAGTCAAAGCAAGATGGTGAGGGCTATCCAGGGTTTCAAATCAAGTTAATAGGAAATCAAAGGGGGTTACTACAATGTATCCTTTTTTAATTTTTCCCTTAATTAAAAAGATAAAAAAGTAAATAATTTTTTTAAAAAAGGAGATTGAGATAAAAGAGGGCATAACAACAAACCAGAGTCGGTCAAAGCATAACCATTTAAGCAAAATAGTGTTTTACCACAGATGTCCTGACATAAAAGTAGTTACCATAGTGTCTCTTTCCTGGAAATCTTTGAGTATAACTTCGTATACTGTAGCACCAAACATGAAGACAATGTAAAACCATTCAAGAGAATGACAGTATTACAGGGTATTTAGAACCAACTATCAGAAAATGAACAATGGTTTCTGTATAATCTCCTTGTCTATAAAAGTTTTTGCTTATATTATCATATATAATAAGATCCAATAAGATACAACCTGTTAAGACCGATGGAGATAGAAGAATAAAAGCTTGATGGGACTTCAAAGCAAGATGATACTAAGTCAGCACTAGCTATTATGATGTCTTGTTTTCTCCAAAATAGCTGTTCCTACCATCCAATCTTCTCTGCCTCATTTCTACTGAGCTCTTTTTCTGTCGTTTGTTGTCAGTTTGTCTTCTTCATTTCGCTTTCTGCTCCATTCATTGTGGCCTCTCTGCCACTGTTTCTGAAGTCTTGGTATTTTCCTTTTTTAGAATATCCTGCAGTATTCTCTGTAGAGTTGAATTGGTGGTTGCAAATTCCCCTAGTTCGTCTTTATCCTGAAAGCACCTTTTTTTTCCATCAATTTCTAGGGACAGTTGTGCAGGACATATCAATCTTGGCTGGAGGTTATTATCTTTCAATGCTTGAATTATTTCCCCCCACGCCTTCGTGATTTGATGGTTTGTGCCGAGAAGTTTGCTGTAATTCTGATGGGTGTTCCCTTGTAAGTGATCTGTTTCTTGTCTGTGAAGGCTTTTAGTATTCTGTTTTTATATTGGATTTCTGGAATTTTGATTATTATATGCCTGGGTATAGCTCTGTTTGGGTTTGTAGGTGGCTAGGGTCCTGTATGCCTCATACATCTGAGTATCTTTACCTTTTGCTAAATTAGGGAAATTCTCTTGGATTATTTCTGTGAATTGCTTTTGTAGTCCATTTGTTTGTATTCTTACTTCTTTTATATTCTTAATTCTTAAGTTATAGATCCTCTTATCATCTTCTATCCTTTGTATTATTGCTGTTTGTTTTCTTGTTATTTTTAAGAAGTTTTTCATTTCATGCTCCCATATTACAAATCTGCCCTCCAATTCAGATAATGTATCCTTAGTTTCTTTCAGGCTGTTATGCCAGCTTTCAATAGAGTTTTTAGTTTCCTGGTAATCTCTTTGAACCTGCTTCACATATTCTACATTTTCTCTATTTTCTCCATCAAACAATTCTCCCCTTTTTTCTGTTCTTCCATTCCACCATCTGTTTTTTCTTGGGCAGTGCTTAGCATTTCTCTAACTATTCTACTTATACCTTGCTTTATTGCGTTAAATACTTCATTTTTAAACTTGTCTATGAGGCTCTGGAGATACCGCTTTATGTCTATTGGTGCTGTGTCTGATATTGCATCTTTTTTGTCTTCCTTTGCATTTCCCTTTCCTGGATCAGTGTTCTCAGGATTGGGGACTGAGGACCCTTTCTTGTTGCTTCTTCTTCCCATACTTTTTTGTTCCTTCCATACAAGCGAATGTAGGAGGCCCAATTTTTTTCTCTTTGTCGGTTACGGTTTGTTTGAATTGTGCCGGCTAGGTGTTTCCGCCCACTGCAGTGTACTAGGGAGACACAGACCTCAGCAGCCTCTGCTGGGCCCGTCCCTCCAGGTCAGCCTACCAAAGGCTTCACCACTAGGGTGCACCTCCAGGCACTGGGACCTGGTTTGGGCTAGCCTACTGGGTCTTAGTCAGAGGCCTCACGCAGGCCAGGCATTCCCCACCAATCCCACTTGAGAGGAGAATATGCGGCTAATGTCACTGCAGCATCCTGTTCCGGCAAGTCTACCCAGTTCCAGTATGTCCTTTGCTGGAGCTTCCTACTCTATGAAAGGGTTCCCGTTTTGCTCACTCACCGCAAGTCAATGTAGGGCTCCCTGCTAGTCCTGCTCTCAACTCCGTTTGCAGATTCCTGCTCTCAGAGCTTTTGCGCATCTCTTTCCCTGCCCTGCAGATTTGGATGCAGCAGCGGCAGCAGGAAATTCAAATCGTGGCTTCCAGTGGTGCAGTTTCTAGCTTCCTGCGCTGCTATTTTATCAGTTCCTGTTATAGCACCAGTTGGTTTCTCTTAGCTTAGTTCATTCCTGGGCTGGCAGGGTGTATCTCCCCTTGCTTAGGACATCTCATACTGCACCGTTCCTGGATTTTAAGCAGGGTATCTCAGAGAGCTTCTGTAGCTGCTGCTATCTACCCGCCATGTTCTCCTGGAAGTCCCTGTATAGATCTTTTACTTCTTTTGTGAGATAAATTCCTAAGTGTTCCATTTTTTTTGGATGCTAGTGTGAAGGGAGTAGCTTAATTTGTTTTCAGTGATTTTGTTGTTAGTGTTATAGGAATGCTGTTAATTTTTTGTACTCAGGTACATTGCTGAATTTATTATATCTAGGAGTCTTTCAGTGGTGTTTTGGGGTCTTCTATGTAGAGAATCATGTCTTCTGCAAATAATGACAACTTAACTTCCTCTTTTCCTATCTTTACCCCTTTTATTTCTCTCTCTCCTCTCATTGCTTTGGCTAGTATATCCAGTACTATGTTGAATAGGAGTGGTGGTAAAGGACATCCTTGTCTTGTGCCTGATTTTAAGGTAAAGGCCTTCAGTTTATGGCCTTTTAATATGCTGGCTGTTGGTTTGTCATAGATGGCCTTTATCATATTGAGGTAAAGACCATCTATTCTGATTTTCTGGAAGGTTCTTATCGTGAATGAGTGTTGAACCTTATCAAAAGCTTTTTCTGCATCTATAGAAATGATCATGTGATTCTTACTTTTCACTGTATTGATATGGTAGGATTACATTTATTCGTTTACATATATTGAACCATTCCTGCTGCATGCCTGAGATGAATCCCACTTAGTCATGATGTATAATCTTGATTATTTGCTGCATCTTGTTTGCCAATATTTTATTGAGGATTGAGGATTTTTGCATCTATGTTCATTAGGGAAATTGGCTTGTAGTTTTCTTTTTTAGTTGGGTCTTTCTCAGTTTTGGTACTAGAGTAATATTTGCTTCCAGGAATGACTTAGGAAGGATTGCTTCCCTTTTGATTTCACTGAAAAGTTTGAGGAGTGTCAGCATTAAGTCTTCTTTGTATTTCTTGTAGAATTCCGCAGTGAATCCATCTGGGCCTGGGCTTTCTTTTGTAGGTAAGGACTTAATTACATTTTCAATTTTATTAATAGAAATTGGGTTATTCAACAGTTTTACATCTTCTTGACCCAGCTTTGGTACTTCATATGTTTCTAGGAATGTGTCAGTTTTTTGTTACTATTGAACCTATGAGAGTAGACATTTTCGAAATAGGTGCTGATGATGATCTGTATTTCCACAAAGTCTGTAGTGATTTCACCTTTTTCATTACTTATTGCATGAATTTGAATTTTTTCTTTCCTTTTTAAAAGAAGTTTGGCTAGGGGCTTGTCAATTTTATTTATTCTTTGAAAGAATCACCTCTGATTCATTGATTCTTTGTTTTCTCAGTCTCTATTGCATTGATTTCTGCTCTGATTTTTATAATTTCCTCCTTTCTTTTGGCTTTGGGCTTAACCTGCTCTTCTTCTTCTAGATGTTTGAGGTGCAGCATCAAGTTGTTTATTTGTATTCTTTCTGTTTTCCTGATGTGGGAAATCAATGCAATAAATTTTCTTCTGAGGACTGCTTTCATTGCATCCCAGATTCCAGTATGTGGTATTTGTATTTTTGTTTGCTTGTAGGTATTGTTTAATTTCCCCTATGACTGTATTATTCAATTTCCATGTGTTTGTGGGGTTTTTGCAGTTTCTTCTATCATTAATTTCTAGTTGCAAGGCACTATGATCTGATAATATGCATGGGATAATTTCAACTCTTTTGCAATTACTTAAATATGTTCTGTGGGCTAGTAATGTGGTCTATTTTAGAGAATGTCCCATATACTGCTGAGAATGTATATTCTGATGTTGTTGGATGCAACACTCTGTATATGTCTATCAAGTCCATTTGTTCACAGGTGTGATTCAGTTCTATTACTTCTTTGCTGATGTTCTGTCTGGTTGATCTGTCCCTTGGTGTCAATGGTGTTAAGGTCTCCTGTTATAATTCTGTTATTGCTTATTTGATTTTTCATTTGTTAATACTTGCTTTGTATAGCTGAGTGTTCTGGAATTTGGTGCATATATAGTTAAGATTGTTATCTCTTCCTCTTGAAGTTTTCCCCTAACTAGTATATAGTGACCTTCTTTATCTCTTTGGATCATTCTTGGTTTGAAGTTCACATTGTCTGCAAACAGAATAGCTACCCTTGCCTTTTTTGGTTTCCTGTTGCATGAAGTATTGCTTTCCTTCCTTTGACTTTCAGTCTGTGAGTTTCCTTTAGATGGGTTCCTCATGCCCAGTGTATGGCTGGATGTTGTTTCTTGATCCATTCTGCCAGTCTGTTTCTTTTAATTGGTGAATTGAGACCATTTACATTAATAGTTATAACTGTTATATATTGGTTTATTGTTGACATGTTATCTTTCTGCTGTTGTATCCTTAACTTTCCAATCTGTTTAATTGTCTGCTTTGCTTAGTGGTTTTTTCCTATATGTATCTAGATGGTCTTTCAGTATTCTTTGCAGGGTTGGTTTGGTGATCATGAAGTTCTTCAGCTATTCTTTGTCATGGAAGTATCTTATTTCTCCATCCATTTTGAAGGACAGTCTTGCATGGTACATCAGTCTAGGTTGGAAATCGTTTTCCTTTAGGATCTGAAATACTTCATGCTCTTCTTGACTTCATTGTTTGTTTTGAGAAGTCTGCTGTGATACTGATAGGCTTTCTTTTATAGGTGATCTGTCTTTTCTCGCTGACAGCTTTTAATATTCTATTCTTATGTTGGATTTCTGGGATGGTGATTATTATATGCCTGGGTGTAGCTTTATTTTGGTTATGGCTATTTGCAGTTCTATATGCTTCAATAATCCTGATGTCCGTTTCTATTCTCATGTTTGGGAAAGTTTCAGCTGTTACTTCTGTAAATAGCCTCTTGACATCCTTTATGTTGTCCTCTTCTTTATCATTTATCCCTATCAATCTTATATTGTTTCTCTTTGCATCACCTTGCAGTTGTTGAATTGTTATTTCCTGATTCCTTGTTATTTTTAAAAGATCTTTCCCTTCTTGTTCACTAGCTGCAATCTTGTCTTCGAGGTCTGAAATTCTATCTTCACTTTCATTGAGGCAGTCTTGACAACTTTTGATGGAATTTTTGATTTCCTTTATATCTCTTTGAATATGCTTCATGTATTGTTTATTTCCTATATTGTTCATCCAGGGATTCTATCTTTTTGTTTTGTGCCTCTAATTTTTAACTGTATCTTCTTTAGATGTGTTCAGCATCTCTTTCATTACTTTTATCATTTCTTCTTTTACTTGGGAGATTGTTTCTAATTTGAATTCCTTTAAAGCTTCCTGGAGTTGTGTCTTTATTTCATTTGCTAGTATTTCAGGTGTTTGGCATATGTTTTCTTCTATGTACATGGCTCCTAGACTTTCTTGGGATGGGCTGGAAGTTTGAGATTGCATTTTGGCCTTTAGTCTTGTCATTTTCCTATATCTCTGTATTTCAAATGAAGTTCCAAAGCTTCCCCTGGGGGTGTTGGAAATCGTCTTCTATGCCCTCGGCTCCTGAGACTGAATGGAGGTTGCTGAACATGGTCCAGTCAGATCAACAGAACCTCCTATGCCACCTCCGGAGTTGCAGGAAGCTGGGTGGGCTCCTAACCACTGTGAGTGATGGCCCAAAGCTCTCCCTGGGCATGCATGGATGCCCTGGAACTCACTTCACATGCCCTCAGCTCCTGATTGAAGAAGGTCACTAGGCATGGTCTAGTTGGGCCCAAAACCTCCCTAGCCTAGTGTGGCTAGAAGCTGGGCAGACACTTAACCGCTGGGAGCGATGATCTTAAACTGTCTCTGGGCTGTGCGGGTGTCCTGGAACTCACCTTGAGAAGCCCTACTTCCACAGATTAAAAGAAGGTCGCTAGACATGGCCCAGCCATGCAGGAAACCTACAGAGCCTAGTCTAGTGTGTCTGGAAGCTAAGCGGGTCCTTAACCACTGGGAGTGATGATCTTAAATGCTCCCCAGGCTGGCGCTGGTGTCAAGTCCTAGAAACCAGTAGCTTTTTTCCTTTCATAAAATAATGAAGTAACAGGATTTTTTTATACCCAACATTGTGTTATGTTCTATTATTTATGCATTTGAGCCATGACGTTGCCAATTTGTTCATTTATAATTCATCATAAATTAGATTATACTGATTCCCATGAGACTAACAAAAACCTTTATCTGTTCTAAATTCTTACTGCTGAAAATATACAAATCAATTTGTAAATATAGTAATAATTGAAAAATTTAATGATATCTGTATTAGGGATTTGTGAAAAATCTGAGACCATCTATGCCTTAAAGATCTTAAAATATATAGAAAAGATCTAAGTACAGATAATTATTTTTCAGAATGTTTTAATTGCATAAAGATACCCAACGAAATGCTTCAAGATTTTAAAAAATCATTGTTGATTTATTGTTTTTGTGGTTAAAAGGTTAGTTGCTAAAAGGAATGTGAGCTACATTTTGAAGACTACTTTGAATTTCAAGGAACAGAAATTACAGAATGGCATGAGAAAAAAGTAGGTAGAAAAATGTAGAATATGATCAAAGAACAGTCTAATAAAGAGTTCAGGCTCACCATTGACTTAGCACATTTTCAGAAAGCACAAAGTCAGTACAGAGACCAAAGATGCCCCTGAGTGTACTCCCCAGAAAATAAGGGGGTGAATGTGATGAGGCCCTTGTAAATCATCTAAAGGAATGAACTTGGAGAAAGACACACAAGTAAGAATATCATTTTGGATTCATTAACTTCAATGACAAATTGATTGGCTATACTTGTAAACCCATGATAGAGAAGAAACAAACTGTAGAGGTGCCTGGTTAGAGTGAGTAATCTGGAGTTAATGTTCTAGTAATAAAGGAGAGAAAAACCCCTATTGAGTATAGTCATGGTGACCTTATCTTCAATTAGGAGGAAGCTTTCTTTAATCATATCCTTAGCACTTCAAAAAACTTGAACATTTTAGAAATAAGCTGGGACAAATCACAGAAAGGGTATCTGTGGTAGGCATTTGGCTGAAGCATCCTTTGGACAGGCCATCCTTCAAATGCTCTGGGTACTAGGCAGGAAACAGCAGAATCACAAGAATGAGGATTAGTGAATATTTCTAGAAAGAAACTTATTTTCAGCCAAAGGAAAGTTATTTTTCTAAATGGTTTTCTGGCTAGATTATTTAGACCTAAGATCTCCTTATTCTATCAATAAGCTTATTTAATAAAATATTGTATTATTCAGTTTTCTAATTTGCCCTCTTTTTCAGATTCATTCAATCTCAGTATCTCTCCCTGCCCATTTTGTCACCATCCACCTGGATATGTATCTGATGTTAGTGTTTAATGGAACATAACTCATTTTCTCACTGTTTCTCCACCTTTTGGTAAGATCAAGTGTAGCATAGCTCATTTTCCTAAAAATCACCAACAGCACATGGAGGGTATTAGGATTGAAACCAGAAGACAAGTCCTAGCTCTGTTTTGTTTTGTTTTGTTTATGTGACCTTGACTCAGCCACTTAATTAATTTCAATTTCTTAGAAATAATACCAAATCCAAATGAGAAAGCTTTTATAAAAATGTTTTATCTCATAATAAAAGTTTCAGAGAAAAGCAAAGAAAAGAACATTTACTCACTATGTCCTAATTGTAGACAGTGAATTAAGCACTTAAGTCTTCCTAACAACTCTGGGAATTAATAATGATTTATCATTATTAATCTCAGTCAGCTTTTAGGGAAGTTAAATGGCTTATACTAGATTGCTATTGTATTTGGCTAAAAAGTAAAAAAAAAAAAAAAAAAAAAAAAAAAAACAACTCCCAAGATATGCATCTAGAACTTTTATCTCTAAAGCCCAAGCTGATTCTGCCACATAATCCTATTACTATCATATTACCAATGGTCCTATGAATTTATGAACTATTAACTGGATTTGTAATATGGGCAAAATTGCAATGAGGACAAGAAGCTATTTACCTCCCTAAGTTGTCAATTGGAAGAGGTATACTTAGACCTCCCTTAACAGAGACCTCACCTCAGGTTAAGCTCCAAAACAGCCTCAAGCCACAGCACATTAGGCATCCACTCCAGCATCTGATCTAAAGGCACACTTCCAAGGCAGCCACAGTCAATGACAGAACATCACTTATAAAAGATAATAAAAGCCACTTTTGGAGATCAGGGTTCCGTAAGTAAGTGTAGAGTCTCAGTTGTTAAACAGCAGGCCACAAACTTCACTTTCTTGGCTAATCAAGCAGAGAATAATACATACTCAGTTATAATAATTTCCTCAAAAAATGCAAATAGTGTTAAAGGATGGACAGGCAAATTTTCACAAGCAAAAATGGGAAAGCACATTCTCAGGAGAGGCCATGATGAGAACTAGGGCAGAATATGATCCTCAGAAGTGTAGCTGTTTGCATTAAGGCTCCATTTAATAAATATTTGAGAGACTTTTCTAGGTCTGCATTTGCCAGTACAGTTTGATGAGGGTAGGAACTGTTCTCCATTGCTTAATAATGACTGCTCCATAGAAAGTGCCTGAGTGAACTATACAACTTACCGGTTTCAAACATTCAGTGTGCAGGGATGAAATATTCACACACAACTTGGAAATGTGTAAATAACAGTGTCACTAAGAATTACAACCAAAGCTTGGTACTGACAAGACAAAAGTTTTATTAAGGGCTTACTATGGCCAAATACTGTGCATGGGTGTTGTAGGCCAGGTGATGGTTCCCCCAAGTCTTCCCATGTCTTAATATCCAAAATGTATAGGCATGAAGATGTTACCTTACATGGCAAAAAAGAATTTGCAAATGTAATAAAGGATACACAACCTGAGATAAGATTAGATTGGATTAACCTTGTGGGGCCAGTGTAACAGAAGAGGCATAGTACAGGAAATGAAGAAGGAAGATCAGAATCAGAGAGGGACAGAATCAGAAGCCAGAGAAAAAAGACTTGAAGACTCGGTGCAGAGGAGGGGCTGGGCGGATCTGGGGCGCCTGCATCAGCCTCCCCCTGTGTCTGGAGGACTGTGGATATCTCAGCAAGCAGGGAGGGATCGCAGGTTCCTGAGGCATCGTGGCCTGTGGTGAGTGCTCAGCCCACTCTGCCCAAATCCCAGACTATTCCAGACCCTCCAGGCTTCCCAGTGCAGTGAAGTGGAGAAGTGGGTTTGAGGCCTCTACGTCCACCTCCCCATCCCAGCTGCACTTGGAGAACTGCTGAGCTTCCAACGGGTGGGCGGGCCCACACTACCCCGGAGCCCAGCCTGTTTGGGCCTCCCGCACCTTACCATTGGTGTGCAGAAGAGGGGCTGGGCAGATCTGGGGCACCTGCATCGGCCTCCCTGTGTATCTGGAGGACTGTGGATGTCTCGGTGGGTGGTGGAGCATCGCAGGTTTCGGAGGCCCTGCAGCCTGTGGTGAGTGCTCAGCACACTCTGCCCAGAGCCCAGACTGTTTGGGTCCCTCCATGCTTCCAGGTGCAGTGAAGTGGAGAGGTGGGTTTGAGGCATCTACATCTGCCTCCACATCCTGGCTGTGATTGGAGAGCTGTGGAGCTTCCAAGGGGCAGGTGGGCGCACAGTGTCCCTGAGGCCCAGCTTGTCTGGAACTGCGGAATTCTGAGCAGGCAGAGGAGGGCCATTGGTTCTGCAGGCCCACTGGCTTGGGGTAGCGTGGTGCCAGAGTTTCAGTAGCCGCAAACATAGAAGGGGATTTACAACAAATCCTGAGGAAGCTTTCAAATAACACTTGAAACACAGAAATATAGGAAAATGACAAAACGAAAGACCAAATTACAACCTCAAACCTCCAGCCCATCTCAAGAAACCCTAGGAGCAATGTATATAGAAGAAAATATATGCCATTCACCTCAAATATCGGGCACAATAGCTACTGAAATTAACAAGCAACTCAAGGAAGCTTTAAAGAAATTCAAACTCAAAATAATCTCCCAGGTAAAAGAAGAAATGATAAAAGGAATGACAGAGATTCTGAATATATCTAAAGAAAACACAGATAAAAAATTGGAGGAACTAAACAAAAAGATAGAATCCCTAGACGAGCAATATAAGAAACAAACAGAATACATGATGCAGATGCACAGAGATATACAGGAAATAAAAAACTCCACTGAAAGTTGTAAAAACCGCCTTAATGAAAGTGAAGATAGAATTTCAGACCTTGAAGACAGGATTGCAGCTAGCGAACAGGAAAGGAAAGATCTTTTAAAAATAACAAGGAATCAGGAAACAACAATTCAACAACTGCAAGATGATGCAAAGAAAAATAACATTAGAATGATAGGGATTAATGAAAAAGAAGGAGACAACATAAAGGATGTCAAGAGGATATTTAGAGAAGTAATAGCTGAAAATTTCCCAAGCATGAGATCAGAAACCGACATCAGGATCAGTGAAGCTTATAGAACTCCAAATAGTCATCACCAAAATAAAACTACACCCAGACATATAATAATCACCATCCCAGAAATCCAACACAAGAATAGATTATTAAAAGCTGTCAGAGAGAAAAGACAGATCACTTATAAAGGAAAACCTATCAGAATCACAGCAGACTTCTCAGCACAAACAATAAAGTCAAGAAGAGCATGGAGTGAAGTATTCCAGATCCTAAAGCAAAATGATTTCCAACCTAGACTGATATATCCTGAAAAACTATCATTCAAAATAGATGGTGAAATACGGTACTTCCATGACAAAGAACAGCTGAAGAACTTCATGAACACCAAACCAACCCTGCAAAAAATATTGAAAGACAGTTTAGATACACAAAGGAAAAAACCACTAAGCAAAGCAGATAATTAAACAGAACAGAAAGATAAAGATGCAACAGCAGAGAGATAACATGCGAACAATAAACCAGCATTTAACAGTAATAACCATTAATGTAAATGGTCTCAATGCACCAATCAAAAGAAACAGACTAGCAGAATGGATCAAGAAACAAAATCCAACCATATGCTGTTTACAAGAAACCCATCTAACCCAGAAGGATACTCACAGACTGAAAGTCAAAGGATGGAAAACAATTCTTCATGCAGCAGGAATCAAAAAAAAGGCAGGAGTAGCCATTCTGTTTGTAGACAATGTGAACTTTAAACCAACAATGACCATAAAGGACAAAGAAGGTCACTACATACTCGTAAGGGGAAAACTCCAGGAGGAAGAGATAACTATCTTAAATATATATGCACCAAACTTCAGAGCACCCAGTTATATAAAACAACTATTAACAGAAATGAAAACTCAAATTATCAGTAACACAATTGCAACAGGAGACCTTAATACACCATTGACACCAAGGGACAGATCAACCAGACAGAAAATGAGCAAAGAAATAACAGAACTGAATCACACCTGCGAACAAATGGGTTTGATAGACATATACAGAATGTTCCACCCAACAACATTAGAATACTCATTCTTCTCAGCAGTCCATGGATCATTCTCTAAAAGAGACCATATATTAGCTCACAGAACATATTTAAACAAATGCAAAAGAGTTAAAATCATCCCTTGCATGATATCAAATCATAGCGCTCTGAACTTAGAAATTAATGATAAAAGATACTGCAAAAATCCCGCAAACACATGGAAACTGAATAACGCACTCTTGAGTAATCAGTGCATCACAGAAGAAATTAAACAATATGTAAAAGAAAATGCAAATGCAGATACAGCTTACCAGAATTTGTGGGATACAATGAAAGCCGTCCTGAGAGGAAAATTTATTGCACTGAGTTCCCACATCAGGAAAACAGAACAAATACAAATAAATAACTTGATGCTACACCTCAAACAGCTAGAAAAAAAAGAGCAAGTCAAGCCCAAAACCAAAAGAAGAGAGGAAATTATAAAAATCAGAGCAGAAATCAATGCAACAGAGACTAAGAAAACAATCCAAAGAATCAACGAATCAAAGAGTTGGTTCTTTGAAAGAATAAATAAAATCGATAAGTCCCTAGCCAACCTTATTTAAAAAAAGGGAAGAAAAAGCTCAAATTCATGCAATAAGAAATGAAAAAGGTGAAATCACTACAGACCCAATAGAAATACAGAAGATCATCAACACCTATTTCGAAAACCTCTACTCTCAAAAGTTTGATAACACAGAAGAAATAGACAGATTCTTAGAAACATATGAAGTACCAAAGCTAGATCAAGAGGATGTAAAACTGTTGAATAACCCAATCTCTGTTAATGAAATTGAAAATGTAATTAAGTCCTTACCCACCAAGGAGAGCCCAGGCCCAGATGGATTCACTACAGAATTCTACAAGAAATACAAAGAAGACCTAATGCCGACACTCCTCAAACTATTCAATGAAATCGAAAGGGAAGCAATCCTTCCTAAGTCATTCCTGGAAGCAAATATTACTCTAGTACCAAAACCTGAGAAAGACCCAACTAAAAAAGAGAACTATAGACCGATCTCCCTAATGAACACAGATGCAAAAATCCTCAATAAAATATTGGCAAATAGGATGCAGCAAATCATCAAGAAGATTATACACCATGACCAAGTGGGATTCATCCCAGGAATGCAAGGATGGTTCAACATACGCAAATCAATAAATGTAATCCACCATATCAATAAAGCCAAAAATAAGAATCACATGATAATTTCTATAGATGCAGAAAAAGCCTTCGATAAGGTCCAACATTTATTCATGATAAGAACTTTACAGAAAATTGGAATAGATGGTCTTTACCTCAATATAATAAAGGCCATTTATGACAAACCAACAGCCAGCATCATACTAAATGGCCAAAAATTGAAAGCCTTTACTTTAAAATCAGGCACAAGACAAGGATGTCCTTTATCACCACTCCTATTTAATATAGTACTGGAAATACTAGCCAGAGCAATTAGGCAAGAGAGAGAAATAAAAGGGGTAAAGATAGGAAAAGAAGAAGTTAAATTATCATTGTTTGCAGATGACATGATACTCTACATAGAAGACCCCCTAAACTCCATTGAAAGACTCTTAGATACAATAAATAAATTCAGTAATGTGGCTGGACACAAAATCAATACTCAGAAATCAATAGCATTCCTATACAGGAACAACAAAATCACAGAGAGGGAAATAAGAGAAACTGCACTCTTCACATTAGCAAGCAAAAAAATGAAATATTTAGGAATTACTCTTACGAAATAAGTGAAAGACTTATACAGTGAAAATTATAATACACTGAAAAAAGAAATTGAAGATGATCTCAGAAAATGGAAAGACATCCCTTGTTCATGGATAGGAAGAACAAACGTTGTGAAAATGGCCATTCTCCCAAAACTGTTATACAGATCCAATGCAATCCCAATAAAAATACCGTCAACATACCTTATAGATCTAGAGAAATCACTCCTAAATTTCATCTGGAACCAGAAGAGACCTAGAAAGCAAAGGCAATTCTAAGCAGCAAAGACAAAGCAGGAGGCATCACAATCCCTGACTTGAAGTTATACTACAAAGCAACAGTAGTAAAATCAACATGGTATTGGAATCAAAAGAGAACCAAAGATCAGTGGAATAGATTAGAAGATACAACCACAACTACAAACACACTCAACCACCTTATCTTTGATAAAGGAGCCAAGCAGGTTCACTGGAAGAACGACAGTCTCTTTAATAAGTGGTGCTGGAAAAACTGGCTCTCCATTTGCCGCAAACTAAAGCTAGACCCATGTCTATCACCATGTACTAAATTAAAATCTAAATGGGTCAAAGATCTGAATATTAAAACAGAAACACTAAATCTATTGGAAGACAAATTGGGTAGAAACCTTCAAGACATAGGAGTAAGTAGAGAATTCATGAACAGGACTCAAACCGCACAGGAAATACTTCTCAGAATCAATAACTGGAACCACTTCTTACTAAAAAGTTTCTGCATGTCAAAACAAATCTCCAGCATAGTGAAAAGAAAACCCACAAACTGGGAAAAGATTTTAGTGAACTCTCTCTCAGACAAGGGACTCTTGTCTAAAACATATAAAGAATTAAAAAAACTCAGACCCCCAAAATTCAAAGATCAATCCAAAAATGGGCATCTGAGATGAATACGCAATTCTCAGATGAAGAAATGCAAACGGCAAATAAATACATGAAAAAATGCTCATCATCATTGGTCATTAGAGAAATGCAAATTAAAACCACACTGAGATACCATCTCACTCCTGAAAGCATGGCCAGGATCAAGAAAACCAACAACAAATGCTGGAGAGGCTGTGGGGAAAAAGGAACTCTCCTGCACTGTTGGTGGGAGTGTAGACTGGTGCAGCCTTTGTGGAGGTCAGTCTGGAGATTTCTCAAAAAGCTGGGATTGGAAGTCCCATTTATTCCAGCTATTCCACTTCTAGGCATATTCCCAGAAGAACTGAAAGCATCATACCACAGTGATATATGTGCACCTATGTTTATAGCAACACAATTTGTAATCGCCAGATCTTGGAAACAAGCCAAGTGTCCATCAACTGAGGAATGGATAAAAAAGTTGTGGTATTTCTATACAATGGAGTATTATTCAGCTATAAAGAAGGATCACATTGAGATATTGATCAATAAATGGGCACAGCTTGAGACCATACTCATAAGTGAAATAAATCAATCTCGCATGTGTGAATACCGAATAGTTTCCCTAATGTAAGTAATGATTCAAATATATAAAAATATGTGGTAATCATGATTCCCCATTATGTGGTCTTGAAGCCTTACAAAGTTTTCACTTATTAATTGGAAAAGCCTTATTCTGGGCTTCTTGATATGGAAATATTTGAAGCTATAGTACATGAAGTTTTATTCAAATATTTCAAGGTAAAAGACAGACACTATGGTAACTACTATTAAGTCGGGTTATTTGGTGGTGAAGCACTAGGTTGCTGAAACAGTCATGCTTTGACCTGTATTGTTATATTGTTATGTCCTGTTTTATCTCAATCTCTCCCTTATTCTTTAAAAAAATTATTTAGTTATTTCTTATGTTTGTTTTAATTAAGGGGAAAAATTAAAAAAATTAGCAGGATATATAATAGTAACTTTTTTTTGATTTCCTATTAACTTGTTTTGAAGTCCTGTAATACTCCCACGATCTTGTTTTGACTGATTAGACTCTGTTCCATTCTGTATGATAGTATCAAGTTTGAGGGTATAGGCAACTACTTTGAAGGCAATAAGATTCACTAAGATGCCCATTCTGGTTGGACTATTGTCTCCTTTGGAAGTCCTGTAATGTTTACAATGCTTAAGTTTTATTGGTCTTGTTCTCTACTGTTTTGTTCAACTTTATAATATTCAATGAGATAGACAATTCTTTTTAAGGAAACAAGAGACATCGTTGATAACCATTGTTAATAACCTTGTACTCTGTTTTACATCATGTGCTATGTCTATCCTTGGTTTTGACTGACAGCTTTGTTTTGCCATATTTGACTCTATTCTCTCCCCCCCAAAAAAGTAATAAGAATTAAGGAGTAATAAAACCCAAAATGTGTAAATTTTGTTGTAAAAAAGAGATAGAAAAAAAGAGCTCTAAAGGATACAACAGCAAGTGTGTTTAGGGGTGTTAAATAGCTGACCATATTAATGTTTTTGGTTGGATCATTGAACACAACTATTTGCAGTCTCACTGTTTGAATGTCCACTTTATATTCTTTGATACTGTGATTTGAGCAACTATTTCTAAGATGATAATATGTAATCTATTAACTGGTGATTTCTTACTGTTTTTTTTTTTTGTAGTTCTGTATTACTTATACCCTTACACCACTTTGTTTTGTTTTGTGTTTTTCTCTTTTTGCTTTTAAATAAAATTAAAAAAAAAAGAAAAAAGACTTGAAGACTCACTCACTGCTGGCTTTGAAGATAAGTGAAGGGCAAGGCTCCACTGAATGCAGGAGCCTCCAAAACCTGGAAAAGACAGCAAGCACAACTTGTTCCCAGGACCCTCCAGAAAGAATACAATTCCACTGCCACCTGTGAATCTTCTATCACTTTGGATTTCTCATCTCCAGAACTGTACAAAACTTAACCTATATTGTTTGAAATACTTAAGACTAGTAATTTCTTGCAGTAACAATAGGAAAGGAATACAGTGGATTTCACATGCATTTTCATAATTTCATCTTGAACCTATGAACAATTAACTTTTATGATGAGCTGAGTCTAAAAAGAATGGTAAATATCTTAATCCTTATTGACTACATATGAGAATAACATTGTAGATATACTAGTTAAGTTAAAAAAAATTTATAAAATTTATTTTACTTTTTAACTTTAAAAATACAGCTTGTAGGACTTTTAAATTAAATTGATCCGGCCTGCAGATCAACAAGTTCAGAACTCCTGGAGGGGAAACGGGGATTAAATAAAAGACATGGGGGAGACAAAAAGAGACGAAGGCAAGTTGATGTAACCCAATCAAGCCTCCGGTTTATTCAGAAAAATAATCACACCTTTTATAGGCTAAGGGCGGGAGCTGGGACAGGAAGAGGTTAAACAGATGAATACAACAGGGTCACCATCACATCCAGATACGTGACGTAAGCAGAAGAGGATTATGGTTAATGTAGGTAGACGCAGTGCCCATAGGAGAGAGAGAGACATCGAGGCAGCAATGCCTGTCACTCGGCTCCCTACATTAAATGTCTTGCATTTGTGCTAGAATTAGTTCCAAAAGATGAAAAATATTTCCAAAAGATGAGAAATATAAAATAAAAAGTGGCCTTTATTCTGAGAACACGGAGAGAGATGACCGGCACCCCACCGTTGGCAGCTGGCGATCTCCGGTGGACACGTGGCATGGGGGTATGTATATAGCCTCAGTTTGGGGTGGAACCTAAGGCGGGCATTAGGGATGCACAGGGAGCCCATTGGTTCTAGGTTTGGCGCCATATGTAAATTTCCAGGGGCGGAAAGATGGTGTCACAGGTAAATTCCTAGGGGCCCGGGGGAGATAGCAGCTTCCTGCTTCTGGTTGAGGCTTTCCTGGCTACAGAGTCCTGTCTGGGCCAAAACCCTTTCAATTTGTATCTAGTAGGCAGTGTTAGCCTAGAATTTCATTCTCTACAGTTTTATCATTATTGAATTTTAAAGTTAATTTTACTTTTAACTGATAAATAAAAATATAAAAACTACATATTCATGTGATATTTTGACACGTGTGCATTATGTAACATTCAATGCAGGTTAATCATATTTAGCTTTCCAAATGTTTATCATTTCTTTATGATGAAAACATTCTAGAATCTAGAAGATGAAATCCTTCCAGCTTTTTAAAGTATATGTCTGAAAGAGTTGCTGGCCCAGACCGGACACTGTAACCACGAAAGGCTGCAGCTAAGTTAGAAAACTCCTGCCTCCCCCCGCCCCCTATAGACTTGACTGTAACCCTATACCCCCTCCCTAGGAACCTGCTTTCTGGCGCTAAACCTGTGTGCCAATGAGATACCGGTACATCTCTAATGGCCTTAGGGCACTGCCCTAAGCTTAGGCCATTTATATTCCCCCACGCCACGTGTCCCAGAGAGAGAGATCGCCAGAGAGAGAGATCGCTGGAAAGAGAGAGATCGCGGGATTCCAGCAGCCAGTGCGCCAGTCTCCTCTCCCCGGGATAACCACGCCCCGGGTGCAGTGGAGAGGCTGCCCCCAGGGCCAGCGGGGGGGCCTCTCCCCGCATTCCCGAAATAAAGCCACTGCTGCCCATTACTTTCACGGCCGTCCACTCCACTCCTTCCACTGACCTTGGACCTCCACTTCAACCTCCCTCTCTTCCCATCCTCCTCTCCCTTCTTCTCAGACCTAACAATGTCACACATTATTTATACTCACATTTACTGTGCAGTAGCCCACTAGAACTCCCATGACTGTATTTTTTAAAATAAGAAACAAGCCCAAATATGTACTTTACAGTAATAGCACAGGAAGTGGCTCAGAGAGGTTTAAAAAAATACTGCTCCTAGAGAACCATTTAGGAGTTATGATTGTGAACTGGGAAGAGCTGACAGAGGCTTTTTTCTAATGTATTAATTTTCAAATTTTTAACTAGATATATATATGAATGACATATGGTGTGATAATGTATAGAATGCATAATAATCAAATCACTGTAATGAGCATTTCCACTCCTTAAGTACCATGTCTTTGTGTTGGGATGCTTCAAATTCCTCTGTTTTATAAAATGTGTAGTAAATTGTTGTAAACTAGAAGCCATCCTTCTAGAACTTACTCCTGTTACTTAAGTGTAGTTTGGTGCTTGTTATCTCCTCTCCCTCAATTGCCCCTCCAACTCCCCCAGCCTCTAAGTGTCCACTATGCTACCACATACTTTCATTATATCAATTTTTTTAGCTTTCATATATGAATGAGAATGTGCAATATTTGTCAGTGCCTTGCTTATTTAACATAATTTGCTACAGTTCCTTCCGTGGTGCCACAGACAGAACTTCATTCTTTTTATGGCTATCTCATTATCTCTACCTATTCATCTGCCGCTGGACATCTCAATTGATTTCAAATCTTCGGTATTGTACATAATGCTGTATTAAACATGGAAGTATAGATATCTCTATGATATTCTGATTTTATTTCTTTTGAATAAATGCCCAGTAGTAAGATTCCTTGATCATATGGTCGATGTTTAATTTTTTGAGGAACCTCCATATTGTTTTCCATAGTGGCTATCCTATTTTACATCCTCACCAACTGTGTTTAGAGTTCCTCATTTCTCTGCATCCACTTCAGAATTTATTTTTGTCTTTTTTATTACAGTCATTCTAACTGGTAGAAGATAATATCTCACTGTATTTTTTATTTGCATTCCTCTAGTAATGATTCTATTTTTTTATATACTTGTTTTCTATTTGTGTATCTTTAAAGAAATGTCTATTGAAAAGATCATTTGCCAAGTTTATTGGAGTAACGTACTATAGAAATCAAAACAGCACAGTACTGCCATAACAACTTAGACATAGAACAGTGAAACACAGAAGAGAACCCAGAAAAAATATCGACACATCTACAGAAATAAATCCACACATTATTTTCCACAAAAGCATATGTCAGAGAAAAAGACAGTTTCTTCAATAAATGGTGGGAAACAAGATATCCCTGCAGAAGAATGAAAGTAGACTCCGAACTCTTATATACAAAAATTAAAATGGGTCACAGACCTAAACGTAGAACTACAACTATGAAACTGGAAGAAAACATTTCAAGACATTCATATACAGACTTTTTGGATATAACTCGAACAGTACAGACAATAAATGCCAAAATAGATAAATGGTATTCTATCAAAGTAAGAAGCTTCTACACATCAAAATGAACAATCAACAGAGTAAAGAAACAACCCACAGAATGGGAGAAGAAATTTGGAGATAACTCATCTGAAAAAAAGATTAATACCCAGAATGTATAATGAACTTTTAAAAAATTCAGGTTATTCTCAGTCATGAGGCACACTTTTATTCTTGAAGTGTTTATGGTCTCATTCTAGGTAGGGCTATTACACTGAGATGTACCTTACAATGACGGTGGTTTTGTTAGGCTGACTTTCCTGAGGGAGACGTGTGCTGAAGTAACTCAGGAAGATCCAGTTGCTGAGGCAAGACCCAGAAGAAAACCTGATTCCAGCCCAACTTTAAGACAGATGTATGCCAAGGAACTTTTCTATAAAAATTTGGTGAGTTCTATGCTTCTCTCATACACTATTCCATTGTAGTATTTAGCTCTTTCCTAGTAGTATTTAGCAGAAAACTCTTAAAATGAAGAAAGTTTGAATCTACAATTCCATGTATATAAAGTTCTAAAAAAAACAGGCAAAAATAAAACAGTGGTTAGAGATTTTTAAATAGTGGTTACCTTTGGGAAGGTACTGAGTGGGAAGGAATAGGTTGCTAGAATATTATTCTGATCAGAACAATGGTTACACAGAAACACACAGTGCTATAATTTATCACAACATACCCCTAAGATTTGTATAACTCACTGCTTACAAATTATGCCTCCATAAAAGAAGAGAAAAACTTACAGAAGTTGACTTAGGTAGACAGCATAGTTATACATAAGCCTAAATGCCAGACCTATGGATTTGCTTTTGACCTTATAAAAAGGGAAGCACTGAATACTTTCAAGTTATTGAAGAAATCTCAATCAATACTTCATGAAAATGATCAAGAAATACTGACTTCCCTTCCAAGCCCATGTACCAAATCCATCCCTTTTTCCCTTGGATACTGAAGTAGTAACATATGACTAGGAGTCTGGTTATAACTAAAGGTGTCAATTCCAAAGTTTTAATTAGAAAAAAGTCTTATTTTATAGAACACAGTGTATAATAACAGAATGGTGAGCTCCTTGAAAGATAATTCAATATGTTCCCTTTGCCTACAAAGAGTATTTTGCATGAAAGTCACTGACATATCAAGTGAGAAACTGCATGCCAAGGCTCAGAAGAGAAACGATACAGTAACTCTCAAGTGCCATAATAGAAAAACAGGTCATGGGCTATCACGGTCTGGACCACACACAAAAATGTGACCTGTGTATTGGATATAGAGAAAGATAATCTCACACTTAAAGATAGATACGCTAAGAGGAAAGAATGAAGAACTAAAATATAACTAGAAATCATGTTTTATCTTAAAGAATCAGATCTGTCAGCTAGATATAAGTTGTAGCTTGGAGCACAATGCTATAAATGTATATGGTGTTTAATTTTTAAATGTCCTCGTAGAAGATGTGAAGAGGAAACAAGAACATTGATGTAATTGTTGAAGAAGGTGCTGTCATTGAGATCAATTCATGAGCTCTCTGGAAGGCCCGCTTGGGAAAAAAAGAACCAGTTGAAGGTGAAGATTACCATGCCTAGCAGTAAATAAAGCACATGTACATGGGCATGCAAAACCTGGGCACACTTTGGGGCCCAATCAAAACTATTTATGTACCCACCATTATGGAATGATGTAGTGTACATGTGAGAAACAGGCAATTAAAAAGCGAGTAACGTTTTTCTGGGTTTAGTTCTAACCAAAATGATTTCAACTGACTGGCAGAGTGGACATGCCAGAAACTAAGATCCCTTAACCAACCGTATCTTATTGGACAACATATATAAAAGGGGAAACAGCCTGACATTATTTACTTTAAAGCCAAAGTAAAGGCCATGGGGATGGGGGATGTACTTTGCATAAGCAAAAGAGTATTCTATAAGCCCTCTACTTGTCTATAACACAAGTATCCTTGGCAAGTAGTAAATGTATCACTGGCACTATTCAGACAAGGGCTGAGTGAGCCAACATCTGCCAGGCATGCTGTATTATGCCAGATGAAATGGGAAATCATCCCCTGCTGGGGTGTGGAGTCTGCAACCTAATTAAATTTTTGTCTATCTGCAAAGCTAAAAGAGAACCACTTGCAGTTACGTGTCTTGTAATGCATACCAACCCAGAAAAATGTCAGGGGTGTCCTAGCAATTGCCTGAGTTGCTGCTTTTCAGTGGACAAAGCCAAAATCCTGGTAGAAGAATTCTTTCTGTATGTTATGTCTGTACCCCTTTGGTAACATGTTCTTATTGTTTATGCTAAGACAGAGAATATATCACAGCTATTGCTGCTGAGAAGAAACGTTGAAACAAACATTTCTGTCCTTACCCAGAATTATATCCAAGAGTAAAAACATTATGTAGTTAACATTTACTGGGTGTTACCATATGCCTGTGACTAACCTACTTGGCTTACACATGCTAACTCATATAATTCTCATGATGACTTCATAGGTTGGGGTTATCACTA
The DNA here is from genome assembly GCF_034190915.1 of Cavia porcellus. Taxonomy (NCBI): domain Eukaryota; kingdom Metazoa; phylum Chordata; class Mammalia; order Rodentia; family Caviidae; genus Cavia; species Cavia porcellus. The sequence goes on along the minus strand of NW_026947487.1, from coordinate 24,939,458 downwards.
CCATTTTATAGAAGAAACTGAATCTCCAAGAAGCTGAGAAGATTGTCCATGTCACATATCCCAAATTGGCAGACCCAATTAAAAACTCAGATCCACACCTGTCCAGCTGCCTCTGCAGCAGGTTTAAATGAACACTTGATTTGAGGATTTCACATTTGCAAAGCCCAAGAAGAAAATAAGAAGACAAGCGTTCCTCTTTTTGTCAGAAAATATCACACTGGGGGAGCTGGAAAAAGAACTTCAGAAAAAGGAGATAAATTTGGAAAACAGAACAGAGACAAAATGGGAAGGAATGTGCCATTTAAAATCCTAAATCTAGGCTGGTTCAGGAGCTGGTTCAGATGAGGTGGCTTGGGGCCAGAACATTTTGGAACCAAGCTGGGGGATCTCAGTGGTGGAGCCTAGTCCTGCTATAGGAGGGCGCCTCAGGGACTCCTCTTTGTCTGGCTCTTTCTGTCTCTGTGAGTTCAAGCTGCCACTGCCAGCAGGGCCAGGGTGGAGGATGCTCACTGCAACTGAACGTGGACCAGGAGGTGTGGAAGCCTCCAGGAGCCAGTGAAGAAGTCCAAGCTGTAGAGGTGGTCAGCAGAGCTTCTGGCAAGGTGGACGAGTAACCAGGGAGGACGCCTTGCAGGACAAGGTGGAGCCTCTGCAGCTAGAGGAGCTGGAGCACTGTCTGGATTCATCACCAAAGAAAAACAACTTGCACCAATGCAGAAAAGGTTAGTTCACTGGTTTGGTGCAGGCAAGTTTTAGATTACACAAGCCCTGATGTTGCATGTACTAAAAAGTCTCTTATCCACAAACTTGATCAAAATATGTCAGCTCTCAAGAGGCAAAATTTTACAGTAATCCTTTCTACTCTGTGAGTTATACAAGACCTTACAGTCCAAATTTAGAAGCCCATTTAGCAGTGACTCCAATTCTCTATCCTCATCCCCAGTGTGACCTCCTATAGGCAAGCAGCTATTCTTCCCAGAATTTCAGATAACTTCAAAAGTTCATCAGACAGAAATCCTCCACTATCAGTCCTCTGTAGAGAATGAATCAAGCACTTCAGAATTAGATGAAGATTCAGTTGGATCCAACTGTCAGCTAAATGACGTAACCAATGTACAGATTCTAGCCTGGATGCAAGAAAGAAGTCTTGGGCAAGAATACACAGCCACCATATCTCTGTACAGTTCTGGTTCACATTGCAATTCTACAAGATGAGGCACATTTAGAAATCACAAGTTGATGCACAAAGTTTAGATGATGAAGATGGCAGCATATGCATCATACAGTGTGCCCTACTGTTAATAGGTTCTCACTACCACCACATAATTCACAGAATTCACCTTGACCATGACTAAGCAGTCACCCAGAAATTTACCTCATTCACAATCTCCGGCTTGGAGAGTAGAACACAGTAGATAACCCCACAGCCTATGATTAGTCATTTACACCAACCTCACCTTTCACTTCAAGATCATCCCACAGATGTACAGATGAGCAATGTTAAAGATCAAGAAAAAACTAAAACGCAGTCTTCCAAATCTGTCCCGAACATCTAATATACACAGGTTGACTCAGTGCAAAGCAGCAAAAGTGACTCAAAGTTTCCAGTGTCAAGTGGAGCAACACCTGCTATGCAACCTCAGGCTTCAGCCTCTGCTTCTCCAGGGAAACTCTGCACCCCAGCAGCACCATCTTCTGTAGCTCTTCCACAACCAGAGAAAGCATTTAGTAACTTGATCCTGGTTCTCCTCGCAGCCAAGAAACAACCCAGTTCACACAAACCATCTCGTCACCTAATTCTATGATACACGCAACAAGCCTTCTCAGCAAGGCCGACCGCACTGCTTTAATCAGACCTGCGAAAAGTGACTTGTCTGAACACAGCGCCTCCTGCTGAGGGCATGCCAGGTCCTTGTAGCAAACTTGCGCAGCTCGTCTCAGGCCCTTGCCAGCTCCTGAAAACTATAGCAGCATGAAAAGTGGTAGTTGGAAAGATGGCTGTTATGGACCAGCAAAGACAAAAATGCAGCTTCATGGATACCCCTGTAGCAGACTAAAGACAATTTTTATATATGCAAACTGTTCAGATAAGACTCTTGGGATTTATAAAATTCCAGCCCTCTCTGTCTTAATTAGCACAAACTGACAGAGATGATCAAGCAGCACTTTTATGACACATCAGGTGTTTTTGGTAATCATACATGGAATCACTTTTAGTTTTGCTCAATAGAAACCCAGTTGATTTTTAAATATTTGACAGAGGCCAATACCTGGTCAATTACCTAATGGATGCCAAAGAAAAATGCCCATTTGTAAGTCAGACAGTACCTGTGTACACAAGAAAATGGTAAATTTAGACTAGCCAAAACTTCAGTTTCAACCTAATATACTGTATAAATTATATCAGTAAATGCTAATGTGTTAATGAGAACTAATACTTTATCTAAAGTGTTTCACTAGTATTCTAGGAAACTGTAAATTACATTTGAAGCAATGGGAGGAAGAAATCTGGGCTAGAGATTGAGAACATGATAGCGATGCAGGAGAATTCTATATATTATTTTGCAGATTCATTGGGAAAATTATTATTTTATTTAATCTTTGGATTGGGACACAGCTCACACATCACTACCAGATAGTATTAAAGTGTGCATCCATCATGTTGCATTGACATACTGAATTTCTATGTATTTGTTTTGATTGCCAAAAGGACTTGATATCAATTGTATGATATTTCTCAACTTTATTATTCCTGACTACGAAAGATAGCTTTTGCTATCAAAGGCAAATCCTTCACATGTTGTTTCCTGTCACAGAACTGAGAAATCTGGTTTCTATTAGCAAGTTTCCGTATTAGCGGGGATAGAGTAAGTAGTGTCTTTGTTCTTGAAACACCAACACATCAGTACTAACAACCTGGAACAAAATCATACAGTAAAAGAGAGGTGGGCAAAAAACCTATGCACTTAACCTATAAAATCTCTGGTGATGACAGTTGTAGTGTTGCTACCAAGTGTGTTCTGTGATAGAAAAATATACCCTGGCACTTTAAGAAAATGTATGTAATCTTTTGAAAATATTGTCCCTTTTGATTATATTCTGCCTTATGTTGATTCGTATATTTTTGGTAACCTACTATATCTAACGCTAAATATTTGCTCTTTATTACTGTATTATATATTACAGTATATATCATATAAAGCACATTTTATAGGTTATTAACAGATTACACATATACACCTAAGACTATATATATTCACAGAAAATCTACATAAACACAAAACAAAATGGATTTCAGTTTCCCAAGGAACATTTAAAATATAAAAAATACATACATATGCTGCAATCTGATAATTAAAAGGAATCTTAACTCTATATGGAACATCCATTACATTTTTAAGTTAGGTAATTAGTGCCAAAAGGGTTATTCAGGTTATGTTAATTTTTTTTCAAATGTCTACATCAGGAAAAAATATCTTTTTAAAAAAATTAACATGTTCCATCACTTGTTATATGTATTTTGGATTGTATTTTAGTAAAGTATTATTTTACCTGCTATTATACTACTACAGATTATTCTCTTATTTTCTGAAGAGAAAATTTGCCTTATTACAAGAAAGACTGTGTATTGCCAGTTTTTCCTTTGGGGAAATCTAAGGTGTACTGTGATATTACAGAAGAAATGTGGATTTGACAAACTAGGGCCTATAATTTTATGTTTGATAAATAGTAATAAGGGTTTTATGATTGCTGATTATTTTATGCCAACATCCTAGAACTGTCTTTTATATATAAGCAGACAGCTACAAATTGTGCTTCCACAGTTATTTAATTTTTCAATGTTATTTTTGTGTTAATAAAAGTTTAAAGAATTAGAAAAATGTACATACTTTTAACTCAAGCATTTGCTGGATTTTTCTACAAAACTTGTCTATATAATATAAACACTTTGAAGAGGTAACTTTTTGCAGTTTTCATGCCCTGGAAATAATAGTTCATAAAACTGGGAACAATTTGCAATTGCAGATACTTTTAAAAATTATCTCAATACATCACTTTTATTTTTTTAAAAAAGCTGTTTTGAAAGAAAATAGATACATGCATGGCTCTAGATGCTTATATAACTAGAATTATCTAGACCCGTGATAGCAAACCTTATAGAGCTTTAAATTATAGTGTGCTGTGGCATGCCGTAGGTTTGCCACCACTGATCTAGACTATATATGTTCATATTGATTTTTTTATTGATAAAAAATTATATAGTTCCCATTTTGGTCATTACACATGGTCCTTTTAGATCACATGAAGTCTGATTTGCAAACATTTCTATAGCTGAACTTCTATAATGGTTTTCTCTTTAGTAAACAGCCTGACCATAAATCGTGGGGAGCAGTGAGCCTCAGCTGAGCCAGGACAGACCACACATTTCCGGTAGAGGAAGGCCAGCCCCAAGAACACAGAGCATTAGACCAAGTGAAGAAATTGTGAGGACAAGAGCAAAGCCAGTCCAGCAGATGTCCAGCCTTGGTGTTCCTCCCTGTTGACTATAGCATAGATAACTCTGACAAATGTTTTGCCTTCAATGTTCTCAGCAAAACACAGAACTTGTACTTTTGACTCCCTTGCATGCCTCCCCCTTTTTACTGTGTATAAATAAAGACACAGACCTTGCTGGGTTGTTATTGCCTGTCAGAGACATCAGGTTCCACCTGGTCCCAGCTTTTTTCTGTGTCTTGCTTTTTTTTTCTTAATCTCCCATTGCCCTCTCTTAGAATCCCACTGGCTGTGCAGGTTGTAGCACATTATTAACTATTAAAAAATAAATCAAACCCTAAAGCTAAATTTCTCACTATGGTAACTACTTTTATGTCAGGATATCTCGTGGTGAAACACTATTTTGCTTAAATGCTTATGCTTTGACCTGCGCTGTTTTGTTGTTATGCCCTCTTTTATCTCAGTCTTCTTTTTTAACTTGATTTGAAACCCTGGATAGCCCTCACCATCTTGCTTTGACTGATTTTCTTATATTCTGCTTTGCTTGATAGTACCAAGTTCGAAAGTACAGGCAACAACTGTAAAGACAATAAGATTCATTATGATGCCCATTCCGGTTGACTATTATCTTCTTTTAAAGTCCTATAATGTCTCCAATGTTTTGGTTTTATTCTTTACTGTTTTGTTCAATTTTATTATAATTGATGATATAGGCAATTTTTTTTAAGATAGCAAGAGGCAATATGGTAACCATTGTTGATCACCTAGTATTTTGTTTTTACATTATCTATTATGTCCATCCTTTTGATTTGACTGACTCTGTTCTGTTATGTCACATTTGGTCTTACTCTCTTCAAAAAAAAAAAGTAATAAGAACTGTGGGAGTAATAAAACCCAAAATGTGTAATTGTCATTGTACAAAAGAAAGGAAAAGAAAGTGCTCTAAAGAATATAACTGCATATATATTTAAGTGTATAAGATAGATAACCATATTACTGAGTTTTGTTGGATCATTGAACAAAACTGTTTCCAGTCTCACTGTTTGAAAGTCCACTTTATATGCTTTAATTTTGTAACTTGAACAACTATTTCTAAGATAACAATATGCAATCAACTAGTGATTTCCTATTATTTTTTCTGAAATTGTGTATAACTTGTACCCTTTTTCTGTTTTTTTTCTCCTTAAATAAAAATAAATAAATAAATAAGGCTAAATTTCCTCCTTTATATGATTCAAAACAATGACTAAGGTAAAATGAAAAGTACTGTTTCTCCCCAACTCCACTCCTTTACAGTCTACCTGTCCTCTAAGGAAAGAATTTCACGTGCTTTTCTTTTAGTAATCTCTGTGACTGATCTGTTGTCGATGTCGCTCCCGGCCGGCAGGAAGGACACACGACAAAGCCTGGCAGTGGACAACCTTTTCTTTTATTTTCCTTCTCCGTACAGCCTGCCCTGGGATCGCTCCCAGCCGAAGCCTCCTTTGGTCCGCTCCCCGCGGCTCCTTCTGGGCTTCTACTTCCGGGCTTCTTCTTCCCCCCCAGGGGTGGCACCAGTATATATACGGATACAGTGTCCAATCATGTTAAAGTAAGCAAGGCAAGCTGATTGGCTAACATCATCAGTTGCCAGGCAGACTATATTGTTGAGCGGGTTGCTTACGCGGTAAGCAGGAAACTAACGTGCTCGATGGGAGGGGTAATCTACCTCAGGCTTTACTCTTTACTACAGGCCTCACGTCCGCCAAGTGAGGCGACCGGGCTCGGGGCTGCGGCTCCCAACATCTCCCCCTTTTTTATTTTTTTTATAAATGTGCGCATCGTAGCCCTTCCTGGACTGGGTGCAGAGGCTTATGCCCTATGCGTAGGCCCACCGTAGGTCCTTGGCTTAGACCCTGGTCGGCCGTCCCATGGTCTGCCAAGGCCCTGAGGCCCTCGTCCTTTTTCTAGGGCCAGGCACAAACTGGACGGAACCTGGATGCACACAAGCTTGCACTCATTTCCTCTCCGTAAAGAAATCCCCTCGGAGAGAAATTTAGACCTGGGCAGCATCTAACAGTCCAGCGGCTTACGTGCAGAATGGGGTAGGGCCTGGCTTAGGTTGAGTCGCACCGGGGGAGTACGCTCTTACCCGTCATTGACTCTCCTACCCAGCTATGTCATAATTTTTTAGAGGAGGAGTGTGGGAAGCTCACCACCCCTAGACTCGGTCGTAGGCTAGGCAAGCGAGCCATGCATATGCCTGAGGATCTTTTTGTCCGTTTTGGGCTACCGCTATTTCTATTCATCTTGTTGGTTGGTCTGTGATGGATCTCCGGTAGGGCAGGTCTGATCTTCAGTCGAGGGCTTTGTCGCCCGTGTCAGTCTCTCCGGTACCCACAGCGGTTCTCGTCCCGATTCCTGTGGGAAAACACAAACCGCGCCTCGGTTCCAGCTGACCACTGGATCCGGGCCCATCCATTGTCCTGTCAGGACATCTTTCCACTTCACCCACCCTTTATGGTTGGGGGAAGGGTTGCAGTGCTCCACGGCTGGGGAGCAATTATCATTATTTAAATTTAAAAAATTGTGTGTGAATAGTGCCATGGATAATCGTGCCTTTGGGGCCAGGCCTTGGCCTACTCCCCCTTTTTGTTTTTGTAAAATTTCTTTGAGGCTTCTATGAGCCCTCTCAATGATTCCTTGACCTTGGGGATTGTATGGGATACCATGTTTTAATTGAACCTCCATCATTTTGTAGAACTCATTGAAGGCTTTGCCTATATAGGCTGGTCCATTATCAGTTTTTAATATTTTTGGTTTGCCCCATGCGGCCCAAGCCGCCAGGCAATGATTGATCACATTAGACACTTTTTCACCTGTTTTTGCTGTTGCGAATATGACGTGAGAACAGGTGTCTGTGGAAACATGAACATATTTAAGAGTCCCAAACTCCTGTATGTGTGTGATGTCCATCTGCCAAACATCACCAGGGATCAAACCTCGAGGGTTTACTCCCATCGGTATGGCAGGTTTGTATGTGGCACAGGAGTCACATAGTCGCACGATATCTCGTGCATCTGCTCTGGAAACATGGAAATGGTTTGCTAGTGTCCTGGCATTGACATGAAACTTATCATGGAAGGCACGGGCTCGCTCGATTGGTGTTAGTAAGGTAAAAATCCATAACGGGCGAGTGGCAGTATCAGCAGCCGCATTCCCCTGTGCCATAGGCCCTGGCAGGGATGTATGTGCTCTTATGTGGGTGGTGAAGACCTTATGGTGTCTGTTCTGAAGCAATGTCTGGATAGACAGGAACAGCCCAGCCACTGTGGAAGTGGATCTAATTAAACCGGCAGTCTCAAGCACTTGCATAGCATTGACCACATACCTAGAATCGGAGACAATATTAATGGCTTCTGAGAACCGTTCAAGAATCATTTTAACGATCTGCAGTTCCACCACCTGAGGCTGATCAGGTTCAAATTGTATGGTAACCGGGGGCTTGCCTAGGATCACATAGGCGCCTATCCCCGTCTTGGAGCCATCTGTGTATATTGTAGTTGCTGGGACTAATGGCTCAGAGGCAGTAACCTTTGGAAAAATTATAGGGTGCTGAGTGACAAATGACAAGATAGGGTCTTTAGGGTATTGATTGTTTATATCCCCATGGAAAACACATCTCAGAATGGCCCATGTATCTATGCAGGCAGCCAGGGTCTTGATCTGGCTGGCGGTATAGGGTACTCGGATGGCTTGTGGTCCTGAGCCAAAATGTTGGAGAGCTCTATCATGCGCTTCAAGGGCCAATGAAGCGACTGCCTCCGGGTAATGCTCTATGACTTTTGCAGGTGAGACCTTAGGGTGTATCCACAGTAATGGTCCTTTCTGCCAAATCACCGCTGTGGGCTGTAGACTAGTCTGTAGCAAACAGACATCAAAGGGTCGCCCTGGTTCAATTCTGTGTAAGGTAGCCCCACCTAAGGCTTTTTCCACTCTCTGTAAGGCAGCTCTTGCCTCAGGAGTGAGCCTCCTGTGGGAGGCTATATCTGGGTCTCCCTTTAGAAGGTCGAACAGGGGTTTGAGATCTGAATTTGGTATATGTAAATATGGCCTAATCCAATTAATGTCTCCCAATAGCTTTTGCATGTCATTTAGGGTCCTAACGCCATCCGTCCTAATGGTGACCTTCTGTGGAGAGACTAGCATAGGGGAGATTTTTGCGCCTAAGTAGGTCACCATTTCTCCTCCCTGAATCTTGTCGGGGGCAACATGCAGATTAGCTTGTCTCAGGGCCTCGACCAACTGGCCGAGCATATTATTTAGCATGTCTGGGTCCCTGCCGCTGAGCAAAAGGTCGTCCATGTAATGCACACATCTTATCTTGGGAAAGGATTTCCGTAGGGGGGCCAGTAGGGAATCAAGGTAAATCTGACACATAGTGGGACTGTTGGCCATACCTTGGGGCAGCGTTATCCACTCGTATCTGAGATCAGGGCTTTCTTGGTTAATGGTGGGTAAAGTAAAGGCGAACCTATGAGTGTCCTCTGGATGCAGGGGGATTGAGAAGAAACAGTCTCTAAGATCTATAACATAAACTGGCCAGGACTGAGGGATGGCTGAGAGAGCTGGCAGCCCCCTCTGGACCGCCCCCAGGGACTGCATCTGCGCGTTGACCGCCCTTAGATCATGGAGCAGCCTCCACTTGCCAGACTTTTTCTTAATTATAAAAATGGGGGTGTTCCATGGGGAGGTTGACGGCTTAATGTGTCCTAATCTAAGTTGTGTACTGACTATTTCTGACAAGGCTAATAGCTTCTCCTTAGGCAGGGGCCACTGAGGTACCCAAACCGGATCATTTGACCTCCAGGTGATTTTGATCGAAGTGGGTAGGAGAGCTTCTTCAGCGGCCCCTAAGAAAAACCCAGCCCTTGCCTACCTTTTTGTTCTCTACTGGTATTGGGGATGTCCGACCCTGTAGGGCATTGCCCAAGCCTTTGCCGGGGGTATATCCCTGGTTCCTGTGTATATCCTTAGCCTGGGGGGAGCAGTTTGACGTAAGCGTGACATCCATCTGAGTGAGGATGTCCCTTCCCCATAGAGACACTGGCAACTGCAACACAAATGGTTGGAAATGGCCCTGATGACCCTCCTCATCACACCAGAGCAGGGTTGAAGCACTAACCTGAGGAGCTGACACCATCCCCAGGCCCTGCAGCGTGTTATCTGCAGTGTTGGTGGGCCAGTTGGAGGGCCAATCCTTTCTAGAGATAATGGAACGGTCAGCTCCTGTGTCTAGGAGCCCTGTTATATTCTTGCCATTGACCTTAAGTGAGAGCATGGGCCTTTTATCAAGTATTATATGGAGTCCCTCGAAGACTTCCCCTGAGGAACCGAAACCTTGACTTTCTCTAATTTTCTGCTTTGAGGGGAATCTCTTGTGGAGACTGGGGAGCAGCAAGAGCTGCGCTATCTTGTCTCCTTTATTGATTACCATAGTACCCACAAGAGATTGAACCATAATTTTAATGTGTCCTGTGTAGTCTGAGTCTATGACCCCCGGGACTACTATGAGACCCCGAAGGGCCGTGGAGGATCTCCCGATCACCAGACCCACGGAATTTTCGGGTAACGGTCCCTTAAAGGTGGTTTCAACCACTCGAACACCCATATCAGGCACTAATATAAGTCTGGAGGCGACACTGAGGTCCACACCTGCTGACCCAGGGGTGGCCCTTGTTGAAGGCTGCCATCCTGAGCTGTCCTGTCTCTGGGGCGGGGGCCCGCCTGTGAAGGGGGCCTCCTCTGGCCGTTTTTTGGCCCTCTAACATCTCGTCCACAAATACGGTTGCCCTGAGCATCAAAGACCGACCTACACTCCTCAGCTTTGTGTGATCCCCTCTTGCATCGCCCACAAACATATGGTTCTTCATTCCTAGGGCGAGGCCTAGCATCTGCATTGTTTGGGCAATGACGTTTAATGTGTCCTGGCTCCCCGCAGGCAAAACACCCTTTAGCCTTACATTCCCCTTCTAACCCGCGAGGTCCCCTCTGCTGTACAGCCTCGGCCAGGAGAGCAGCCACTCCCGAGTTGGAGAGCGGCCCCCCTATCTCTCTGCATATCCTAATCCAGGCGTTGAGGTCCTTGTTCTTATGAGGAGCTATCGCTGCCTTGCACTCGTTTGTACATTGCTCAAAAATCAGCTGCCTTACCAGCGGTCGAGCCACTCCCGGATCAGAAAATATCTTATCGGCAGCATCTTGCATTCGGGCCACAAAGTCAACAAATGGCTCTGTGGTACCCTGCATTATTTTTGAAAGACACAAGGAGGCTGTTCCGGCACCACTTACCTGCTTCCAGGCGCGGAGCCCTATGGCATTGATTTGTTCATAGACAGCGCCGGGGAACTGAGTCTGATCATCAGCGTGCCGACCTTCTCCCATAAGCATTTCCTTGTTCCACCCCCGGTTTCCCCGATTGGCGTTTCTCTCAGCCTGCTCTGCAGAGAACTCTGTGTACCAGGCTCGCCAATCTAGGTAACTACCCGAGGGCAGACACGCCTTTGCCAGCTGAATCCAGTCCGCGGGGTTGAGGGGCCCAGAAGACAGGTTCTCCAGCATGGCAATGGTGTAAGGCGCAGTCGGCCCAAAGGTTGTAACTGCATTTTTAAGTTCTCTAATCTGCTTTATCTCAAAAGGCTCCCATGCATTACGTCCCTGGCCCATAGCTACTTGTACAGGAAATATCCCGTAGGGGCCACTATCTATCCCAGGTGGTGGATGTACCTCATGAGACAAACGTCCCCCCTGCCATAGCCGCCTGTAAAAATACCGACCCGCCGGCGGCGGAGCATAAGACGGCGGCCATGATTGGGCGGAAAATGGGGGCCCGTGCATCACTTCCTGTTCTGGCGAAGGGGAAGGGAGCTCCCGGGCGGCCGCCTCGCGGCAAGGGATCGCCTCCGGGAACAGCCCCCAAGGTGGGGCGGAAGGCTTCGCCTCCCTCTCGCACCGGGGAGCGCTCAGGAGCTCTCTACTCCTCCGCAGACCAAGTTGAGCGGAGCGCAATTCACGGCGCAACGCTGGGAAAGAACCCTGCGACTCCTTATCGAGCGACTTAGGCTCCTGACAGCTGGTCTCTTTGGCCTCCTTGCCATTCAACTTTCCCTCGTCCTCGGAGTCAGACGACTCCGAGGCTAGAGCCCCGTCCTTCTCCTTAGCATCTTTGTTCCCCTTAACGGGCCCCTCTCGGGAGCTCCCTGACTGGGCCTGCTCAAATACCCTGCGTACTTTTGTAAGCTCTTGAGAGCTTTCTCCACAACCACCCTCGCTCTTAATGTTACTACCTAGCATGTTTCCCATTTTTTAATATGTTACTCACCGCGTGAGGCCCAAGGAATCCGCCACTTACGCGTGAGCCTGAGGGGAGTCTAAAAGCCCTGTAGGTGCGCGCCACCCAGAGCCCAGGCTTATCCCCAACTCACCTGTCTCGCAGCTCTGTACTGGAGCGTTGTCCGCTGTCACGTCTCGGGGGTGATCAGTCCCCGTACGGGCCACCAAATGTCGATGTCGCTCCCGGCCGGCAGGAAGGACACACGACAAAGCCTGGCAGTGGACAACCTTTTCTTTTATTTTCCTTCTCCATACAGCCTGCCCTGGGATCGCTCCCAGCCGAAGCCTCCTTTGGTCCGCTCCCCGCGGCTCCTTCTGGGCTTCTACTTCCGGGCTTCTTCTTCCCCCCCAGGGGTGGCACCAGTATATATACGGATACAGTGTCCAATCATGTTAAAGTAAGCAAGGCAAGCTGATTGGCTAACATCATCAGTTGCCAGGCAGACTATATTGTTGAGCGGGTTGCTTACGCGGTAAGCAGGAAACTAACGTGCTCGATGGGAGGGGTAATCTACCTCAGGCTTTACTCTTTACTACAGGCCTCACGTCCGCCAAGTGAGGCGACCGGGCTCGGGGCTGCGGCTCCCAACAATCTGTCTATTTAGAAGGCAGAAAATCTTTCAAAAAAGGGCAGCAATCACACCCAATCATTTTCTAGATTCCATCCAAAATGGAATTCTGTCCAGGGCCTCCACCCCTAGAGTAGTAAGCAGAATCATTCTTTGTTAATGACAGCTATGAAGACTTCAAACACAGCAAGACCAAATTCTGCAATTGCCCAGCAGTTAAAAAGAAGCATCATGTAAGATTTAAGGAGCAGCCTTTTTTTTTTTTTTTTTTTGGTCTTTTTTTTGAGACGGGTCTCGCCATGCAGTTCAGGCTGGCCTTGAGCTCACCTTGTAGCCCAGGCTGGTCTCGAACTCGAAACCTTCCACCTCAGCTTCCTGAGTGCTAGGATTACAGGCGTGAGCCACCACACCCGGCTAAGGAGCAGCCTTTAAAGGCAAACTTGTACTGGTGAGGAGTTTGCATGGTAAGAAAAACATTCAAAACAACTTTAGTGAGCAAGGAAACAAATGTAATGGCTGGGTTTTGTGTCACCTTTTTTCCATTACAAAAATGGATGCTAGGCCTTGACAACAGAGCAGAACCAGAGCTGCTACAGAGCACATTTCTGTTTCTGTAGGCCACATGGTAGAAAATGACCAGTTGTAGCTCTTGAATTCATTATTACAAGTGTAAGAACCCAGCAAGGGACTACTCTCTTTCCTCTAGTATTAATTCCAAATTCCCTGGGTCATGGTGGTGGGGCCACTCTAGTTTAATAGGTTGTTTCTTGGATCTATCAACAGTGGAGGGGCAGGTTTACAGGCTCCAAGAAACATGACCAAAATTCAGTCGACGAGGGAAAGCTTCCCCAAAAGAGGTGCTATGTGGACAATTGAAAATGTGTCCACCATCGATATAACACATTGTAGTCTGGGGGACAGGGAGGAAAGCTCGACATTATGGCCTTCAAATTACATATCTATGATCTTGCTAACTGGCTTTTTTCTCTTTTCATGTGGATACACTGCCTCCCCTTCTCTGACAATTTCCATTATTTTTTTTCACGATTTGATTCAAAATTGACTTTGATCAATGAATGAGTCTTCTCTATCCAACTCTATTCTTCTGCATCTCAAGTCCTTACCACTTAGGTATATACTGGGTTTACGTATTATTTGAAGTTAATGTATACATAATTATGCATTTTTTCCTTCAGTGATAGATATTATTTTTCTCTAGAGTGATGGATTCTAAATTGGTTTGTATGAGCTTCCTGAAAGGGTTTTGGCCCAGACAGGACACTGTAGCCAGGAAAACCTCAACCGGAACTAGGAAGCCCCTATCTCTCCGCCCCTTGGAATTTACCTGTGACACCATCTTCCCCGCCCCTGGGAATTTGCCTATGGCGCGAAACCTAGGACCAATGGGCTACCCGTGCATCCCTGATGCCCCCTTAGGTTCCACCCCAAACCGAAGCTACTTACATACCCCCTATGCCACGTGTCTGCTAGAGAGATCTCGGGGGTGCCGGTCATCTCTCTCCGGTCATCTCTCTCTGTGTTCTCAGAATAAAGGCCTTTTTTTGTCTTATACTTCTCATCTTTTGGAAATAATCCTATCACTTCCTACAGTTAAATCTTCACAGAAAATTAACTCATGATCCAAAAATCATAAAATACAGGTGAAACAATCTGCCACATCAACAGACACATATCAAGATTAGATTCAATTATGTCATATGCTTGAAATGATTAAATAAAAAATAATTTAAAACTAGATTTAAAAATTAAGAAAGATCAAACAGATGTGGAAAGAAGTAAAATTACACATATAAAGATGTAGGCAAATACTGGCTTAACATGGACTAAATGGAGCTGAAAAGAAAATTAAGAATTTAAGAAAACAGAGCAGAAGACATTACAAAGAGCAGTAAAATAGGTAAGAATATGAGGTTGAGAGGTATTAAGTCAACCTTTCCAAGGCAGAAAAAGCCCAAATAATTTATATAGACATTTTCCCCCTCAAAAACATAGACCATAAATTCTCCATTCTTCTTTATAGGTTATATTTGGTAACTTCAAAGAAGACAGAATAGAAGGAGAGAAGAAAGTAACTTTATAGTGAACCTCAAAGAGCTGAGATCAACTTAGTGCTACAATATTTACCTAGGAATTTATCTAGGAGGTAAGAGGTGCAAGGTTCAATCCCTAGTACTAGGAAAAAACAAAACAAAACAAAACAAAAAACGTATCTATTTGGAAAAAAAGGTTTTCTGTAATGAACATGTACAGACTTTGGTCATTCCCTAAACAAAACAGCATATAAGTATTTTTACAGCATTTATGTTGCTTTAGGTGATATAAGTAACTCAGAGATTTAAAGTACCTAGGAGGATGTGCTAAAGTTATATGCAAATACTATGCCATTTCACATAAACATCATCAGGATTTTGGTACCCTTGATGGAGGGGAGGCAGTATCTAGGAATCAGCTCCCAAAGGATACCGAGGCAATTATATTGCAACCTAATCTAACATATTCTGATTATTATCATTATTATTATTGGTCTTTTTGAGATGGTTTCACTATGCAATTCAGGCTGGCCTTGAACTCACTTTGTAGCCCAGGTTGGCCTTGAACTTCCAGGAATCTTCTTGCCTCAACCTACTAAGTACTGGGATTACAGGCTTGCACCACCACACCTGGCTATATTCTGATTATTGGTCAGTGGTGCTTGTAGTATTGGTCTGCCCCACAATGGAGGAAATATATTAGGCAGGATTTAAAAATAATTGGCTAATACTTGAGCTACTTTTTGTCACCTGCACTGGCAATTCTAAACAGGGTTCCTGATAAAATATTCTTCATTGAGGCATCATTGTGCTTCATGGCCACTAATTGAACCATTAATTGAAACCATTAATTGAACCATTAATTGAAACCATTAATTGGAAAAATAAACTTTTAATTAAATTAAGTTTAATTAAACCATTAATTGAAAAATAAAGTTTTAATTAAGTTTAATTAAACCATTAATTGAAAAAAATAAACTTTTTTAAAAAGGTAAAATAAAAATATTTAACAGTAACAGGAAAGAACAGAACAGAGCAGGAAAGAATCGATAGGTCAAGTGTGCCAAACTCTTTGTCTTGGTTAGGACAGACTATAATGGGCAAATGAAAAAGGATTATGGCATAAAATATTAATGCAATTTTACAATTATGTTTACTCATCTGGATCAATGTGTTTGGGTGCGCATTTGTAGTGTCTTGCTTTAAATAAATGGACTTGTTTGGCTTGTTTTCTGCTTCTAATAACTATCTCCACACTGTACTTCAACTTTTATTAAGGCGTCCTAGCTTGATTTCTTGCTAGGCTCCGGAGAATCACAGCCTTCCAGTGTTCTCTACAAATTTTAGCCTATCAACTAGGTAGCAGTTAAGATGTCGCCTTAGTTTACGAAAAGCTCCACCAGAGTTTTTCTTCTAATTAAACATTCACTTCTTTACAGTTTCCCCATTCTGTCTTAGGAAAATACTTACAAATTTCAAGAGTCCTTCTACTACATAAAGCAATACAGTTTTTACAAAGTAGCAACCCAGATAACTGTTGTAGGAAAACTGGAAATTAAATACTTAAAAACAACCACGTATAATGCCAGCGTTAACAGCGGTCACCGAGCAGCTGCAGTCTCGGCAGCCTCCCCCCACCACCGTTCGCGTGCCTGGCGCGGCGAGCCCGTGTCTTGGGCCGGTGTTTCCCGCCACGGGCTCGCAGACGGCGGAGGGGCTCCCCGGCCGCCCGCAGAGGACCGCTAACCGTAGCAGGCCAGGGCGCTCCTTCCCGAAGGTCCTAGTTTTCACCGCAGGCAATCTCTTGGGCATCTACCTCACCCCAGCCCGCCCATATCCCCACCACAAAACAAAATATACACTCAGAAGTCCTCCTCCGTGGGAGTCACGCCTCACGCGGGACAGGCGGAAAACTCCCGCCCACACCCAGGAGTCGGACCCCGCCCAGCGCGCGCTCCCGCTGGGCGCGGCCCCAGACTCCTCCCTCGGCCGCGAACCGCCCCTCGGGCGGGGACGCGCTGAGGAAAGCGCGCGGCCGCGGGCCTCCGGCGCCATTTTGGATTCGGTGGTGTCTCGGTCGAGCGCGGGGCTTTAACGCCTTGATCGTAGCTCGCGGAGGGACTCTCTGGCAGCGACGGGGTGTCTAGCGCGGGAACGCAGACAGCGCGGCACTGAGAAAGAGGGCTTCTCCCTGGGCAGTCAAAGCCGCAAAGGTGGAGCCGCGTTGGCGCCTGCCGCGGGACCAGCGCCTCGGATGCGGGCGGAGCGCGGGGGGCCGTGGCGACGGGGGCGCGAAGCGGGGGCCCCGGGGGGCCTCATGTGAGAACCGAGGGAGCAGCAGCAGCCGCCGTCGTCCCCGCAGCCCGGGGTGGTGTGAGGGGGACGCCGCCCCCAGCAGCAGGTAACCGCGGAGGGGCGGGGCCGTGGCCCTCCGAGCGGCGGGCCGGAGGAGCGGCGGGCAGGGCGCGGCGCCCGGACTCGGAGCCTGCTCGGGGGCGTTTCCCGCTGTGCTGCTGCGAAACATGTCAACAAGGCGCGGTGCGCGCGCGTGCAGCTGTGCCTGGGCGCTGGCCTCGGCGGGTGGGTGACGGGCGCCGCGGAGCTTGCCCAGGCGGGGCCAGTGCGGGCGTGGGCAGCTCGAGCGCTGGCAGGCGCGGGGAGAACCCAGTGAACTGCGGAGGTCGGAGCCCGAGGATGTCCCGGAAAGCCAATCCGCGGAGGTGACGCCTCGCCGCGCAGCCTAGTGGAAAACTTGGTCAACTTGAGACGGGCCGCTCTGCGCCTGCTTTTGGCTTGTGCAGCCTTTTGAGGAGCAGTTACAAGCAGGGATCGGGAAGCTGCCCGGCCGGTCATAGACTTGCATCTCCGAGCCGAGTCGTGAGATTATTTTTTTGTTGTTAATGGTGTC
This sequence comes from Cavia porcellus, assembly GCF_034190915.1. Classification (NCBI taxonomy): domain Eukaryota; kingdom Metazoa; phylum Chordata; class Mammalia; order Rodentia; family Caviidae; genus Cavia; species Cavia porcellus. Next base: position 24,922,065 of record NW_026947487.1, on the reverse strand, counting down.
CAGTCGAATAACCTAGTTTAATTTTTAATTCCTCGTAAAAAAAAAACTGATTTTGATTATCCTTGCACTGTGTACAAAATGGTATCCATTTCTAGTTGTCTGTATGTGATTCCGGGGCAAGTTTTCTCCAGTGTTTCCCCCTATCATTCTGAGAATCTGTTGTAATCTTGTATTTCAACCTAAGAACGCACATTTGAATTTTTATGTTAAAGCAAAGTACATAAAGGAATTGTAACGCCAAAACAGTACCTTTAGGGCTAAGTGCAAATGAGCTTTTAAAATTACTACATAAGCGCTTAATACCTTGAGGGACACCCAGCTAGTGTTCTATTCTACAGCAGTAATCAGCTTGATTACTTTCGGAGTTTGTAGAAATGTCAGGTTAGCGCTAACTCCTTGTTGTGCTCTACTAGCCTAGTTTTTCCTTATCGGTTTGCTTAAGAATTGTTTTCACTTTGTCTAAAAGTAAGAGATGCAAAAGTCCATTGATGTAAGTTATTTGCAGGTGAGTGGATGCTCAGAATTAATTTTCCGCACAAAGCTTCATGTGTAAATAGATTTAATAAAAGCCATGCTTCTGAAAGTATTGGAAGTCTTGGCATAAGTGAGATTAATTTGGAAAGAATTGATAAAATTTTTATTAGGTATTTACTCAATGTTGTTTTCATGAATAAGGGAAGTACAGAAGACATTTTTATTAGCAATTGGCCTTACGTTTTTGTGTTGCTTAATATGCTGTATGACTGTACTATATGTCAGAACATATTTGACAGTTGGCAGAGTTTTCACTGTTCAGAGTGCTAAGAATTTACCTCGGTGGTCATATATTCTTTTTTTATTTAAATCAAGAGATACTTTATCTTAGAATTACATACTTTTAAAGCTATTTAAAATACCAACTTCATGGCCAGGCGTGGTGGCCCAATGCCTATAATCTCAGCGCTTGGACAGGTGAGGCAGGAGGATTGCTAAGTCCAGTTTGGGCTACATAGTGAGTTCATAGCACAGCAAACTGTCTCAAAAAAATTTTTTTTTCTGAATTTGGAAAGTATTGAAATAACTACTTAAAATAATAATGTGATAGACAAAAGAAGCTTTGTTTTTACTAATATGATGACCAGCAAAGCATTCTCTCAAATTTTATTATTTTGTAAGTCTATTCTACTTTATTTTTACCTATCCATATATACTTTATAAAAAATGAGCCATCCCATCTTTTAGTTTAGTAGTTACAATTTTAGACCTTTTCAAAAAGAAGCAGTCAGCATTCCATAGCGAAAAGTAGAAATTATAAAGACTGCTTTCTTCTTGAATGTCATCTCAAAGTTGCATGTAGCTTTATATAATCAGAAGAAAAATTATAAACTCTAGGTAGTAAATTTATATGGTATCTATATTAAAAATTAGCCTTCAAGATAAAGCAGAAACATGGGTTATTATGACAGCATTAATCTCTAGATGGACAATACTATACTGTAGGAGATTATGATTGTGCTACCTTTTTACTGGACATGCTTTTTTAAAAAAGTCTGCTTTTAGACTTGATACGTGAGTTTTACTCTTCCAAAAAACTACCCTCTTGTCACCCGTCATTTAGTCTTCTGTGTTTCTCTTCTACTGTTCAATAGGATATACATCCTTTGCTTCACTTTATTCCTATAGTTAGAAGTAGGACCATTAAGGAATAGGCAGTTAGTGAACATAAGCTAGGACCTCCTGGATGGAACTTCTTAGAATAAAGGTCACTATACTACCATCTGTTTTTGCTCTCCAGCTTCCAGTTCTTTCACAAGTTGTGCTAGCTACTGGGTGGAGAAAGTGCAGGGACATATTTTGCTTAGTCATACTGAGGGGTATTCTTTATCCCACAAAGGGATGAGAAATCCTTACATGCTGATTTGCCATAAGTAAGTTGGTGTCACAGACCAATCTGTTGAAAGGTGATGACCCCAGGTCTAGGTCCAAACCACCACTCTGCTGGAACTGCTATAAACAAAAGTATTGCAGGCCCTAATGCAAATAGGAGTACTAATGAATATCTGCTCATTTAGAACCTAGTGTACTTACCCAGCTAACAAAATGAGGTCTCTTTTATCTGATTATATGTAGTATAATGAATTAACATTAAAAGGAATGTGTAAAATGTAGAAAAAAATGCATATTGCGGAAAAAAAGTCACCTGTAATCTCACCATCCATTGTGAATTATAATAATTTGGTGGGTCCCCTTCCTTCTGTCCCTTCCTCTTGGCAATGTTTTTTTTTTTTTTTGTCTTTTTCTTTTTTTTTTTTTGTCTCCTCTTGGCAATGTTGAGGTTGAAATCTAGGGCCTAGCTTTCGACTAGCTGAGATTTGCTTACTTTTAAGTACAGGTTGCAAATGTCTAGCAATAGCAGGTGTAACAGACTACTTAGGAAATTCTGTTGACTAATTAACATCCCTTTTGGAGATTTTGGGGGAATCATTTAAGAATCCAAATATAAAACTGTGCACCCCCATGTTCAATCAACAGTACCACAAAACCTCAAATATAGTAGATATCTTTAGATGACTTACAAGAAACCTTTAGAAAGTATCACTGTTGGTTCCTTTTCATATCTGTTTTAATTAGCAGACTATAACCTTTAGTTTCCATTCTTATTTTTCACTATATTTTATTTTGGTATTCTAGAATTATTGGTCCAGTCTATGCATATTTGGGTTTAAATACAACAAATACACATCTTGGTGAAAGAGAATGAATTGGGGGTTTATTTCTATTTAAAGGATAAGTAGAATGAAAAACTGATGTATTTTTCTAAACAGGATGAAACGAGGAAGAGCTAGTGACGACAGTTCATCTGAAGAGGGTACTACAGAGAAATCAAAGAAACTGAGGACTACAAGTGAGCATTCTCAGACATGTGACTGGGGTAATCTCCTTCAAGACATTATTCTCCAAGTATTTAAATATTTGCCTCTTCTTGACCGGGCTCATGCTTCACAAGTTTGCCGCAACTGGAATCAGGTATTTCACATGCCTGACTTATGGAGGTGTTTTGAATTTGAACTGAATCAGCCAGCTACATCTTACTTGAAAGCTACACATCCAGAGTTGATCAAACAGATTATTAAAAGACATTCGAACCATCTACAGTATGTCAGCTTCAAGGTAATATTTTTAACCCTTCTCTTTAAAAGCAGAGTATTTTTGGTGGCTTTTGGTGTCCTAACCAGTGCATCTCATCTTTAATTAGTGCATCTCACCTTTAAAATACTTGGCTAAGGGAAAGTGCATAACATGTTTCTGCTGACTGGAACCACAGGGGGTTCAGAAGGCCCATTGTGATCATGTTAAAAGATTTAGAATTTAGCATATCATAGATGCTGTCACATCACAGATAATTGTAATGTTTGTTGGAGCTCAATGACTCCATTATATTTATTAGTAATTTCTTAAAAGAGAATAAGCATCAAGCATTGACCAGACTAAATTGAACAGTGAATTAGTGCAAACACATTTGAGGAAAAAAGGAATAAACAGTAAAATAATAAAAATTGGGCATATTATGATTAAGGATATTACTGTACTATTGAGGAAAATTTAACTGTGATTTCTGCTTAATATGGGCTTAGCATTTTCTAGCTTTTTGATATGAGATCTTCAAATACAAAGGTGGCATAGAAACTGGTTTAAAGGTTTAGAGGAATATATTTTAGAGAAAAGTAGAAAAGAATGGGTGGAAGAATGCCATTGAGAACTGTTTGCTTCTTTTTGGTGCTGAAAGGAACATTTTGAAAATCACATAATGAGATAAATGAAGTAGGATAGTTTTTGAGATGATCAGATCACTTAGAGAAAAAAGTGGGTTGAGTGTGAATATTGAGGCTTGTCATGATGTGTCTGAAAATGAATGATGAAATACGGGCATGCTTACTAAAACATGAAGTAAACATGGGATTTTTTTTTTGTAGTGAAAAATTGGTAATTGTTGAAAAGTAGCAGTATATAAATGACTGCTTTACTGTACCAGTTGCTAAACAGATTAAGTTAAACCTAGGTAGAGCAGTAGTTCTTAACCTAGAGCTTTTCACCATAACTAAAGCAGCTTCTTACCAAACTCAGGACCATCTTTCTTCTAACAATGTCATTCCTTCTTAGGAAGAGATCACTGGCTTACTCTCCTATAGGTTTCTAAGGAGGAGAGCCTTGGTAGTAAGAATGGTTAATAGATTATGGCCTTCTTCCTAGGAAAAATGCAGAAAAAGTAGGCTTCCTAGTTAAAGGAATTTCAGATAATTAATGGATAGGTTTTGGTATAGATACGTTCTATGGAGTACTTGGAATATACTTAATATTAAAAAATTGTTGTTTATTGAAATTTAGATTTAATCGGGTATCTTGTATGTTATCTGACAACCATAACTAGGAGCAAGGGTTCCAGAATGGTTGGGGAATGAAACAAAAATCCAGCAACTCTTCATTCTCCTTCCCCTACGGAAAAGAACATTCTTTTTGGTGTTAGTCATCTTTGAGTTGCCTGAGAGTATTCTAATGGCAAATGTTATAAAATAAATACACTCATCTGATAGATCTTCAAGATCAATTCCATACAGTAGATTGGCTTGATCAGTTTTATTCTTTTATAGCCCTGTGACAATTCAGATGTACCCAACTTGTGTAACCCTTATAAAATCATTTGTGCTATACATTTAACATTTTTATGAGGCCCCCCCCCCGAGGAAATAATTTTTGATTTACACATTAGAAAAAAGGCACATCAGAGAACTCTTCTGTATTTTTACAAAAAAGTCATCACTGACTATAGGCTTGGCTTGTAATCAAAGTTACTTGATCACAGAGGGCTTGAGATCATCGGTCCCATCCCCAGAATTCTGATTCAAATGGTCTGGAATGGGAACAAGAATTTGTACATCTTAATAAGTTCTCAGGTCGTGTTGATAATATTGTATGGGAACCATGCTCAGAGAACCACTGGTGTAAAGAAACTTAACCAGAGGATAGTATTACAAATATCTCTGAAATTGCAATATAAATTAGTCTATTAGATTTAATGTAAATTAATGTATGTATGTATGCCATCTTTTAATCAGTATTGAGATAAAGGTATGTACATGAATCTGGAAATTAGGATAAAGATATTATTTGAACTGTTCTGTTTTAAGATGCTTTTTAACTCAGGGAACAAATAACGTTTTAAAACCCTCCTGGGGTTTTTTTCCAAATTATTTTTGGCCATATTATCCTTCCAGGAAATGTCTAGGCAGATGAATGTATGAGAATAGCTACCTCTTTTGGATCAGATTTTCATGTTTGATTAATTTAAACACCCTTATTTTACTTTTTAATAGTACTAGAAATTGAATCCAGGGCCTTTGCCCCACGCTACATAGTTGACTCTTTATTTTGTATTTTGAGACAGTGTCTTGCTAAGTTGTGCAGGTTGGGCTCAGTCTCCTAGAATGCTGGGTCCTTATTTTATATACCTCCTTCTGTTGAAAATATTAATGAATTCCAGGTTTGGTTCATCTGAACATTCTGAGTAAGTAGTCAGTTTCTGTTGCCTTAAAATATTTAACATAAGTATTGCACTTTATTATTTGATCTGCCAAATATGTAACTTTTTCAAAGACTGTAAATTTATTATTCCATTGGTTTATGGTCAGTTTGAATGAATAGTGTTCCCAACACTAAATAGAGATCTTATAATAAAGACTGTCTTAACAATTGCACTTATTTTTAAGGTTGAAGTTAAAGGAAAGAGTGGATAATTGAAAGAGTAAATGTTCTTTACATTTAGAATGCAATAAACTAAACTATTTTTAAAAATTAAGCCATGCCAAGAGCAGTGTAGATATGTGCATGGATAAAAGATGTTTTCTTTATTAAGGTTGACAGCAGCAAAGAATCCGCTGAAGCAGCTTGTGATATATTGTCACAGCTTGTGAATTGCTCTTTAAAAACACTTGGACTTATTTCGACTGCTCGGCCAAGCTTTATGGATTTACCAAAGGTATCTCTAGGTTCATTTTATTGGTTCTTACTGAGAAATCCAGTGAAAGCTAAACTTATTCTGTTGATAGTAAAAGTATACATAATGGAAAACAAGTTACTATTTAGAATGTTGAGAAGCCATATTTTTAAAATAATTTTTAACATTTAGTGCTTCTTGATAGGTAAACTTATAGAGTAAATTTAGAGAAGATTCTCTAGGAAGTGCTAAAGGAATTTAACTAAAATTGAAAGGCGTGTCAGAAAAAAGAACAGATAACGTACTCCCTTTGGACTGACAGAGTACATTGGTGAAGTTAGAATAGGAACAGTAGAGAGTGCCAGTGTGGCCTGCTTACATGAACTCTACTGGCAAATGCAAAGATGTTTTTAAGCAGTTAGTATTGATACAGCTTGCATTGCCTTACACATTTTATATAAAGAAAAATTTTGTGGAGAGTTAACTGTTCATATTCACATACAGGTTTGAACATGTTGATTATGAATTGTGTTGGAGCATCTATTAGCCTTTCTTTTCTTACCCTTCCAAATTCTTTGTTCATGAGCTATAGCTTATTTCAGCTCTGATTCACAGTCACATACTTTGAGTATTCTCTGCTTCCCATTTCCCTACAGCGGTCTCTTTTGATTAGAGTCTGTGTCCTAAAATGTATATAATAAATTGATATATTTGTGGTAAAACATTAAAATCAAAGCCTTGAAAATTTGAACACGTTTGAGAAAGTTTAAATTTGGAGTTTTATCTAAGTATAATTTTGATTGTCTTTGAGTCATTTTTTTATTTTATTTTTTTGGTACCAGGAATCTCCTAGGAGCTCGCAGTATTCTGGCAGGCACTGTGCCCCTGAGCTATATCCCTGGCCTTGGAGTTAATATTTTATATAAATTGCTATGTTCCAAATGAGTTTATAGGTTTTCAATTGATTTTTCTAATTTTTAATGATTGTGCCAGTAGTTGCTGCCTTTTTTTTTTGGACAGGCTCTTGCTATGTAGTTCAGGCTGTCCTTGAGCTCATAGCATCTTTCTGCTCAGCCTCCTGAGTGCTGGGATTACAGATGTGTGTCACCACACCCAGCTCATTATTGCTATTTTAAATCAATCATTACTGTGCAGTTCGGTGGTATAAAACACAAGAATAAGGTTACTAGAGAGTGGAGGGAACTGTCTGAAAGGTATTCTCATCCTAGTTTCCAGGCTACTTCTTTTTACCTTCCATTAGTTACTGTGATTTAGAGACCTCTGAAAGCTTAATATTCATTCTTCACCTATAAGCAAAAAGTATCTTTCAAAGATAGCAGCTAGAATTTTTTTTTTTTTTTTTTTTTTTTTTTTAAAAACCATGTATGTAGTAACACAGTAAAGTGGTGCTGGTCCTTTTAACAGTTTTGAAATATATCATTAGGATTCAAGTGACCTATATCTGGTATTATCTGAAAACCACTAAGTTATTTCTAAAATTTAAAACAATGTCTTAACCTTTTTCCTTTTCAGTCTCACTTTATCTCTGCACTGACAGTTGTGTTTGTAAACTCCAAATCCCTGTCCTCACTTAAGATAGATGATACTCCTGTAGATGATCCATCCCTCAAAGTACTAGTCGCCAACAACAGTGACACTCTCAAGTTGCTAAAAATGAGCAGCTGTCCTCATGTCTCTCCAGCAGGTATGTTGCTCTTTTTTTCAGACACATTTTTATTGATTTGTTCATCAAATTATGGAAAAAACATGACTAATAGTTTTAATAGTTCTTTTAACCTATTTGTAGGTAGGTGAGTTAATAGGACTGCTTCCTTTCTTTTGCATAAAGATATTTTTAGTGTCATTAGAATAGTATAAATTTTGTAGTGTTACTAGCTTACACACTGATAATAATCTTATTTCCTATCATCTTATTTGATTATATGTATACAGCATGTGTTTAAAAAATGAATTTAAAAAGGGAAAGGTCCCTTGAGATTCATCTGAGGTCCTCTTGATGTAAAATAGCATTGTAGTTGAATTAATGATAGATTTTAAGTCAGAGCAGCCATATGGTTGCTTCTCTTCTTTTTCTGTGCACAGAGGGGAGAAGAGTTGTACTTAAGTGGTTGTCTTGTATTTTGCAAGCTAATGCTTTTCTGGGCTTTTTTGGTTGTTTTTTGGGGCCAAGGATCGAACTCACAACCTTGCGTTTGCCAAGTAGGCACTTAACGCTGCTGAGCTAACCTCTGGGCTCACTAATACTTTTCTTAAGTTGAACTTTGGAACCATGAGACCATTACCTGGGTAGTAGCAGCTTTTTAAGAGCTCTTTCTCACTTTTCTTCCCTAGAATTTAAGCCTTACTGTATTATCATTTTGAAATTAATTCCAGATGGTTTGTATTTATAAAGTAAGTGTAAAATGTGATTGCCATATTCTCTGTTGTTTCTTTCCTGACTCCTCTATTGACATCTTTTCCTATGTATAGCTGTGTTTGTTACATGGTAAGGCTTTTTACCTTCTTGCCATAACTAAAGCTCAGAGTTTCCCCAGGGAACAACTTTTTGGATGGAGATCTCTTGCTTATAATCCCAGGTTTCCCACATCGGAAGTCCTGGTGATGGGAATGGATGAGTCTGTTGTTATATTTTTCTACTTGTCTCTGCAACTTTTAGTTTATCATTGAGGGTATTGTAAAATAGACATTAAGAAAAATATTTTGCTTTAGCACTTACTTCCTAAATGATGTTGATCACGTTTTATTGTCTACTATATAGTTCTGATATGAGATTAAGGTTCATACTTTATAGCCTCATACTGTACAAGGTCCTTTTAATCTTGTTTTCTACTCACTCATGTGCACATTTTCTTGAGCTTTGGGGCGCTATAGTCTTTACTGTTGTGTACGGGCAAAACACTTACTTTTTTTTTTTTTAAACTTCAGCTAGCTAGCTCCAGTCCAGCCTTCAAAATTCAGCTCAGCTCTTAACCTGTTTTAACCACCACCTCCCCCTATCTTTAGCTTCCTTACTTGTGTGTTTTCATAGCACTCTAAACATAACATCTTATACACACTGTGAGAGAGAGATTTTGAGTCTTTGAATTCCCTGAAAACTGTAAGCTCATTATTCCTTTTCTGATATCTGTGTTCACTTATTGTACTGAATATCAATTCTGATACTGCAAGTTTGTGTGTTCCCATCTGATGGCTGTTGGACTAGTTGCTCAGTAAGAAGAGAAATGTATTTTTTAATAGGAAAGTGTAATCACAAAAGATTTTAACTTAAAATATATCATTATTTGTACATACTCTACGTTTTGCATATTTGGACATTTTTTTTCCTCCAAATTGAAACTGTGAGCTATTTCCTGTTTCTGTTTTCACTGAAGAGTTGATCAGACTTTTCCCTTTTCATATAGTTATAACTGGACCTTTAGGCACCATTTGACAATAATGGCTGTTGGCTTTCTTGGATATAATTCTCCTGATGTTTCCTTTGCTGGCTTCATTTTCATTTCTTAAATTTTGGTGTTTCACTGTGTTCTCTCTGTACTGGTTACCTTTTTGTTATACTGGTAAAATCTAGTCATCCTGTATGTTAATACCTTCTAATTCAGGTTCTCTGGAATTCCAGAGCCATGTGTTAGATGGCTGAGGGTTCAGTGAGCTAGAATGTCTCACTGGTGCCTCAGACTAAAGAACTTGCCTATCCTTCTAAATTCGTTTTCTTTTCCTAAGGTTGTCTCAAGAAATGCATTGTCCTATCTAGCTGTTGTAGACATGACAGACATCCTTGATTGCTCCTCTCCACAGTCTCTGTATGTCTCCAGTCATTGAGGTCTGTCAACTCTGTCACCAAAATATGCTTCCAATCTCTTTCAGCCCCTCTTAATTACTACAGATCAGATCCCTATAATCTTTGTACCCTCTTAACTGATTTCCTCATTCGCAGCCTTGTTTGTTATGTAATCTGATTTCTATTCTACAACCAGAGTAGTCTAAAACTTCCTAAACTTTATTTTGTCTTCACTTTGCTTTAAAACCTGTCATTATGCTTTTTGTATTCCTATACTCATAGTGGCTGATACGATTTATTTGGCCTTTGCCTAACTATTTGGGCTTCATCTTTTCATAGTCTCTTACTTGGATGCTGTTCTTTGAGCTCTTTCATTTGTTGGAATGCTGGAATTCATACCTATATCTGGGTGTCCACATAGGAAATACTATTTTCTTGCTTTTCCATTGTATGTGTTTTACCTTCATTTGGGGGGTCTCTTTGTGTTCATTCTGGGCTGTTTTCCCTGATGCCCTTTTAATGAGTTCGCAGAGCACATCCTTGTTAAATTGTTTGCTACTTCCTATTAGGATTAAGAATGGCTAGTTCCTGTTTACAGCTCTACCCTCCTAGCACCAGTGCTGTTTATATAAGACACTCATTAATATCAGATGAACTAATGAACATTTATTTAGTATTCTACTTTTTGAAAAACATTTGCATTTTTAAGCTTGGACGCTTGTTTCTAATTTTTTGCTGTGACTTAAAATATAAGTCACCTATTTTGGCCCATAGCAGTTGCTTCTATAAATTTCTTCTTTTTTTTTTTGTCTTTTTCCTTTTTACCGGTACCAGGGATTGAACTCAGGACTGCCTGCTTGCAAGTCAGGCGCTTATGCCGCTGAGCTAAATCCCCAGCCCCTCTATAAAATTTCTTCTTTGCAAAAAATTCTTAAGAAATGGAGGTCATAGGTCAGAACATCCAAATATTTTTATGGTTCTTGCTGTTTTTCTCTTCCCCAAGTCAGTTATGTGAATTTATACTACCAATAATATACCTGCCCCGGAACAGTTTTATTGAAACCTAATTCACATACTATACAGTCATCATTTGAAACTTTTAGTATATTGACAATTGAATCCATTACTACCATGGAACTTTAGATTTTATTCTAGGAAGACACTACATGCCTCTTTGCTGTCAAATCCTAGAACTTCCATTGTAGCTATCCCAATTGACTTTATATGTAGATTTGTCTATTCTGTGTATTTTATATAAATGGAATCATATGATCTTTTGTGTCTAGTATCCTTCTCTTAGCATGTTTTCAAGGCTTCATATGTTGTGTCATGAAGTAAAACTTCATTTCTTTTTATTGCTGAGTAGTCTTATTTCTGAATAATATTATATGGCTGTACTATATTTATCTTGACCAGGTAGTGGGTATTTGGGTTAACTATATTGAGTAATGCTGCTTTGAACCTTCATGTACCAGTTTTTGTGTGGACCTGTTTAATTTCTCCTGGATATATGTCTAGTAATGGAATTGCTGAATGGTACAGTAACTGTTACCCATTTGAGAAACTACCAGACTGTTTTCCAAAGCAGCTGCACCATTTTACATTCCTTTTGCATATTCTAACATTTTGTTATATAGCCAACCTAGGTGTAAATTGTGGTTTGGATTTGCATTTCTTAAATAGTATCTTTTTGTGTGTTTATTGGCCATTTTTGTATTTTCTTTAGAAATAATGCCTAGAGTCTTTGCATATTTTTAAATTGAATTGTTATTTCATTACTGAGTTATAATAGTTTATCAGTTTTATCTTTGTCACTACGTTGTTCTATATAGCATAGTGAAAATGTAGTCATTTATACTAATACTATTTATTGGCTCCACATATCTGTAGGACAGAAATACAAGTAGGGCTGAATTGGCCTTTTCACTTAGGATCTTAAAGGGCTAAAATCAAAGTGTCAGGCAAGTTAGGCTTTCATATGGAGGATCTAGGGAAAAATTTACTCGCATACTCATTTAAATTGTCTGAATTTCTTTCTCTGTGGTTATATGCCTGACAACTCGTTTTGTTACTGACTATTCACAAGAGGCTATATGGGGCAGTTACTCTGTTTGTAGAGACTGCTTGTGTATTGTAAAGCTAGCAATAATATGTTGACATCCCCTTTGTGCTTTGAATGTCCAACTTTTCTGCAACAAGTAAACGCTTAAAGGAACTAAGTGATTAGGACTATCCAAATAATCTTTGAGTTTTATAAGACCAGCTGTGCCATATAACATGATAGACATATTGTATTCATAGATTAGGATGTGAAATGGGGTGGGGATTAAGAGTTATGCCTGCCAAATTGCTTTAATACTTACTAAATGGCATCACCAAGTTTCTTATTTGTACCTTTTCAATTTTCCATGTTTACTTTCTCCTTGTATCAGGCATTTTGATATTACAAACAGCAAGAGATCTGATTAGGTTACCTTGAATGATTAAAGGAGATATATAGAGATATAAATAGATATATCTCCCTCCCTCCCTTGTGCAGAACAGAAACTTAACAATGGCTGAAGAGTGGGGTCCATTATTCCCTCTTCTGAGTGTCATTCTATTGATTCAATTTCTCTCTTCTGATTATATTGCCTGTCTTCTCCTTCCACTGCTGTGAAACTTTCCATGCCACTTCTTAGGTACATAAACTTAAGAGTCACTAAGCTCGTTTGTGTTCCAGCACTGCTGACTATAGCTGTCTCAACTTCAAACAAAAATACCTAGTTTTCTAGTTTTTTTTTTAGTAGTAGTGGGTAACATGTTGGTACCTATATATAGTACAGTACTTATAAAATAAATAGATGAAAATATGTATGCTTTGTTGTAGTTATCTGTTTCTAAACATATGGAAAAATGGATTGAATGGGTTATTTATATGTAGTATAGTCATTACTCTTGGGGGCAGAATTCTTATACTAAGCTACTTTGGAGATCAAATTACCGATCTTTGGTAATAAAGTCATCTATTGTCAGAGTGACAGCTTTGGTAAAAACATGATTCCCTGAATTTAGGAAACTATTTAAGGAGCTCCTTCCTAGGTTTGTTAGAGCTTCAAAGGTTTCCACTCCTGTGAAATGAATGGGTGGTTTTCCTACCTACTTAGCTAGTTGGTATTTCTTTCCCCTTAGAAATGTGATATACAATATATTAGTCAATAAACACTGTTGATTTATTTTTTTTGAATTTCATAATTGTTTTGTGTAGTTATATAAATCATAGTTTTGTACAGTTACATTTAATCTTTATATTAGAATTCAGTTTTAAATTTTAAAAAATAACACCTTGGCCTCTGTGGTGATAAATTTAATTTTTGAAATTATATTTAGTGTTAGTAGTATTTTCCTTAAAATATGGCACTACTAGGATAAATCTTAGTATTGGTAGATTTTTTAAAGGATATAATTAATAATGTGTTTAGAGTTGTTAAAAACAAGCTTCACTGGGTTTTAGAATTACTTTCTACTTTCTGTCAATTACTTATTGACAGAATTAGCAATAGCTTCTAAATGTTTTTTACTTACCTTTTTAAGTCAACTATACAGCTGATTTCTAAGTGGTATTTTTGTGGTATATGCGTTTGATTAAATTTTTTGAACAGATAAACTTGCATAAAAACTTATTATTACTTTATTTTTTCCCTAAGGTATCCTTTGTGTGGCTGATCAATGTCATGGCTTACGAGAACTGGCCCTGAACTACCACTTATTAAGTGATGAATTGCTACTTGCTTTGTCTTCTGAAAAACATGTTCGATTAGAACATTTGCGTATTGATGTAGTCAGTGAGAATCCTGGACAGACACACTTCCATACTATACAGAAGAGCAGCTGGGATGCTTTCATCAAACATTCACCCAAAGTGAACTTAGTTATGTATTTTTTTTTATATGAAGAGGAATTTGACCCATTCTTTCGTTATGAAATACCTGCCACTCATCTTTACTTTGGGAGATCTGTAAGCAAAGATGTGCTTGGCCGTGTGGGAATGACATGTCCTAGACTAGTTGAACTGGTAGTGTGTGCTAATGGATTACGGCCTCTTGATGAAGAGTTAATTCGTATTGCAGAACGTTGTAAAAATCTGTCAGCTATTGGACTAGGGGAATGTGAAGTCTCATGTAGTGCCTTTGTTGAGTTTGTGAAGATGTGTGGTGGCCGTTTGTCTCAGTTGTCCATAATGGAAGAAGTACTAATTCCTGACCAAAAGTATAGTTTGGAGCAGATTCATTGGGAAGTATCTAAGCATCTTGGTAGGGTGTGGTTTCCAGACATGATGCCCACTTGGTAAAAACCCTCTTACGGAGGGCATGTTGAATAGTACCTTAATTTCAAGCAAATACATTATAATAAAAGTTTACTTGCTGTAGTTCTGAAATAATTCTATTTTATGGCACCAAAATTTGCTATTTCCAGTGAGTATATAAGGATTGTTTATTGGAAGACCTATGAATTAGTGTTGGTCAGAAAACTCCATTTATTTCTATAGCTTAATACAATCAAATCTCTGAAAAGTAAAAGAAAAAGGTGATTTTTATATTTGAAAGTAATAAGCAGTTATAGAAACTAAATAGTTTATAGTCCGGTGGAAACAAAAACCTATCTAATATCCAACAAGGGAATGCTAATAGGTTTTTTGAAATGTTATGTTCTCTATGCATTTTTTAAAAAATGTAAACTTGACATTCTTAGGGTCTTTAGTTATACATACACCTGTTATAAGGTGTTTAATATAGCTCAGGAAAGTGAGCATTTTGTGAGAAAAATGTAGGATATACAGTATAGTATCTAATGAAAAAAATTGGTTAAATGTTCTCAAATGTTATAAACCTGTTTAAAACAAGGAATATATATAAGTAATTGGAACGCTTAGAAACTGGTAGTGATCACAGGACAATACATAGAGCCAAGATCAAATTAAAATAAATGGAAGAGAAGGAAGGCAGTTAGCTTTGTATAAACTTTTAGGATTTCATCTATTATCTGCTAAACCATGTAAATTCTTTATTGATATGTTACTATGTGTGTGGCACTTGAGGCATTGTGAGGAATGCCTTACCAGTTCTTGATTTTCTTTGTTTAAACTAGTTTTTAAGTATTATTCAATAATTGAGATGAAAAGCTTTTTTACTTTAAAAAAGCCAAATTGTAATCTAGAACTTTAAAATGCTTATAAATTGTTTCCATGAAAGAATATTAGTCTCTAGTGAAATTTTGGTGATGCCTCATTTTCTATTTTTGAGTTATATAGTTATGTAAGTAGAATTTTAAATCAAAAAGTACCAGTGTACAGCTCAGTATAAACAGTAAATTTGAGATATTTAAATTCATAATATTTTTGAGTAAATACTGCTCTATGAACTGGAAAATTTTAACAGAAAAACATCTGCAGTTTTGTGATTGTTAATTTGGTTAAGCTGGTACATTATTTAAGTAGTGTTTCATATTACTTTAAATAAAAGTAAACCCATGCATTATAGAACCTGTAAAATACTAAGTTTTGGGCTATATTTAGTTGGGTTTATTTTTTTTAGATAGTACATAAACTCTGATGAGTCTAGGCACTAGTGCTACCATACCTTCCTAAGGCAAATTGGAAGTGATTTACCCCAATGAAACACATTAATGCTTGAAATGGCACTCATCAGTAGTTTTACTTTTAGAAAGTATCTTGGTAGTTATGGGAGCTAACAGGCTAAAGCTAGATAACCTTCTTTAAAAATAAAAAGTGATTTTCTATAATACATGCTTTTCAAAAGTGGTATTAGGGATCAGGGATATAGCTTAGTGGTGCAGTCCCTGCAAGTTCTTGTGCCAAAAACAAAAAGCATTCTATCCTTCAGCCACATATAATTGAGAAGAATAAAGGATCCAAATTTGAACACTAAGAGCAATTATTTATTATTTCCCCTTTTGTTAAATAGGAAAAAGCTTAGGTTGTACAAGAAATACCATGCTAGTGAATTTTTCTTAATTCTGGGAAATGGATTTGACAGTACATTGTCAGTTCTACTAACCAAAGCTTTATTTGAAAATTCACTTTTTGTACAAATTATATAATGCTTGAAATACCTTAAGTCACTTTATAAGCAAAATGTACAGTACTTAATTTGTTTATATTGTAACATATGTTTAAATGCTTTTATCAATTTGAGAATAAAGATAGTTACTAATGTTGTATTCTTTTGCCTCACATATATATTTGTTTGATTTTAAAACTAGTTAGACTTACATATTCATGGTTTTAGTTTCAAATCGTTGATAGGTGTATAATGTTTAATGTTAAACACTATTTATGGTAGATGCTTTTTTGAAAGGTCTCAAGATTAGACATTTGAAGTCTAGAAATTGCTTCTGATGCCTATGAATTATGTGAAATATAAATTTATCTTTTGAAACTTCATACAGAAAATAGCTAAAATAAGTTTTTTCTGTACTTTAGAAATACAATTCTCAGTCACAAATAATCCTTGAATACAACTAGCTTTTTTAAACTAAAAATTGTTTTCATTTCCTGGCAATGACTTTCAGAATGTATCTTCAAATTATGTGGGTGATTTAGGCTATTTTAACACTATCATAAAAGAAAAAACAAGCGGGGCTGGGGATTTAGCTCAGCGGCATAAGCACCTGCCTTGCAAGCAGGCAGTCGTGAGTTCGATCCCTGGTACTGATAAAAACGAAAAAGACCAAAAAAAAAAAAAGAAAAAACAAGCATGATTGAAAACTACTGCAAACTAAAAATAATTTTTTGTATTTATTAAAAACCCCAGTTTATCTGTAGGGCTAATTTTAATGTTACCAAGCAGTTAAGAAAAACCTCACCTACTGGCTGATGCGTAATTTCCTTTAAAAAAAAAAAAACACAAAAAACAAGGACACCAAATTAGTTAAAGAGTGAATGAAGAGCTTCACTTTGGACTAGTCAGTCCAATAAAAGAATATATTCTTAGCTTAAAAAGGAGAAAATCTAGAAAAGATAAATTTGAAGAGTACAAGGCTGTGAGACGAGAAAGCGTAAATATAAGGAAAATGGTAGAAAAAATCCACTGATTTCCCCTTTGGAACAGGGGAGAACATTGTGAAGTTTTAGAACATTAGCTTCTATACAGCATGCCAAGAATTTGTTACTAAGTGCCAATGGAGCAGATTATAAAGCTGGATAAAACTTCCCTAATATTTGTAATTTTATTTCTGAATTTTGACATGGAGCCAGTACTGATTGAGGGCTCCAAATACTTAAAATAGCTTTGACCTTTTGACTGTTCTTTTCTACCTTTAATATTTAGATAATACTATAGGTAAACTTAGCTAACACTGAACCACATTAATTAGTAAGGATATATTCTGAAGCTTGTCATATTCAAATCTAAAATCGTCTCTTAAAAGAACTTTTACATATTTTTAATTCCAGCAACATAATAGAGATCACATATAAGTTATAACTCAAAGAGTAGCAAAATATAATTGGCAGATTCCTGCTAAGGCTTGTTTTGGTTTCCCAGCTACCATGTGAAAGCATGTTCTTGAATCATTTCTGCTTGAAAGTTCCACTTTATCTTTTAAATAAACTTGACAGGTATCATGAAATCTTAAATGCTAAATATTTTTGTGAATGCTTTGCCCTCTGTTGTCTGATTCTATATAGTTCTTTGATGAAGTTTTTCATTTATTCTTAGGAACAAATCATAAGTATAAATCATTTTATAACAAAATCATGCTTTAAAAGTGAAGTTTCATGTAAAAATGTCTTTATTTTGTTGTGGAACCAAGTGCTAAGATATGTGATACAAGAATATTTCCTTAACACTTGAGTGCAGATCTGGAAATCCAGAATAATTTGGCAGTGCAATGTCACCAATTTGGTAGGAGCTGGTGTTGCCTGGTTTAGCCACTAGATGGTGATAATGCAAAGATCCAGTTTCTTGTGAGGATCCTAAAACAGGTTAAAAAGACAACCCTTAGCAATGGTTAAAGGCATTGTAAGCCAAATGAGGGGCAGTGGAAGAAAATTCCGCCTGTGCTTTTGAGGAAGCCTAGGCAGAACAGCGCTGCTCAAGCTATCTGGGGTAACTGCATTTTTATTTTCAGACTGAGACCAACACTTGAAAAATAAAAATTGCCTAGACAAATAAAATAACACTGACAGAAAACACAAGTGCCAGAGGGTTTTTTGGTTATTGTTGTTAATTAGCTCAATAGAAACTAAGGTGCTTTAAAAGATTCTAAATGTTTTCCCTAAGTAGTTCCACTTATTTCACAGACTGGTAACATTTGGTGGCTAGGCACTGGTCCAAGGACTGCACATTTGAATACTGAAAAACTTCAGTGTCTGATTTCATCTGAATTTAGTATCTATAGGTAGGTATCCATGGACAGGTCAGTTAACCTTTATAGATTCCTATTTACTCATTTGGGTGAGGTAAGCAGTATGATTAGGCTTTTATAAGAGCTCAATAATGTACTAACCTCTCAGGAAACACTCCAATGTTAGGTGAAACTGAAGAATATAATTGGTCCTTTTATATATGAAACATTGCTTCCTCTGATCTCCATCTTACTGTATTTTCCATGAATAGAAAAAAATGTATTCAGTTGATCATAACATACTTAAGATCTTAAAAATTTGTGTGGTACCCCTAACAAGTACAGTGACTTGGAGATCTTGTCTTTGCAAAGTGCACCCTCTTCACTGGTAGCATTTGTGGGAGAAGGAAGAACTATAGAAAACAGAATGGAGTTAGAAGTACCTGTCTATCCAGACATGGCTGCAGCTAGATAATTCCATGCCCCACAAGGTTTAATAACTGCTTAAGTACTATGCTATCAGCTCAAAGTCTAGATGATTACAAAATGTAGGAGAGCTGGCATGTAACTTAAGATCAAAGATGACACATTAATCATAATTACCATTCCTTGTGACCTTACTACCCCATTCTTTACAACAGTCCTGACATGATTCATTATAGAGATCAGAAAACTTATCTATAGAGGTATAGTGATGTTAAGTTGCTTAAATCATAAAACCAGTTATAAACTACATGGTAGAAATTTGGCTGTTAACACTTTACCACATATGGGAGCAAAATCTCTCCAGCTATGTTGTCCAAACAACTCTTTCAAGTTACCTGAATAGAACACAGAATACTAGACCTGGTTTCAAAAGCTACAAAAGCAGGCTGGGGATTTAGCTCAGTGGCATAAGTGCCTGCCTGGCAAGCCCAAGGTCAACAGTTTGATCTTCCGTACCAAAAACAAAAAAGTTACAAAAGCAGTAAAGTCATTCTAAACTAACACTTTTTACATGAAAAAGTGTAATTACCATACTAGAGAGACTAACTTCTACCATGAAAATGTCACTATCAGAACCTAAGAAACATACTGCACAAGAACCATTGTTCTCCATGCTAATGGATTTGGGAATTGAAATCAGGGTCACTTAACATGTTCATTTTAGTCCATATAATAGAATTTCAGCTTCTTTCCAAGAATAGTCTTCAGCTATTAACACATAACAATTCTACCAGTGTGCATTTTACCTGAGGAAAGCTAAGAAATCCACAAATGTTAAAATCACCTGCCAAAAAACAGATGCTGGGGATTTAGCTCAGCGGCGTAAGTGCCTGCCTTGCAAGCAGGCAGTCATGAATTCGATACCTGGTACCAATAAAAAAAAAAAAATAATGCTGGTGGCTAGACAAAAAAAAGCAGTAAGTAGAATTAAAGTTTTATAAACCAGTGAACGTTTTATGTCTGTTAGGTAAAGGGATTTCTTCATATGTTATTTTAACAAAAGGGTACTTCATAGGTAAAAACCAGTATTCAAAATTATAAAACAAATAGAACTGTCTGTGTATAATCACTGAATCAAAAATTTGCAAGAGATTCAACAAAAATTCTTTAGTTGACAAGTGTGGTTTGAAAGGGTAATAAAATCTTCTTAGGGCTAAAGCAAGAGTCTTATTTCCTGTTGGCCCAAAAATAGATGTTTCATTTCCCAAATAAGAAGGTTCTCCACTGTAAAGAAATATCCTTGTATAGTTGGTTTCTATCTTCTTGAACTCTGTTCCAAGTTCAGCTAATTTCTCATATGTCCTTAACACAAACTTTGAACAGTCGAAGGATTCAAACCATGTCTCTGCTCCTTTTCCTGGGCTGGCTTGGACAGTCCATGTCTCATAATAAATTCCTGTTTCATTGTCCTGTTTCACCCACTTTGCCATTTTGTTAAATGTGTTTCCTAGTTTAAAAACAAAACATCAAACTAATGTTAGTTTTAAGCAAAATATTCTTACCTAATTAAACTGTTGATGCCTATGAGTAAGAGATTTGTTTTGGATTTTCAAGTCTCATGATAATAGTCCAAGCTCAGCCAGGTTTTTTTCTTTAAGGCATTGCTGAATTATAAACATTAGATACAATAGGTATATAGAGAGAACACTTACTAATCCTATAATCTTTAAACTATTTGTCAAAAGGGAGATTATATAAATGCAGCCGCTCTCTGTACTATTCATATTTTGGATTCAGAGTCAGAAAAGGAGAGCAAGGAAGGAATTGGAGAAGAGCAAAAGAAGAGGCAAAGACAATGTCAGAAAAAGAGAAGCATAAAATTGTGCTTTTCTCTTAGGAAATATGATATGCAATCAGCAATGAATGACTGTGAAGCAGCTGCATCAGAAATCTGGCCTGCGATTTATAAGAAGCACCAGTCCATCTACCTTGAATATGTGGTTATCTCCCTTCTCTCACACCCCCACTTGCAGCTGCTGGAATGCAGCTAATGACTTTCCCAACCATCTACTAAATTCTTCAAAGAACCAACCAAACTGTAAATGTTTTTGGCCAGCCTATACAGATTCCAGGTTGTCAACCTTCTTTGCTATTCAGAAAACTATTGCTTTACATTGCTACAACCCTCATCTGGGCAATCTGGGCATTTATAATGCTCCATACAGCCAGGTATCACTCTTTCATCTGTCATTGTATTTAAACCTTTCTTTCGTTTCCCCAATATGGTAAAATTAATAATTCATGTTCTGTGAAATAAACAGAGTGGCTGTCTTTATCAATTTAATGGAATTTAAATTGTGGAAGTTTTCTTAGAGCTACAGGCATTATTTCTAGTGTTCAACTTTGAAAAGCCACTGCTGTACTTAAAGAGATATGCCATTATTGTGGTTCAAAACACTATGCTGTAATATGAAGAAAAGGGCATGTACCTAACATGATCACAAGTTAGACAAATGAAAAGATTTAAGTAGTAGCATACTGGGGGCTGGGGATTTAGCTCAGCGGCATAAGCACCTGCCTTGCAAGCAGGCGGTTGTGAGTTCGATCCCTGGTACCGATAAAGAAAAAAGACAAAAAAAAAAAAACAACAAAAAAAACATAAGTAGTAGCATATTACAAACTACATTATGAAAAATAGGGATCACTTGTTTATATGATCACTGTAGGTCAGAAGAAAACTCAGGTAGAAAGATGTGTACTGGTCTGGAAAGAAAAAGCATCTATTGTACCGAGCACTGTGGAAACAGATGGACTTTCATATTGCTGGGATGGTTTGGGACACACTGATTAGAAAAGAGGAAGGAAATTAGAAAACTGCCCTTCTTTTCAGTTAAAAGATCCCCAGATTACAGGATCTCAATTCTAGTTTTGGTTCTGCTGTATCCAGCTTTATGACTGAATAAAAGTTTAGTCACCTTCCCTGGCTGAGACTGAATTCCTTATTTGTAAAAGGACAAAAGGTGTCTTACTCTCTGCACAAAATATATGAGTGATTATAATTATGAGAGATTTGTAAAAACTGTGTAAGTAGAAAGCCTGATAATTCCCTCAAGTCCTGGGATCCAACGAATGAGTATTATTACCAACCCACCAACACTGCCTTCACTTCTGATGTTTCTAGTTTGGGGGCTGCGCCCTCGATTTGTAACACACAGCTCTATAAATAGTACGAGTAAGTTCTAAATTATGATGGTAGCATTCTATACATGAAGTACTATGCCAATAAGCTGATGAAAATTCTGTTGAACTCCTTTCCTCACTAATCAATAGAGCACATGCAAAACTTCAAATACATTAGCAAATTTCTAATATATCCAAAAGGACAGAAAATCTCAGAGATAAAACATTTAAAGTGTTCAAGAGGCTGTCTCTCTGCCTCTGTCTGTCTATCTGTCTATCTATCTATATAAATTTGGGGATAATATATATATAAATAAAAATTTGGGGCATAGCATGCCAAAATTTAACCCCTATCTTGGGGTTAAATGCCAGGGTTACTTAACTGTATAACCTCTCTCCATATTTACAAGGGGAAAATAATTAACTCTTGTGATGATAAATGTTGTGACACATGTACAGCATTCAGTCTAACCTGTTCTAAATCTAAGTAAGGGCTATTATTTCTCAACATGAAAATATTTTAGTATGGCATCACTTAAATTTTTTTGTAGTTACAGTTAATATGGCCTTTAATCAGATACTTTAGGGATTTCCTTTTCTGTTTTATAGTTCATGGCTTAATTCTTTCCATGATTCTGGTGTCAAACTGAAACGGATGAGAACCATATCAAATTCAATGATTAGGTTCAATACTGACCTTACAAGGAAATCTGATCCAACTCTAGTTCAATTCAGTTTGCCACTAGAATCATGAAAAGAACTGTCATAAACTGAGGCATTAATGTATTTAAAAAGTTCAGTTTAATTTTACAAAGCATTTTCTATTGTTCTTTCTTCTATAGAACAGAGCAAGAGATAAGCTATGCATCACCTACGAAGCTGTAAATGAGTACTAGTTTGGGTCACAGTGTATTGGTGCCCCAAAAGCTTTTCATTCACATGCAATTTTCATTGCGCACTAACACAATCATCTATACTGACATATATTTAAAACTTACCTGATATGGTTGCTATTAGAACTAATGTCCCATTTTCCTTCCAATGGATATCATCAATTCCTTCAAAAAAGCAGGCAGCTCCTTGGTTACACCAGAAAGGGGCATCCATTTCGGGTCTGAGATGAGGAAATGTACAGTTGCCAAGCTGGAAAAGTTCATACCACTCCATTGTGTAGTTCTTGCCAGTTAAGGTATTCCTGAATCCAATGGCATCATGCATAATTTTCTGTATAAAGATAATACATGTATGAAAGCATCTGAGAAGTAACCATGGGTTCAAGTAATCTGATGGGAGAAAATGTGATATACTACAAAATACGTATCATGAAAAACAGCTATTCACCTCTTCCCCTTCTGTGTCACTATTCTTATGTCCCTCTGTGGTCTCTCAAACTCCAGGCCCTCATCCACTCTGCTTTTGGCCTCTTACCATCTTAGACAGGAGGGATAAAGGCTTTATGGAAACACATGTCATTTTCTTAACCTTCGACATAAGTACAAGAAGCCTGCATACTACAGCTCTAGAAAGGAACTCAAAATACCTCACAGAGGTACACGGTAACCTAGAAAAGTGAAATCAAGAAATGCTTCCTGGCTGCCTTGCTTTTTACTATATCCTTGCTGATCATTTTCCCAAAACCAGGTACAACAGATAGATTAAAATTCCTAACATTAGAAAGCATTAAAGTGAATGCATTTGTTACTGTCAGAATTACAAAATCTCATCATAACACTTTTACTACTCATATTTAATATGCTAGCAGGAAATCAACAAATTTGATCTGGGTACTAGCTCAAGTCAATTTAATAACTAAATCAAAAGTTACAAGATTAAGATGCATCCTTACAAAATGTCCCAGCAGGTCCCCGTATTTAAATTCCCATACTGGGGTTTGTAGTCGAAAGACTTCAATGACATCATCATTCTTCATAACTGGGATCGGCGAGCCAGTGGGACAGAAAGTGTACTTAGCTTGACAAAAAGGATCTGGTTCTGGGCGGAAGGAAAAGCGTCTAATAAAGAAAGAAAAGCTATCAGCTTAGATTCTAAGAGGAATCCAGGTTTTCATTTCACCATAACATTTTTAGGGAAAGATCATTGTGACTGAATACAAACATACACTTTACTTATCCCATGAATAATCTTTCAGTGATACCCTTAATAGCAAAGGATAATATGGAAATACATACATTTACTTAAGAATTAACTTTCATTCATCCCACCAACATTTATTGAGAATTTGCTACATGTAGGACTAGACTGAAAGGAGAGAAACAAAAATGATAATGTTGGGAGCTGAAAATATTAAACAAGCCATGAGGCACCCTGGGGTAAGTGGTAAACTAAGGAAATAAAGTCCTACGGCACAAGATGAGAAATCATTTCTCCTTGATGGGGAATGGGTGGGGTTGGGAGGGCAAAGAAAGAGATGAAGAAATAGCTTAGGTATGAAATAGTTGTAGAGAACATTAGGACAGAAAACAGTAAGTGTTATAAGATAAGGATGCACGGGGGCTGGGGATTTAGCTCAGCGGCATAAGCACCTGCCTTGCAAGCAGGCAGTCATGAGTTCGATCCCTGGTACCAATAAAAAGGAAAAGGACAAAAAAAAAAAAAAAAAAGATAAGGATGCACATCTGAGGGTCTCAGATGAGCCTGGGTTAGAGCAGGACGGGAGAGCAGAGGTAGCCAGGGGCTGACATCGCTGGCCCTAAGGAATGAGAAGGGCACCCCTGGAATGCTAAGCTCCGGCAGGATTGAGCCCTTGAGTGAGCCTAAAACATTTAAAGCAGCAGATCTGATGAGACTGAATATGCTGTAAAGTAAACCTTATTGTGAAAACTAAGAAGCAAGAAGGGCCAAGGTAAGGCGGAGAGCTCAGTCAGGAAGTGACTGCAATAATGCACACGAGAACAGAAGACCACAGAAGGCCACAAAGGTGGTGTCTGTAGCCAGATTCAGCTCTATGGGCACTTACTAGTCACCGTCTAACCTTGGCACTGGGAGAACAAGAATAAAAAGCAGCAGCTTGTATCCTCTAAAAGTGCTAAGATTTCTGTGGTTCTAGTCTGATGGATTTTGTAACAATCCTTAATACATGAACAAAAGTTTCTACTTTAATTTCGGTACTTACCTATATATTTAAACAAATATATAACTATATGTGAGTTTCTTTTGCCCACAGCACAATGCCTTTTAGATCAAACATAATTTATAAAGCACAACTTAAGTACAAACTTAATACGGGTAAACATACTCAACTGAGACAATTGAATGGGGGAATGCACTTAGTTGCTGGAAATTGAGGAAAAGTAAGAAATCATAGCTAATGACACAGTATGAGGTATAAATATTTTGGGTTTATAGTCTGCTGGTTTTGTTGGATATTTAATTTTTAGTTCTTTTTATTTTTTTAAGAGTACTAAGCGACCCTAAGCTTCATCCCTATCGCCAACCCTTAGCCTCCAAGCAGCTGGGATTTCAGACCTCTACCTCTGATCTCTCTTTTCATATACATCAAGTATAAACATTCCATGAGCAGAATACATGAATATTTAGATTTGACAACAACTAGTATTTACTAAAGGTAATCTTGCCAAAAAAAAGGGGGGCTGAGGATTTCAACTGTTCCCATTTTCTGAGTCAACACAGGTGAGCTGAGAGATGCTGAGTATCTTTCCTTTATCTCAGGGGGCTAGATTCCATCAGCAGCATAGGAACACTGAATTTACCTGAGATTCTCCTGCCTTGGAACTCATTATTCTGTCAAGTAAAAATAGTTGTGTATTTTCAAAAGCAGTTGGCCTCTCCCCCGCTTGAGGTCACCAGGCTTGTGTTCATGGTTAGCTACCTCCCAGTTTTAGACTGGGTCGGACTCTTCTTGATCAAAGCCTGGAAGGAAGCACCTGCAATTTCAGCACTCTGGGAGGCTGCTGCAGGCCACTGCGAGTTTGACCCCAGTCTGGGTAATACAAGGACTTGGCGAGGCCTGATGTCAAAAATGAAAATTTAAAAAAGGACAGAAGATGCAGTTCTGAGCGAAGAGGGGCAGGGATGCACCTCAGTGCAAATATCCTGGATTCAAACCCAGTACTCTTACAAAATCAGCTTCACAGGTTTGTAGCCACTGTCCTCGATTTCTGACCAGTGCTCTACCTCTAAGTTGAAGAAAGTGGACAAAAGAGACAGACGGCCAACCTTCCCCGCTGGCCCGGGAGGGACTGGGACTTAGAATACAAACACGGATGTTCAGTGCCAAGTGAGGAAGTTGGTCACCCCACATACTAAATATGTGATGACTGCGGATAGTGCACGAAGTAACAAACCAGTCTCCAAAGTGTTCTGAGCTGCTAGCGCAGTCAGTTCCCAGCATTTAAAGTCGCTGGGCGTAGCAGCATTACTTGCGTTCCTTCCGCGATTAGGGACGCCCCGCGCAGGGCTCCAGCGGCACGGGAAAGTCCCCAGCGCCGCACGCCAAGAGCGGCTGCGACTTCCGGGGTCTCCACCGTGCGCCAAGCCGAGGGTCCCCCGAGGGCCCCTCCCGCCGCCTCCGCGCAGCCGGGACTCCAGCAGCGCGCCCCCGGGCCGCCGCACTCACTTGTAGGGCACGGGCCAGGGCCGCCGGGAGGGGCCGCCCGAGGCCGGCGACCAGCCCGGAGTCGCCGTGAGCCAGAGCAGCAGCGTCAGGGGCCAGCGCCGCGGCCCCAGGCCCCCCGGCCCCGCACCCCGCGCCGGCGCCATCCGCAGCTCGCGGTGCTTCTGGGCGACGCGAGGCCCCACCCTCTGCGTGCGCCGCGCCCCGCCCACGCCGCACCCCGCCCCGCCCCACGCCGCGCCCCGCCCGCCCCGCCCCACGCCGCGCTCCTTGGTGGCGGCGGAGGGTTAGCCGGGCGCGTGACCGCCCCAGCGTGTGATGTCGTGCCTGCCGCGCCCGCGTCGGGGGAGGGTGCCGCGTCCTCCCCGCCCCAGCGCCCTGCGCTGCCAGGAAGGTCCCCGAGCGCGCCTTCCGGGTCTGCGTGCGTTTTGTATCTGTCAGTGGCCTGTGCTGCCGGCGCTTCTGGCTCAGGTCTTAGGGTGCACCTTCTCGGATTACTCCCCCCACGTCCACAGAAACGAAGCTGACAGAAGTCTGCCTCGTGTGTTCTCCTCAGGATTCTGCAGCCCTGGCCTGGGACCGCAGGCTCCACGGAGAGTATTTAGTGCGCGTGACCACCCAAAGCCCTGCTGAATGTGTGCCCCTGTGTTGCGACTACAGCTTAATTGGAAAGAAGATTCTAGTTGCGTTCCATCCGTGGTCCCTCAACCACTGCAAGGGAACGACGGGATCAGCTGCGTGGCTGCCTATGTGGCCCTCGTGGCTTTCCGTGTACGCTTAGGCTGATTGATTTCTATGAGCCATTCATTAAAGGGCTTGTCACAGAGTCATTTGTTTAATGAGAGCAGCCTGCCAAGCTCTTAGAACAAGGCTTGCAAGTCTTTCACTTTACCTGTGACACGTGTGAATTGTAGTGTTAGTAAGTGCATTAGAAAAAGCAAGGTGGCCTCAGCTTAGAGTGACCACCAGAATTCAGCTCTGTGTGTGTGTGTGGGGGGGGCTTCCTCAAGTTTGAGAGGCAACTGGTTAACACACATGCCCACACGCTGTGCGAGATTGAGTTCTGGGGAAGTTAAGGCAGGACCCCATTTTAACATCCACTTGGTCTAAGCCTCTTTTTGAGACATCCCTCTCCTCTATATAGTATTGGCACCCAATTCAGAAAACCAGAGCAGAACTGGCTTCTCCAAAGACCCACCCAAGGTGAGAGAAGAAAGCATTCTAGCCATTAACAGCTGAAATGGAACTGGTGATTTAGAGAGAGCTTATGTGGGCCTACCTCTGAGCATGGCATAGAAAATACCAAAGGAAGAGAGTGCCCTGATGTCACATTAGAGCCTTTACAGTTAATAGAACTACCTATCAGGACACAGTGGAACTTCCCACCCACCTCAGAGATACAAAAGCAACTTAAGATTTACCTTAACCATTAACAGAGACCCTCTCTTGGGCCTGCAGCCCCCTCTGTGTGCAGAGAGCTGTCTGATGTTTTTCCTCCTGCGTGCATTAACAGACTTCTGATAACCCATGTCCTCTGATCCAGTTCTGCCTAGAGGCAATTTGGACTACACTTGTTCTTGTCCTGTGACCCTATATCCCAAGCCAAAGAATTGAGCAGGACACTCAGGAATAACAAGAAAGATTTATTAAAAGTGAAAGAAGGTACCCTATGCTCCACAAGATAGGAATTGATCAGTAAGAGTAGCTCACAGAGGGCAGGCACCGGGTCTCTTAAAATCCTGGGATTTTGGGAGGCTCTGCAGTTGAAAGTTGACAGGAGTCATGGCCTTACAGTCCTTGTCCATCTATTGGGAGAACTTTTGACCCTGCAAGATTTTTTGAGAAAGTATCATAGCATCCAAAGCCTAGTAGGGGTGAACAGGGGGTGTCAAATCCACAGTGCACATGAGATTGCCAGGATCACGTACTTTTGATTTTGCTTATACCTAGGAGTCTTGGAGAGACAAGGAGCTCTGCCCAGCTTCTCATTTCTTTCCCCACAGCTGCTTGTTGTTTATTTGTCCTTGTTCCACCTCCTACTCAGTTCTGTTTCCTTGCAAACTCTGCTGTTAGGCATGGAATTTCATATCCAGAAATTTTCCATCTTATCTGGGTTGTAAATTGAGGCTATCCGAAGTTTTCCAAACAGAGGTGGGATATTTCATTTTTGTAAATACAATTTAAAACAGGAAATCTCTCTGTAATTTTAAGAAAAAAAGTTTCTTGAATTTTAAGAATTTTAAGAATTTAAGAAATTTTAAGAAAAAAAGTGAATAACAAAGCAAGAAGATGTTACGACATTTTATGATCTACTATAGCTTAGAAGAAATATTATTTCTAGTAATTCTTTTTTCAGTACTAGGGATTGAACCCAAGACCTCAAACATGCTGGGCAAGTCCTCTGCTACTGAACTATGTGCCCAGTTATTTTTATTTTTATTTTGAGATAGCTCTTGAACTTTAGATCTCCTGTCTCAACCTCCCAAATAGCTAGGATTATAGGTATATGCTTCTGTGCATACTGTTTTCTGGTAATTTTGAGGCTGCATCTGTCTTTTATTCCAGGATGAGGTACTCAAGTAGCATGGAAGATTTTGAAGTCTGAATTAATTTTTACTTTTTCACAAATGATTACATGAGTATTATAAACCATTGTGCTGAGAAGGGGCCTTACCAAGTTGCCAAGGGTGAACATAAAACACAAGGAAAGATCAGAGATCCAGCCCTCAGCATACTAATTTTCTACACTGATTCTAATGCCAGAAGTAAAAAAAAAAAAAAAATGATGTAGCCAAAAATTCTCTCCCCAAAAGTTTATGAGTCTTGGGTATACCTGTTTTATACCTGTTTTTTAGGTGTGTGGTTGGCCTTATATAAACACATCAATTTTATGTAGGTCTTATTTTCAGATTTTTATCAACAACTTCACTTTCTGTAGCACAACTTATTTATGGTCAATGATGATTTTAAAAGCATGATTTATCTGTGAATTTAATAAAGTTAGAAATCATTCACATGAGAGATTAGCTTTGGGATCTACTTGGGGACTGTTGGAGCACAGTTCTGGGTATATCTGGGTAGGTTATGGGGCATGAAATTGGGGTGAATATCTAGTTTCTCATGCCTGCCTTTCTGGGGCTGCTGTCCTGCTATGCTTCCTGGCTGCTATGTATTAGGGCAACTTTGGTTCACTGTGCCCTTCCACAGTAATGTTTCTGCCTTGGAGACAACCATGGGCTGAACTCCCACCGCCACTGAAACCATGAGCTAAATTAAAACTTTTTTTAAGTTGTGGGTGTGGGGTGGTGTCCCAGCAATGGGAAAGCTGCCTACTACAGAAAAGTAGTATCAAGAGTGGGCTCATCTGGAAGCCTTGGAATTGGTCTGTGGGGGGACTTTGGAAAGTTTGAAGAAATGCTCTACAGAATGCAGTAAACAGAGATGAGCTTGATGGTTGATTCTGGTTGGAGCTCAGAAGACTAGAATGTTGATAGTGGTGTGAACGGTAAAGGTCAGTCTCAGGAGGTATCAGATGAGAACAAGGACTCCTTTGGCAGTTAGACTAGAGACCATGTTTGCTATACTCTGTCAAAAAGTTGTCTATGTTTTGTCCATGTTATAACAGTTCGCAGAATATTGAGATTTAGGTTAATGTGGGAGAAGAAATTTCAGGACAGGCAAACATTGAGGCTGTGGCCTTAATAATGCTGGCTGCTTTTAGCTAAACTTGTAATGAGAATTAGGGGCAAAAGGCAGAGTAGAAAAATTTGAACAACTTACATTCTTGCTCAGAAGGAACCAGGTATTAAACTGGGGCCAAAGGAGGTATGGCTACTGAAGAGTTTAGCGCCATTAAAAAGAAACCAAGTACTTTGTACAGGGACAGAAGAAAGATGCCTCTGAGGGCATATCATCTCAGGAATCAGCAAGACCCAACGCCCTGCATGCACACAGATGCAGAAGTGTTAGATTTTCATTTGCATAGACAGGCTCTGGGGCCCCTGCTCTAGAAAGTCTTCCTAGGGTGCTGTTTCAGCCACTCAGACTTGGACTTGGACTTTTGAAGATAGTGGAACTGTTGAAAATTTGGGGAATTGTTTGTTTCCAGGTGTACGTGGGACATTTATATTATATTATGCAGAATTATAAACTCACTATTGTTTTTATTTGAAGATTAAGTGTGGCTTAGGGAGATGTGTTTGAATATGAAGCTGACAAAGGGTAGGCTGGGGAGGTTAGGGTACAGTGCCTACTTGATTGACTGTAGAATCTTCCCAGGGGATTGGTAGGCACATTTCTGGGCTTGTCTGGATGGGTCATGGAGGTGTGAAATTCAGGTTTATATCAAGTCCCTTGCTCCTTTATCACTGTCACCGTTCACCAGCTCTACTTCTCATCTGTCATGAGCTAAGCAGCTCTGTTCCATATTCCTTTCTGCCATGCTGTTTCAGCCTCAGAGACGGCTGACCATGAACTGAATCCCCTGAACCATGAGCTAAATTAAATCTCTCCTGCTCAAACTGTGGATGTCAGGTATTGTGTTCCAGCAGGGAGAAAACTGATTAATACTGGAAGCAACCTTACGTTAACCTCTTCCATGTTTTTGTTCCTGCTCAAATTACTTCATAAAAAAGCAACTCTTATGCCATGCTAAACAGAACTCTTTCTATTTTTGATGGGGTGTCGTATAACTTAGAAATCACTAATAAAACCAGTTTGATTTTAAACCAAATTTATTGCTTTGTTCTCTCTCCCTTGCTCTCGCTCTCACTCTTGCTCTGATTCTGTGCCCGCCTTTTGGGGGTTCAAACCCAGGAAGGGCTCATGCATGCATGTAGGCAGATGCTACACCTTCAACTCTGAAATTTTCTGCGCCATGTATATCAAGGAAACTAGAGTGGTACAAGCCATTCAATGAGCAGGTACACACTCGTATGAAGATCTAAAAACAGCTGAGAATTACTATCTTTATTCCTACCAATAACCAATGAAAAAGGGCTACTTCCTACTTTCAGATTGAGGATACGTAGACACAGAAATATTGAGTAACTTTCCTATTATCATAGGTGACAGCAGTGATAGAGTCAGATTTGATTTCTAGCACTCAGAATAAGAACAGATGGTTATGCCTCTAGATTTCACTATTATTTACCTCCTTTTCCTTAATGCTAGCTATGGCTTCTATTTAAAATGGCCTCCAGAAGTCTATGTGGTCAGAGGTGAGTCTTTCAAAAAGTTACTGGATCATGACTACTTCATCAGTGAATTAATCCATTGATGAGATCACATGTGTTATTGGGATGCAATGAAAATTTAGGAGGTGAAAAGCATAGCTGAAGAGGTTGTAGGGATGTGACATTGGCACTATATCTGGTTTCTGGCCCCTTTTTCCTCTGGCTCTACCTTTGTTCCCTTTTTAGGAATATCAGGAGGTGAGCAGCTTCCTTCTGCTACACACCTGTGCCATGATGTTTTCTTCTCACCACAGGTTTAAAAACACAGAGCAAAGCAACCACGCATGGATGCCCACTGTGTTTTCATAAGCAGCTGCTTGAGGTGTATATCACATGTACTTCCTCTTTCCAAATCTGGACATCAATAAGTGTCTTAATTCACGTAAATATCCTGCCTATGGTTACAAACAGTTCTCCATTCATGACTTATGACCACTATTCTACCTACAGTGTAAAGGTGGGTTTTTTTTTTTTTTTGAAAGCAGATACAGGCCTGCATTCAGTGCCTGCTAGGCACATGAAGACTTAGTGAATTTTTGTTGAAGGTATATGGGGCTAATAATTTAATGACAGTAGGGGAAATAGAAATTTATTTCCTGGCATTTGAAGATTTCATTCTTTAATAATGCAAGAATAAATCTTTTAAATACCTGATGAATATATGAGGTTGTGTAGAGAAAACTCAAGAGAGCATCCTAGCAAAATAAAGCAACCACATTCTTTGCTATTTTTTCCTGAGATAGTATAAGAAAACTAGGACACATTGAAATAACCCTGCACTTTCTTTTTTTTTTTTTTTTGTCTTTTTCGTTTTTATCGGTACCAGGGATCGAACTCACGACCACCTGCTTGCAAGGCAGGTGCTTATGCCACTGAGCTAAATCCCCAGCCCCAACCCTGCACTTTCTAAGAACTTGCTACATTTGTGAGACACAAAATATCACAAAAAGCAATTATCTCCTAGCTAAGGCAGCCCTGTTTCCCTGCCCAGTGATAGCCCATACTCTATTTGGACCTCAAACTTCCTGTTTTAAGAGTCTAAGAAATTATTTGTTTTCTAGCTCTGGTGCAGACTAACAGGTGCAATGGTGTCTCTTAGTCTTCTCTGTCAAATGGTTACTGTAACTCCCAGCTTCGGAAATGAGCAGTTAAAAAAACTTTTTGAACTAAAATAAAATTTTGTAAAGAACTAAAACAAAATTATGTCAATATTGATATTTAATTTTGAAATAAGTCACATGGGAGTTATTTTAGCATTGCTGAGCTATTGGTGGTGTTTCAGAATTCAAGAGACTGGAGGGCCTGAGGCAGAAACAGGAGGATTTATTTTAGGTGTATATCTATTCAGCAGACCCATGTCCAAAGGGCTGAACCCTGAATGAAGGAAGGGTTCCAGTTTTTATAAATTTTGTTCAAGGGACTGGTGGGAAACTAGCAAAGTTACGGAAGTGAGAAAAAAGCAGTTATTTACTCAGTGATAGTTTTGCAACTTAGCCTTGAAAGAAGATAGATTCCAGGATGTCACAGGACTCTGTTTACAAAAACATAGTTGTCAATGTTTATCACTATTAAGCAGGGGACAGCACTTACAGGGAAAAAGACTTCAGGGAGGAGCTGCTCAAGGATAGGAGGGAAAAAACTAATTTTCCTCTAAATTCTATTTTAATTGAGTCCATTTTTTCCTGTCCTTTCAATTAACAGAAAAGAAAAAAATTTACTGCTTGATAAAAATTAGTTTATGGCTCCTTGGTGTAATTTTGACACAGAAGAGAAATGGACAGAATCTCCAAAACCTGAGCAAAGCCCAAGTGAATGAGAGATTCTGTAGGCAAATTTCTATCAACGAGCATGCCAGGCATGACTCATGCCTGGCATGAGGATGCCAGGATCTGCATCCTCAGCCTCCAGCTGCCATCTGTATCAAGCCCAACCCTCTGGGAGAGGATGCTCCATGGCCCCCAGAGGTGTGAGGGTGGCTCCTACCCAGGCTGTGATGGTTTGCAGGGCAGTGAAGCCAGGGAACTCAGGAACCTGGCTTTGCAGTGTCTCTGAAGTGCTAAGCCTAGGTTAGCACAGCCTGCCCTGTGCCCACTGCAGTCCCTTTTCAACATTGCCCCACCACCACACACACTTTTTTTCTCCTTTGAACTTCCAATTTGCAAACATCCAACATTACTTTCCTGGTCCACTCCACTAGAGAACTGAGCTTCAGACATGGTGGCTGTTGGGGTCTGCAAGCAAAGGGAAAATAAAGGGTTGCACCGACTAAGGGTCAGCAAAATGGCTGCTTCTCGGCCGGATAAGCAAGAAGCTTTTATTGAGATAAAGAACAAAGAAACTCAAATTGCACACGCTTGGATTATATAATTTGTTTGCTTCTTATCCTTATAGAGACCTCATGTTTTTACCTTGAGGGGAGAGAGATATTTCAAGGCCTGCAGTTTCTTTCAAAACACTGTTAATGGCATGTGTCTGAGACAAAATGGAGTCAGTTTGGTCTCTCTACATCTCCTCCTTCTTCTTCTTTTTTTTTTTTTTTGTCCTTTTCATTTTTAAAAAAAATTTTTAAATTTTTGTTCTTAACTTTTTATCAGTACCAGGGATTGAACTCACAACCGCCTGCTTACAAGGCAGGTGCTTATGCCACTGAGCTAAATCTCCAGCTCTTCCTTCTTTTTTTAATTTAGGTTTTCTTACCATATCAGGAACTGGTATTTTAGGTATGAACATTTTGCATAGTGATGGGATGCACTGTACAAGGCATTCCATACCAATTAAACAGATAAGGACAGTAACACCATAAAGAAACATTTGTTTTAGCCAATTGATACCTGCTAACCATTCCATAAGGAAATTCCATAATCCAGCATTGAGTCGTAAGTTCTCATAAATCATGAAGCTTCTCATTAATGGATTTACTTTCATCAGACAAAGTAAAACAGTACATTTGAGCAATTTCATGGCATACATGATGATGTAATTGTTGTAAACCAAAACAAGGCCCAAGATATTGTTCAAAAAGAAAGGCAAACTGTCTTAAAAAGCACTTTATCTGGGGGCTGGGGATTTAGCTCAGCAGCATAAGTGCCTGCCTTGCAAGCAGGCAGTTGTGAGTTCGATCCCTGGTACCGATAAAAAGAAATATACACACACACACACACACACACACACACACACACACACACACACAAAGCGCTTTATTTTAGCTGGTACCAGTGACATACTCTACGGTTGGAATCTGGAATCTGTAGAGCAACAAGGTTAGGTCATCAAAGGTTTTTAAAAATCAAGACAGTAAAGGGGAGGGAACTTACACAGAAAGGGAGTTAATCTCTGTAAAAATGCTTTACAGCCACAGCCAGTTGGTCTGGGGACCGAGTGTTTTACAATCGGTGGTCAGCAAATGTTTTACAATCCAGGGTCATTGGTTTGCAGGACCAAATTGCTGTTCTGGAAAGGGATAATTTACAAGAAACAAGAGTTGAAACACAGGTCAGGGTAACAGTGCTTACAGAACAGGATAGTGATGCTAACGCAGGTTATGACAGTAATAAAAGTAGATAATCAATTGCAGTATGATTATCTAAAATTGCTTGTCGGTGCTCAGTTTGTTCTTTAATAATGCAAAAGCTGTGGAAATATAACGAATTTGTTTTACCATGAGACAAGCTAGTGCATTAACATTGTGATTGGCCCTGGCTGCCAGGGCAGGCACATCAACCAATGAAATACCTAAGGCACAAATTTCTGCTTTGGTTAACAGGCTAATGGAAAAGTCCCCACACAGGTCAGTGAGACTGATACAAGACAGTATAGATTCAGGAGACGGCAACAATATAGTAAGGCGGCTAAGGCAACATTTTGTGTTGTTTGCAGGGATATAATTGAAGGTATACTCTTCACATGAAAAAAACAATCCAACAGGGAGAGGAACATGTCCATACAATATTGGTTCAAAACTAGAACAATTCCAAGTACTATTAGGAAGGCAAAGACATTAAGTACTATAATTTTCAATATGAGCACATGAGCATTTGAAGTTGCCACATATGGAGTGAACATTTTAACAGCATTATCAGGTTTTTTAAGGGTGGAAGTGCCCCAATTTGGAAAGTCAACATATATTACGATTTTGTTTCCAATAGTGGAGAATTTGGTGTAATTACTTAGAGAGTCAGAATCCTTGCATACTGGAATCAAAAAGGACCCAAGAATGTGTTTTATTTCTCTTTTAGCAAGACAGAAATGAGAGACATTAGCTATTTTTGCCAACTGAACCCAAATATTGTATTCCAATCTTTCCTGGAGGTCATGGGACTCTAAAGTCCCCATGGTAGGCTGCAAAACACATAGCAACAGAATACAAACAAGCATTAAAGAGTTCATTGTGGAGCAGGGCGTGGTGGCTCACGCCTGTAATCCCAGCACTTGGGAGGCTGAGGTAGGAGGATCCTTGTGAGTTCGAGACCAGCCTGGGCTACAAAGTGAGCTCAAGGCCAGCCTGAACTGCATAGCGAGACCCTGTCACAAAAAAGACCAAAAAGAAAAAATAAATAAATAAATAAATAAAAGAGTTCATTGTCAATTTGGTAAATACCGCCACAAGAAGCTTTTCAGCATTTTCAGCAATGGGTTCCTCTTCAGATGCACAGAGCAAGTCTTGTGCAGAATGGATCAGCACCTTTATATCACCCCAGGTCACTGGCTGAGCAGTCGTCATCCTGGGTCTCTTCTGAGGTGGCAGGGCTTGATTCAGGGAGAGGTGAAACTGTGGAATTGGGTTGTGCAGCCCATGGTGCCAACTCATTCCATGCAGGGCAAACACAATGAGCAGGAACCCATATAGGGACTGTTGGGGCTAACACAGAAGCATCCCCTCTGCCCCAGGTCATCAGGGGCACTGGTTCCCACCAGCCTGGGTCTGGGGGCCTTTTGAAAGAAATGGAGCCAACATAGCCAAAAAGACTTGAAGAGAAACAGTAGGGGACAGCAGAAAGAAGAAGTCAGCCTTGGTAAGTGGCAAAACAGTATCAGTGAGATCAGTTCCAAAGAGTGCAAGTGCATGAGTACATCTTCAAGAGATTAGAGAAGAAATAGCATTGATAATGGGAAATAAAGCACTACCAGGTAAGTGGGGTAAATGTAATCATTCAACAATAAATACCTTGCTGCTCTGGATGGCAGCCAGGGCCCCGGTGGGTAAAGGGGCTGAATGAAAGATGAGTAAGGAGAGAGGGCAGTCCTTCAGAACTCGATCCACCATCACTGGGGTGAGTGTGTGAGCGATGCTCTGAAGGGCTTGCTGTAGAGAGGAGAGTCAGAGATCACATCAGCAGGATCCGTGTGACCCTGGAAGCATCAAATAGAGGAGCTAACTGTTAAGGAAAATAGGCTTTGCCCAGTTAAGGTAAAGACAGCAGAAGCGGCACACCAGGAGGACCTGACAGCCAGCCATGCGGTGTTCCATCTGGTGTTCCGTCTGTTTGCTGGCCAAAGGTTGCAGCAGCATTCCAGCAGAGATGCCAGGTGTGCAGGACAGAGACAGGAGCTCGAGGCTCTGCTTGCAGCAGTTGGCCTGTCTTTTCCTAGTCCTCCATAATGACCCTTGCTGCTTCAGGACACCAAGGACAATAATCACAAATTTCTCGCAAAAGCTATATTAAATTATGCTCAGGGAACACATGACCCACCTTTTTAAGGAGAATAACTTCTGCCTTATGTTTCTGCTGAGCTTTGGGCAGGGAATTCCCCATAACTTACCTGGGGATTTTCTAAAGAAAATGAAGTCAATATTTCCGGGGCCATGTTCTACCCCAAGAACACAGTGAGGGCAACTCACCCCCCACAGCAGATGTCTCTGCTGTCAAATCCCCTGTCCAGGCACCAGATACTAGAGTTCTGCAAGCAAAGGGAAAATAAAAGGTCACACACACTAAAGGTCAGCAAAATGGCTGTTTCCTGGCCAGCAAAAACAAGCAGCTTTTATTGAGATAAAGAACAAAGAAACTCAAACTGTACATGCTTAGATTATATGATCTGTTTGGTTCTTGTCCTCATAGGGACCTCATGTTTTTACCTTGAGGGGAGGGAGATGTCTCAAGGCCTGCACTTTCTCCCAAACACCGTCAATGGAATATGTCCGAGACAAAATGGAGTCAGTGTGGCCTCTCTACAGGTGGCCTGGAGGCAGAAGATAGTTTCCTACTCTTCTCTTGCAGCAACCTAAGACACATTCTAGGTGACTGCCTCTCTGTGAACAGGAGGCCCCTACATTGAAATATGTATCGCAAACTTTACCATTGAGACCATTTTTAGACTTACAATTCAGCAGTATTAAATACACCCACAATGTTGTTTACCTGTCATCATTTTCTATCTTCACAAGTTTTATATCACCTCAAACTGAAACTCTCCATCCACAACACAATAACTCCTTATTCCTCCTTTCCTCCCAGTCCCCAATAACATCGATGCTACTTCTTGTCTCTATGAATTTATCTCTCTAGACAATTCGTATGAATGGAATCACACACTACAATATTTGCCCTTTCCTGACTGATTTTTTCTTTTAGTAGGTCCTTATGAGTCACTCAGATAACTTTTGTCAAAATTTCTACCTTTATAATATACTAATATAATCCTTTGTATGTAGATTTTTTGTTTACCATTCATCTGTTGATGGACATTTGATTTATTTTTATTTTCTGGCTAGAAGGAATGATGCCACTATGAACATGACTACATTGATCTATTTAAATTCCTGCTTTTAACTCTTCTAAGTACATATCTAGATGTGGGATTGATGGATCGTATGGTGATTCTGTAACTTTGAGAAATTGCTACAACAGTGCATCTTTCTTTTTAATAATACCTTAAAATATTCCTATTAATTTTTTTCTATAAGACTGAACTTTGAAGTAGGACATCTGCACTCCATCTCTTCACTGTTTCCCTAGGAGGAAAAAATGACTTCTTAAGGTCACTGGCAATTAATGACAAAGACAGACCTAGATGCCAAGTCTCTGGTCTCTAAAAATTATGAAGGGGAATAGCTGGCCCCTGCTTCCCTTGAGGAGTATTAAACTTAATGTGGCTGTTATTCATTCATCAAGTAGTTAATGACTTCCTAGTGGGTGAAGGGCACAGTCCTTGTGTCTTGACTGTGTTTATTTAATGAGCCCAGATCTCCAAGGTGAAGTCTCCTGCAAACAGATGGGATTCTTTGTTCTTGATTACAGTGCAGCCAGTGCTCAGTGGTTGTGTTTAGATTCCAAGGGACCTATGAGTGTTGAAACCATGTTTCCCTCCAGGGCTGGTGGATTCCATTAATTCAGCAAACAATTGAAGGCCAATCTCTTTGCCGCATATTTGAACTAAAGCCAAATCAACATTTCTTTGCATCTGTTTTTCCTGCCCTTCAAAGTGTCCCACTATTCGCATTAATAACAAGATAAATCTCTCTCATATATGTATATGTGTATATATATATATATACATATATATATATATATATGGTATAACCAAAGACTGTGGTAAATATTTAAATAAAAATATGAACTGATGAAAGAATAAAAAATGCAGTATTCATATACAATAAAATACTACTCT
This sequence comes from Cavia porcellus, assembly GCF_034190915.1. NCBI lineage: Eukaryota > Metazoa > Chordata > Mammalia > Rodentia > Caviidae > Cavia > Cavia porcellus. The sequence goes on along the minus strand of NW_026947487.1, from coordinate 24,882,907 downwards.
GCTCTTGTTGTGGGAAATTTCCCAAGCCAAATCAAATCAAATCAAACCAAAAGGAAGACTCTTTGACGGAGCAGATAAGAAGGCCACATTTAACCTTTACAACAGCAGAGTGTTGGATTTCATGCCAGTGGACTGTTTCAGGGATAATTCCTGCAAAGCAACTGCCCTGAATTGGGAAGGAGTTTAATCTATATAGAGTTAGTTAGAAGTGGGAGATACAAAGCCAGTGACCAAACGTTACATGATTGGTTACATACATTGAATCCTACGTTGACAGACATGCTGGTCTTGAAACAGTGGAAACACCCAGCAGCCAGGGTAGGGGGCTCTGACAGCAGGTGCACAGTTAAGGGCATCACCATAACACATCAGGAGTCAGCCCAGGGGGCCCTAGGGTGTAGACAGTTACTCTGACTCAGTTCTCACCTGCAGCTGGGCTGTAGTCTCTGTCAGGGTCAAGTGGATTTAGCAGAAACAGCAGAACAGCAACTTATCAGAGCCCTCTAATTGATCATGAAATAGCTATAAGTTTACCATCTCATGAATGTGTTTCTACTTATAACTGTGCCCCAACACTATAAAGAAGGATGAATACGAAGCATTTTTAGGAAAACAGAAGCACCTTAAAAATAATGCTAAGTGAGACAAAACGCACAGTTTAAATACACATTCTTTTTTTTAAATGAGAAAAATGAAGCATAAAGAGCAAAATTAAGAAATGTAGTATTTGTAAACAATGTAGCACAAAATGGATACATCCTGTGAAACCAGAAGTTTAAGTGAAAAAAAAAATCAGACACACAAACCTAAATATTGCATTGTCTCTCTTATATAAGAAACCTAAAGCATTAAATAAATCAAAGAGCAAAATAAAAGATAGTAAGAAACAGGGATCTACAACTTGTACAAAAGGGAAGAAGATGGAGAAATAAAAGGAGGATAAAAGGAGAGGAGGGGCAGGGAAGAGGACAGAAAGAAGGAATTAAAGCGTGTTATTCACATGTGAGAACTCTCCACAATAAATACAATGATGTACTGCAAACAAGTACCAATATAAATTTTTTAAAAAATAAAAAATTAGAGCCAGGTGTGATGTCTCACACCTATAATCCCAGCACTTGGGAGGCTGAGGCAGGAGGATCCTTGTGAGTTTGAGACCAGCCTGTGCTAGGATTATTTCCAAAAGATGAAAAATATTTCCAAAGATGAGAAGTATAAAATAAAAAGCGGCCTTTATTCTGAGAACACAGAGAGAGATGACCAGCACTCCCACCGCTGGCGGCTGGCGATCTCTCTGGTGGACACGTGGCGTGGGGGTATGTAAATACCCTCGGTTTGGGGTGGAACCTAAGGCGGGCATTAGGGATGCACAGGGAGCCCATTGGTCCTAGGTTTGGCGCCATATGTAAATTTCCAGGGGCGGAAAGATGGCGTCACAGGTAAATTCCTAGGGGCCCGGAGGAGATAGGGGCTTCCTGCTTCCGGTTGAGGCTTTCCTGGCTACAGAGTCCTGTCTGGGCCAAAACCCTTTCAGCCTGGGCTACAAAGTGAGCTTAAGGCCAGCCTGAAATGCAAAGAGAGACCCTGTCTCAAAAAAAAAAAAAAGAGATTTACTTTTTGGTGAGGGGTAATAGGGATCAAATTCACAACCTTGCACTTGCCAGGCAGGCACGTATGCCCCTGGACTAAATTCCAGCCCCTCTTGCCACTTTCCAAAGCAGTTCTTCAAGTCCTTTTCTGTGAGTGGTTTTCTGTGATACACTTAATCGATTTCCAATGTTTACTTGTCATGGTCATTTTGACTTTGGGTAAGAGGCAGAATTTGCAAAATGTCAGATCTGATGAATAAAGGTAGCTAAAGACACACTGTGATGTTTTCATTGGGCAGAAATTGCCATAAATATTTTGAGTTGATTCATGACCTGAAGGCAGCCATGATAGCACAACTAAAGACACTCATGAAACAGGACTTCCAGAAGTGCTTAAGAGAGTGGCAAAACGATGGGGCAACTGTGCTTGAAGCAATGAGGAGTATTCTGAGGGGGAGTAAAGGCAATGTGTCTTTTACTCTAATGCATTTTAAAAATTTAAACTTTAAACATTCATTGTATTGTTTGACATATATGTATATTAAAATCTTGGGTTATAAACTGCACGTCTTCTGCAAGCAAACATTTCTAATAAGTTTCAACTTGATAGATGAGCAATATCTTACAATATGAATACTATGTCAAATGTCACGTAGTCACAAGTAGGCCAATGGTTCCTTCTCCTTTCTCCTCTCCCCTCCCCTCCCTTCCCTTCGTCTCCTCTCCTCTCCTCTCTTTTCTCTTCTCCCTTTCCCTCCCTCCCCCAAGGACTGTGAGTGATGATCTCCCAACAGCAAGATCTTATATGCAAAGAGAAGAAAAAGCTGGAGGGAGACTTCACTTCAAATGAGATTAGGGAGAGAAGTCAAATGTGGGAAACTGCAAAATTTGCAGAAAAGCAACACTCAGGCTGTAGCAGTACAAGTGATGAATCTGTTTAATGAAAATGCAATGTTAAATTTTCATGAAATTCTCAAAAGGAAGCAAAAGCAAGTGTCATTGGTTAGGTTTCTTGTTAAAATTGCACAAAAAGTAAAAGATTCCATTGAGCCAATAGATAACAGTGATTCTATTAGTGACTGAAAGTCATCCTATGCAGTAACCCTCCTCTCTCTTGTCTCTCACACAAGCCACAAAGGTTTCCAAAGGTAAGTTCAGGTCAATTTTTTTATTATTATTCTTTATATTTTGTATTTTATTAAAGTATTTTAATCATTTTAATGTGTATATTTTTGGCTTATGGGGCAAATAATCAGAGTTTCTATTATTTCTTATTGGGAAATTTGCTTTGATATATATATATATATATATATATATATATATATATATAGTTGCTTTGAATTATAAACCTGTTTTCAGAACAAATTATGCTTGCAAACCAAGATTTTACACATATCTATCTATATATATTTATATCACGAGGAGGTGCTGTTACTCATTTTTATAGAACTGAAAATATGGTAAGGAATGTTTCTATTAATACATACTTTATGAAATACAAAGCTTAGTAGCAGGAGGCTGATACTCAGGATTTTGTGCTTTTCCAGCCCTAATGACAGCCTCTTCAAGACTCAAGGAACATTTGACTTAGACCAACCTTGTGCATTTTGTATGAAGTAGTGGAGCAGACCTGTGAGTTCTGAGTTGGAGTAGAAGCCAAGGTATGACTCAAAGGCACACTGCGATGATTTGAGTATGGTCTGTCCACCCATGTGCATGAGGTGTTGGAGACTGGTCCCCAGGGTAAGTGCTCAGAGGTGGCAGGACCTTAAGAGGTGATGAGGTCAAGGGATCCCCATCCTCACGAAAGGATTCACATAGTTCTTATAATAGTGGTTTGCTCACTTTGAGGATGAGCCGTTAGAGCTCAGCTTGCGCTCTTATACCTTTTCTTGCCATGTTCTCTCTCTCTTCCTCAAGCATCCACTTTTCTATTCATGTATGGAGTGCAGAAGACTTATCCAGAAGCAACTTATAAAGCCATGAGTCAACACAAACCTCTTTCCTTTCTAAAACACCTGACCTTAGGTATTTTGCCTCAGCAATAGAAAATGGACTGAGAGACACCTAATAAACAGGTGTCCTCTGAGTACCTCTCTTGCCTCAAAGCCCTGTTTCCCCCAGATCACTGTGCCTACAGCATCCCAGGGTGGGTGGCAGGAGAATTGGAGTGACTGCTTTTCCTTGAAGTGCTTTTGAGGAGGGAATGGATGGAAAATCCAGAGTTTGGTGGGGTTGAATCTGTCCATCTATCTATCTGTCTGTCTGTCATCTATCTATCTATCTATCTATCTATCTATCTATCTACCTATCTATCATCAATCAACCAACTACTGGGTGCTCAAAATGCCACAGTGCTTCAAATACACATAAATACACATGCATTTGAAAACCAACCTCTTTGTGATCTTTGTGATCTCTTTTCTATCTGGAAACTAATTTATAGCTGTGTTTCTTCCTGTGGAAGATTCCTGAAATTTCTTCTTGAGGTTGAGTTGTGGTATTGTATCTGGTGTGGTCCTAAAGGCACACAAAATTACTTAGTGGTTTTCTGAGTTTCTGACTGTGAGATTGATCCATTTTTCATATAGGCGATGGCACAGTTTGTTTTTATTTCCGTTTTTGAGGTGGAGGTATTTGTTCCTACAGCAGAGCAGATGCACATAATTAATCACCTGAAAGGGAGCCCAGCAGAAGAGGGATGTGTGAGAGGAAAGTGTCAGGAGAGCCCATAGGAATGGGCCAGAGTTGGCTGACCTTGTCGTCACTGGGCTCGGTGCTGTCATTATACCGGGTGAGTTAGCTCAGTGCTGTGAGGCCAACTGTTCACTTTAATTAATGCTCACTGACTTTAAAAGTTCTTCCCTAAAGTGTCGCCAGTTCAGCTGCCATGCTGAACAGTTCAGTGCCAGGCTCCAGATTTGTGGTTCACAATCTTTGCTATACACGAGAATCACTTGGGGAGATTTTTTAAACAAAACAAAACAAAACAACAAGAAAAGTCCAGATGCCTGAATCACATCTGACACCAGTTACACCAAACTTACCATGGTTGGAACCCAACACTAGTGTTCTCCAGTGCACTCGGGTGATTCCCATGTGCTCCCACAAGAGCGCCCAGTGGCTCCTGAGTTTGACTACACCTTGGAATCACCTGGTACCTCAAGCGCAGCAGCACCTGTGTCCCACTACCATAGATTGTGCCTGGCTTGGTTTATGACCCAGTCTGTGGAATTTTTAAACTACCAGATAGTTTTCATATACAGGCAAGTTTGGCAACCCATCCCTCGGCACCAGTATTTCTCCATTTTCAAAGGATGCATGTATCACCCAGAGATCTTGTCAGAAGGCAGACTCTGAAATGGCTTCCAGGTGACAAGTGGCATGTGGCATGCACACCATACCCTGAGGTCTCAAGGCTTTGGAAGTCACAGTGAAGAGTTTGTCAGTTTCTGGACCTTTTCAATGTAGAAATTACTTTTAGATCAGTTGTCATGGTTTATGTCTGTGTCTCCCAGGCCTCATGAGTTTGAATTGTGCATTTGTTATTTGTTTAGTGTCTAGTGCTTGGATTGATGGTGTCAGTGCTCCCCACCTACAAAGAGGTGGAGCCAGGATGTGATGTAATGGCAGGAAGAAGGTGTATCTTTTTCTTTGCTGGTTTGAGTTTGCTGTTTGCAGCCACCATGAACTATGGCCCAGCCATGCCCACCTGCCTTGGAGTCAACTGAGTGTGGACTGAAACCTCCAAAAACTGTAAGAAATAAACCTTTTCTTTCCCAACTTTGGGCTTCAGGTATTTTGTCTCAGCAACGAGCAAAAAGTAACTAAGACAGAATTTGGTACCGAGGAGTGGAGTTTGCTGTGACTATACCTGACATGTTTTTCGAGAGGCTTTGGAAATGGCTTGTGGACAGAATTTGGAAAGGTTCGGACATGTCGCCTGGTTGCATAGAGCCAGAGCAGCTTAGGCTGTTCTGTAGAGGAGATTCTGGTCAGAACTCAGGAGACCAGAAGGCTGATAGAAAGCCTGATGGTAAAGACCAGGCTTGGGAGTTTTCTGCTGGGAAGAAGGACTGCATTGGTTGTTAGAGTCCACATGATATGTGTTATGGGTTGGCAGAAAGTTTGTCTGCATTTTGCTCCTGCCCAAGACTTTGCCTGAGACTGAGACAAAGGGCAATGGACTGATTAATCTTGAAAAAGAAATTAAAAAGCAATCGAACATTGAGGCTGTGGCATGACTATTGTTGGGGGCTTTCAGCCAGCTTTATGATTCAAATCAGGAGCAAAGAGCCCAGCAGGATAATGTACAATGCTGTGAGTTTGGTCTGAAGGAAAATTCCAGGAAGGCTGTGGATTGTAAAGACAGAGTTGAGATTTTGATTCCTGAGAAGAAACAGAGAGATAAGAAAGATGGCCCCGGGGCATCCCAGGAAGCTGGTCCCCACCCTGTGCAGCCTCACAGCAAAGATGGAAAAATTTGCTCAGGGGGAAAAGCTGTAGAGCGCCATGTTCCAGAATGGTGACAGCATCCACATGAGGTTCCAGAATGGCCACATGAGTTTCCAGAAAGGCGGCAACATAGAGAAGCTTTTTCTCACAATCAGGTAAACAGAACCCTGCGATCCAGGCAACTGACCCCTACAGCCAAGAGAGAGAAAAGCCTGGCTACTGCTTCAGCTAGCAGCAAACCTTGGTGGCATCCACAAGGTGCTGATTTTAGGTGCAAGGAAAATGCACAAATTCTGAGGGTAAGATGGCTTCCACCTCGATTGCAAAGGGCCTGGCTGGCCAAGCAGTGTGCCCCTGAGAGGGCAATTTGTGAAGATGTAAGTGTGAAGCCAAAGGTGCAGTGGAGACCCTAGAAGTTTGAAAAAACCAAAAATGTGGATGATCCAAGGAAAGCTACAAAAAGTGAGCAGAGAAGATTTAAGAGAAAAGCTGTGGGAGTTAAAATCGCCAGAAGTGCCCTGGGGGTGGAATCACCCAAGCTTTTTGGAACTTGCAACCAGATTGCTTCAGATGCTGAGCGTGGAACTCTAGGACTTAATGTTTGCCCTGCTGGATGTTGGACTTGCTTTGTTTCCAATACTTTATATTCCTCTGTTTGTAACTTTTGGAATGGTAATGTTTATCTTGTGCTTTGCATTTCAGAAATGTTTAATCTTGTTTCGTTTGTACAGGAGCTTACAATTAAGAGTTTGCCATAGATCTTGGAAGAGACTTTGGACTTGGACTTTTCAGCAATGCTAAAGCTGTTAGGACTTTGGCAAGTAAGTAAAATGTAACTAAGACATCAGTGCTACCACTTTTTCAAATAAAAGGTTGATTTACAAGTATAACTATTTTCTACCTTTATTTGACCTCTTATTTAATCTTCTTCATAAGGAACTAATAAGTCCTTAAGATAAGTCCTTATCTTTTCAAACTAAACAAAGTCACTTTCATTTTAAGATGACTTTGAAAGTCTGTAATATTCTTGAAACTTGTGGAGCCACTTTGGAGATCTATAGTGAGAAATGGGCACCACTGTTTCAGACTATGAATGTGTTGGTTATTAGTATTTATGTATACTATCTATGTAGGTGTCTTAGTTGAGATTTTATACTCATTGCTGAGACAAAATATCTGAAGCCCAATTGGGAAAGGAAAGGTTTATTTCTTACAGTTTTTAGAGGTTTCAGTCCATACTCAGTTGGCTCTAAGGCAGGCTAGCACAGCAGGGCCACATTTCATGGTGGCTGCAAACAGCAAGGCAGAAACCAGCAAAAAAGCAAGACACACTTTCTTCTTGCCATTATATTACATCCTGGCTCTACCCCTATGTGGGTGTAGCACTGACACCATCAATCCAAGCACTAGATAATGAACCAATCACAAATGTACAATGCAAACTCATGAGCCCTGGGGGCCACAGACAAAAACCATGACAGTAGGTCTTACAAATAGAATATTTCAGACATTTATAGTTGTTTAAAAATACCATCAAAATGGAGTGGCTTAACCAACACTTTGTGCTCTTGGTTCTCTGGACTGACTGAGCTTTTTGGGCTTCACATGGGTTCTCGCATGTGTCTCCAGGCGTCTGTAGGTTCGACCAGGCTGCACAATCTGGAGTGGTGTTTTCCCTTCTATCTGGTGCCCAGGTTGAGCTTGCTGGAGGACCTGGGGTTGGTTCCACAGCTACTGCTATTCCATGTGGCAGTCTTGGCTTCTTATAACCAGCACACCTGGGTGTGGGTGAGAACCTTATCCAAGAGTTGGTGTTCTCCAGAACAAACATTCCTAGTGTTAAAAGATAAATGTAATCACCAAAATATTTTAATGAGTTCATTTGAGGAAACATCAATGTATGAACTAGGTATCATCAGCCCAGACATAGTTCAGGGCTCCCTTGGTGGGGGCACTTTTTTTTTTTTGGATGGCGCTGGGGATTAATTAAGCCCAATGCCTTCATACTGAGCTGTATCTCCTGCCATTTTATTGTTGTTGTTGCTGTTATTTTAAATTTCGAGGCAGGGTTTTGCTAATTTACTAAGTTGCCTTGGGCTGGGCTTGAATTTATATGCTCCTATCTCAGACATCCAGAGTGCCGAGAAAGGTGTTCTTGTGAATCAGACAAAGAAATTATTTGATTTAAGTGGAAAGTCCCTAGTTGGAGGTGATATAGTAGTCTCCAGTTAGGCTTCATTTTCATTTTGCAATGCTACGGGTATTCACTTTGAGTTGCTTTCACAGGAGCCAAAGAGCCTAAAGGTATCTCAGCCTAAGGACTTTGCAATTATTTTTATGCAAGAGACCCAGACTTTCCTATTACAAATGAGCTACTAATGCCCTCAGATTCACTTCTGCTTCAGTTCTGGTCAGAAGTGAGAACAGGTTTCAGGAGAGCAGCCTCCAAACAGGCACAGACCCCAGCAGGCGTGCAGTGAGGAGCCGCCTTTGAAGACCTGCTCATATCATGAGTAAAACACAAGCTGAGAACTCAGTGAAACCTCAGAACAGGATAGCTGTGGAAGGTTCCTTTTATTGAGTTACTGGCACCTTGAGATTTCTTTTTTTTTTTTTCTTTCAACACAGATAGAATTGCCCTGACAGTACCTGATAAAGATTGCTGCCTCTTTACGTCTGAGGCTGAAATTAGAGTTTTCACAATCTAAGACTGCATTACTTATAAGTCAGTCTCAAAACTACTATTTTAAAATTTTATTTTAACACACAAAGATAGATGTTTTTTGCTTTTAGAAGGTAAGAAGTTGGGGATTTAGCTCAGCAGCATAAGCACCTGCTGGCACCAATGAGATTGCGAGTTTGATCCCCGGTACCAAAAAAAAGAAGGTAAGAAGTTATCTCAAGTGCTTTTGAAAGATAATTTTATTTTGTACTAAGTTTAAAATGTTTAGCATCATATCATCCTGGATATCCCAGTGTATATTTTCAAAATTTCATATTGTTATTATTTTTATTATTATGTAGTTAAAATAAATTCTTTATGTCTATAAAGCTATTATTAAAGTGGTTATTATTTTTATTATTATGTGGTTAAAATAAATTCTTTATGTCCATAAAGTCTACCAGTACTATATTGAAACTGTGTAAAATCTCAAATGATTAGGCCTATGCTTTAAAATTTTTTTTATGATTTTTAAAAAAATTTTATGCTTTAAAATTTGCCACCAGCTCTGTACCAAAGATTCTCTGAACAACTTTGACAGCAGGTTGTATACTGATGTTTAAAAAAACAAAATGAATTTATTCATTAATTTTGTATTCTATGTGTATGTGATTCTGCTTTTTATCTATTCATCTGTTGATGAAATTGTAGGCTGCTTCCAAGATCTAACTCTTCTTTTTATTATTTTTGTTGCACATATTTATGTGGTACAGTGTGATAATTTGATCCATATATCCAGGGTATAGTGCTCACATCACACACACCTATTCATTGCATTAGAATTGTTCCTACACTCTTGTCAGCTAATTTCATTAATCCTGGCTCCACCGTTTCTGCAGGTGGTGCTAGAAAGGCCCCGATGCCCTGCATGAGAAGGACAGCAGTGTCGACAGCCCTGTGAAGGACTCTTCACCCCTTTCACTGTGCCAGGAGACCTTCAGCTGCTGCCCTCTCCGCTGTGCTAGCAGCTAACTCTCCTAGCCAGGGAAGCTGCATGAGTCAGGAGGATAATGATAGTGAGGCAGGAGGGAGAGGAGTGGAGGTTGAAAAACTCCCTGCTGGGTAATCAGGTTTTGCAAGCTTTTCTGTTTCCCTGCCTCGCTGATGAATAGAGCTGTGAGCGCTTTTCTGTCAGCTTGACTAATTACCTTTCATTGCAGTATTTGGTGACTGGCATTCAGTGGAGGCCAGTGTGGTTTAAGGTGGTAAGACCAGGTGGCTTTGCATCTTATGGGAGGTGTCCTCTTTCAGAATACACTGGGTTTTTCTAGAAGAAAAACATTTCAATATTGCAGTTCTTTTATATTGTATCATTCAGCTGTGTGGATCAAATTGTGCTGCTTTAATTATTTCCTACCGATCCTAGTAAATCTAGGCTCTTTGCTCTTGCTAACGGTACCTGAATGAAGCCTCTTGTGGAGCAGGTTTCTCATGTGTACAGGGACTGTGTGTTTTGAATTCTGCAGTATTGAGAGAGCTGATGATTTTAATCCTCTCACAATCTTGCCATCAGGTTCTTGAGAAACACTTCCACTCATCCAGTTAGATTTTTATTTCCAATAGGTTTGTTTGCGGACAAAGATAGAGCTGCTTTGCTACAGAATCCTGGATATAACCACGGAGGGAATCCTGCAGAGATGCCGCCAACCATGCGGTCCCAACCTGTGTGTTCACGGCATGGGTGCTTAATATTATCTTTTTGATAGGATAAGAAAAATGAAAGGGATGTTTTACAGCATTTTTGAAATATGGTACTTTAGAAGAAATTGTTCAAGTGAAAATACTTTAGCTATAACTAAATGGAACAGCTATTCTGTCACTGCAGCGTGGCCCAGCGTGTTTCCTGGACTCCAGCTCAGCTTCTTCATAGTGCCCAGAGTGACTGGCTTGTTGACTTGACAGCCACTTTTTAGAGTTAGCACATGTTGAGGTGCATGTTTACATTTCTTGTGGGGAGTTGGTCCAGGTGAATACACACATCCTAATTCTTTCTTCATCCTCTTCTCCTCCACCTTTGATCCCTTTCCCATTTGAGAGATCTATCTCCCTACTTCCCACCTTATCTTTCCTTTCACTCTTTATTTATACTTCAGTTCTTTTATATAATGGAAATTATGTGGTATTTTAGCTTGTGAGTCAGATTTATTTCTCTTAACATTAAGATCCCAGGGTGAGTCCATTTTCCTACAGATTACTCAGGTTTATCCTTCTTTATGACAGAATAGAACTCTATGGTGGGGTAGTACTCCTTATGTGTCTATACTTCATTTTCTTTTACCCATTCATCTGTTGATGAAATTGTGGGCTGCTTCCAAGATCTAATTCTTATAGCTGATATGTTTTTAATAATACCTGCAATAAAAGCAAGGAGAATTTTAGTAAGATAATGCTATCTGAATGTTGATTTCTGCATTTATGACTGAACCAGAAGGCTACATGAATTTTAGTTTTTTCCTTTTAATTTTTTATTACTAGTGCCTATTAATTTTATAGATTTTTGAGAGAGTGTCACATTATGCAGTTCAGGTACCATGTAGCCCAGGCTGGCCTCAAACTTACGGTGATTCTCTTATCTCAGCCTCCCAACTGCCGGGATTACAGGTGTGTGCCATCATGCTTGGCTTAATTTTGTAACATATTTGGTTTCAGTGTGTAACACATTCTTATCATATCCATCTCCTCATTACCTCCCACCTCCTCTTTCCTCCTCATTCCTTTCTTCTTGTCTAATAACAATCTCCCTTCTACTTTCCTGTCATTTTTTTTTTAATTAAATTGCACATACTGGGGGGGGGACATGTGATATTATTCTTTCTGAGTCTGGCTTATTTTACTCAAAATGATTATTTTTGACTCCATCCTTATTCTTGCAAATTACATACTTTTATTCTTCTTTATAATAGAATAATACTTGATTATGTATATATACCACATTTTCTGTATTATTCTATATTTTATTTTTTTATGATCCCAATAAAGCCATAACACTTTATAACAGTTTCTATGCATCATATATTCTTTTGATACAGCTACAAACTGTTGTACTCAAGGTTTAGCAGGAACCAGAGTAGTTTCCTGTAAAACATTCATTTGCTTTGGATTGCTTTTGAATGATTATTTTCTGTGAACTATTCTTACGCTATTTTCTTTTCTTTTCAACACAGGATTGTTGAAAATAAAAGAGAATAAATAATGCAGTTCCCAAGTGATTAAAAACAACAATTGCAATGCTGCAGGTAGACGTTATGGTAGTGGGAAGGGGCTATAGACACACATGCACACACAAACACACATGTACCTGCTTGTACAACTCTGGTGAACAGGGAAGAAATGTGTCTATTGGTGACTTGGCTGCTCACTTGAGTTCTCTATGACTTTGCTGTGTATGGGGAAGTCCTATTAAAACTGAAGGAAATATATTCCTGCAGTACCACAGGTTTTTGTAGTCACAGGTTCTATGAGAGCCCAGGAAGAACTTGAAACCATTAATTCTAGTAAGGAAAGGCTCACAAGGTTTGGATTTCCCTGGTATCATGAACCCAACCCTACTCAGTTCCCAAAGTTGATGTTGCCACCATGAAAGAACCCAGGGAGCAGAGTGCACCCAAAACAGGCACAGAAGACTTTCCTTACTCTACTTATTTTGAGGTTGTCTCTCTACTCAAGCTAGATTGTATAGTTCATTGAGAGCATCAGTTTCTGCTCATTTTGACATTAATTGTGTCATCTGAATCTAGCATATCTTCTGCTGTGAACTGAATGAAACCTCACAATTTCCCTAGCATCCCCAAGGAGTTTTCTCTGTATAGGATATCACAGACTTTAAAAGGGTCACATGGACCTATCATAGGGTTTACTTGACTGTGATTTTTTTTTTTTTTTGATGAAGCCTTCTAAGTAAAGTAGTTATAAAATATCACTTATAAAAATTCCTTTAAAACTCAAAGGTGCTCATTTTAAGTAGTGGAATAAAATCTTTACAGCTTTCTGGTCTGTGGGTTTAAGCACGCTGTGGGTCTTGTTTGTTTAAACGCTGGTAAAATATACTCTTTATAGATCTCAGGAGCAACAGCATAGTGTCAGTTCCTAATGGGAAGGAAAAGTTCGATTTTTCTATCCTACGAGGCTTCACGATCATGTGAAGAAGAGGATTCAGTGTGGAAAAGGCTGTACAGAAAGGAGTGATTATATAGCAAGACTGGGCTATTTCTTAAGGGCTGCTCCAGGGCTGGCCCTTGTATGGAGCTTTGTTGATGTCGGGGACTGGGTATTTGACCCACTCCCTGAGTGATAAGGATAGTTTGCTGCAAACAATGATTGATGCTAGATGTCTGTTTTCCTTCTTTGAGTTTAGAATTCTGCTTATTGCTAGGTAGAGCGGCCCACCTTACTCAACCACCAATGAAAACCTTCAGTGCGGAGTCTCTGTTAAAGAAAAATCATTTCATGTAGATTATTGAAATTTTCACTGCTGAGAAAAGGGATTATTCTCAGTGCTTTCCCTCAGGGGAGGGAGTGAGAACATTGGAGATCTGTATGTGGATTTCACTAGAGCCTGCCTATATCTTTTTCTCTTGCTGATTTTGATATGTACCATATCAAAATTGAGTGGCACCATAATAATTCTGTGCCATGAGGACTACTATATATGGTCTCCCTCTAATGAATCACCAGACTGTGTATGGTCTTGAGGATTCCCAAATATGCACTTTAGCCAGCTCTCAGACTCCTGAGAGCTGGCGGAGTGTGCCTTTCACTGAGGCAGTTTGATTCAGGGCTCTGGATGTGTGCAGAGGAGGTCGAAATGCAGGGAGGATCCTGACTGAACCTCTAGGTGAGTTTGAGCCTTTGTCCAGCCTCAGGCAGGTTTCTTCCAGGTGGCTGACCTGATCCTTCAGGAAGGCTTCTCCACAAGGACAGGACAATGATGGAATTATGCCTCATGGTCACAGTATAAACCACCTCCATTCTAATCAACTGTGTTAAACTTCATCAACTACATAATACATCCTAAGAAAGACCCTACTTTAAAGGACACAGAAACAACAATAGAAGCACTATACTTTTTTAAGTACCATTTTAGCTACATCCCTATAATTTAAAAATATATATTATTTTTTGGTCACTGGTTAGTTCTAAATGTCTTACAATTTTCATTATAGCTTCTTCTGTGATCCAAGACTTCTTTAGGAAAAGGATTAATTTACAAACATTTTGGGTTTTTCTAATTATCCCATTTTATATTGGAGGATATTTATTTTGTAATGTTAAACATGTATTTGCCGAAGACCCAGTATTTCCAGCCCTTGTTGTCTACTCAAGAAAAATGGAAGCATAGTTCACATGCAAAGACTTGTATGTGGAATAATTCAAAGAAGCTCAAACTGGAAACCATCAAACTCCCTATTAACTAGTGATGGGCAAGCAAAATGTGGTCATCTGTACCATGGGATACTATTCAGCAATGAAAAGAATAAAGTACCGATACATATATGGGAGAATCTCAAAATCATTATGCTAAGTGAAAGAAGTTAGGCACATGTGACTGCCTGTTACATGATTCCATTTATAAGAAATATCCAAAAAAGACAAACTATTGACAAAAAGATTATTGTTTCTGAAGGGCTGGAGGTGGAGTAGGGATTGCTTTCAAATATAAACGAGGAAATTTTTTTGAAGTAGTAGGAAGTATTCCAAGTAGGTTATAGTGATATTTGCATAATTCTATAAATGTACTAGTTACTTGAAGTGTACATTTAAGATGAGTGAACTAACTGATACGTTTTTGGCCACATAAATCTGCCAGTCATCATGGCAGAGGTTCAACATGGTGAAGGGACCATAAAAAGTCTTATCAGTCCTCTTTCTCCAGTGCTCCACACCCAAAATAGACTTCCTGTCTTGTGCCAGAGTCACTCTGATCCCTGGATAGAACATCATTCCTGCTTTATCGTCACCAGCTGGCTTAGCACCACCCCAATGAGAGTTAATACAAGCAGGCCCCAGCCCTTTGTCTAGAGAGAGAACCTCTGCATTTCTCCCCAGCGCCAGGCATGCCCCCTCATTAAAGGCCTCTTCATACTTTGTCTCTTTCTTATCTCTCCTGTGCTGCTTCAGATTGAGTGCCAAGAATACTTAATCACTAATGATATATAAATTAAACATCAACAAAGCTGGTGAATATTTAAAAGTATGTTTAGATAGCCTTGGTCTTATTTACTCGGGCATTTAGCCCATTTATTCTTTTTGTAACTACAAATATACTTGAATTTCTACCAATCTTTATGATGTTTTCTTTTTCTTTCTTTCTTTTCTTTTCTTTTTTTTTCTGGTACCAAACTCAGGGCCTTGTGCTTGCCAGGCAGGTGCTGTTCCACTGAGCTATATCCCGGGTACTTATGGTGTTTTCCGTATGTGATATCTTTTTAATATTTTTTCCTTTCTCCTTTTTTCCCTATGTATTATTTTTTCCAGTTCTATTTCCTCCTCCTGTTTCCTGGAATTTATAAAAGCTTCTGTACTTTTCAAATTTACCCTAGAAATTTTAACATGCTTTCTTTGAGATCCATACCTTGAGTTAGGGGCTTTGCTCTTTTCTTGAACACCACCAGGAATTTAGAACACACTGATTGATACTTTTGCACTTTAAAACTCCAGATGACGTTTTTATTACTTTATGTAGTTATAGAAATCATTCACATATTTACCTATCCCTCCTTTTCATCCTTTATTGCATCTCTGACTTTTCACTGGCAACATTTTTCTCAAAAATGCTTTTTCACAAAAAGATAAAATAGTGTGAAGCTTAAGACCATGGATTCTAGAGCCAAACTACTTTTATCTTCAGACTGCGTTTTCTTTTTGTTCAACAAATACAGAAAGTTAAGCCATATGAAGGAGGTAGCAGAAATGTGACTTGAACCCAGTGATCCCCTAGAAGCACCCTTGTACAGTGGAGTGCTGGGGAACGAGCCCTCATCTAACAGCTCTGTCATGCACATCAGACCAGAGCCTTGTTCCACTGTCAGCCCGCAGCATGCAGGCTCGTCTTCCTCTGGAGCTCATAAATAATTCTGAGAAGATGTCTCTTCTAGCAAATTGCAGTTGACTTTGACTTTACACTTTGGAATGTTTGTAAAAATATTTTTCTGTTTATTAATTATTATTTTTAAAGTAATTTGAATAGTCCCACAAAAATTCTTGGAAAAAATATATATAACTATTCTGGACTCTTTCTTCATTTATTCCTGAGCAGACCAAGCAGCAGGCTCTTGCTTTATAAAGCAAATTATTGAATCTGCCCAGAAGCAAAGTGGATCGGATGCTCGTGAGCCTGGGCAGAGACTGTGTAATAGAGTGATTACACACTAGATGATATTGAAATCTCCTCTGATCCGTTTAAAAGTGTGGTCAACGCACTACAGTCTTCTAAATCTTCTAGCTTTTCCACTGTCTTTATAAGACTTTCCAGTTTGTTGGGGGGCAGCACCCTGGTGGCATTAGCCCTGAACTTTTTCTTTAGGTCCTCCTGGTTCAGTGGATTCCTCCAGTGACCGTAAAAGGTACTGCAGTGCTCAGTGAATGTAGCTCCATTCTTGAGGGTGACACTGACATCGCAGTACAGTGTGTCGAAGTTTGGGAGGTTGTCAGAAGGATGCTCTAGCTTCACCTTCTTGAGCAACTCTGTCACCTGTGGCCTACTGACCTGGTCTTTGTGGAATGACTGGACAGTGATATCTCCATCAAGCAGCACAGTGCAGGCCACATACTGGAAGGAATGGCGGGCTTCATGCTCTGAGTCTGGGAAGGGTCTGTTTACATACTGGACCTCTGGAACCCTGAGCACAATTTTCCCAATGTGGTCAGCAGGAAGCAGGGTTCCATCTGAAAGCACAAGATGCTGTCTTACTGATGCAGCTGCCTCTGCCACCCAGTGGGTAGCCAGATGTGCAGGGAAACGCTTGAAGGCTACATCCTGCTCGTCCAGCAGCCAACTGTGGGAATCCAGACTTGGAAGGACTTTTGGGGAATAGTTGGTGTAAAAGGCCCCAAATCCCGTTGCCAGGTCCAGGATGCGCTTGTTTCCTTGGAGTCCTAGCATTGCCAGAAAAGCAGCTTCTGTTCCATGCCTGGCAGCATTGCCAATATGAAGGGGCTTGGTCTGAGTAGCAGCATTTGCCATGGGTGCCCCAGAAAAAGAAGCAGCAATGGCCAGGGCTTGTTGGCACTCTGCCAAGCTGAGCCCTAATAACTTGGATGCAGCAGCAGCACTACCCAAAGTTCCTACCACCGAGGGAGGATGGAACCTGAAAAGCAAAACAGAATTGGAGATTTACAAACTATAGCCACCAGGAGGTAGTATTGGATAGTAATAATAACCGTGTCACACAGCTTGCATTCAAATTTCAGCTTTCACCTATTAGCTGTGTGATTTTGAGAAACTTACTCCACTTCTCTGCTTTTGTTTTCTCTTACATAAAGTGGTACTAACAGTACGCACTCACAGAGTTTGGGAGCTTTGAATGAACTCACATATTACAGCAATGGCTAATATACAGCAAATTCTTTATAAATGATATAGTTATTGTCAGGCAAAATTTTCTGATTCCTGATACAAACTGTGAAAGTACATACTCTACATTTTTTTTTCTAGCAGGCTGGACCAAGTGGCAGAGAAAATATTAGATCAAACCATGTGATTTAGCCAACATCTGGCCAGTTTTGAACAGTGGGATTTATAGCCAGAGTTAGGATATTCTGAATGTCCTTATTAATCTGAAGGATCTAAGTGAACAACAGAGCAGATTCTTCTCTGAGGATGGGATTAAGAATACTCAGAATACTTATAGAAGTTAAAATGACATGAGTCACCTTGGGATAACAGACTCCAATTATTTCATAGTCCTAGCTGCTTGATTTGAGCTCTAAACTCAAAGGACATTTTAATTAGCACTTACGAAGTCACACTTTTGTATATGACTTTGGGTTTGGTATGTGACTGGAACCAACTAATCTCCCAGCCTCTAAACCAGAAACCTCTAGGTAGATAGCCAGATGAAGAGGAATGTGGCTGCTTCTCCTCTGGGAAAATTCTCTCCATACCTCTTTGGGATGTCACTGGCTTCCTTGGAGAAGTGCATTAATCGGCCTTGTACTTCGATGCCAACATTGAAAGCCAGCAGCAGGTCAAGGCCAGAAAATTTTGCGCTCTGAGGTAGGGCTTCTGATAAAGCTGTGAGGGCAGGAAGGATAGCCCCAGAAGGGTGGGTTGCAGGGTGCCACGTGTCATCAAAATCCATTGAGTGAATCTGCATAAAAAAATACAAACTAAGAAATCCAGCTTTTTCAAGAATGTGTTGACTTTTGGGCCAGTAAGGATTTATAGTAATAATCTGGTTTGTCATAAGATTTTTTGACCTGATTTTCTGAAATTAAAACCTAAGAAGAAGCTGTGATTCTTTTACTTTTCTTGCTTTGTTTTGTTTAAGACAAAGTATGCAGTTCAGGTTGGCCTTGAGCTCAAGTTGTAACCCATGCTGGTCTTGAACTCATAGTGATCCTCCTGCTTCAGCAGAGTGCTTGGGACTCTGCCATCATTCCCAGCTTGAAGCTGTGATCATTTTTATTTAAACAAAACAAAACAAAACAAAACAATATGATAAAAACAACACAGAATTTCAAAAAATAGGAAATTAACACTAGTTACTATATTGTATATTGTTATCTTGAAGGTAGTTGTTCAGATTACCAGATTTATAAAAAATGCATAAAAAAGCATAAAAAATGACCAAGACAATCAGATAATGAAAACACAACTTGCTTTTTTTGATGAACTAACAGAGATTGGTAGTATAATTTTCTATCATATATGTATTTACGTATATATATATATATATATGTGTATATAATATAATCTTTTACCTTTTTTGTTTTCTCCTTTCTCCTATCCAGTTGTTCTTTCCTTTTGAACACTTTCTTTCCCTTTTATTTTCACAATATCTATTGTAAAATTTAGGATCTTATTTACTTTTTAAAATTTATACTAGGGAGACAAAACAATATATGTGAGTCTGATTTATTTATGAGTATGGTCTCAAGTTGTTTCATTTACCAATAAAAACCTTGTTTATCCTTCTTTATAGCTGAGAAGTACTCCATTGTATAAAAAATCACACCTTTTTTATCCATTCCATGATTTATGGGCAATTGGGTTGTTTCCAAGATTTAGCTATTACAAATCGTGCTGCTGTAAACCTGGATGCACATACGTCCCTGTGGTATGATGTTTTCAATTCTTCTGGGAAGATACCCAGAATAGTAATAACTGGATTGAATAGGACCTCCAATTCTACTTTTTTGAGGAAGCTCTGTACTGATTTCCATAGTGGTTGTACCAGTCTACACTCCCACCAACAGTGGAAAAGCATTCCTTTCCTCCCCACAAGCCTACCAATACTTGTTATTGGTTAATTTCTTGATAGTAGCCATTCTTTCTGGAGGGAGATGGAATCTCAGTGTTGTTTTAATTTGCATTTCTCAAATGACCAGTGATGTTGAGCATTTCTTCATATATTTATTTGTCATTTGTATTTCTTCATCTGAGAAGTGTGTGTTCATCTCAGATGCTCATTTTTGTCTTTGAATTTGGGGGACCTGATGTTTTTCAATTCTTTATATGTTGTAAATATAAGTCCTTTATCTGAGGGACAAGTTGGCTAAAGTTTTTGCCCATTCTGTGAGTTTTATTTCCACTCTATTAGTGATTTCTTTTGATGTGCAAAAACTTTTTAATAAGATGAGATCCCAGTTGTTGATTGTTTGAAGTACTTCCCATGTGGTTTGCATTTGTTCATGAACTCTTTGCGCTTCCCTATGTAAGAAGCTGTGATTCTTAATCCATGGATGACACTGGGATTCACTACTCTTTTGCTTCCAGGCAGGCAGAACCTTGAACAGCAGCTGGTGACCCCACTTTCCCTGGCCCCCCGCAAAGGTCTTAGGTCTTGAATGAGCAGCTAGAAACCTTTGAAAAATCCATATTACCCCTTAAGCACAAAAACCATGGTTTCTTTTCTCCTTAATTCTTTAAACACATCACATTAAACACTTAGTGATTTATTCTACATAAATCTTATATTTTATATCTATCACAAAATAATTTTAAATTTCTACAGAATTTGCAAGAACAGCATAAAAACTCTCAAACCTAGATTTCTTATTAATTATATCTTAAGGTCACTATTTGCTGCTGTAAGGTTTTATTCCTCTTCATTCCAGTCATTTTTTTCATTCAAGAAATGGTCATAGCTGTAAATTCTTTTAAAAACAGAATTTCTGTCTGTTTGTTGTGACTGCTGGGTTTCCTAACTGCTTGCTAAATGCAAATTGCATTTGACTTCAACAGTCTGAGATACTTTCCTCATAAACTGTAAGAGAATATCAGACATCACAAGTGTAGGTCCAGATCTTTTAGATTTAGACTTCTCCTCATGCACAGAAAAAAATAAAGAAATAAAAGCCATCTGTCAGAAGTGGTCAGAAGTGTGTCAGAAGACACACACATCATGTGGCCATTATTTCTTTGCCAATAAAGAGCTAATGAAGAAACAGAATATTACTAGAATATTATGGAATATTACTGGACAGAAATTTGTACACTCAACAGAAGAAAGTGAGAATGAATTGTATCTGGATATTAGATTTTATATTTTTTGCTTATGCATCCAGAATTTACAGTTGGGAAATCTTGGGGAATGCTTTCATCTAAATCTTTTCACATCATCTATTTCACATTTTGTTTGAAAACACAAATTTATTATAAAAACAGGAAAGTAATAAAAACTGAAATTATTACAGTAAGAGAGGATAGGCTACACCATTTCTGAGCTTTAATGATCTTATCTATAAAACAAGGAAGTTATGCAATCCTAAGGTAGTTTCTGGCTTTGGAATTACTATGACAATCTACGAGTTGAAAAGACATGTAAACTTACAGCCACACCATTAACAAATGCAGCATACGATGGTGGGAGTTTGAAGTCTTGCTGACCCCAAACCGTGCTGGATGTATTGGAATTGTAGATCTGGAACAGAAGAATATACATCAGTGATGCTGAATCAACATAATACACACAGTGTGCATTTCAAGAGTGTTTCTTTACCTTTGAAGACATGATGTTAATGGTCCTTATTTGAACCCTTAGAAACCTTAATCATTAAAATTCTTCCTTGTAGAAGAATACACAACCTTATTCATGGTAGGAGGGGAAGATGGTATTGCTCAATCCATAAGTGCCCCAGGTAAGTGAACTTGAATTCACTTTTATTTCCTTGGCATAAATACAGGACAGAAGAGGACGTGCTGTCTAACCCAGCTAAAGTCTATGGAAAGTGGGTGCCATATTTTTCATGTCATTCCCCCTTTCTGCTCTGGATACTCCACTAGCTTTTTATTCAGAAAATATTTTCTTTTCTGTTTTTATTTTATTTTGTGGTACTGAGATTAAACTCAGGGCTTCATACTAAACTCCCTTTTTAAAAACAAAACAAAACAAAACAAAACAAAACAAAACAAAACTTTGAGACAGGTCTTACTAAGTTGCTAAGTTGCCTAGGTTGGCTTTTAATTCTCCTGCTTTAGCCTCACAGAGTGCTAGGATTATAGGTCTGTACCCCATGCCTAATTTCAGAGAATCTTTGAAGACTTTGCATTAACAAATGGTCTGTGGTAGGTGATTTTACTTTCAAGACTTGGGTTGCAATGTGCTTTCCGTCAATCTGATAATAGGCTGTGACATTTTATTAGTGAGTGATTTTGATATACTGACAGTAAAAATATGGATGAATTTTTAAAATCAGATAATGAAGCTGAGATAATTTGTACAGGGCTGTACAAATCAGTCACATGTAACTGAGTCATATAACTGAGTATAGAACCAAGGCACATAGCTCCAGGTCTAGCCCAAAGTAGTCATCTGTATACATTTGCTCTTAGCTTTGGAATAAATATTGAATTACTTACTTTACTATATTGGCTGACTTTGTGAAACACTTCTGTGCTAGTTCCAAGGAATCCAACACCCAGAGTATCCAAAATCATCCTCTTGCTCCTCTGAATGACGCGATCTGTTAAGTGTCCTACTTTCAAGCCATGGATGATGTTGGCAAAGCTTTCTGTGACAGACTTCAAAAGGAAAAGGTTAGAATGATGTCATTTTCCACTTTGTCTTTGCATGCTTCTTTTCTAGAAGAGAATTCAAGGGAGTTTTTTCTTAGAGGAAATCTAGTTGATAAAATTTAGTCATATTTTCAAAGAGTGATGTGGACTGAGCACAAGTTTATGAGTCTCAGGGATGTAGAAATGCATAATAGCAAGGTTCTGTCCTTGGTTGAGGTGAGGACACAGGTAAGACAGCAGATGATGACAACGGAGTGTGATGGGCCATCTAGAGAGAAGCACAGAAAGCCAGAGGGTGAGGAAGGAGGGGTATCTCACCTGGGAAATGGAGGTGGCTTGAGATGGAACTCTAGAGACACTAAGAGTTGCCATTCTTTGATATACACCATTCCATACCCACAGGTCTCTAAGGTGGAGACTGTGAATCTCACTTTGCAGGTGAGCAGTCCAAGACCTAGAGAGCTAACACTGCTAATTTTCATAGCTCTTAAATGGTGGAATCTGGGCACAAATGCCTATAGGTTTAACTCCAAAATTAGAACACTTCACTATCAACCCACATTTTCTAAGGTGCAGTTGGTGGAGAATGAGCATCAGAACAATCTGGGATTCCTTTTGAAAATGACCTCACTCTACACCACCAGAATAAGACTACCTTTAGAAGTTGAATGGTGGGAAGCTGGCACAGGCTTTTCACTCAGATTCTTAGGTGATTTTTTTTTCAGTGCTGGAGATGGAACAAAGGGCTTTGTGCATGCAGGCAAGAGCTCCACCACTGAGCTACACATCCAGCCTCAGGGTAACTCTTAAGTGCTCTGGTGTTATGTTTAGTATGGTATAACATGGCAATGTGGCTATTGGATGGCTAAAATGTAGTCACTACAAACTGAGATGTGTCACAGGAGTAAAACAAACTGCTGTGAAGTTTGAAGACTTAGTGGGGAAAAAATCTAAAGCATCTCAATATTTTAAAAATATAGTTCACATGATGAATCAATATTAATATATTGATAAATCAATATTTAGGACAGTTGGCTAAATAAAATATTAATCACTTTCTTCTTACTTTTTAAAATACGTTTACTGGAAAGTTTGAACTTGCATAATTGCAAGTTGTTTCTCTTCCTTGTTGCTGGGGATTTTCCAGAAACTTGGATAGCTAATCTGGTTGTGAACATGAAGGAGTAAGCCAGGTGAGGGCGAAAGGAAGAGGGTGGAAGCTAAAGGTAGAAGCAGCAGCACGGGCCAAGGCTTGGAGGGGTGTAGGTATGGCATAATCTTGAACACCAGAGCTGCAAGCAGTGGGCAGGGGTAAGAAAAATACATTTGCAGCTTACAACTGAATGATGACTGTTGCTATATTATGCTAGAAACAGTGATGTCAGTGAGCAGCCTGGGGAACCACAGTGTTGCCACAAGATAGGTAGAGATGTGATCAGAACTGTGTTTGAAAGATCTCCTTAGCAAGTGTTGAAAGAATGTGTTTGAGTGGGGTCGACAAGAGCAGTTAAGAGACTGCTGTGGTAGCACATGACCTGGATGGGGACAAGGAAGTGTCATTTGTTAAGAGAGGGGACATAGGAGGAGGAAGAGGGATCACTGTGGACGTGAGTGTAAAGTGCACTGTGATCATCCTGGAGGGAAAAGCCATTGGCTTCTACCCATAAATCAGATACTGTAGAATAGGATGATTTGAATTTCGTAAGTAACAGGTCTTTCAATAGCATACACACTATTTTGTTTTCTGCGTGTATAGTTAAAAATGTTTTACTTTTTCTTTCTTTATTAAAATATCAAGTTTATTTCATATACATATTTTAATTTCCATCATCTATATGTCTGATTGCCAGTCCTACTACATCCTATTGTAGCATCTCATACTTAAAACAAAGAGTTTAAAAACTGAACAGTTTACATTATTGAAAAATACATTATTGGCAAACCTGGACAACACTTATCAAACACTTTGCATTATAAAAAGGACTGTCAGATATCAAATGCTACAGAAAAGAAATAAGATGGAAAACTGTAACAAACTAAACTGTTTTCTTACAAAGATTTTCTGTACTGTTAAAGATTTTAAATGGCCTACTGGTCCATCATCTGCAAGGAATTTTTCACATAACTGATTATCTTTGTCACATTCTTGTTGCTGAGACACAATACCCAACAGAAACTCACAACCTAAAGGAGGAGAGACTTGTTTTGGCTCACAGTTTTAGTCCATAGGAGCTGGCTCCAAGAAGGCATAGTGGAAGGGTCTGGCAGAGGACAGCTGCTCACCTTATGGGGGCCAGAAAGCAGAGCTGCAATGGAGGAGCTTGGGGAAGGTGATGCACCTTTCTAGGCCATGCCTGAAACAACCTTCCTCTCTCGATCCAGTCCCACCTCCTAACAGTACATTTAGCTATAAATTCACCAGTGAACTAATCCACCAGTGAGTACAGTGCCCCATGATCCAGTCATCTCCCCAAAGCCCCACTTGTGGGTACATGAGGCTTTGGGGGGAACATTTAGGGATAAACCATAACATTCCATCTCTGGCCCCCAAAAGGCTCATATATATCACTTTATGCAAAATGTATTTGGTCCACCTCTAAGAGTTGCCAAAGTTCTAACGGTTTCTACATTGCTGAAAAGTCCTAGTCCAAAGTCTCCTCTGAACTTAAAGCAAACTCTTAGCTATGAAAAAACAAAAAAGAAAGTTATACATTGCTGACATACAATGGCACAGTGACACATTCACATTTTGAAAGGCAGAAATATGGGGACAGAAACAATTGGGACCAAAGCAAGACAGAAACTTAGCAGGGCAAACATTAAATCCTGTAATTCTGAGTCCAACACCCTGGACAAGTGGTGAGATGTGAACTCCAAGGGGCTTGGACAAGCTCATCTATACTGCATGGCCAGGGCTTGTAGCTTTCATGGCTTCTCTCTTGGGCTGGCTTTGCTCACTCCTTGCAGCTTTCCTCAGTAATGTTCCACTTTCCTGGCTTTTCCCACTACACTTTCAGTTCAGTCTCACAGATTCATGCACTGCTCTCCTGGGGACTGCCCAGATTCCTAGTCTTTCTTTTGAAATCTGGGTAGAAGCCTCCATTACACCCAGGACTCTTGCATTCTGCATGCCTATAAAATCAGCACCATGTGATAATGGCAAGGTCTGTTACCAGCTGGAACAGTAGCTGGGCTCCCTTGAATCACAATTGCAGAGGCCTCTGAGTGCCTAGATGACAGTACTGTGAATGAACTCCCAGCAAGTTAATTTTCTTCTATTCTTCCTATGTCTTCAAAGCATCTTTATATTGTTCTAATGTAAAATATGCTAATTTTATACAACCAAGCTCTCCTCTCTCCAGCTTTATAGGCACTTCTTTTTTGTTGAAACTCAAAATTTAAAATCAGAAAGCTGTATCATTTGGTCTTGATTCTCAATATAGAACTGGCTATATACTCCCAACAATACCAATACTCAGCTTGAATGTTTGGTTGCCTTGAAATTTCCTCTACCAGATTAATTAATTTGCAACCTTTAATCTCAGTCTTTTGCAAAGTCTGAGGTCATAAGCAAAATGTAGACAAATTTTTGCCAGAGCATAGCATACCTTGCCTGGAGTCTAACTGCCAGTGGAGTTCTTGTTTCCCAGTTGAAACTTGCTGAGCCTGGTCTGTACTATTTGCTTTTTACATGAGCATTCTTGTTAACTGAACTGCAGAATCTCCCATCAGGCTTGGCTTACAGCATCTAATGCTCCCTTTCCAGTTGAAATTTCCAAACCCTTCTGAATTCCTCCTCATAACAACTTTTAAAGACTTATGAACTACATGGTTAAATAGTACAATAGCAATGATCCTACTTCTCTGGTACCAAAATCTATAGTCACTTTTTTGCCACTAAGACACAATACTCAACAGATACCCACAATTTAAAGGAGAAAGGTTTACTTTGACTACAGTTTTAGTCAACAGTTGGCTGGCTTTAAGGCAGGAAGTCATGGTGGAAGGGTCTGGCAGAGGAAAGCTGTGAATTTCTTGGTCACCAGGAAGCAGAACTCCAAGGGAGGAGCTGGAGAAGGAGATATACCCTTTTAGACTACAGCCGGAGTGACCTTCCTCTTCAGCTCCAGCTCTACCTCCTAAAAGTGCATTTAGCTACACACTCATCAGTGGACTAATCCACCAATGAGCATAATGCCCCATGATCCAACCACCTCACCAAAGCCCCACCTGTGATTGCATGAGGCTTTCAGGAGACATCTAGATATAAACCATAGCATGGATACACTTGGTTTCTGTTTTTTATTTTTATTTTTTTGTTATTGTTGCTGTTTGTATGTATGTATGTATGTATGTGTGTGTGTGTGTGTTTTGCTTTAATATTCCTACAGAATGAGACCTTTTTTTGGGGGGGGTACCAGGGATCACACAGGAGACCATTTTGTTTTAGGTGTTTTCATCTTGTTGTTTTTGCAGAATTCTTGACCTTTTGGATTTGGTTTCGGCTTGGAAGATCTGGAATCTTTTCATTCTGCCTTTTTTTTCTAAACTAGAGTTTTTCTTCATTTTCCTTATCATCATTGTTGTCATCATTGCTGTCACTGTCGTCTTTATCAGCATCAAGCTTTACTTTTTTCTGTGGAAACTTGCTACTGCTTCCAGGGGAAGAATGCTTCCCCAGACATACGTAAGAGTTTTCCAGCCTCTTTTCCTTCTGATTCAGCATCTTTGTCCACTGCTACTAAATACTGTCCAATGATATGCACAGGCCCTGAATCAGACTTCAACCTAAGGGTCATGGGAAGGGGGATTTTTTTCATTGTCCCTAAGGAAACACTGACTGCATGTTCAACATTGTCAGCATTACAGTAAGGCAATTGCCTTCATAATTCATTGCATCTGCTCTGACAGTGTGTAATTTATCTTTTGCACTGGCCCCTAAACTGACCATTCTTAAACATAACTGGTGCTCCTTTGCATCATTAATATATGTAAAAGAAAGTATGTTTGTCACTCTTAGGTCACAAGTGAAAAGATGAAGTTCTGGTACCTCCGCTGACCCTGTGTCCATCAAATCTTCCATGGGAAGATGGACTGTACATAGGTGGGACAGAACTTAGACAGAGATAAATAATTACTGCTGAAGAAAATAGACTTGTGGTAGAGTGATGCAAGGGCAAAACCATGTAATTTGAAGGGGCGTTTCATTCTATATATGCCTAGCATTTAGTACCTTTGGGTAAAATATTGGGTAACTTCCTTTGTCTCTGACAGCATGAGAACACTCACTTGTTAACTGTAGGGTACGGAGTTGCTGCATTAGAGGATATCTCAGGCTGATCTCCGTGTCAGGGGAGGAAAGAGATGGAACCAGGATCCTGCCAAAGGTCCTTTACCATGGCCCCCACTCTTGGAATATTTAGATCTATCAAGTCGAGGAATGCTCACCGTTTACAAAAGGGTGACTAACTTCCTATGCTTCTGAAATTTTGGTAGAAAGTGAGGGGAGCTTGAGATGGGAGAAAGCAGGAGAGAAAACAGCTGGGAGATAGGATGCTGGCAGGAGCATTTTTTGTTGGGGTGAACAATAACAATAATTCTGACTTTCATGTTTCTAAATATTTGGAAAAACATCAGAGAGAAGAGAGAAAGAGAAGGAGGGAAGGGGGGCTTCAGGATTTGCCAAGTAAAATTTAAGGCTTCAAGATCTAGTTGGATCCTTGTTTCTACGACAATGTCCTTTTTACCCGTCTTCCCACTCCAATCACTTCCATGGTTGAAGATACTTAGTGGCTGATGAGTCATCCGCTCAAAGTTAGATCTGAAAGGATAGTGACTTGTGGGGACTGAGATATGCCTAGGGAACAGGTAGGGGATGTCAGCGTGGAGCCCAGGCAGTCACTGGGGCATCCATCTACACAAGGTTGTACTGCTGGTGATCTATGATGGGGTGGGGGAGATGGGGTTCCCTGAGTGGTCCTGAATGCCATCCCTTCACTTGATTCTAAGAATATATGAGCCCTAAACCTGTGACCCTGAAAGGAAGGGAGCTGGAAGGAAACAAGTATACAGCTGCCAGCTGTCTGAATCTTACACTTCTCTACATTTAAGAGGTCTTCACAGTTTGCTTGGCTTTCTCATCACATTTGCATCCCCTTTTAGTAAAATACTGTAATTGAAATAATGTATAAATGGAGACAATATGCCACCATTTAATAAGTGAACTTTACAAATTCTTGTGAACTTATTGTGCTAAGATCTCTAGAATGCCAAACGAATACATGCTGCGTTCTGCCTCAGAAACCTTATCAGGGGATAAGAGAAGATGGTGACAGCAAATAAATAATTAGAAATGAAATCCAGCAGTGCCACAAAGGACAAGTACAAAGCTTAATTTACTTACAATGATTCATTTTCTTCCTAATACGATACAATAGAATCATGTCTCCGATTTGTAAAATGCAGATGAGAATGAAGATGGATTTAATTAGGCATCTCAGAGGCTATCAGAAAAGTTAAAATGCCAGTTTTG
The DNA here is from genome assembly GCF_034190915.1 of Cavia porcellus. NCBI lineage: Eukaryota > Metazoa > Chordata > Mammalia > Rodentia > Caviidae > Cavia > Cavia porcellus. The sequence goes on along the minus strand of NW_026947487.1, from coordinate 24,854,432 downwards.
AAACACAGCAAGCAGTTCTTAAAAGGAGAAGGCAACTGAAAAGATTGGAAAAGGAAGATTTAAGCGAGAAAAGAAGCTTTAGCTATTTAAAATGTCACAATACCTTGAGCATCACGTTGTTCTAAAGAAGAGTTTGGCTCAGGAGTGAATTGCAGGAGTGATTTGCCAGTGGGCTACTGCCTTTATATACTTTCTTTTTCCTAGGCTCTTTCTCTTTCACTTTGTTCTAGGTCAGGAATTTCCTACAATTTCAATGCCTCTGAGCTAACCTCACTTCAGCTTCCCCTGAAGTCAGTTTTGCAATCACCAGTAGATGAACAATTAAACTAGGCAAGGAAGTGTAGTAGTCATGGTCATATGAACTGTTCACGGGTGTCAGAGAGGCAAATTCATGATAAACTTAGAATTGCTTCTGATGTTTGGATGCCATGTGTTACTATTATAAAAATATTCACACTCTTCAAGTATTCCACTTCTAAAAATTATTCTAAGGTGATAAACCTGGATGTATGGAAATTTTTTTTTAAATTTCACATACCCCGAACAAACTGGAACTTTATTCCTGAGCTGTCTTTTGCATCATTGTGTAAATCTGGTTCATGGTCCTCTGCCTTGCGTTTGGACCATACTACCTGCCTTAACCTCTCTATACTACTGCCTGAGTCTTCGTTAACATAACATGTTCAGGATTCTTTGCTTAGAATCACCTGTGATAGCCTGGCTTGCCTGGGCTTAACTCTGCTACTTGGGGAACTGCCACTTGCCTTGGGCTGTCCAGTTAGACCAACTGATTTGAACCTTTAGTGGGTATAACAATCAAGTTATTTAGAATTGGAAACTGTCATTCTAGATGTAGTGCAGAATTTATCTTTTGGGAAGATTGCCATTCAAATCTGGAGGAAATTTACATGAATCACATCAAACAAGGAAAAGCTATGGAACAAAGAATTGCTAAATGGCTTCTGCATAAAAATGTACAGGGAGCATCTCTGGGAGATGATGGTGAGTAGCTTTGCTTCTTTTGCAGAAAGCCTGTGGGGAACTACTGGGACTCTGGACATAAGGTCAAGGTCAAGGTCAATGGATTGGTATGGTTAGGAGCTACAGAGGGATGTGGCCAGCAGGAAACCCCACATGGAAGGACTTGCAAAGATGGATTCAAGGAACAATGAGATTAAATTTCTAACTTGAAATTTTTCTTTTCAAGATAAGAATTCTCTACTATTCATCAGGCTTTGTAAAATGAAGACAAAAGCAGTTACTTTGCATGGAATAAAAAGAGGTAGAGAGAGAAGCTAAGGGTGTGAGATATAAAGAGAAGTGACGGGCAGCAAGGAATATAAGTACTCTGTGTATTCTGAATGGCTAATAAGAAATCAAACGGAACTGTGCTTGTGATTGTACCTACTTAGATGATATGGGGAAGAAGCCTGAGAGTGGTGAAGATAGTGAATTCCATTTATAAGCTCACTGCTGCTTGAAGCTGGGGTTCCCAACCACAATGTAGACTGGGAAAACTCAGATCTAGGCTTCACATAGCACAAACAGAATGTGGTAGGTCTGAAATGATCATCTCAGACAACTGTGATAAGCTGACTTCAAAGCCACCTTCCAGGGGAAGGGTGGACTCTTACATCCAAAGAACAGATGGATATTTGGGATGGGCTCGGGCAATACAGGCATGTTGGAACCACTGAGTAAGAACAATCACATTCTCAGATTCTATGATTTATTGCTGGATGGTCCTACATAAATTGGTGTTTAAAGTAATATTATCAAGTTGAAAGGAAACATTGACATCTGGTTTGACAAACAGACAAACTCTTAGTTTTGTAGTTGGAATTCTCAGTTTAGACTTCAAGGTTCATGTGTACTACACTTATCAGCAAACATAATGATAATAAAAAATTCCCCAAATACTCTGAGAGTTATTATTGTTACTACTCTCAGTTTGAATAACAGTCTCCAGACTTGGAGAGGTTAAAAATATTCAAGTTGAGAGTGAGGTATGGAAATGAGACTTGAAAATGAAGAAAAGATTATGATGACCTTAGTTGTCTTACTGTGGAACGATCCATAAAGGATCATGACCTTTATCAAGTCTATTGAACTCCAGTGGATGTTATGTTACTGATCCATTCTGGGCCTTGGGTTTTGCTCTTATTCTGTTCCAAGGAATAAACTACTTGCTAGTTCATTTACTGAGTACTTTTTATCGAACCGTGAACAACTAAAAATTAAATTACCCTGTAGTTAAAGTCATTTTATAATTGCCCAGGAACTTAAATGATAAACTGCATATTGATGGCAATTGTTTATTCAAAAACAATTGATAACACAGATAAAACTGAAGAGGGAATTTAATAAATGGAAGGACATCCTGTTAATGGATTAGAAGAAACAATATTGTTAAAATGTCTATACTACTCAAAGCAATCTGCAAATTCAATTCAATCCTGATCAAAATACCAACAGCATTCTTCATAGAACTAAAATAATAATGTTAAAATTTGGCACAAAAACAAAACAGAACAAAACCCTGACTAGCCATAGCCATCTTGAGAAAAAAAAAAAACACTCTATACATGAAAACAAAGCAGCAAACATTGCTAATTTGAAAATTTATATTACAAAGCTATAATAGTCAAAAAAGCATGGTATTTGTATATATTCACATACACTGATTGAATACACTACATAGCCTAGAAATAAACCCATGTATATAGAGTGAACTGACTTTTAACAAAGATTCTAAGATCATACACTGGAGAAAGGATAGTTTTTTTTTCAGTAAACAATGATGGAAAAATTGTATATCCACATGCAGAAGAAAGAAACTATAATTTTTCTTCTCACCAGATAATAAAGTCAAACAAAAATGGTATTCCCATCATGGTTAACTAAAGACAGCAGTACAAGAGTAAAGACAAGCGCTGGCAAATATAGGTACTTGGAAATGGAGGAAGTGAAGAAATCCAGAGACAGGAAGGAACCTGAAGGAGAAACTCACCAGATTGAATTTATGTTCAGGGGAGTTTGAAGGAATCTGGCCATTGCCATCTTGGGCTAAGCAGAGACAATTTTAAGTCACTTCTCCCTGCTATGCTTTTACACCTGTTGCAGAGTATCATCGTGGGTTTCTAAGGTCCAGTAAACACAGCTGTACCTTTGAATTCCCAACCATTGTTCAACCCTGCCCTTGACAAACAACATGCAACTCCATGTATGTCCTCCAGCCTGATCCCACACAGAGCTCCATAACTTCTTTGTATTGAATTCTCCCTCTAGAAAGTCCCATTGTGACTTCTTTTCTTCCACGGGTCCCCTTCCCTTTTTATGTTCATAGCCCTACAAAAACCTTAGAGCCTGTAGGAGAGTTAGCTTGTCTGACTTCTAGTGCCAGATCAGTCCCTCTCAGATTTGTTCTGAGATGCACTGTCCTGTTACACTTGTACCCCTGCTTTTCCTTTTTGTCCTAACAGAGTTTAAAAAGGGAATCTGGATCACGCCTGCATCACAAGCCCCCTTAACATCCCAAGTCTAGTGAACACACCATCTTGGGAGAAGACCTAATGCCCCCAGGGAAGGATGTTCCTTCTAGGCTGTTGTGTTAGACTCCTAAACTTTACTCCCTTAACATGGGAGAAGGAACTTGGCAAACAAGATATTTGTGGACCAGGGCATCAGGGAAATCCTAAATCCATGAGCAGAGATTGAGATAACCCTAGCAGGTGCTTCAACCTGAAATTGAGTGCTGAGAAAGCCATGGCCCACAGAGTTTTGAGAACAGCCAGACGCTGCTAACAAGGAGACCCTGAGGAGAAAAGTAGTTGGAGCAGCATCAAAAATAGGTTTTTGTTCATTGTTTTCCAAACACTGGGAGTGCTGTGCCCATGGGCTGTCCAGCCTGTTGCCTACCACCCAAATTTGGTGCACACAAAAGAACCCCACCCACACCCCTAGCCAAAAGCTGCTAAGCCCTAGGAGCCTAGGAGCCACAGAGCAGTGGCACCTAACAGAAGCTTTGCAGAGGAGTTCTTATCTGGAACCTTATAGAAAGAGAACACAGAAGCAGCTGCAAGGTTTATTGTGCAAGGCAGTGCGTAGAGATAGAGGAGGTTCTTACAAGAATCAGCGAAAGACTGAGTACCGGCCCAACCACACTGCATCCTTCCCCTCTGACTTAAGAGATGTCTGGTCATAAGACAAAGGGAAAAACCTTGCTCAGTAACAGCCACAGAAATTAAACTAAAATTAAGCAGAATGTAGCTTTCAGTTGGGGTCAGCAGTGCATCCAGATTCCTAAACTCCTTCTCTCTCAGGAGGCAACTGGACAATTCACAGGAAGGGCCTGATTCAGGGACTGGCAGGAGTGGGATGCGGGCTGCTAAGGTGAGGGGAAAAAGCACCTTGTAGACACAGTGATACTCCGTGGAGAGCAGAGGTGTCAGGAAAAGCTAGATCCAGAAATCTGTCCAGATTGTCCCCACTGAGAGTCAGAGCTTCTTCCTTTGTGAACACAGTGGGAAGAGCTCACTTGTTAGATTCAGACTGAGGTATAAATAGGACTATGAGGACCCTTTAATTTTGTGTTTTGTGTGACGTTTTTTGGTTCTTTCTTATTCCTTTGTCTTTCTTCTTTTCCTTTCCTCCTTATATCTAGCATATATATGAGCGGTGTCTCTATATGTGAAAAGGAGAGTAAGAATTAACCAGTACTTAAATCTCTAGTACCATTCACTGGCAAATCAGAATAACCTCATCAAAACGATGTTTTGGGAATCCAAATGCAAGCTAATTATCAACATATTAACAGGTCTTGCTTTCTCACAATTTCTCTCAATATTTCTTTCTCTACATTTCTCTACATTTTCTTTCCTCTATGACCCTTCTTCCTCTTCCACAAACATTCTCTCAGGCTTCCTGCCCACCACCCTTAAATTCCATTATAAAACTGTTATTAACCAAGAATTGGTTCTTTGAATGGATTAGCAAAATAGACACACCCTTGTCAAATTTTCCAGAAGAAAAGATTCATATTGATATAATTAGGAATGAAAAAATTATAAATCATAATGGATATTGTCAAAATCCAGAGGATTAAAAACATGTCTTCCAATATATTGGAGAAGCTAGAAGAAATAGATCAATTGCTAGATACATATGAATTTCCAAAACTGAACCAAGAAGATATAAAACCCTCAAAAGTCCCATTAAAGGCAATGACATTGAGTGAATAATAAAAACTCTAATAAAAGCCCAGGACCTGACAATTATTGGCAAAATTTTACAAGAATTTTAGGGAAGAATTGATGCCAATGCTTCTCAAATTCTTTCATGAAATTAAAAAGGAAGAAACACTGCCAAACTCATTCCTCAAAGCTAGCATTACCTGATACCAAAACTGAACAAGGACTTAAGAAAAAAGCTAACCATAGACCAATGCCCTTAACAACATAGATGCAAAACTCCTCAACAAGATACTTGCATACAGAATACAGCAAATAATTAAAAAGATTATAAACCATGACCAAATTAGTTTCACCTCCAAGATACAAGATCATATTGCATCACAGAAACAGAAGTAATGATAAAAAGCTCATAACCATTTCAATAGATGCAGAAAAAACTTTTGACACCATCCAACATTCATTTGTGATTTAAAAAAACCTTTACAAAAAAGATCTTGCCTTGAAATTATAAAAGCCATTCATGACAAACTTACTGCCAGTAACATACTAAATGGGAAAAAATTGAAAGCATTCTCGCTAAAATCATGAACAAGACAAAGGTATCCACTATCACCACTCCTGTTCAATAAAGTACTTGAAGCTTTACCCAGAGTAATTAGGTAAAGAAAGCATTTGAATAGGAAAGGAAGAAGTAAAAATACCATTATTTTCAATATGTGATCCTAAACATAGAAGAACCAAAAAACTTCCCCAGAAGACTCTAAAATACAATAAAGAAATTCAACAAAATGGCGAGGTACAAAATAAATACACAAAATCAACAATGTTCATATACACAAAGAATGAACCCACTAGGAAGGAAATCAGGAAAACAACACAATTCACAATAGCTTCAAAAAAATTAAGTACCTCAGAATTAACCTAACCAAGAAAGTGAAACAGTATGACAAAAACTATATCCCTCTGAATAAAGGGGTTGAAGAAGACATTACAAAAATGGAAAGATATCCCTGTTCTTAACAGGGTCAAAATGGACTTTTCTCAACAACAACGTACAGCGAGAACATGATTTATGAATGAGTCCCATTCCAGGAGAACATTCCTAAATTGGATTCAGTCCTAAGTGTGACAAAGAGAGTCTTACACACCTTTGACATAAATATTCAATGTAAAACATAAAAAACAAACACAAACACAAATACAGCAAGTCCTTGACTGTACTGCACTACTGCATACCCTCGCACTGTACAGTGAGTACACAGCAGTACAACTGTGACAATGTCCAGCAGACACCTGAGCTACTTACTGATTTTTTTATTCTAAAGAGAAAAAAGAAAAAATAGAAAAATCTGGAAGCAAACAAACCAAAAAAAAACAAACAAACAAAAAAAAAACAAAAGCAAAATGACAACAACAAAATAACAATAGCTATATAGGTTTTCAAAACAAAGTGATAGAAATTTAACAATCGTTGTAATATTGCATATTGTTAACTTCAAAATAGTTGCTCAGGTTACCAGATACAGGAATAAAACAAAACAGTAAAATGGAACAAAATATTGGACTTCAAAAACAAGACAGAAGGAAATCCCCCACAGTTGCTATAATGCATATTGTTATCCTCCAAATAGATGCTCAGACTACTAGCTTTAGGCCTGCAAAGTCAATTGAACAATACAAGCATTAAATTATTATTTTTTTTAACTTCAGGCTATCATCTCAGCCTGAGTTCCTCCAAATCAGCCAGTTGCTTACATAAGGTAGGGGTGGAGTGGGAAGGGTGGATGTTGCTTTTCTTGTCTCCCAGCCTGTGCACTGACTGGCTCACAGGAAGGCATAGTTTGGCTTCTTGATTCTCTTCCCATGGTTACCCTTGGCTCATGGGTGCTACTTCCTGATTTGTTTGGATTTACAAATGTTTGGAATTTAAGGCCCCTTTGATCTATGAAAGTTCACAACCAGTATGTTCATAAGTTGGAGACTCAATGTATAGATTTAATGCAGTCCCCACCAAAATACAATAAACTTTCTTCAGAGAACTGGAAAAAATAATTCTAAAATCTATGTGAAACCAGAAGAGATCCAGAATATCCAAAACAATTTTGGGAAACAAGAGCAAGGCAGGCAATCCTAGATTCCAAGTTATATTTCAAGGCTACAGTAGAAAAACAGTACAGTATTGGCACAGAAACAGATACACTGATCAATGTAACAGAAACAACCCCACTTACCTTCAACCATATGATTTTTGACAAAGAGAAGAATGAATTTTGAGTCATATTTCTCACTTCATACTAAAATCAAATAAAAATGGATCAAAGACAGAAACACTGAATCAGCTGAAAGAAAATTGGCCAAACTCTCAAACACAGAAATAGGCAAAGACTTTCTAAGCTGAATCCCAATTTTACAAGAAATAATACTAAGAATCAACAAATGAGATTATATCAAATTGAAAGTCTTCTGCATAGCAAAGGAAACAAATCAACAGAGTGAAAAGACAATCTGTAGAATGGGAAAAACATTTTACCAGTTATTTTTCAGACAGAAGACTAACATCTAGAATATACATAAAAAACACAGAAAAATTAGATTACCAAAATAAAAGACCCAGTCAAAACATGAGCAATTGAATTGAATAGGCATATCATAGAAGAATACAAATGACCATGGAATAATTGGAAAAATGTTCAACATCTTTGGCTGTTATACAAATACAAATAAAAATAACACTGATGTTTCACTTTGGGACTAAAGAAACAGGAAATACTGGCAAGATTTGACAAAAAAAAAAAAAACCTTGTACATTTTTGGTGGGAATGTCAACTAAAAATCAGTAAGGAGATTACTTCACAGATTAAAAATAGAAATTCCATTTGACCCTGCTATATTTCTCCTGGATATCTTTTCAAAAGAGCTAAAATCATCATACTATAGCAAGACACACATACCCATAGCCATAGGAGCACAGCTCACAATAGTTAAATCATAGAAATGACCTGTATGTCCATCAACAGATAGTGAATAAAGAACATTTGATATGTACACTATGAGTACCACTCAGCCATTAAGGGGGGTAAATCTGAATCATTTACAGGAAAATTGATGGACCTTGAGACCATACTTTTAAGTGGAGTCAGTCAGTCACAAAAGGTTACTTATCACGTGGTTTCTCTAATGATATAAATAAACAGCAAAATAAAGAGCTATGTGAAGACAGGGAGGAAGTCTGTATAGATGGAAATGGAGTCTGGGACAGGAGAGGAGAAGAGCTCAAGGCACAGATGGGAATAAAAATGATCAAGATAAAAATATGTACATGCATCAAACTTCCAGGCTGCATGTAATAGTTATGTATCCCAAACATATACTAATAAATTTAAAAAGCCAAATAAAAATGAATTAAAAGATTTAAATATAAAAACGGAGACTATGAAACTACTAGAAAACAGAGAAAACATCTTGTAAGACATTGGAATGGGCAAAGATTTTTTGGACAACACTCCCAATGCACAGGAAACAAAAGCAAGACTAAGTAAATAGAATTACATTCATTTAAAAAGCTTCTGCACAGCAAAGACTACAAGTGACAGAGGGAAGAGATGACATACAGAAAAGGAAAAAATGTTTACAAACTATGCATATGACCAGGATGCTATTCATAACATAAAAGGTACTCTAAAAACTCATTAGCAAAAATAATTTTAAAAACACAGTTAAAGATGGATAATAGATCTAAGTAGACATTTTTCAGAAGAAGACATAAAATGTCCAACAAATATTTTTAAGTACATAACAGTTACCCCAAGCAGCACTTGGGCAATGGATTTGTTTACATGCTGACTATGCTGAGGTGTCGTTTCAACCCGCTGATTTTTGTACTCAATGAATCTGATAAAATTTGCCTTTTTATATTTTTTTATTATATTATCTTTTAAAAATTAATGACAAAATGTGCCAGTTTTCACCATCCTATATTTAAATGATTGGATAAGTAAGTGGTTAAAATGTGTGTTCTGATAGCACTAATCATCAGGGAAATCAAGCTAAAACCACAGTATTATCTCACCTTGGAGGAAAAACACTAATAACAGCATAAATGATTTGGGGAGTTTCCATTTCACTTTCTCTTTTCTGTCCTGCCTTTCTTTGTTGGACAAAATATGATGAATCAGTCTCAGGACTATAAGTATTAAACCTCACTTTTACTGAAAGCTGAGATTTTATAAGAACTCATAGAGGTAGAAACAAAGTTTATTTCCTTGATTATGACTTATTAATTAATTTGGTGTATTGAAATATACTTGTCCTGAGAATGTTTTTATAAATGATGAAGCTTGGGACAAATTGTTTAATTTCTTTAAAATAGCAATGATCACAGTCTCTTCCCTATCAGGTCATTCTCTACTGCCATTTTTTTTTTTTTTTTGTTCCTATTCTCCTCAGTGGTTAGGCAACAAAATAGAATCAAATTTTAAGAAGAAAGAGGAAAATTTCAGTATGATTTTGAGAAGGAATTTTTAAAAACAAGTATTTAGGAGACTACTTCCCAGAGTCAATGCTTATCTTTTATGTATATTTGTTCCTACCATCCCACTTTCTTTAAAAATTTAAGATTTAAATGGGAGTTTATACAGAAAACAATTAAATTGTAGGAATTATGAAGTGGGAAATTTAATGTATAGCTGTAAACTTATTGTTCAAATACAATCAACCCAATGTATTTTATTGGGAGGAAATCTTTCCTTTTGTGGATGCTCTGGTGACTATAATTTATTCTCCAAATCACTCTTCCTTAAAGGAAGCTATTGTTCATAGCTTTTTCCTAAGTGTAAAATAGCCTGTCAGTGTTTCTTAATTTACTGGCAAATTATATGTAATTATTCATGGGCTGCATTGCCTCTAACAAGGTATTTGCTAAATACATTCAATGGATTGACTACATCTGGTGGACTTTAAAAATAGACTGTAGAAATTGTTTATGTACATTTAGCAGACAGAATACATTCAAGGCAGTTCATGTTCTTTGGAAGCTAAATTTAAATACAGAATTTTCAGGATCACAAAATGAACAGAGAAAAGCATTTTGACAGCAAATTCTTTTGCTCTTCCAGTCTTATGACATTCATACAACACAAAAACTATTGAAGAGAGTTGTCTTTTTTTTCATCTCAGGGAAATACTCTTTTAGTATTTTCTTAACTCAGATAAACTTGTTTCTCTTCTTGAATATATATTAGGTAGAGATATGCCTGCATTTATCCCGCATGTCTCTACTGTATTCTTGTCATGCCTTTTTTTGTTTCTGGTCTGATAGGACTGCATGACTTGGTCTGCTCACCATTAATTCATTCTTCTGTTGTGTCCATTCTGTATTCACATTTTTTAACGAGTTTCCTATTTTTTTTGACAATGCTTTATTGTGTGTGTGTGTGTGTGTGTGTGTGTTTGGTATGGGGAATCAAATTCACAACCTTGTGCTTGCAAGGTAAGCACTTATGCCGCTGAGCTAAATTCCAGTCCCCTACAATGCTTTACTCAGTCATTTGGCACTATTACAAAATACCTGAGGTACTTGGGAAGATGGTGGAATGGTAAGCAGTAGAGAAAAATCCTCTCCAAGATTTGGCATCCAGATGCTAGAATATAGCAACATGAGGAAGCAAAGGAGGGAAGTGGGTCTCCTGGGACTAGGAAGGATCTAAAGTGAGATTTGAAGCCCATGGAGAGAGATAATACAGGAATCCAGCAAAAATAAGAAAACCAGGCCTGCTGCCTGCAGTTGGGAGGAGTAAAAGCCATGCTCCTTGATAAGCTTCCTGCCATGAGCCAGGGAGAGGAGACCGTGCCCCCAGGGAGGGTTGGTGAGCCACCACCCTGGACCTCTCTGCCACCCTGGGAGCCTCAGATCAGAGGAATCCATGTGTCTAGCCCAGTCCCCTGCATCATGGGACTGGCAGCCAGTGTGGAAAGCAGACTCAGCAACAGGTTGATGCTGGGAGAAGCACGAGAAAATGTCAAAACATAGAAGCAAGGTACAATCTCAGACCTTCTGCCCACTCAAAACAAGTCCAGGAGACATAGACACAAAAGAAATTAGAAGTCACACACTTGAAGTTTCTCAAATCATAGCAACTGAAGTGAAGAAATGACTTAGGACTTACATAGTTTGATTAATTTTGCTTGCCTATATCTCACCCAGAAGTCCAGGAGATACAGACTTGAAAGAAATTAGAAGCCACATAAAACTTAGGTTTTATGTTGTTTGATTAACTTTGCATGCCTGTATCTAGTAGTCCGAGCAACTATTTGGAGGATAACAACGTGTGGTATAGTAACTATTGTTGATTTCCTACTGTTTTGTTTTTGAAATCTGAGATCATTCTCATTGTTTTGTTTTGTCTTAGTCTCTTTAAAATAAAAGAAGAATACCTGAGGTAATTACCTTACACAGACAAAAGTTTTGTTGTGGCTCACAGTTTTGGAGTTACCAGTCTATAATTGATGTCCCTGCTGCTTTAGGCCTGTGGAAACACCATGCATTGTGATGGGAGTGTTTGGCAGAGCAAAACTGCTTATGTGTACTGAGCAAAACTGATGAGCCAGAGAGCAAAGAGGCAGAAGAGAGGAATGGGTTTCCACAGTTCCCTTCAAAGGCACCTCCAGTGACCTTATGATCTTTACTAGATCCCAATACTTAAAGTTTCCACCCTGGGAACCCAACCTTTGGGGGACATTCAAGACCCAGACAGTCATGTTTTTGTTCTATAAGAAACTCTCTTTTGGTCTCTGATTAAAATTTGCTTCTTGCATTTTCTTGTAACTTTTTAATATCTTTGTGAAAATTACTTTAAAAGTTAAAAATTTTCTTCTAAGATCATTCACCCAGCTTCTTCATTTTGGCACCTCTTTTTCACACTGCTGGTTTTATTCATATCGTGGGATTCTGCATTGTCCTTTCATGTGGCCAAATCCCACATCAGTTAGATTGATCATTGGTATTGGGACATGACCATTGAATCAGGATCTTTCATTGTGGTATTTGAACCTCTGTTCCCCTAATCCCCCAAACTAGAATGATCACTCCAGTGTTAAAGATTGTCAACCTAAACAACAATCAGAAGGACACACTCCAAGGGCCATGTATTTGGGAATAGCAGGGTATTGCAATGACAATATACCCACCATAATAAACTATATGCACATTCAAAGAGATTAAGGTAAGAGAAAAATAAGGTAAAATGAAGAGGATTACATAAAATATTTTGAAACAATAATCCTTAGCTACAAGGATCGAAAACAAGGATTGTGTCAGTTTAAAATTAAAGAGTTGTTGGCTAGGCAACTTGCAGAAATATTTTTGTGTATGGTTGTGGCAGTTTTTGTGTAAGGTTGTGGTTCTGTCAGTCTTCTCTAAATAGTCCTTGTAATCAGGCATCTGTGCCCAAGACCCCTTATACACCTGGCTTTATTTTTCATTTAATTGAAGGCTTGACAAAAGTGACTCCATTTTGATTCCTACAGTTTAAGACCATGAAGCCTCCTTGGTAAGATCTTACAAGGGCTCTCAGGCCAGCTAATGTCAGAGCACAAAAGCAGCAGTGCTATCATGATCAGCCATGCTTTCATATTATAGTGTCAGCATTTAAAAAATATCTTGGGTCATAGAACCTGCAGGGAGACTTCACTCACTGTCATCTCATTACTTTTGTTTTATTAACCTGTGAGTCATCATAAATTACCCTATACATTATCTTCATTTTATTCTTTAGTCTATATGAAAGTAGGATATATCTTATAGCATAATGCAATCAGACTTTCCTATATTTTACATTTATTCCTCAAACACATTAGTCTCATTTTGTCAATATGTATGAGAGATCTGCTCCCTCCAAGTTCATCACATAATAAAAGGAAATCCATGAGTGTCACAGGGATAGCAGCTAATACACAAAGTCATGGTGATCATGTTCCAATGTGAGAAATTCCTTCTGCTGAAATATTTATCAGAACTCAAAGTACTTAAATAGGTTATGCATTTGTTGAATGTTATCTTAATATTTCCTTAAACTTTTAGAAAAACAGCATTAATTTGGCCTTTGGTGACATTTCAGAGACTTGGTATTTGGCACATGACTAATTGGGAACTCCCACTTATTCCTGCTCCCCTTCTTCCTTCTATACTCTTTAGTATCCTCAAAGAATATCATTCCTTTCTGCAGCTTAATATTAACAATAAAATCTAATTTGCAAAAAGATTTTCAAAGTCTCTGACTGTGGTTTTATTCTTCAAAGTAATATTATTTTATTCTGCCCAACAACCAAAAATTTGCCTTCATCTGAGATGTGTGAAAATGCAAATGATCAAAAATAACAGAGAAATTAGGTGTACAGGACTAATCCTAGCACCTTCTGTCTTTCCTAACACAAGAATGATGAATGACATTAGGCTGGGTGCCTTTCAGCAGGAATTTCATGAAATAATTCAGAAATTTCAACTAATTTGTACTGGCAGGTACATCTTTTTTTCCTGTAGAAGCTTCTTGGTTTAGCAAACCTGACAGTGAAGCGATATAGGGGGAACTCACATTAAATAGATTTTTAAAGAAGCAATTCTTCCTCTGCCTTTCTCTCTGTCCCTGTATCTGTGTCTTTCTCTGAGATGAAAGTGGGAGTGGTTAGAGAGGAAAGGAGGGTGGAAACAGTCCTCTTTGGGTCCGTGGAATGTACTTGTATCACAAACCTGTGTTAATTTTGTGTGTCAATTTAGCTAAACTATGGCACCCAGTTGTTCAGCTCAAATATCAGTCTTGATGTGGCTTTAAAAATAGGTGTGTGTGTGTGTGTGTGTGTGTGTGTGTGTGTGTGTGCATGTGTGTGCGTGCATGTATGTGAGCTTTAAAGATACAATTAACACTTGAGTAAACAATGAGCCTCAGGCAATCCGTTTAAGGGATTGTGAGAAAAGACAGGTTCCCCGAGGAATGAGAAATCCGGACTGATTTGAACTGAAGACATACTTTTCCTTGGGTCTCCACTCTGCTGCTCTATCCCTCCCAGTTTCTATACTGTATGATCCAATATACACCCATATCACCAAACACACACAAATACAGACACATGCACATACACTTGTACAGGCACACACACACATACACAAATGTGGAGGTTCTGTCTAGAGAATCATGGTAAGTGCAAGCCCCCTTCAAGGTGGAGAGATTCCTTATCCTTCATCTTTGACTCTCTGGTACCTATTATCTGCCACATTCTGGGTGCTGAATGAATGAGGGTCTGAGGAGTAGATAAAGGAGAACTCCAGATGACTATGTGGTTATAAGTCCCTACCCTATAGGGTTTTGAGCCATTGAGAAATTACACTGTAGACTCTGGAGTAACATTTTGCCTGCATTCCTTGAGTTGAGCAAGGAAGAGCTCATTGAAAGACTCTGGATCGTCCTGCCTCTATAGATTTCTAGAATTTTAGAGACTAGTTTCAACCCAGGAACTTGCATGACTGACAGTGGGACCAATTGTCATCAGAGAGTAATGAGGGGAATTTACACAAACCAGCTGGCCACTCCCAGCAGGAAATTCCTTGGAAAATACTACCATTTAAGTAACTTGAATGATCATGCGTGTCCAGTCCTGTGTAATGAGACTCCAGATGTGATCTGTCACCCGGGAAAGGTTGCTTTCACCAATAAATTGGCAAGAGTATTATTCAATATGCTATTTTTATTTTGCAAAAATGTATCATTTTACACTTTGGATGCTCCTTTACATTAAAGGGTAGTTGCTTTCACTGTGACAGCTTGGCTGGGAAGCTAGCTGAAATTGGGGTGTGCTTTGCCCAAGATAGGGCTGGAGTGAAGTGGGGAGGCATATTATTCAGATTTGTCAGAAAAATAGAGTCAAGAGGATAGATGGATAGGTAGATATATTAGTGTTTTCTGTTACAAAACACTTGACAAAACACTTGAGGCTGGGCCTGTGGGGAGGGGCTGAGCTGCAGGTGAGCTGGAGATCAACCACACATTTGGGGTTAAAGTCAGACCAGCCTCAAAATCACAGAGCACCAGAGGGCAGCCATATAGACAAGTTGTTGAGACTTGTTTATGCAAAGACGTGTAAACAGTCTGTTGAAACTAGAGCAAAACTAACAGGTGTCTGGCCTTGGTAATTCCTGGTGTTCCTCTCTGATAACTACAGCACAGAAAGCTCTAAAAATATTTCACTCTCAGTGTCCTCAGAAAAATGCTGAAACCTTATACTTTTGACTCCATTGCATGCTTTCCCCCTTTCATACTGTGTATAAATAAGGATACAGGCCACACTGGGTTGTCTCTGCCTCTCCATCCGAGAGATCAGGTCCCACCCAGTCTCAGCTTTCTTTTTAGCATATGTTTAGCTTTATTTAAATTTTCTGTTGCCCTTTCTCAGGACACTGCTGGCTGTGTGGGTTGCAGCAGGAGCCCATTAAAAGAAATGAGTTTATTTAGTTCACAGAACTAGGGTTTTAAGAGCATGGTGGCAGCATCAGTCTAGTTCTGATGAGGTCTATGTGGTGAGACCATCATAACAATGAGTGTGGGAGCAAGAGTTCAAGTGGTGACCCAGGAGGCTAGGGAGCAATTTGGAGTACCACCTAAAATACATTAATCCCTATGAAGGCATGCCCCAATGACCTTACCATCTCCCAGTAGGTCCCATGCTTTAAGGGTCTCATGCATTCTTTTTTTTGTACCAGGAGTAGAACTCATGACCTTGCACTTGCCAAGCAGGCACGTGTGCCCCTGAGCTACATCCCTGGCCCTAATTTCACTTATTCTTAACATCACCATATTGGGTATTAGTCTTCCAAATGGTAATTCTTTGGGAAACACAAACCATATCAAATCATAGCAATCAAAATAGCAAAGATTTGGTATAAGATTATCTCATGTGATTATGGGGTCTAAGAAGTCTTACAATCTGCCATCTGCAAAGTAGAGGACCAGGAAACCTGGTGGTGTAAGTCAGTCTGCGTCACCTTTGTTTGTTATTTTTTCTTTGTTCCTGTTTTAAAATTCCCTACCCACCATCATGTCGCAACACATGAGTGTGCCTGACGACACACACTTATTATATTACCTTTACAGCGTAGTTCCTACAAATGGTTAGGGTTGAGTTCCTGTAACTTGTAAGATGGCAATTTATCATCATCATGTTGCAAAATATGAGTGTCCCTAACAACACATACTTGTTAGATTACCTTATCAGTGTAGCTCCTATGAATGGTTAGGATTGAGTTTCTGTAACTTGTAAGACGGCAATTTATTACTTTGGTCCAGACATGACCTCACATTTTATCTACCTGAGAAGTTGTCATTTTAGAAGTCTATTGTTTTATCTACTCTGGTATGGTCATTTGAATGGTGCTCCATCATACCATAAGATGTAGATTTTGTTATTTAACTCTGAAAGATAAATGAATTTCACTAATGTGCTAATAATCACAAGGAGTAAGCCCAGGTGATCATTTCTATGAGCAAAACCTAAAGGTGAACAGTTACCTGCTGTGTTGTAATAAACTGGCTAAATCCAAAAGAAAAAAAAAAAAAGGAGAAACAAAAACCAAGTTTTGGAGAAGAGCTGGATAATTTGCTTTTCTGGCAGTTTTCCGGGTGCTGTCCTACTGCTGGCCGGGTGCTGTACCCATTAGCCAGCTCTGTAGCCTGTGCTACTGAAGCATGGGTCACAGGTCAGCTGCTTGGGCAACACTGGGCAGTTTGTGAAGAACTCAGAGGGTCCAGCCTATTCCTACAGAATCACAATGTGACTAACAAATTTCTCCAAGTGTGATTTAGATATACATTCAAGTCTGAAAAGCTCTTATTTGGGCCACCTGGTTCTTGATCCCATTTAGGACTTTCGATGTCAAAGAAAACATATGATTGCAATATCTGAAATAGTCATGATATTAAGCTGTATTCTTATCATAAATAAGATTCTAAGAGTGATTTGGGACAATTCACTCTAAATGGTTGAGTACCGTGTCTTTCTAATAGGATGACAGCAGCACTTTTAGTCAAGAGCAGTTTAAAATATTCACCTGCTTAATTCCAGGAGAATAAAAAGCCTCAGATAACTGACTTCTGTCAATAAAACAGTGGACTGATATGTATCCCACATAATTTAAGGATTAGAGTTTGAATATTTTGAAGATCAGTTAGGAATAAAAACTGTTAGTTTAGGGGAACTAAGTAAAGTAAGAATAAGGGAAAGATGCTTTTTTTTTTTTGCTGCTTTCACATTTTTGACAAAAAGGCAGGCAAGATAGAGAATATCAACTTTGTTTTTTTAAAAAGTTAAAAAATACTGAGAATGTTATTTCCCTAAATCTTGATAAAGACTTTTTGGATTTTGTAAGTCAAAGGGCAATCAGATTAGTGTCCAAATGTAATAAGAGAAAATAATTTGTCTCTGTCAACAGTTTGACGTGCTAGGTGAAAATAATCAATTAATATCGCCAAAATCGTTATTCCAGATCAAAATGTAAGGAAATAGAAACATTTAATACATTTCTGAAATATAGACTCTTAAATGCAAAGAAAATATGAACTTAGTAGTGACAGTTGCAGGAAACTAGCCTATACTGTTCCCTGTTCTGGGAAACGCTGTGGGAAATTGGCCCCACTCCAGTATTCCCCCTCCAGGTGCCACGTGTAGGGAGCCAGTCCTGCTAGTTTTTTCCTAGACCTGGGGGCGAATGAGGACAAGAGACAAACAGAAATAGAATTAACTTAGCATGCAGACAGCCAAAGGGCTCTTGCCTCCAGTGAGAGAGAGTCCTAAGCATCTGGCTCATCTTGCCTTGATGCACTTGGACACAGGAACATCAAGTAGAGTAGCACACGATTCATCTGCTTCCTATTATATCTAAAGTATGTGCCCAGGTAAACGGCTGGTCTCAGCTGTGTTCACTCTTCTCTAGCACCAGCACTGTGCCATCACGCCTGCATGTTGCCCAGCAGGTAGGCTCGGTGCCTTTCTCCTTTGTGCTCACAGAGGAGGTCAATTAGGCCTCAGTTCTCTTTACCTGGAGATTTGTAATTATCTTTGTTGAGTGTAGTTATCAAAGTAATTGTCTTTGTTGAGTGCTTACTATGTATCAGGAACCAAGCTAAGTATTTTATTTATATTGAAGTCTGATGGTTCTGTGGTTGTTTTGCAGATAAGAAAGTTGGAGCTTCAAGAAGTTTAAGGGTGAATGTTAATCTATGCGTATCAATGTACACTCATTTCAGTTATAGATACTCTGAACAGTCTATTTTTCAAGGAAATAAATTTTAGTTTATTTTGCCTGAATGTTGGTGGTAGCAGGATAAAAAGAAAAGCCTTCACAGATTTGTCTTTATTTTATTGATTTGCCTTTTATTAGGATGAGTAATGTTTCCTGCAATCAGCTATCTTGCTTTACCTACAACTGAGGGATTTCTTTGATAAAACCAGGGAAGGTTTGGGCAAAAAGGAACAGTTGGCCACTCTTCTGGTATTTCAGGGAAGCACAGGAGCCAAGCTTTAAAAGCAAGTAGCTCAAGCTCTTCTGTGTTTTACTTAACGAGTGGCTCTTATGACTCAAGAGAACTAAATGCACTGACGTACCTCAAAGTCTATTCTTAGTGAATTAATGTGAAAGCCATCACTACAACTGACCTTTTTGATTTATTTTTCTCAGTGGTGGTGATGGATTTGTGGTTCACAGTACACCAACTGGGAATCACAGTGTACTATGTGATTGAATACTTCAGAATATAGATTTAAAAAAAACAAGTGGATTGAGTCCCCTCTATAGACTTCTCTCAAAGGATTCATATTCCTTGACATTTTCAACCAGCATATGAAGGACTTGTCAAGTTAAATAACATACAGAGAAAGATTCTCCCAAAATTAGTACATTTATTTGGGAATAAGGGAGCATTGCAATGAGAGTGTACTTACCACAGAAGGCTGTGTGTATATTTCAGGAGACTGAGGTAAGGCAAAATTTCAGTTAGAAAGAAAGGAGGAATTCAAGTTGACTGCTTGGAATACAAGGTTTATGGGTCTTGCAGATGTGAAATGGGTTTTGGCACTAAATCATTGTACCAAATATTCTATCATGAGCATCTTACTTGAATTGTGGCAGTCTCAAAGAATATTTTTTTTTGGCAGAAATACATGTATACTTAGGCATGCAAAACAAACATGTATAGAATGAGAAGGTATTTCTTATGGAGTTTTGAGAAAGTTCTTGAGGTGGATTTATATCGAATAGGCAGAAATACATTCTCTTGACAAATTGGGTAAAAATCTTGAAGACATAGGGGTAGGTAGAGAATTCATGAACAGGACTCAGACTGCATGGGAAATACTTCCCAGAATCAATAATTGGGATCATCTCTTATTAAAAAGTTTTTGCATGTCAAAAGAAATCTCCAGCATAGTGAAAAGAAAACCCACAAACTGGGAAAAAATCTTAGTGAACTGTCCCTGAGCCAAAGGACTTCTACCTAAAACATATAAAGAATTAAAAAAAGTCAGACCCCCAAAATTCAAAGATCCAATCCAAAAATGGGCATCTCAGATGAATATACACTTCTCAGATGAAGAGATACAAATGGCAAATAAATACACGAAAAAATGTTCATCATCATTACTCATTAGAGAAATGCAAATTAAAACCACACTGAAATTCCATCTCACTCCTGAAAGAATGGCCAGGATCAAGAAAACCACCACCAACAAATGCTGGAGAGGCTGTGGGGAAAAAGTAGCTCTCCTGCACTGTTGGTGGGAGTGTAGACTGGTGCAACACTGACTTGTGGAGGTCAGTCTGGAGATTTCTCAAAAAGCTGGGATTGGAAGTCCCATTTGTTTTAGCTATTCTACTTCTAAGCATATTCCTAGAAGAAATGAAAGCATCATACCACAGTGATATATGTGCACTCATATTTATAGCAGCACAATTTGTAATAGCCAGGTCTTGGAAACAACGTAAGTGTCCATCAACTGAGCAATGGATAAAACAGTTGTGGTATTTTTATACAATGGAGTACTACTCAGTTACAAAGAAAGATCGAATTGAGATATTTATAAATAAATGGGCACAGATTGAGACCATACTCATAAGTGAAATAAATCAAACTTACATGTATGAATACCAAATAGTTTCCCTAGTGAAGAAATGATATAAATACATAAAAGTATGTGGTAATCATGATTCCCTATTATATGGCTTTGAAGCCTTATAAAGTTTTCACTCATTAATTGGAATGGTTTTAATTCTGGGCTGTTTGATTTTATTGTCTGTGATGATATGAACAGCTATTTTGAAGAAAACAAGACATCATAATAGCTTGTGCTGATTTAATATCATCTTGTTTTGAAGTCCCATCAAACTGTTGTTCTTCTGTCTCCATTGGTTTTATCATGTTGTATCTTATTGGATTTTATTACATGTGATAGTATAAACAAAATTTTTTATAGGCAAAGAGATAATGTAGAACCATTGTTCGTTTGCTGTTAGTTGGTTCTAAATACCCTGTAATACTTTCATTCTCTTGAATGGTTTCACACTTTCTTGATGTGTTTTATGCTATAGTATACAAAGTTATACTCAAATATTTCAGGGAAAGAGACACTATGGTAACTACTATTAAGTCGGGTTATCACGTGGTGAAACACTATGTTGCTTAAATTGTTCTGTTCTGACCTGTTACTGTTATGTTGTTATGTACTCTTTTATCTCAATCTCCCCCTTTTAAAAAAATTATTTGTCTTTTTATTATTTTTTAATTAAGGGAAAATTTTTTTAAAAAATTAGCAGGATATATTATAGTAACTTTTTTGATTTCCTATGCTATGTCTATACTTGGTTTTGACTGACAGCTTTGTTTTGCTATATTTGACTTTATTCTCTTCCAAAAAAAGTAATAAGAACTATGGAGTAATAAAACCCAAAATGTGTAATTGTTATTGTAAAAAAGAGAGGAAAAGAAAGTGATCTAAAGGATATAACTGCATGTATATTTAGTGTGTAAGATAGAAAACCACATTACTAAGTTTTTGTTGGATCATTGAACAGAACTGTTTGCAATCTCACTGTTTGAATGTCCACTTTGTATGCTTTAATTTTGTAACTTGAATAACTATTTCTAAGATGACAGTATGTAATCTATTAAGTAGTGATTTCTTACTGTTTATTTTTCTGAAATTCTGTATTACTTGTACCTTTTTACTGTTTTGTTTTGTTTCCTTAAATAAAATTTTAAAAAAAGAAAAAAAAAGAAATACATTCTCTTTCTCTGTGATTTCTCGACTCTAATTATGTGTGTTTGACAGGAATGATTTCATCTTGGTATCAACAACATCTGCACAGCTCATCTTGCTTTCAGTATACAAGCAACCCAGGTGTAACTTTGGGATGTGAGCTTATCTTTAGGGTTTTGAAGGATCACAGACCTGGCAAGCATTTATTAGGCTAATGTAGATGAGGCTTATCTGGGTAGGATAAAGGTAAAATCCACATAAGGGTAAATTTCTGCACATTAATTCTTGAGGAGAGATATTTTCACCCTTCTGCACCCCACTGCTTAGATTCCTGCTTATGGACATAAGTAGCCTGTTGTGGTTTAGATCGAGAATGTTCTCTCAAAGCCTCATGTGTTCAGATGGGGCTTGTAGAAGATGATTTGATCATACGGGTACTATACTCATCAGTAGGCTCATCCATTGGTAAGTTAAGTAGCTGAGTATAGTATTAAGGGGTGACGCCTGGCTATAGGTAGGTCACTGGGAGTGCATACTCTTGTTCTCTGCACTTGCCTTCTCCCTCTGCTTCCTGGATGTCGTGATGTGAGCAACTTTCCTCCATGTCAGGTTTGCTGCCATGTAATTTCTGTGTTTGAGTGTGTAGGCCATGAACTGAATCTTCTGAAACTGTAAGCTCCTCATTAAATTGTGTTGGGTATTTTGCCCGAGCAATGAGAAACTGAGACATTAACATTTCTATTGGCTGTTTATGCTGATGAGCAATTTTTCTTGTATCCCTAGAATTTCCAGATAAAAAGAGTACCTAAATAAATTTTAATTTCAGATAAACAACAAATAATATTTTTAATATAAATGTCTTAGATATTACATCAGATATACTTCTATTAAAATGCATTTTTCTTTGTCTGCAGTGCCAATTTAACTGGCTATCCTGAATTTTTGTTTTCCCAGTCTTGCAAATCTAGGGTTGCCTGTTTCTTAGGCTGAGAGCCTTTGTGAATTCATTTTATTTGTAGTCTCATTTACAACTCCTGATTGTGACTGACATCTCTGAATTTTACAAATTCAGGAAACTATAGAATGTCTGGTGTTCTTCTTGTTACTTGCCTTTTTGCTTATGTGTCCATTTTATTTTCTCTGCAGTTTTCATATTTTATTCCAAGCATGCATCCAGAGAGAAGTTCATTATATTTTTTCCAGAAATCTTAGGTGTTTTGAAGGGAGAAGACTGCAGACTATGTGATCTTCCCTGTTGTAGAAGATAGAGACTGTCACCTAAATCTCCATACTAGTAATGTGAAGCCTTTGTTATTATGGTGTCGGGTGAAGTTCACACACTGTTCCCTACTTACGTGGGGTGGGGGTAGAGTATTATGCATGATCAATTATATTTAAGTATAACCAGACTTAAGTAAACCAAATTAGTGGTCTAATGTGGTGTTTTGGAATGGATCATTTTCTAAAGTAAACAAGCTTAAAGATACATAGGAAAAATAATTGAAAAGAACATAGGTAATTTAAGAAAATACACTTTGTAAGTTAAGGTTCTGGAGTTGTGCAAAAGATGCATTATTGTTTACCAAATGCTTTGTTCCTGCCCTCCAGTGCCCCTGCCTGGAAGGGTTGCACATACCTTTCCTGTCCATGTGACTGCTGATCAATTAGCTGTGGTGCAGAAGTACTAGCACGTGATTTGTAGTTTATCTCTTTCTCCTTGCTATCACTACCTGTCAGTGGACAGGAAGAACAGCTGACTGCTGCAGTAGATACACAGAGTAATAAAAAGCTTTTGTTTTCTTAAATCAATGAGAATTCCAGGTCATTTGTTTCTGCAATGCACTTGGTTTGTCTTAACTGATACAGCAACCATTAACCATCAGACATGGTGCTAGACACTGAAGACAGAATGATGAAACAATTACACGTAATCTTCCCCTTCATGAGACTTCCATTCTTATAGCTGTGACAGAAATTAATCAAATAGATGAATGAATATAAAAGTGAAACTGAAATAAGTGCTTCGAAATAAACCAACTCTTGCCCAAATTAAAGTACATTTCTCTAAAATGATATCCCATCTATTTCCAGAAAATACCAAAGCCATTTAAAAAAATCAAATACAATGCACACTTTAGATCAGACATACACTCATACATATAGCAAAGGAATCAACGTAACTGGGCACTTGAGTTGTGTTGTTGCTGGAAGGCACATTTACTTTTGCACTTCCTGGATATAAGGCAAAAAGAGAAACAGTTGGGTTGCGTAATTCTTATTTTTTGACTCAGGACAGAGGGACATCCTTGAGAAACTGAATTTTTCTTGCCTTGAGTCAAGAAGCAATTTTTCAACTGAAGCTTTCCATGAGGAAATTTTCTCAATTCAAGGAACAATTCTCCCAACTTTTAACTTGTGGCAATCACTTGAACATTCCTTATATGAACCATCTATAAAAGTTAAAGGAAACAAAAATCTTAAAGGAATATACTTCTGCAGAGAAATATGTAATATAAACAAATTGTTTGTTTCTTATTTCTACCCCATTATTGGGGATTAGTATTTGGAAGAGGGACACGAATCAAGTATTATTAGATGAGATTTCTTAGGAATATTTTTTTTTTTGTCTTTTTCATTTTCGTTTTTATCGGTACCAGGGGATCGAACTCTCGACTGCCTGCTTTCAAGGCAGGCGCTTATGCCACTGAGCTAAACCCCCAGCCCCTAGGAATATGTTAAATATCTGAGATCTCATATGAACTTTGACAAGGGGTGCACTTTAATTGGCTTGTGATTAGGTATTTTCAGTTGACATCTATGTCCTATGCTGTTTGACTTCAGAAGAATCCAACCAGTGAATTCTTGCCAAAGGAGGCAGAATGGTCAATATGTTATTGAAATTTAAGAAGTTGGTTTCTGTGTTTTTGTCAGGCCAGTCACATGGGGTCTTGGGGCAGGATCAAATTTTCTTCTGAAAGGAGTGCTGCATTAAATACTTTAGCAGGTTGGTCAAGACACCAGAGTTAGCACAACCAAACATGGGAGAGAGAAGTTTGGTCTGCAAATTTAAGGGGCTTTTGATTAGAATGGTTCACTTCAGTCAGACCAGAACCTGATCTGTTGAATGGAATGACAGTAAATGCTTAGTCTAGATAAGTTCTGGTGAGTAGGAGAAATGGCTAGGTCTGGCCACAGTCATTTTACTTTCTTCTTGAATTGCTGGCTCAGATTCATACCAGAACAATACAGTACACATGTGGTTTTAGCAGAACATTTGTGGAATTTCTCATGATTTCTATAGCAGATACACATCTCCACCCATAAACTCAGGAATTAAGTAGTATATTTTTTGAGATTAAAAAAAATGAATGTATTTGTTTGTTCAGTCTCCACGCTACTGAATGGCAGAAGCGAAATCTTTGTTGGTTTGGAACTGCCCCATCTTTCACCTTCCTGTTCAGTGTGGGAAGGGGAGGACACTCATGTTATCTAAAGTCATGGAGTAGGACATCACAATCAGGTCTGAGGTTGTTGTCTTATGTGGAAGCTCATTTCAAGCAGGAAAGTCTTCATTCCTTTTGGCCTCTGGCCTGAGGTCATGTTTGATGCATCAGCTTCATACCAACTGAAAGCCCCTTGGGTTATGGTCTGTTTTTATTATTTACCATCTCCCTGAGATCATGGGGATCACTTAGATTTTCATTTGTCTTACTAGATTTTGGATCCCTGATGCTATTTAGGCCTGTTTGCCTAGATATCTACACATACGTCTTTCTTCTATTCCTTCCACTATGGATACTCTGTGGATCTTTCTGAAATGTTTATGGTGTTAAGACTATGCCCCAAATCCATAGGGCATCCCCATAAGGGTGGGGAGATTCTTTTTTAGAAAGAGCTCAATACAGTATTTCATCTCTTGTCTTCCTTCAACTCACCTCTTACTAGAAGAATTCTTGTGTAGTTTTGGGAAGGACTTGAGCTAGGGTTTGCTCAGATAGGCATCAAACTATAGTGATTATGGAAAAACCTTAAATGTTGAGTCATTTAGCATGTGTTTTCAAAGGCTTCTAGATTATAGTGATGGGAATTTGAGTCTTTGGTTCTTTTTGTTCTGCTGTGAAAAGTCTTCTGAAAGGAGGAAGACATAGGAAGCCTAATGAATGAGCAAGTTCATGAGTAAAGGGAAGAACAGTCTATGAAAATACAGTCTCGCTCAATAGTCTTATGATGGAGATAGATATACATTTAAAACCAGCAGTTAGATGAACAAGTAGCTATTTGAATAGCCATCTTCAGGAAACAGTGATTCTTTTATTTCTTTGAGAATTTCACTGTCTTAATCACTTTCATGTCACTGGGGAACAATATCTGACACCCACAACGTAAAAGGAGAAGTTTATTTTGGCTCATGTTTTCAGTCCATTGGCTCCAAGACAAGATGGCATGGCATACGGGTGTAGAGGGGAAAAAGCTTCTCATGTCACAGTGTCTAGGAAGCAAATATGGAATGAAAGGATGAGCCAAAGAGGGAGATACACTCTTCCAGGTCACACCCCTGCCAACCTTTGCCTATGAGTTCATGTGTCTGCTGGGGGATATTTTTGATCCCAGGCATAAGACTCATGAAAAATACAGAGCCTTTCTACATAAAATGCCCACTCACACAAAATTGACTGTATAAAGCAGTGGATTTCAATAAAAGTCTTTGTGATAAAATATTGCCTACTGTATAGAGAGGTTTCCTAAGGATTTATGCTAGACCCTATCTTGTGCTCAATTCTGTCTGTAGTCAGATAAATAAAAAGGATCAGAGAGGTGCAGTGACTTCTTCGGCCAGATAACCAGTTATGTTGCTATCCTTTTAGAGCCTTGGATGAAGACATAGGAAATATTCTAGTCAGATTTATAGACAACGCCAAACTGAAACAGACAACTGAGATGATCAGCTGCAGATCAAATTGGATATGTTGAATTATCCTGACAGGCTGAAGACATAACTTAGAAAACAAGGTAAGTGTGAAACATTTAACAATTTGCTTACAAGGAGTTAGTGTGCAGACACCCATGGAGTATCAGTAGACCACAAACCAGAAGTGTGGCCGGGCTTCTTAACTTACTGCTGTAACTTCCTTTATGTGAATGTCACAATTTCCAAATTCTTCCTCGTAGTCTTGATTGTCCATTTTTAAGCAAGCTAGTCTGTTACTGTCCCCACCCAGTTTAGAACAATACAGAACTAAGACAGCTCATGCTCTGAACTATGACTCCAACTATTGAACCTTAAGATCGCATTTGTTCTTTTCATTTAAACCAACATTGGGTTCATTCTGATCTCATCTTGATCTTGACTTTTCTAGGCTCCAGGGTTGTGAGAAGTCAACATCTTTTGTTTGTGAGAAATGAATATCTATAGTGTTTCAGCCCGAACTGAGGAATACAGTGTTGGATTTTCATCCATTAATTAAAACAAATACAAATATAAAATCAAAAAACCTGAAGTATAGTTCTCTTGAAAGATTACAGTTACTGGAAAGATGGTTTGCTTCTAAATGGGTTAGAAGTAGGTTGTTTGGTTGGGCAACTTCTTAAGATAGAATTAGGATGTGTTGGCGAAAATTGTAGGTAGCAGGCTTTTTATTCAAGACTTAAGAATTAGCTGGGTATAGTACTGTGCACAGCACTCAGGAGGCTGAGGCAGGAGGATTGCCACAAGTTTGAGGGCAGCATGGTTACACAGTGAGTTCAGATTCAGCCTGGGATATGTAGTGAGACCCTGTGCCAAGAGAAAAGTGTTGACAGTGAGTTGCTCATCACCGGAAGTGTTAGGGCAGAGGCTGAGTGTCATGGGTGTTAGTCAGGGCCTGCTGGCTTAATAAAGAGATTGGACTGGATGACTTTACGATCTTCTCAATTTGGATTTTATGAGCATGGGAAATGTTTTATGAAAAACAAACACAGACTTTGTTTCCTTCTGATAAAAATGAATTTTCAAGACTGACTCAGTAGGATGAAGTTTTGACTCATCAGTACAACAAGAAGCTGATCACATAAGTGTTTTCGGTGGAGTGACTTTATTCAAAAACCATTTCTTGTGTATCTGTTGTGAGTTATATTTTAGTAGATACAGGAAGCACAAAGCTCTCAAGGAGTTTGAAGAAGAGAGAGACCTGTGTAGCAGTAAAAAACAATATCTGGCAAGTACTGTATAAACACTTTTTATACTAACTTATTACCCCAGAACCCTGTGAGGTACATAGTACCCTATGCATGCCCATTTTACAGATGAAGAAATGGAGACATTAAAAGTAAAAATAATTTGCTTACTTTACTCATCTAATGAGTGTTGGCCATGCAAGGAGTTAACTGACTTCAGTCTATGGCTCAGGCCCAGGCACTGGGCTTCTTCCCTGCTGCAGTATGGTGGCCTTCCTTTGGAGTCTGTCACCCTCTTTGCCTGGTGCTCCTTCAGCTTCTCTATATGTGTTTCTCCACGTCACAGTGGCTCCCTTTCTTAGCAGGCCTATGTCTCCTGGTGTTCTCCAGAGCTCTGCTGCTGAACACTCTGCAGGACTTCTTTCTAGGTCGCTTGGTTCTGGACTGTAGTCCTAGATCTGTCTCTAGCCATGCTCTATCCACAGCCTTCAGGCTCAGACAGCCAATCAGCTTCTTATGAGGTCTCTCAATCTCAGTGTCCATAAGCATCTAATGCTGTCTTGTGAAACAGACTTGAGTGTAACATCTTTCTCCAAAAATTACCTTCTCCTGTGTACTTCATATCTCAGGGGCGCTGCCACGCATGCTGGAAAGCAGGAGTCACGTTCAGCCTTTCTTTCATCTTTCACAGAATCTAATCAACATGTCTGAGGAATTTCATTTTTTCCTTGGCTGTCTCTCTGATTGGGGTCCTTATCATTTCTTTGACTACTGTAAGGACCTTGTAAGACATCTGTCTATCTCTAGTGTTGTCCTTTTAAATCCTTCTTTAACCATGAAAGTGTTCTCTTTAAACACGTCTTTACTTTTATATGTTTATGTAAATCCCTCAAAGACTTCTCATCATTTATAAAAGTAGTCCTTGAGAATGTGTGTGTAGTTTTTGGGAAAAGTATACCCAAGCCACCTGAACACATGATGAAATGGAAGATTTCTGGCTCTTCCAGAGACTTATGAAATGGTGAGACAGCACGGTTAGCCCTCAGTCCTGTGGGGTTAACAAATACACTAGGGAACTGAGAATATAAAAAAGAGTAGTGTTCAGGATGATAAAATAAATGTAATGCACTAGGAGATGGGGGATGAGAGGTCAGTCAGCCTTTGTGTTATAGGCAGAGATATCAGACGGCTAGTCAAGAAAAACAAGGTCACCAAGATCAAATCCCTAAGGCTTTCCTGTTTCCAGTTAGGCAGGGAGGCTGAGGCAGAAGAACTACATGTTTGATTGAAGCATGAGCAACTTAATAACATAATGAAAACTGTTTCTAAATGCATACATAATACATACAAATGTACATACATACATACATAAGCTTGAATGTAGCTCAGTGAAATTCCTAGAATCTTTTTCTCCTTTTCTCTCTCTTTTTCTTTTTTTCTGTCCCTCTGTCTCTATATCTCCCTCTCTTGTACTCCCTTACCAAAAACAAAACAACAATCAAAAATCAAAAACCATTCCAAAACCAAAACCTAGCCAATCAATCAGTTAGGAAATTTCATAGATGATAAAGGGTAAATTCCAGCTACAGAGGAAGATGCATCAGTAAATTTTGTTACTAGTGTAACCTATAGTTAGTTACCTTTACTTTATTGACATAGAAAAGCTCTCACCCTGAGGTGGATACTGAAGATGGTAATAAGACATGTGTTGCATAAGGAGACCTGATGAAAAAGAGGACATGCGTGATTCAAAGCTCGTCTCTACATGTGATGACATCAAGAGCCTGGGCCCCTGCCTACCTTGTAGATGCCATGAAATGCCTGGCAGATGTCCTTTCTTTTGGGAATAAGCCTGGGGTTTCTGTCTCCCATGGTTTCCCAACTTGTGCTCAAGCATAATAAAAGCCTTGTTCCTGTGTGTTTGGTTTAGATCTAAAATGGCCCCCAAAGTTTCACATGTTCAGAGGTAGGGATCTTGGAAGGTGATTGTGTCAAGTTGGTACTATACTCATCAGTAGCTTAGTTCCCTGATGAATTTGTAGCTATATGTGTTGTTAGGAGTCAGCCCTGGCTGCAAATAGGTCACTGGTGGTGTGACCTGATTCTTGTTCCTGGCTCCTCCATTTCCCCTCTATCTCTGCTTGTCTTGGGTTGAGCAGCTTCACTCTGCAATATTTTTCCACAGTGCTGTTTCTGCTTTGGAGCCAGCTCACTGACCTTTGGTACTAAGAACAGGGTCATTGCTATGACTGTATCTGACCATGTGGTTCAAAAGCCTTTAGAACTGGTTTGTGGGAGGAGTTTGGAAAGGTTTAGAGAGCCAGACCACAGAAAGTTAGAATGCTGTGAGCACATGCTGATGACAAATTCTGGTGAAGCCCAGAAGACCAGATTGCTGATAGAAATGTGCAGACTAAAAGCTGCGCTCATGAGGTTTCAGCTGGGAATGAGGACTCTGTTGGAAATTGGATTTAAGGCCATATGTGTGATTTCTTTTGACAAGTTTTTGCCTGCATTTTGTCCTTGTTTTAAGATTTTGTTTGAAGCTAAATTTAAAAGTTAAGGACTAAATAATCTCCTAGAGGAAATTTCATGGGAGCTTAATGCTCAGGTTGTGACATGGGCATTGCTGGCTGCTGTTAGCCAGATTTACAGTAAGAATTGGGAGCGAGAAGTAGAACCCAAAGGGGTGAGAATTTTATAGGTTAGCCAGAAAGGAAGCATTTGCAAAGCTGGATCCAAGAAGACTATGGTTGCTAAAAATATTAGTACCATTTAAAAATAAAAGCCAAGTACCTGCAGTGAAAGTCTTTGCTTTGTGGAGACCCCCAGGGTGCCCCGCTCACTAAGGGCCACGTAAGGAAGAGTTTCCCCAGATTCAGTTATCAGGGTACTCAGAAACTACTGGCTAAATTGGCTTCTGACCTTGGTGGCATTCTTGTAGTTCTGGTTTTACAGACATGCAGAATGCAAGAAGTTCTTCACTTAAGGGTTAGGGAGGCGAGACTGAGATTTCAAAGGAAGACCAGGCAAGGAGTTTCTCAAATGGGTGAAGCTCCATGATGTTAAAATAAAGGCAAAAATACAGTGGATACTCTAGGAAGTTGTAGATGCAAGGAATGTGAAAAATCTGCTGAGAAAAACTGCAGGCAGTGAGCAGAGCCAGCCCTAGAGAGGCTATGTGAATGCAATCAGTAAGGCCATGGGGCAGAGTTCCAAGACCTCTGGAACTCATGTCTTACCACAAGGTAACCTAGGTGGGGGACATGCAGCTACAGGGCTTATTTGTTCTGCTGGTTTTTGGTCATACTTCAGTGTAATTTCTTTCTATCCCCCCATTTTCCCCTTTGAAATGGGTATTGCTTTAGTTTCTTTTCTCATTACTAGGACCAAATACCCAACACCAACGAGCTAAAGAGGAAAGGTTTAATTTATCTCACACTTGGTAGAGATTTCAGTCCATAGGTGCAAACTCCAAGGCATGGTGGCTGCAATGGGGCATCAGAGGAGAAACAGTCCATGGTGGGGCAGGCAGAAGGCAGAAACAGTGAAACAGCAGCAAGCCTCCCTTGCCCCTCTAATCCACCCAGGCTACGAGTCTTTCAAGTGGTGCCAGCTGCCCCCAGAACTCTGATAAATCAGTTAGTGGGATAATCCAATACATCACACACTGAATCCATAGTCACACACCCATGATTCAGCCACCTTCAGAAAGCCCCAGTGACAGTAGCATGAGGCTTTGGGAGTACATCTATATACCAACCACAACAGGAATGTTTACCCTGTGCCATGGTATGTTATAAGAATTTAATTTTTTGAAAACTTTGAAAATTTTCAGAGGGCCTCACAGCTAAGAATTGTCTTTGACTCTCAGAGTAGCCTTTAGATGTAGACTTTTCCAGGAATGCTTAAACTGTTAAGACTGTGGTCTCTTTTAGAGATGGGCCAAATACATATTACATAATGAGATGAACAGGAGCCTTTTGGAGGCCGCGTCAAAATATTATGATTTAGATTTAAAATATTCCCCAAAACATCATTATGAAAAGTGGGGCTTTGGAAGGTGATGGAATCAAAGTGGGGAGGGGGTGTCTACTTATCAGTGAACTTATCCATTGATGCTCATAACGAAACGTTCTGTTAGGATGGGCCTGGCTGGAAATGAGTCACTGGGGCATGACCTGGGAAAGTTTCCTTGTCCCTAGCTCCTTTCTTTTTCCTCTTTCTTTTTCTTGGTTGCCATGGGTTGAGTAATTTTCCTCCATTGTTTCCTTCTGCCAGCCTGTTTCTGCTTTGAAATCAGTCAAACAAGGACAGGACCCTCTATAACTCTGTGTCTAAGTAAATCTGTCCTCCTTTGAGTGGCAGATGGTGGATATTTTGTCCGACTGAAAAGGAAACTACTAACAGACTGTGCCAAGGTGTTTCTGTCGTATTCTGATAGAAAGTGCAAGAGCCCATAGAGTCAGTAATACTGGGGTGTAGTTTATAGATGTGTATTTTATGATTGTCCAAAGGTAATCCTAAATCTGCCTAGATAAAACCTAACCAACCTAAAATGATGTGAGCATCCCATTCTCTGTTTTGCTCTCCAGTCTCTCCTAGTTCCCCCCGTATCTGCTGCTTGTGTTTTCAGCCCAGCTGCCCGAATGCACGATCTCTGATGGGCCTTGCCGTTGCCTTCTTTGCCCGGAAGGCCGTTCCTGCCCCCTCTTTTTGACTGCTCCTTCCATTGCCCATCTCAGCTTTCCCGTCCTCTATTCACACTTGTTTCATCAGCTTCATCTGGGCTTCTTTGGGGCTTTCCTGACACTTTCTTAGCCCACCTCTGTCAGCCTTTATCACACCATCCTGTAATCACATTCTTGTGTCCTTTCTAGCTTGTCAGTTTCTTGACAGGATATCCCACACACAGGCTTTTTTTTTTTTTTTTTTTCTTATTTGTCTCCAAGGTTGTGTACAGTGTCTGATCTATGTTAGATGCTGCTCCATTAGGATTTGGTGACATGAATGATGTTAAAAAATTCATGCATTACAGCCAGGAGTGGCAACCACTGACAGGACTACCTGTTCTGCTTAGAAGACCTTCATAGGTGTCTCAGGACACAGGCCATTTCTTGGAGGTTGTAAGAGAAAGGGATGAGCAGATGTGTTAAGCACATGGGAAAAGGGGAATTGCTGGCAGAAGGGGGTTGTGATAGGGCAGTTTGGCCAGCTGCACGGATGACCCAACAGGAATGGCTGTGGTAGGCTAGAGAATTCTTGCTACAGGCCTAGTCTCACACAACCCTGAGCTGAGCATTCAGGGAAACAGTGCCACCTACTGTGCCAAAGTTGTTTTCCAGCTCCCTAATTGAAGAAGTGAATAAACCACGGAAACTGTTTTGTTAATACACTGGGAGTTTTAAGTTAAAACTTCTCTTAGGATTAGTTAGAGAATGGGAGTGGCTCACTAACAGAGGGCTTGCCTAGTACTGGAGGCGTCTTGATGCTGGAGAAAATCTTCAGGAAATGAAGATGAGTGTTATTCTAATGTATAACATACCATTGCATTTCAAAAATGATTATGTTTTATCAACCCAAAAGGCTTCGATTTAGCAAAGGATATAATTAAGAGAGTGAAGAAACAACTCTCAGATCAGGAGAAAATATTTGAAAGCATGCATTTGATAAAGACTAATTAAAATATAAAAGGAACTCAAATTACTCAATAATAAAAAATAAGTAGCCCTATTAAAAATAGAAAAAAGACTTGAACAGTGTTGTAACCCACCCAAAAAACAAGGCCCCATGATGAAAAACGGGTCAAGGCCCCCCGAAATGATAAATGGGGTAAGATGTCTTTTTAAAAGAAGTGCTTTTGAGGCTGGGGGTTTAGCTCAGTGGCATAAGCGCCTGCCTTGCAAGTGGGTGGTTGTGAGTTCGATCCCTGGTACCGATAAAAATGAAAAACAGAAGTGCTTTTATTTTAGCTGGCCCAGCGACAAACTGCAGATGGAATTTGAAAAGCTGTGCAACTGAGTTAGAATTTTGACTGATTTTTATAGTTCATTTATGATTAGCTCATTGATCATTAAGTACATAGTGATGAGATACAGAAACAAGGTGGGCCTTTGTTCCCCTTTGCTTGAGGTAAGAGGCATTTCACAGTGGGTGGTTAGCCAATTCACAGCCCTTGGTCTGCCAATTCCAGGAACATTTGTCTCTTATAAAGGGAACAATGGTTGACACAACAACATTTGTCTCTTACAAGGGGGAACAAAGGTTGACATAGCACACAGGTTACTTGGAGGGAGGGTGACGCGTACAGAACAGCATAAGGAGGTAGTCAGTCGATCTATAACTATATGGTTGGTGCTTGGTTACTAGGGTAATGAGCTCAGGACAGAATGACAATACTGCTAATAGCTATCCTTTTAACTAACTATTTTTAAATTATCTTTTAATCAGTTATCTAATTATCTTTTAATCAATTATTTTAATTTTTCAGCATCTTAGTATAACATTCCCCACTGATTTTTGTCATTGACCCAAATCATTGGCCCATGGAGTTTTCAAGCAGAGGTATCTATTTATAATTTGTGTCCTTAAAACCACGAGTTTTATAGTTTGAACCCAATCATTGACATAATTTACCAATTTGTTTATAATGCAAGTTTGTTGAACAAGTAAGTAAGATTAACAGAGGTCCGGAGGCTGCTGTGATTAATGTTGTCAACCAGGGAGATAGAGGAAACCATTGTTCAAACCAATTCTGTTTAGCTTGTCTGGCCTGTTCTCATTCCTGTAGCTGCCTTTTAAGGCTGGCCATATTTTGTCTGATAACCCCAGAATGATTGGCATACAAACAACAATTTTTTCCTAATGTCAGACAGAGGCCTCCTTTCTTTAGGAACAGGAGATGTAGACCCTGTCGGTTTTGTAAAACCATCTCAGCCAGTGAACTTAAAGAATCATTTAATTTGGAGACAGAGTCATTGAGGGCTGCTAGATCCTGGTTAATGAGTGCACTTAAGTGTCTATAATTTTGGTCTCCAATTATTAAGCTGGATACTCCTAAACCTATTGACCTTGTTGTCTCAATTTTTAGTAATATAGGTAAGAGTACAGGAGTTTTTTTTTTTTTATTCAGACTGGACTTCAAAGCTAGGGACTAAGTTACTCTTACCATTATCTCTAGAGCACCAATACACTTGGGGAAAGATATGGACTAATAGGCAAAGCTCAGGGTGCTGGGTGAATAGGTGATGTACACATGGCCAAGAACTATACAGAAAAATCTTCACAATCTCCAAGTTGCAACCACCATGAAAGGTTACCTCACAAGCACTAGATTGACTATCATCAAAAAGAGGACATATACACCTTGGCAGGGACATGGAGAAAAGAGAACCCTGAGGGGCTGGGGATTTAGCTCAGCGGCATAAGCAACTGCCTTGCAAGCAGGCAGTTGTGAGTTCAATCCCCGGTACTGATAAAGAGAGAAAAAAGGAAAAAAAAAAAAAAAAAGAACCCTGATACTATTGCAGATAATGTAAGTTAGTAGAGCCATTTTGGAAAACAATATGAGGTTTCTTCAAAAAAAAAAGCAAAATATTACCTGCTTCTGGGTTTATTCTCAAAGAGATCAAAATCATTATGTTGAAGGCATGTCTGCAGCCCATGTTTACTGCAGGAGTATGCACAGCAGACAAGATATGGAAATGGCCTAAATGTGTGTCAGTTGATGAACAGGGAAAGAAAAGTGCATACACACACAGTGGACTATACTCTATCATAAAAAATGAAATCTTGTCACTTGTGACAACATGGGTGGAATTATGCGAAATGAAATCAGCCAGCTTCTGAGATATAAATATGGCATGATGCCTCTTATTTAGAACCTACAAAAGTGGAGGTCATAGTAAATAGGATGATGGTCATTAGAGGTTATGGGAGGGAGTGGGAAGAGGGAAAGACTTTGCACGGGGGTCCTGCTTCAGTCAGGAGGAATAAGCACTGGCACTGCACTGCACCATGTGGTGATTATAGTTAATAGCAATGTGTTGTGCAGTTTTCAAAATAGCACAAAGGTAGAATTTTGAATGTTTTCACCACAAAGAAGTGACATATTTTTGGAGTGATATGCTGGTTACCTTGATTTGGTCATTCTGTAATTTATACATGTATCAAAACAGTACATTATACCCCATGAAATATATAATTATTATTTTCCAATTATACATAAAATAAAATTTATGAAAGTCCTGTCCTGCAGTATTTTTATGGAACAAATATAACTTACTTGATTTCCCTTCCTCCTAACGTCCTGTATGAACCTTAGGCTTAATCATAGCTACTGCTTTTAGTAATATTTACTAACTGTTAAGATTTTTACTTCCATATAATGGTAAAGTGCTTAGAATTGTATCACAGTTATTGGTAAGATGAACTGGAACTTAGCTTTCTTAACAGAATATCTTGTTTTACCAGTAATTCTCAGTTAAGCTTGTTACAGTCCATACAATAGCTGGCACAGGTCTGAGCACTGGGGAGGTGTTCAGTTAACTGCAACATGTAAAAGGAAAATATTGTTTTTAGTCTGTTTGAAAGGCTATATGTTTATTTGAACGTGAGATGTAAGCATTTGAAAGGCTATATGTTTATTGAAGACTACTTTTCCCTCCAACATTTGAGTTGAGCCCTTAAGACTTTTCTGGGAGTGAGAATAGGCAACTGGCACAGTCTAGTGTCCTGGCCCAGTGTTTCCACAGAGTCAGAGCTCCAGAGGGCACACTTTAAATTCCATTTCCATCGTCCATGAAACACAAGTAGGGTGGCTATGTGACACAGGCTGTCTTAGCCTCTAGGACTGTAGAGGTCAAGGAGATCTGGTTCCAGCCCTTAGGAGCTTGCAGTGCAGTCTACACATATAGTCACTCAAAAGACAGTGTTTCCTAAAAGTCTGCTGAAACCGTGGTGGAGACACATAGAGACACTGGAAATGGTCAGATTAACTTTTAGAAAGACCATTCAAGTAGGAGGTAGAAGTGGGTTCGCGGGGTGGGGTGGAGATGGTGAGGAGATGGGCAGTGTGATATTGGGCGAGGTTTCACTTGCAGGGATGCCGAGGAAAAAACATAATAACTATTAAAACAAGCTAGGTCCCAACTGGAAGACACTATTGGTGTCTGATGGGTAGAGATTAGTGATGTCGCTAAACATCTCACATTCACAGCGGAAGCAGGGAGAAGATTGGAACTAGGAAGAAAAGCACCTGTGAGGGACCAATAGCAGCTCAGCACTGTGGGGCTGAGCCACAAGCCTCATTATAGGAGCAGCGATGATTTCCCCTTGCAGCCATACAGTGCTCTGTGAAACGTGGAATGCGCTTTATTAAAACTACACAAAAGCCACAAGCAGATACACTAAACAGCTACAAAATTCTCCTTTAGCTTAGTGAAAAATAAAAAGACATGACAGTAAAGCTCATTCACACCTGATTGCAGACTCAGCCTGGGGCAAACAGTTAGATGTCAATTTTATATTTCATCTGCTCCTGAAAGAATGAAGAACGTCTGCTTAGAGAAATGTCTACCGATCTGACTGCTCTTGCAAAGCAGAAAAACGTGTGTGTGTGTGTGTGTGTGTATGAGATAAGTTGAACGGTACTTTGAAAAATTCTGTGCACTTAAACAGTTTTTTTTTTTTTCTGAAATCTATTCTCTGAAGCCCTCTTTCATTTGATTTTGTTTCACTGGGGCCATTTCCACAATTTTTTAAAGTTGGTTTTTCTTCCTCTGGGCCCCTTTTCTTGTTGACTAAACTTACTGTGTGTGATTATAGGGCTGCAGGCTTGGACTCAGGTTGGGCCCTGGACACTTTTTTCCAGGACTGTGTTTTGTCAGCCGGGCCCTATCAAGGGAAAGTCTCACCACGGCCTCACTATTTGGCCTTTGAAGCCTGTTGTCCTTGCATTTCTCATTTATTTCTGTGTTTCATTGCAAAAACCTGATTTCATATATTAAATGACTCAAACTCCATTATTTCACTCTGTAGTGTTAGAACTGTCTCAGACTCAGGCTAAATAAAGGCCAGAACTTACAAATTACAGCCTTGGGGCACTTGGACCATACTCACTTCCCATCTTAGTCTTTAGGGGATTTTGGAAGGGCGAATCTTGCACAAATGCTCTATTGACTCTCAGCCATAAAGAGAAGGATTTTGAGAAGTTCTAGAAGCAGAAAAGAGGCTTTGGGGCTCAGCCACTAGGGTCCTTTCCTTCCACCTTTCCGTGACTTACTTTTCTCTGTTGGCACCAACTTGGGCTGTATCTGCTGGGTTCCCAGTTGGAAATGGGCGAGTAACACAAGCAGCAGTACCAAGCAAACTTGAGGAGGGGAGGGCTCCTCGAGAGAGAGCTGGCCAGCGGCTGACATAAGCAAACACAGAGATCATCGGCAGAGCAGTGGAGCAAAAAGTCCTGAAACTTTTCAGGAAGATTGCGGTTCTCTTGCGGGGAAAGACCATGAGGTTTAGAATTAATATGCATGTCTTATCTTTCCCCTTTTAATGGAAACTCTGGAATGCATCCTCCCTCCATTTGTCCTTTCTCTGTTTATATTTGACTTACACAAGTGTCCTTCCATAAACCTACATGGTGTATGGCCTCTTCCTCACCCAGACTATAACGATACAGCATTGTCCATGCAGCCTGCCATTGACTTTAAAGGTGTTATTAGTGCATCACTGTATTTACTTTTAGAGGCTTGATGCTTGATGAACGAACGTATTATTATTTAATTATTAATATTTATTTTACATATCACATAATTAAACAAGTGAACTCTATTAAATATTATTTAGTAAATAATGTTACTATTAAGAAGTAATATTTATTAAAAGTTATTTGATTGCTATTCATAGTAAAACCAAGTGACTATTCATGCTTTCTCACATAATGGAACCCCAGCATTGTGTATAAGGACATTCACATATGTTGGTCATGGCTTGTCTCTGCAGCATCCTTGGATCTTTCTGTACCATGAATATTTTGTGCAGAGGACTGTGAGTTCTCAGCAGGGAGGTGGTGAGGTTGGGGATTCAGGTGGTGGGAACACATTTGTTTTTGACTGCCTTAGTTACTTTTCTTGTTGCTGAGACAAATACCCACCACCTAAAGTAGAAGGAGGAAAGGTTTTTATTTATTTAATTTTAAAGAGAAAAGAACACAGGGAAGAAAAAAATCATACAGACTACAACAACAAAAGCTCAAAATATTAACACTATAGATTTTCAAAACAAGATGATAGGAATGTAGCAGTGGTTGTTATTTTGCATATTGTTATCTTCAAAAGAGTTGCTTAGATTACAAGATATAGACACACAAAATTGATCAAACCATATGAGTATTAACTGCTCTTCTCCATGACCTAATAGAATAAGTAGTATAATATCTTAGCTATTATATATATATATATATATATATATATATATATGCTATTATACACATATACCCACCCAAATTTATATCTTTTTCCCTTTCCCTTGGAGGAAAGGATTTTTAGCTCATAGTTTATAAAGGTTTTAGTTAAGGTGGCATAGCAGAGGGGCAACCGCTCATGGTAGACAGAAGGTAGCAAAGCATCGAGGGGCCTGAACACCATCTTTCTGCCCTTTTATCTTAACCAGACTGCTAGGGCGGGTGGGACTCACATCATTATGTACCCTGAATCAATCCCAGGGTCACACACTCTAGATCCAGGAACCTCTGAAAAAATCATCACCTGTGAGCATGAGGCTTTGGGGGGATGTCTAGATAAAAGCCGCAACAGACCCCTTTCCAGCTTCTCAGAGTTTGAGATATAGGTGACTTCTTGGAGTTTGGGGAAAACAGGATTACGTGAAAGTACAGACTTGCTACGCTGCCTCCGTCACTCTGCCCTCTGCTGGATGTTTCCTTCAGTGTTAACTTGAAAGTGGGTGGACTGCAGGAGACAGTGGTAGAATGGAGCCGTGTATCACCTGGACAGAAATATCTAATGAAAATATGATGCAACTTGTTATATAAGGATGTAATGTGTTAAGTAAACATTTCCTTATCAGGTTTGAGGGAATGTATCTTTCACAAGCCTAGCAATCATTGGTTGAGATGCAGGTTCCAACTTGTGTAATTTTAAGAAAAAAAATTTCCAGAATGGGATTTTCCCCTTCCTGCCTCCTCTGTTAATGTAGTCTGCTTATGTGAAAGGACTTTATGGTCCAAATGTCTCAGTGGAGTAGAAGGAGCTCTTGAACTATGATGAAAGGGAGAGTCTGAATGCCTCTGAATGAATATTGAGCAGAGAACAAACAAGCAAGCAAAAAACCCAAAATAAAACAACCAAGAAAGAAGTGGCAAGTTTTTTAAGTTTCAGGAATGTTTCTGTCTATTAAAATGCCTCCCACTTTCAAGACATTCTTCCCATTTCTCTTCCTAAATCATCCAATTTAACAACAAGGGGGGAATAATAACCTCACTTTGTCTCACAACTAGGAATGCTCACTGGGTGGAGATGAGCTTTCCTCTCCTCTCATTCACGCTCAGATCATCAGATTTGATCAGGGCCTGACATAAACACTAGCTTTGGGCAATGGGTGTGAAGTTTCAGCTATGCAGAATGAGAATGAATGCACAGCCTGGTGACTACCACCAATAATACTTAAAATTCGCTAAGACAGATTGGCTATGTTTTTACTATATACAAAAAGTTAACTATGTAACGTGATGGATTTGTGAATTAACTTAACTGGGGTCCTCATTTCACAACATATTTGTATATCAAAACATCACGTTGTACACCACAAATACGTGCAATTTTTTTTGTCACCTATACCTCAAAAGAGCTGGAGAAAAATATCTGGCTGTGTGCCTGAGAACAGAGAGACAGAAGTTTTTCTTCTCTTACATCTCAGAAACACAGAAATGAATATATATATGTATATATATATATTCAATATATATTTGAGATTCAGCAAAGCACGCTAATTTAGTTGTATAGTTATTTACTGTACTTATTCATTTTATGGAAAGATAATTCAAGGTCATTGAGCTACATAGCTAAGTCAGAATTAAAGAGCTAGAAATTAAAAAAAACTATTTGTGAGAGTCACAGTTTCTACTTTAAATAGAGGAGATAATTATTTAATTCAGCTTGATTAGAATAGTTACTACGGAGAGTCAATTATACATTACTGATTGGGCCACCTACTCTGTAGTTGGTCACTGAAAGGATTTCAGTGACAGTAACAGTGATAATGAATGGGTATTTATTGATAGATATTATTACTTTCAAGATTGATAGGAGTCAATGAATTAGGTATCATCATTGCTCCCTTATTTTGGAGGATATCCAAGTTTAGAGAGCCAAGGTATTTGTTCAAGGACATACAGCAAAGTAGCAGAACCATAACTCACACTCAGATCCTTTGGTGTGCAAAGCCCATGGTCTGTGATACTCATAGGCCTGACTAGAGAAGTAGAGAAAATGTATGTAAGCTGCTATTGTGTGAGAGAGATTGTGGTTGATGATGAAATACATGAACTGATAAAACTATATAGGACACAGGCCACGTGGGGTTGGCCTACTGCTTCTGGAATGTAGATTCTATTTCCTACTCTTGCAATTAGACAGAAGTGCATATAATGTGTCTGATACGGGAGGAATCATATTTTAACATTCCTAGCTTTTATTGAAAAATTATTTTCAGAAATAATAGTAAAATGAAATGAACATTGACCAGAAAAGAAACACAGTGAATATTTTCTTTTAATAACTTTGTATGTACATGCTTACCAGTATAAAAATAAACACAGCCGAAAAGGAATGAATCAATAATTTCAAATTTCATTAATAATTTTTTTGGAAAAAGAAAAATTATACATACTTTAAGATTTTATTTTAATGAAACCAAACAAAATAAAACATAATAAAGCCAATCAAAACAAAACAGTAAAAGTGATATGGAACTTGAAAACAGGATAATAGGAAATCAACAATGGCTACCATAATGACCTTTGTTATCTTCAAAATTGTTGCCCATATCTCAGACATAATAAAGTTAAACAAAACAGAACATAATGAAACTGATCAAAACAGAACATTGAATAAAACAAAGCAATAAAATGGAACAGAACAAAATAATGCGAACAATTTTGGATTTCAAAAACAAGATAGAAGCAAATCTCCCATAGTTGCTACGTTGCATATTGTTATCTTATAAACAGGTGCTCAGAATACCAGCCTGAGGCCTACAAAGTCAATCAAACAAAAAGCATTAAGTTGTTTTCGTACCTCAGTTACTATCAACTCAGCCTGTGTTCCTCCAAATCACCCAGTTGCTTATGGGGTGTGTGTGTGTGTGTGTGTGTGTGTGTGTGTGCTTGTGCTTGTCTCCCAGTCTGCACACCAGTTGGCTCATGGGAAGGGTGCATTGGCTTCTCATTTCTCTCCCTGGGCCCTGCATGCCTATTTCTGTATACATGATTTTCTTTTGTCATAGTAATGGATAACATTATAGTAACCCTGAAAGACTCAATAACATTAAGATATCTACAAAACATACAAATTAAGCAACCATTAATGTTTTAATTTCTGAATTTTTTTGTAGATTTAAAAAAATATCAATTTAAAGAAACAGAATATTGTATTTTAAAAATTATCAAGTTAAAATTACTTCAGATACATTTGCAGCTGCTATACATAATGCATATCTCATAGTTTTAACTCTGTTTTGCTCTTTTAAAATTTTTGCATAAAATTAAACCCTAAACGATTATGTAGAATGAAAGAATTGAAGTAATTCAAATTGCATATATATATATATATATATATATATTTTTTTTTTTTTTTTTTTTAGCATTTTCCTCTGGATTCTGCTGTTTAAATGTAAGAATATAAAACGATAGTGCACACCTGTAATCACAGCTACTCAGTAGGCTGAGGCAGGAGGATCACAAGTTCAAGGCCAGTTGGGGTAACATAGTGAGACACTATCTTATAAAAATAAAAAGACAGATGAATTCAGGAATACATCACCATGTTGTGCTGCAGAACCTGAACACTGTAACTCAAAATGAACAAATTGTCCTGTGTTGGGAGCTCTTTGCATCAATTCCAAGTATAAGAACATTATATTATTAGAGGAAAATTTTATGTGGTAATTTGAAACTTTTATATATATTTCTAAACCTCAGCTGTAATCTAGCATTTGTTTAGAATTTAGACCACCAACACAATATTTTGGGGGAAGGAGGAGCGTTTTATGCCCAAGTCACTTAGAATTGCAGACAGAAGAACTTTTAGCTTTAGTAGTTTATAATAACTTCTCTATATAAAATGCATCCCCTTATTTCCTGCTATTTCCAAAACCAAAGCAAATGTGGTGTGCATCCTGTGGTTTGCTTACAGGCAAAATATCAGTTGGAAGGCATGTTTTTCCCTGTGCCTTTCCTCCCTTGGTCAGTGTGTTAGGTGGACATGATGGTGACATCTTTTTTTAAAAAAATTTTATTTAAGGAGAAAAAGAAAAAAAAAAGCAGAAAAAGGGTACAAGTTATACAGAATTTCAGAAAAAAAAATAAACAGTAGGAAATCACTAGTTAATGGATTACATATTGTCATCTTAGAAATGTTTGTTCAAGTTACAAAATTAAAGCTTATATAGTGGACATTCAAACAGTGAGACCAAACAGTTCTGTTCAATGATCCAACAAAACTCAGTAATATCATTGTCTGTCTTATACACTTAAATATACATGCAGTTATATCATTTAGAGCACTTTCTTTTCCTCTCTTTTGTACAATGACTATTACACATTTTGGGTTTTATTGCTCCCACAGTTCTTATTACTTTTTTTGGAAGAGAATAAAACCAAATGTGACATAACAGAACAGAGTCAGTCAAATCAAAAGGGTGGAGATAATAGATAATGTAAAAACATAATACAAGGTGATCAACAATGGTTACCATAATGCCTCCTGCTATCTCTAATAGAGTTGCCTATATCATCAGTTATAATAAAATTGAACAAAACAGTAAAGAACAAAATCAACAAAACCAAAACATTGGAGACATTATAGGTCTTCAAAAGTAGATAATAGTCAACCAGAATGGGCATCATAATGAATCCACTATCTTCTCAGCTGTTGCCTAAACTTTGAAACCTGGTACTATCAAGCAAAACAGA
The DNA here is from genome assembly GCF_034190915.1 of Cavia porcellus. Classification (NCBI taxonomy): domain Eukaryota; kingdom Metazoa; phylum Chordata; class Mammalia; order Rodentia; family Caviidae; genus Cavia; species Cavia porcellus. Next base: position 24,810,590 of record NW_026947487.1, on the reverse strand, counting down.
ATAGAGGAACATCAGTCAAAACAAGATGGTGAGAGCAATACAGGACTTCAAATCAGGTTAATAGAACATCAAAGTGGGTTACTATAATATATCCTACTATTTTTAAATTTATTTTTCCCTTAATTAAAAGGATAAAAATAAAAAAGTAAATAATAAAATGGAGATTGAGATAAAAGAGGGCATAACAACAAAACAGTGCAGAACAAAACATAACCATTTAAACAAAATAGTGTTTTACCACAAGATAATTCTGACATAAAAGTAGTTACCATATTGTCTTTTTCCTTGAAATCTTTGAGTACAACTTTGTATACTGTAGCATCAAATATATCAAAACAATGTAAAACCATTCAAGAGAATGACAGTATTACAGGGTATTTAGAATCAACTAACAGAAAATGAACAATGGTTTCTGTATAATCTCCTTGTTTATAAAAGTTTTTGTTTATACTATCACATATAATAAAATCCAGTAAGATACAACATGTTAAGACCAATGGAGACAGAAGAACAAAAGCTTGATGAGACTTCAAAACAAGATGATACTAAATCAGCATTACCTATTATGACGTCGTTTTCTCCAAAATAGCTGTTCCTATCATCTAATCTTCTCTGCCTCATTTCTGTTGAGCTCTTTTTCTGTCATTAGTTGTCAGTTTGTCTTCTTCATTTTGTCTTCTGCTCCATTCATTGTGGCCTCTCTGCCACTAGTTCTGGATTGTTTGTATTTTTCTTTTTTAGAATATCCTGCAGTATTCTCTGTAGAGTTGAATTGGTGGTTGCATATTCCCCTAGTTCCTCTTTATCCTGGAAGCACCTTGTTTTTCCATCAATTTCCAGGGATAGTTGTGCAGGATATATCAATCTTGGCTGGAGGTTATTATCTTTTAAAGCTTGAATTATTTCGCCCCACGCTCTTCGTGATTTGATGGTTTGTGCCGAGAAGTCTGCTGTAATTCTGATGGGTGTTCCCTTGTAAGTGATCTGTTTCTTGTCTCTGACGGCTTTTAATATTCTGTTCTTATATTGGATTTCTGGTATTTTGATTATTATATGCCTGGGTGTAGCTCTGTTTGGGTTGTAGGTGGCTAGGGTCCTGAATGCTTCATACATCTGAGTATCTTTACCTTTTGCTAAATTAGGAAAATTCTCCTGGATTATTTCTGTGAGTAGCTTTTGTAGTTCATTTGTTTGTGTCCCTACCTCTTCTTTTATGTTCTTAATTCTTAGTTATAGATCCTCTTATCATCTTCTAGTATTTAAATTATTGCTGTTTGTTTCTTTGTTATTTTTGACTTTTTTTTTGTCTTTTTCCTTTTTATCGGTACCAGGGATTGAACTCACAACTGCCTGCTTGCAAGGCAGGCACTTATGCCACTGAGCTAAATCCCCAGCCCTTTCTTTGTTATTTTTAAGAAGTTTTTCATTTCATGCTCCCATATTACAAATTTGGCCTCCAGTTCAGATAATCTTTCCTTAGTTTCTTTCAAGCTGTTATGCCAGCTTTTGATAGAGTTTTTAGTTTCCTGGTAATCTCTTTGAACCTGCTTCACATATTCTATGCTTTCTCTATTTTCTCCATCAAACAATTCTCCCATCTTTTTCTGTTCTTCCATTCCATCATCTGTTTTTTCTTGGGTGGTGCTTAGCATTTCTCTAACTATTCTGCTTATTTCTAGCTTCAGGTCATTAATAACTTCATTCCTGAACTCATCTATGAGGCTCTGGAGATAGCGCTTTATGTCTATTGGTGCTGTGTCTTCTATTGCCTGTTTCTCAGGATTGGGAGCCGAGGGGCCTTTCTTGTTACTCCCTCTTCCAATGTTCTTTGTTCCTTATATATGCAAGTGTATGTAGGAGGCCCGGCTTCCTTCCCTATTGGCCACAGTCTGATTGAATTGTGCCAGCTAGGTGTTCCCGTCCACTGCAGCGTACCAGGGAATTACGGACTGGACAGCCTATGCGGGGCCTGCCCCTCTAGGTCACCTTCAGGCACTGGGACCTGGGTTGTGCTAGCCTACTAAGTTTCAGCCAGCAGTGTCACGTAAGCTAGGCACTGCTCACCAATCCTGCTTGAGAGGGGGTTGTGTGACTGAAGTCACTACAGTGCCCTGTTCTGGCAAGTCTGCCCAGTCCCAGAATGTCCTCTGTTGGAGCCTCCTAGACTGTGGAAGAGTCCCAGTTTCTCTCACTCACCGCAGGTCAATGCATGGCTCCCCGCCTGTCCCACTCTCAACTCTGTTCATCGATTGGTGTTCTCAGAGCTTTTGTGCACCTGTCTCCCTGCTGAGCTGCTGAGCCGATTCAGACAGAGCCGCAGCGGCGGGAAACCCAAATCGTGGCTTCCAATGGCACGGGCTCCAGCTTCCACACTGAGGCTTTATCTGTTCCTGTTATAGCACCAGGATTGCATTCCCAGTTGGTTTCTCTCAGCCCAGTTTGTTCTTGGGTCAGCAGGGCATATCTCCTCTTGCTTAGGATTCCTTACTCCACACCATTCCTGGATTCTAAGCTGGGTCTTTCAGAGAGCCTCTGTAGCTGCTGCTATCTGTCCACCATGTTCTCCCAGAAGTCAATGGTGACATCTTTAACAGCCTTCTTAAACCATATGGGTCACCTGTTTCAAAGAAAACAAGAGACATTATGGTAGCCACTGTGGATTTTCTGTTGTCTTGGTTTGAAATCCTGTGTGGCTTGCATTGCTTTGTTCTGTTTTGTTTTATTCTCTTTAAAATACAAAAAATAAACCATGTAGGAAACTTGGGGATGGAGGCAAGTGATAGGACAGAAAAAAAAATGCAGAACTGGGACTCCTGACACATAGTAATATGACCCACAATGAGTCACACCCTGTTAGTTACTGTGCTTGTTGTTGAGACAAAATACCTGACATCAAAAGTTAAAGGAGGAAAGGGTTATTTCAGTTTACTGTTTGTAGAGGTTTCAGTCCATAGTGAACTGGCTCCAAGGCAGGGTGATGTGGCAGAGAGACATCGCAGAGGAGAAACATTTCAGGGCAGGGAGAAGGCAGATATTCTACCCAAACACTCACACATATCCCTTTGTGAAAAAGTCATTTAGTCCATCTCTAAGAGTTGTAAAAGTCCTAACAGCTTCAGCGTAGTTAAAAAGACCAAGTCTAAAGTCTCTTGAGATTTCAGGCAAACTCTTAGGTGCAAGCCTGTGTGTAATTGATAAGAAAGTTAAACACTTCCAACATACAATAGTACAAGATACATAATCCTATCCCAAAAGGTACAAATGGGGGATAGAAATGAATGAGCAAGTCCAAAATCCAGCAAGGAAAACAGTAAGTCTTTTAGTTTCCCACCAAACACTGGAGGCAGTCTGTGTCAAGGGGTGAACTCTAAGGGCTTGGGTGGCTGCACCCCTACAGTACTCTGTGTAGTTGTCTCTCTCATGGCTTCTCTCTTTGGTCCAATCTGCTCCCTCCTTGAAGATTTTCTCAGATAATCCGTGTTCCTGGCTTCTCCAACCTTTTGGGACCTCTGCCTTTCCTTCAGCTTCACACCTACAGTTTCACAAACTTCCCTCTCAGGGAACACTACCTGGGCTCCCATGCCTTCTTCTGAAATCCGGGTGGATGCCTTCCTGGTCCCACAACTCTTGCTTTCTGCATGTACCCAAAACCAGCACCACACGGATGATGCCAAGGTCGGTTGCCAGCTGGAGCAGGAGCCAGACTTCCTTCGCTCTTATCTGTAGGGCTTGAGTGCTTACAGCCAGACTCCAAGGGACAAGTTCTCTAGCCCACCGCCATTCTGGAGCAGGTGTTCTGGGGGTTTATTGTCCAAGTCACATCTTTTACCTTTGCATCTTCAAGCATTTGTAGAAGCTGGAGTTCTGCTGTTTCTTGTAACATCCTCAGGCTATCTTTTCCATTGTCCTTTTGTTTCTCAGAAAACAAGCTCTCCTCTGATCCATCTTTGCCTTTGATAGCTTTACTGGAGCTTCCTTTCTGGTCAAACTCAAAATGTTTTAAATCATTCTGCTTGAATTTTTGCTTTTGGTTCTCCACGTAGATCTGGATAAAGTCCCCAACAGTAGTCATGGCACTGCCTCAACATTAGACTGTCCTGAAATTTCTTCTGCAAGATTCATTAATTCACTGACCTTCATTTCAGTCTCAGGCAAGGTCTCTGGACATGAGCAAAATGAAACTTTCTATCAAACAATAATGCAAATCATCCGGAGTCCAATAGCTAAAGCAGTCCTTCCCCATAGAAACCTCCTTAGCCTGCTCTTTACCAGCAGCATTTCCATGAGCATTTGTGGTTTTCTGAGGTCTGACCAAAATCTCCCAGCCAGAATAGCTTAAGGCATTCTGGGGCTGTTTCTTCATCCAGCATCTCCAAACCTTTTCAAATTCTTCACACAAGCCAGTCAGAAAGGCTCCTGAACCACATTGTAGGAATAGGGGGTCATAGACAGGAGAAAGGATAAAATAGGATCTCATTAAGCTTTATTAAAGGAATTAATAAAAAGCCTTACTAAAGGAAGATTTTTGTCTCTGCAGTTAGACTCCAACAATTATTTAGCAGGCAACACAGGCATGCAACCAAGAACATGAAAGGCTGAAGTAATCAGGCCCCATCACCCACCTCTGATAAAATGAAAGGGGATGAGGAGAGCTGCCTAAGGACTCATATTTAATATGTAAAGCACACATGCTCTCTTTACTTCATCTACCTTTCTATGAGCCCCTTCTACCTGTACATCCCAAAGGGACATGGAGAAATCTAATGACCAGATAGAAATGTAGGTAGCGGTGCTCAGGTTAGGATTGAAGACAACCAGAGAGCCAATCAGATGTTGGCAACTTCTAGGCGCCCATGTGGGGGATGGGAAAAAAACACCCCCCCACACACAAAGGGAGGTGAAGACAAAAATCCACCAGAATTTCCGTTTTGAGTACTCTCTACGTCCCCACCCAGAGTAGCTGTCTGTTATGTTTCTCTTTTTCCTCTTTTGCCACCATCAAATACATTGTTTTCTTTTATTTTAAACTCTGCTTCTTTAGTTCTTTACTGAGGCTGGGTTTAGGATTGCCAGGGGCTGCATTTTCCAGCAGAGCAGGGGCTTATTTTCTAGTGTGGATATGACAACATAGTCAGGCAGAGGCGCGGCAGTGACCCCACTTCTCTGGTACCAAATTCAATATCTGTTAGTGCTTAGTAAAGAACAGATTTAATTCAAGATGTGCAAATGCACACACATTTACAAGATTAGGTTACAGTGGCCACCTACAGAGTCAGGTGTGGAACAGCACAAAGGGCTGTCTGCTGGCAATCTGAAGGATCCAGTTGAAGGCTGGGGCTCACTGCAGAGTCCCGTGAGCCTGCATCAGGAGGCCGAAATGTCTTCAGTGGGAAGCTGACGAGGGTGCCTGAGAGGGCTGAAGGTCTGCGCTGGAAGCCAGGAGTTGGCATCCAAGGTTAAGGTGAGGACTGGAGCTCTCTGAAGAAACAGAAACAAGCCTTCTTTCCCTTTTATACTATTCTGGTGAGACTGCTCCCTAGGGTGGATCTTCTACACCCACAACTAAGCTGAGCCAGTTTAGTTGGCCTTTACTTACTCTGAGTTGGAACGAAACCTGTGGCTTCCTTCTTCTGACCCACATAACTTACTCTGAGGGATTTTTCCTCTCACCTGTCTGACTTCACACCCTGCTTTGGATAAGTTTCCCATGGCTGGATTGTGGCCCCTCATGGCTGCCCACAAAGGGAAGAAAGAGAGCCCTGCCACTTCTGGGAAAGACAGCATAGTTAGAAGCTGCCCTCTGAGCAGCTTGGAATCATCCCAAGGAAGAGACGCAGGCTCAGTGTGGTGTGGTGTGTGTGTGTGTGTGTGTGTGTGTGTGTGTGTGTGTGGATGTGGATCTGTTAATAAAAAGAGTCTGTTCATTTTTTGAGTTCTTTATGTATTCTTGTTAGTAGTTCTTTATCAGAATAGCTAGCAAAAATTTTCTTCCATTTTGCAGGTTGTCTTTTCACTCTGTTGTTTCCTTTGTGATGCAGACATTTTTAGTTTGATGTAAGCCCATTTATTGATTCTTGATACAATTTCTTGGGCTATTGGAATTGTATTCAAGAGGTTTTTGCCTGTGCCTGTGGCTTTAAGTATTTCTCTTTCATGTTAAAGAGCTATGTTTATAGCTGCACAGTTCACAATAGGTAAGCTTTGGAAACAGCCTAGATCGACTGATGAATGGATAAAGAAGTATCCAGTGAAGGATAAAGAAAAGCCCAGTGGAATGTTGTTTAGTCATAAAGAAGAATGAAATCATGTCATTTGTAGGAAAAGAGATGGAACTTGAAGCCACTACTCTAAGAGAAATAAACTGGACGAAAAAGTGAAATACAGTGGTACCTTGGTACTGTTCTCCAAACGGTGTGAAAAGTACCAGAAACAGTGAGGACCAAACAGTTTATTTGGCTGGAAAGAGTGATGAATCACAAAGCATTTGATAACTGCCAACTTCTACCTTGCTCATCAAGTATCAAACTACAAATATCAGGTCACAATTTTCACATCAAAATGTGTAATAAATTTGAAGAATTTCAGAGTAGTTGAGTACCGAGGTATGACTTAACACATGTTCTCTTTTATATGAGAAGATGCTAGCATTTTAAAATTCCAGCAATGTGTTTTCATACAAATGTGGCTGAAATATTTTGAGACCTCCAGCCAGCTTCCTGATGGGTGCAGTTTCTGATTATTACCACTAGGTGGAACTCTTTCTCCATCCCGAAAGCATGTTTAGTGTAGAGAGCAAAGCAGATGCAAAAACCATCTAATTCTTTTATCTTCTAGCTTCTATTTAAACTCAAGATATGGCTTTATCTTGCTTAATTACTCATTACTATAACCAAACAGTATTTTGAAAATGGTTGGCTAACCACCCAACACGTTTCAGAAAGTGAAATTTATATTTCACTAAAAAGTCATACCAGATTGCAGAAAACTGAAAATGATCAATATCCTCTTTGCTCTTATTTCTTACTGGTCCAAGACAGCCAGAGCATTACATTCTGATTACAAAGGTAGTTAACATGCCCATTCTCTTCCTAGAAAAGGTGGCATATTGTAGTGTCTAAACAATTTTAAATGCAAGATAAAAAAATCAAAATTTTACATTAGTAATTTCAAGGATATTCTTGACACTGTGCATCTTGGAAAGAGGAAATGGATAGCATCTAAATATCTGAAGTACACAGGACATATGCAGAGTTAGGGGTCCCTTCGCTTATGAATGCAAGTAGGCATTTTTGAAGATGAAGAGGAAATAAACATATTTATACCCACTGGGCTCTTTTGCAAAGAGATATGCATTTTCCTAGATGGTCTGATTTTAAATTCAATGATTCTAAACACTGAAACTTTAGAATTTACTGTTTCCAATGAATAACACTGGACAGTTAACAGGGCAAGTCAACACACATTTTTTTTAACTGAGCAAACATATTTCAGATGCAAAAACAAACGAAAGACCTCTATTTTGTGACAGCTTAAAATGTAGTGCGAAGGGGGATGCCACGCTTCGAAGGCATTTGTTCTGCAAGGATTGATGTGCTGGAGGCCTGGTCGCCAGGGTGGCAGTACTAATAGGTGGCTGGTGTAGTGGGAAGAGGATAGGTCCCTGGGCTCTACGCCCTGGAAGGAATTAATGTGGTTCTCGTGGGATGCCAGTTAGTTCTTAGTTGAATTATTATAAAGTGAATGCACTCCATGAATCTGTGCTCTTCAGCATGTGACTATTTTCCTTTCTATTCTTCTGCCATATTGTGACATAACTAAGAGGCCCTTACCAGAGGCCAAACAGATGGCATAGTGCCATTTTGGTCTTTCAGTTTCCAAAACTATGAGCTAAATAAACCTCTTTACTTTCCAAATACTGAGTCTAAGGTATATTGCTGTGGTAACAGAAAACAGACTAAATATTGAGGCAGGGAGAAAGAAAGCTGCTCAGACAGGCAAACAGGAAATGGACACAGTTATTGCTCATAGGATCATCTTCTGTTTGCTTGTAACTGCAGATAGGAACATAGATCAGTCTTTAGGAGATTAACACAACTTGATGTCAAGTGGACAAAAATGTTCCACTGTCTGAATAGACGTGTGCTGCATCTGGTGATGACTTTGAATAGGGGCTCGCCCACTGCCTGTCAGCCGCCCTGGAGGACTGTGCCCACATGCCTGCACTTCTTGTTCCACTGCAGCTGGATGTGAACACATGACTAAGTTTTGACTGGAGGGGTTGATGGGACAGTATTGCAAAAGTGCTTCTATGACAGGTAGTGTTATGGTTTGGATCTCAAATGTTTCCCCTAAGTGTCCTGTGTTCAGAGGTGTGGCTTTGGAAGGCAATTGGCTGGTGGGACATTACATTCATTAGTGGATTCATATACTGATGAATTCATAGTTATATATGTTTTTGAGAAGTAGAACCTGTTGGAGGTAGCCTATAGGGGTGGTGTGTGACACATGGAGGGGTATATTTTTGTCCTTAGCTCCTCTTTTTTTCTGTCTCTGCTTCTTGATTGCCATGTTTGAACAGCTTCCTGCTGTCAGTGCTGTTTCTGCCTTTGGGCCAATCGTCCATGGACTGAACCCCCATCACCATGAGCCAGATTAAACCTACCCTCCTTTATATTGTGGATGCTGGATATTGTGTCCAAGTGGCAGGAAAGCTGACAGTGCAGCAGGGGTTGCCAGGTGCTGCCTGCCTTCACTGTGGCCATCCACCTGTGCCACAGTCATGTACGGTGACATCTATTCCTACTCATCTAATTGGGTATAAAACCAATACAGTACTAGGTTTTGGTGTTAACTCCTATCTGTTAAGTCTAGTTTCTCATTTAAGGGCTCATTCTGTTAATAGGACAAAAACCTGTTTTTATTCTAATCTTGGAAGTAAGAAATTAGTGTCTTTAGTTAGACAGGAGTAGAAATAACATAAAGATCAAATCTAGCAATTGAACCTTTTTCCTGAAAGAAAAGTACCAATTACCACCGTAGGTTATTTCTGACCATAGTCATAAGTGAATGTAAGTGAAAGGGATATTGATTAATCCACAAGAAGCTGAAAAAGCTCTGCTCTCACCCAGGCACTAAGCTGTGGGATTCAGACATGTATTGTTAATAAAAGAGGCTAAAGACTAGTGGTGGAAAGTGATTCTCTATTATCCCCTCTTGGTTAGAAACCCCATTGTATGTCCTGTAGGCTCCCTAAGCTCCCCCTTTGAGGAAAGGGGAATATTGAAGAGTAATCCAATGTCTTTAAGTGCTATTTTGAGAAAGCCCCACTCTGTCCTCATTTCCCTCTTTACACAGCTTGGATTCATTCCATCATTTTAATCACTCCCTGGTCTACCCCTTAAGCTTCCTTTCTGGGTAAATCTAACTCGTAGCTTTGTTTGAGTACCTGAAAATAGCTGGAAGAGAAAAAAGTACGCCTTTTTATGCCTTTATACAGGGAACATTATTATTGCCTTATGCTAAAAATAAGGGAGTAGGGAGGTGTGGGGACTGGCTGTAGCTTTGGAGGTTTTGGGGGTGAAGGGCCAAGACAGAATGAAAAAATAAAGAGACAAAGCTAGGCCCAGGTGGAGCCCTTACCCTCCTGATGAGAGGAAAGGAACTGCCCTATCACTGCAGGGGCCTTTATTTATACATTTTAGCAACTTAATGTCACATGACACCCTATTGTCCTTAACAACGCACTGTTTGGATTGTCTTGGGGTCAGGTGTTCCCTGGGCTGAAGCAGCTTCTTAATGTGGCTTGCCCTGGATGCCCTTTGTTCTTGGGATGGTGGTGCTCTAGCCTTGCACATGTGGCCAATTTCCAGCTTTGACGACTCCCAACAGGGAAGCAGGGAGGGACAGCACAGGGAGGGAGGGAGGGTTCGCTCTCTACCATCCCACTGAACATCTGAAAGTCTGATCGGGACATGTAAAGACCTAACATGTCATTGTATATTTGTCCTTCCTTAAGTACTCTCATGAAGCATTATAAGATCATTTGATCAGCTGAAACTGATGACTAGAGGGAAAAATATTATTGCTCAATGAGACATAGGCAGGATTATTTGAAACTTAAACACCAAGTAAATTATTACACAAATAAATTAAAGATAATTCAATTTAAGTGGGTTGACAGTTCATTCATTATTTTGTCTATGGCATTACTTTTTCTTGGTTCACTGTGATACAAAGGAAAGGCTTAACTAAAATTAGATTATTTTCTTAATCAGTCAAGTTTATGTATTCTTTTATCCCATATTTTTTGAGTGTACATTATGATCATTATGACCATGATGGGTAGAGGGTTATTTATCTAGTTAGTGTACTTGTTTGGTGTCTGCTTCCTTTGCTGGGCATAGGAAGCCTGTGTGCCTTAGACACATTTGTTTTCTTCTTCTTCTTTTTTTTTTTTTTTTTTTTTTGTTTTTTTTTTGTCTTTTTGAGACAGGGTCTCGCTATGCAGTTCAGGCTGGCCTTGAGGTCACTTTGTAGCCCAGGCTGGTCTCAAACTGCCAACAATCCTCCTGCCTCAGCCTCCCGAGTGCTGGGATTACAGGGGTGAGCCACCACGCCCTGCTAGACACATGTTTTCCAGGCACCACCACAGTGTCCTACATGTGACAGACATTCAGCATTCGGACACAGCTGATCAGGAGCATCCTCACACACCTAGAGCAGTGCAGGATGGGTCAGCATGGCTTCTGTGTAGCGAGCCATAAGGGTAAGCAGCAGAGAAATGGAAACTTTCAGGAGACACAATCAGATGACCCAAATGCAAATGAAGCTCTTAGTCTCAGAACAGCTGCCCACTGTCCTTAAGTATTCCAAGGACACTTAGTCCCTTATTAAGTTGGGTTGTGCTCTATAGTTACACTTCTAGATTGTGACAATGCCCAGGCCGGGAATCTCCTAACAAAAACTAAAGCTTTTTGTTTACATCCATAGAATCTGTAAATCTCTATATTTGTAACCACTTATGAAGGGACGGTGATAAACTCCCTGGCTCAAGTGTAATAAGAGGGCTGATGAAAATATAAATCTTTAATTTTTAAATAGATTTTATTTCTTAAAGCAGATTTGGGTTTACTGAAAAACTGAGCAGAGTTCTCATATACAATTCTCCTATCCTTTTATTTACTCTATGTTTGTATTGGTGTGGCATGATTGTTAAAAATTGATGAGCTAATATGGATACATTATTGTTAACTAAAGTCAATATTTTATTAGAATTCACTCTGCACAGTTATATGAGTTTTGTCAAACACTTTATGACTGGTTCAATTTTTATCCAGCATAAGGATTAAATAATATTTTAGTAGAATGAATCGGTGAGAAGCTAGTATAATTTAAAAAATTATGTGAGTTGATGCTGCCCTATTTGATAGGTTTTATCTTTCACTGTAACATACTTGTAGATTTATTAGTAAATTTCACTTTTGCATCTATGTGTTTAGATTTAATGAAATAAGTAGACAGACTGATCATAAAACTCTACTGAAATAAATAAATGGAATTTGTTATAAGACTCTGTAGTAATGTTTGCTAATAATGAGAGGATTGTTTTCACTTTTGGTTAACAACCTAACAAGAAAAAATTCCTTTTTTTTTTTTTTTTTCAGTCTGCTGGTTGCCGGGTATTTAAGGACTCCAGGTGTGTTTGCTGTACTGCTTGTGGGTCCTGGAATACAGTGAGTGTAGAAGAGTATTAGCTGTTGACTATGATTTTAGCTCTCTACTATCAGAGCTGTCAAAGCAAGTTTTGATCCCTGAGCAGGAGCGAGAAGCTCAGGGAAGATGCCTATTTTTGCATGAGATAGCTGGTGAGGAAAATTGCTTTCCGGAAGGAAATGATCTAGTGCAGCTTCTCAGCCCATGTCACGCATCCCCCCCCCCCCCCCCCCGCATGCCACCTGTCAGATGTGTTTACAGCTCAGCTCCGTGGCAGGGATGGCAACACATCTCATGATCTTGCCTACAAATGGGTGGCTCTCGTGCCTTTCTTTAAGCTAAGCCTGATCTTTTCACTTTAATAATTTTTCCTTGTATAACCTAGTCTCTCATTTTGGTGGTAGAAGGAATACAGTGATGCTAAGATCCGAGTTTTTCTGTCTACTCTAAATTCGTATGTTGACACCAAATCCCCAGTATGATGGTGTTATCCGGGGGTGAGGGGGCAAAGTTCTTGTGAATAAGGTTTTTAATTTTGTAAGGGGCCGGAGGGAGCTTGCTTGCCTCTTCTACAATGCCAGGATGCAGAGGTATCATCTGTGTACCAGGAAATGAAAACTCAGCAGATACCAAATCTCCTAGTAACCCAGCCATGGACTGCTCAGCCTCGGGAACAGTGAGGTACAAATTTCTAATGTTTATAAGCCATTCAGTTTATCATATTTTGTTACAGCAGCCTGAAAAGACTAAGAAAAGCCACCATGCTACTTCCAATAGCACTGGGCCATTCAACTATATTCTAGACAAAAATAAAAATACTTGCTGATAATATTGATAATATTGATTTTGGATTCTTTACAATTGTATGTTCCTTTAAACATGTCCATGCATATTAAAATAACCCTTAAGATTATGATGCTTAGAGCCAAAGATATATAAATGTCAGGTACAGTATTACTATTAATGATTGTGTTTCTAATGATTGCATGTTCAGCTTTGATCTGTTAAATTAGGGGTATGATTTGAATAAATTCTAAGGGCCTTCTCAACTAAAAAAAAATTTTTTTAAACTGTTTTGGTTTTGTGAGACAGCGTCTTACCAAGTAGTTTAGGTTAGCCTTGAACTCACTACGTAGTGCCCTCAAACTTAGAGGATCCTCCTGCCTCAACCTCCCAAGGGCTGGAATTACAGGCAAATATATAGATGTGTGTATACATGTGTGTGTGGCAGACATGCCTTTGTCACACTGGCTTCTTCCACCTGAAGTTGATGCAGAGTCTCACATTATGTTTCACATAAACTGCTGCTGTCATAGTAACTGCGTGACTTAAGCCCTGTTCTTATTTACATCCTCCTGCTTATTTCCTTTTGTTGCTCAAGCCCAAGTATATGATTTGAATAATAATTCTATATCTGTTAAATTAGTATCCCATTAAGATCTGTGTCAGCTACAAATTTTATTACCATGACTCTCACATATTCAATTTGTTTGTAAAAGTTAAATTGAAAAGGGCTAAAACAGTATCTTCCTCCTGCCCTTTTCCTGTCATTTTCTATTATGAACTATTTTTGAATACTTTTGTTTCACTAAAAAAGTGCCCATCTAATTGATAACATTATATAGGCTACATTTGTCTTATTAAAAAAGATATCATGATCTGTCAAATAGCTTGCAGAAATATAATATAGTGTGTCTACAGTAATTACCACAATGCATGAGGTCAGCAATACAGAATAAAAGGATTTTGTTTGAAAGTGTTTTCCTTTAGGTAAGCTATGTGTTTTGCTTGTTCCGTTTCTCTGAGCTTCCTGATACAGAGGGAGGCATCTTTTCTCCCAGCGACCTTCACATGTGACGTGTGGAGCTCCTGTCGGGTCCCACCACTGCTTGTTGCTGGCTTTGATATTGTGCATGTCCTTATTAACCATGGACTTAGGAACCCATCCTAACTTCTGGGCAAGATCAGGTACCCCATAAGTATCTAAAAGGTTGTCCAATGTGTGTGAAGACAGAGGATCTAAAGTTATCCTGCACCGTTGATCTCTCTGGTAAAATCCGTCGCCTTCATGAAAAACTTCTGATTGCTTGCAGCATGCACATGTCTTCATCCTGTGGAGACACTTCAGGCTCAACACTGTGGGGAAACACCACAGCTGCTGGGGAGGGTGCCCTTGACATTTATGCACAGCTTTTCATCATTTCCTGGCCTACACGTGGGCTGGGCACAAAGAGGAAGTGTGTCTTTGTGTTTGGATTCCAAGGACACTTGATGTGCCCAATATGTGCCAGCCCCTATGAAATGATATGCTTTCTGTCATCCCAGTGGGTCTCCAAGCTGATGAGGCAGGTATTTCTGCTGCATGTTAAGATAATAATATTAAGTTTTTGGAATAAATAACTTTGCAGAGTATCTTAGGTATTAAATAAAGCTAGGCGAAGAATGTAAGATCATTGAGCTTTAAAGTACATGATTTTCTTATGTGTACTTCACTGCTGGAAAAGAAATGTATTTTCTGAAAGTAAATCATATTAAGAAATATAAAGTACAGCATATTTTGCAGCAATTTCCTCACTGTGAAATATTATGGCAGTAAATGGAAAGCAAAATATCTGTAGTAAATGGAAAGCAATTTGGGGAAGGGTTGATTGCTCCCTTAATTATATAAAACAAATGATCTTACAATTACATGAAAAGCTGACTATTATAGTCTAGCCAGTGGCTTGGCTTCTTGTCCAAACCTCACAATGAAATATGCAGACTTTCTGGAACCAAATATTCAAATCTCTGCAGTTGAATCAGCCCTTCTTTTTTCTAAGTAACCTAAACTCAATACTATTCAGCATGCAGAGAACTCCAAGGTTGAAATCTTAAAACCCAATGTCAAAAGGTAACTACTTGACAATCAGCATCTCAGTTTCACACTCACAAAAAGTGGCTTTATTTGAATTCATTTTCAGGCAGTTGAGTCTACCCTGCAGCGAGGTGCCCTGTTTTAGAGCCTTATAAAAAGCAATCAAGTGTAGGATGATTTCTTTTATAAACTTACATTGCAGAAAAGTCCCAAAAAGATTCCCAAAAATAGTTTGAAAAGAGTGTGTGGTTTCCAAGGTGACTATTTTGAATGACCACTTGGGGCCTTAAAGGGAGTCAATCTGACAGGGCCATTGAGGAGTACAGAGAGCATCAAAGACAGTCAGGAAGCCTCCGTGTGCACTCACGCCAAGTCTGCAACCAGCGAGCAGATGCGTGCCATTGCATTCTGGCACTACTGCCCGAGAACACCTTCAGTTACTTTACTTTCTTCACTTGTAACACAGCCTGGATAACTCCTCTCCAAACCTTCTCCAATTTTAAGATTACAATTTGAAATCAAGGTGGAATTCTAATGAAAGTTCATGATGTTGATAATTAGCCTTGGTCAGAAATTCTAGAATCACTTGTGTATGTGTGAGAACTAGCTATCTTTTGGGCCCAGTTTGATATTTAAAAGGCCAGAAGATGAATGCATTTTTCGAGTTTTATGACCCCCAGAAGACTATAGCCTACTGCTTGTTTTTGAATACGAGAACCTGAATGTCAACAACTGTAAAACCAAACAAACATGCTAAGACTCCAGTGTTTTACAAACCATAATGCTATTTTATACAATCAGAAATAAAACCATGTATTCTGTGCATACACGATGAGTTGGGCAAAGTATAGGACAAGGGTGTGTCACTCTATCCATGGCCTCCGGGTTCTGTCTGGGGACAAGCTAGTGACATGGCTAGAAGGCAGAAGGAAGACATGATAGCCAAGAACTACTTCCTAGCCCTATCTCACTGCTGCCTCCAACAGAGATAAACAGCTATGTAATTTTGGCCAAACTACTTAACCTCTCTTCTCCTCGAGTTCCTCTTCTGCAAAGACGGAAAAAGAACAGAACCCACTGCTAAACATGTACAGTACTCCTAGAGGTGAAAGGCTATAAGATGCGGTGTTGAAAAGCACAGCTTTGTGGGTAGAGAAGGGATAGTGGGGCTGGTAGTGGTTTATGCCTGCATGCCTGTAATCCCAGCTGAGGCTGACCCAAGAGAATTAAAAGTTTGAGCCTAGGGATGGCAACATGATCTAGCAAGACCCTGTCTCAAAATAAAAAATAAGAAAGGCTGGGGATGTAACTCAGTGCAAGAGACCCTGGGTTTTACATTCAGAATGGCAAAAATGAAACCAAAAAGCAAAACAAAACATAGACCCTACAGCTAGGCAAATCCCAGCTCCACCATTTATTTGCTATATGATATTGGGAAAATTAGTTAACTTCTGAGCCTTAGTTTCTCATCCAAAAATTGGGCAATAATACTACCAATCTGATAGAGTTGCAAGATCTGAGTTAATACATGTATAGTTGTATAAACAGGACTGAAATAAAATAAATTCTGTATAAATATTTGCTGTCATATTTTTACTTGGTTCCTGGAAAAGCTTTAAGATTGTAAACACATGGATATACAAATTTTAAAACTTCCAATATTTTGTTATTCTGGTTCTGTTAGGTAGAAATTACACAACAGAGTTAATCATATCATGTTGGGATATTTCTTATTTCCTAGCATTTTGGCAATGTCCTTCATATAACATTTTTCTCTCTCCTTACAGGTATATTCTAGTATATTTTTATTATGGATTAAGAACTGGTGGTCAACCCCAGCTGGATTACATCAGCATGGCCCTGAGCAATGATGCTCCACCTGAGGAAAGTTGCCAGCATAAGTAGGTGGAGAAGAAAGGAGGTTGTTGAGGTGTTGAGGCGTTAATGCGTTGTTGCATGTGGGCTCTCCTAATGTGTTGCTGTTTGAGCTGTTGGTTCTCCTGGAGAAGCTTTGGTCCTCACATCGATATTGCTTCCTGGCTCCGGAGGAGAAGACATGTGCTGCTTGGTTTCCAGGATGAACTCATCACACTGCTTCCTGGCACATACCCAACTGTGCTTGTCTTCGGAGGAGCTCCGTGTCGCTGAGGACAGCTGTGGTGTCTTTCAGGACAGCCCTGGTCTTTGTTGTGAGTGTCACTTCTCAGCTCCAGGATAGAACCCTCACCCCCTCAGCACAGCTCCTTCATCCTGCTGGCATAGACTTTCTGGCTTCCACTGCTGACCTTTGGGCCTCCCCAAAGGAATGGATCTGTAAAAGAGACTGGCGTGAGTTCTTCTTGTGGGCTCTGGACCTCCAGTTGGACTCGTGGGAGGCATTGTCATGAGCTCTGGGTTTTTCTCTGGACTCATGTGGGACATTGCTATGGGATTTAGGCCCTTGACTAAATATTTTATGTCTTTGTGTTGCGGATGGATTTCCTGCATTTTCTTGTGTTAACTCCTGGTGAGCATTATAAAAATAATATTATAAACTTCATGTCCTGATTCTAATTGTTCTCTGCACAACCCCTGACTACAACAATCTTCTACCAAATCTTCATTGCAAATACATTGCCTCCTAGTTTAATTAAGCTTAATGTCATTTAATTAATCTCAGTACTCAATCTTGCTCTCCCTCTGAATGTAAAAAGTCAATGATTTTTAAAACTTGTAAACAAAAGATTTACACATAGTAGAAGGATGATAAATGCACCAAACATTTATGCAGAACAATTTTTGATTGTTTTTCCTTCTCTTTCCCTACAGCATTCATTTTAACATTCTTTTATTCATTTTGCCATTCTTTTTGCCATTCTTTTATTCATTCAACATTTATTGAGCAGACTTGTCAGGCATCAGGATAAGTGCTGGAAAATAGTAATTCTGACACGCAGTGTTTTACAGCTTAGAGTTAATTTTCACATATATTAAATTCATTCAATTCTTAGAGGTCCTCCCTTCATCTCAACCCTGTTATTCCTCTCCTTGTAGCTTTATATTTCTTTTAATATTCCTTATTTCTTTTCTCAAATATTTGGTGTACAGAATATTTATAAGTGCTTTGGGGCAGTGGGACTGGGGAAACCTGGCTGGAAGAAGCGGGGGAAGGACCGAGGTGAGAATTTAGATGGAGGTTTCCAGCATCACACACTTCGGATCAAAGAACGAACCATTTGCAAGGAAATTATCCATTTCTTGGGAAAGTATAGAGTTATTTGGAAAAGAACAATGATAGTAATGCACTGTATCTATTACATAAACTGAGTTGGAACTAAATTCAGAGCTAGTAGTTTTCCAAATCTCCCCAACCCCCCTTCCAATAAGCACATTTAATATACTGGACATGCTGAAGTTATGACTCACTTTCCCATGTAAACTCTCAGGCCCTCCAGCCCCAGAACCAAAATATTTCAATTATATTTCCTCGTATTAACCAAAAGGCAAGAAACCGAACATACAGAATTAATTTCTTCTTCTTAGTCTGGCTTTAGCCATAACGCCCTCTTGCTGTTTTCTTAGGGCTTTTGCCCTTTATTTTCCCTTTTGCCTAAACGATTTCTTTAGTCTCAGTTTAACTCACTATTACGTCTTGTGCAGAATCTGGCTCCTATAAGGAAACGCCACTAGCTTGTAGTGGCTAAGAAACTTCCTGTCAGGAGGAGGATCACGTTGGCAGACAGAATGCCGCTTGTGCATAAGTATCTTTCACATGGGAGGCTGTACTTAGGGATCACTCTGAGAGTGCTTCAGGGGTTCACAGGATTCCAGCAGCTGATGCATTCCATAAACTACTGGGAGGCATGCTAAATGTGTTCCTCGTCCAACCTTTCCTAACATGCTTGGCCTCTACCTGGAATGCTCTTCCTCCGTAATGCCATGCGGCCATCTCTTTCTGATCATTCAGCTCTAGTGGTCACCTTCACAGAGAATACTTCCATTCTGTGCAGACAGACTAGTATCCCCATGCTCATTCTGCTATCTCATTAGTTTATTTTATGACATTTATCAGCACCTAAAATGCATTTACTATCTGTCTCTTCACAAGACTGTAAGCTCAAAGAGGGCAGACTTTTTTTTTTAACATACTGCCTGGAACATAGTAGTAGGTCCTGAATATACACTGGTGAAGTAAATGAGTGAGCACCAGATACTGGATTTATCGAATGCTTATAGTATGTCACTTCTGTTCTAGCACCACTGCTAATATAGCAATGAAGGAAGCAGAAAGAAGTCTCTGGACACGAGTTCACATTTTAATGGAAGGAACTGACAACAAAGAAAGACAGGGGAGCTGTAAAAGTGGGGCCGCACTGCACCGAAATGGGCAATCAAGAAAGGAGACCTGACCCGAGAACAGAGGACAAAGACTGGGAGACAGGTGGGTTGGGAAGGAGTCCTTCAGGCAAAGGGCCAAAGAAGCACAAAAGCCCTGAGAAAACAGGCACTGTAGGAGTGCCAGCAAGCTCTGGAGCCAGTGAGAGGGGGCAGGTGAGCAGGCCGGTTCCACTGTGGTAGGATCTTGTAAGCGGCTAGGTCTTTGGATTCCCCTCTTGTGTGACATGGGAAGCCACTGCAGAGCCCTGAGCAGAGTGACAAGTGTAATTTTGTTTGTTTTGATGGTAAGGGGACAAGGGTGGAAGAACTTTGAAGACCCACGCAGTAATGCAGGAAAGAGGTGACAGTGGCTTGGTCCATGGTGGTGATATTGAGATGGTGATGTTAATAACCTGAAAGCATCTTGCAGGTAGATCATGGGTTTTATCAACATAACACAGAAATAATTAAAAACTATGTACACAATTGATACAAAGAAAGTTTTACTTGGATTTACAGGAAAGAGATCTGTTTTGTTAGGTCTGTGACACTGAGGTAACAAACAGGATTCACCTTCTAGAAATTCAGCACTGGAACTTGGAACTGTCAAGTCATCTGCTACTTATCCAAAGAACAGAATACAACAAGAGTGCAAAAATATTTTTGGCATCAAAATCTGTACTTGCAATTAAGTGAGTTGGTTTGAGGCTTGATCTTAATTCAGCACAGTGACATGAATGCGGTAATTGTTCCGCAGACATAAACATTTCAAAATGAAAATGACACTTATTCGTGAGAAGACTGTAAAACTCACTGGACAGCTACACAAAAGGGTAAACATTATTATCATGAACAAAGAGCTTGCCTGATTCACTCTGACTGAAGGTCTCTACTTCAAACTGAGTGGGTGACTGCTCAGATCTCCGAGCCTTTGCGTACTGGGCTATATCAAACACACCTTGCTTATTCAATTCTTGATTCTTCACTAGCTGGCACTAGCAACCAACATTCACTGACCCAGTGATTTCTTCTCTATGTCCCTCTCTGTCCTGTCAGTTATCAGATAGTCACGAAGATGAAATTTCAGAATGTGCTGAGAGCAAAGGCAGGAAGTGTGTTCACAACCCGGATGCCCCTTTCGCCCAGCTGTGGAGAGCAGCCTTCCCAGAGACGAGTCCAGAGGACTGCAGTCTGACCAGAGAGTAAAATGTGCAAGAACAACAGAAAACAAGACCTTCACATACACAAATACCAGCTAAGGGCTGTGGTGTTCGCCTGTAGTCTCACCTCCTCTGCAGGAGGCTAAGGCAGGAGAATGTCGTTTGAGGCCACTGTGGGCAATTTAGCCAGACCCTGTTTCAAAATAAAACAAGGGCTGGAAACGTAGCTCAGTGGTAAAGCGCTTGACTAGCGGTAAGGGTCTTTGGCAGGATAAACACGCAGGTGGTTTTAACAATTACATAGATTTCGAGTTTGCGGCACTATTCACCGATAGCTGAAAGGAAGCTGCCACCTTATTATTACCCCGAGCAGGTAAGGAAGGCTGACTTGGTCACCCCCAAGGGGCGTGTGGGCGTTCCACAGTCATCTTTTGCCATTTCAACTCAAGGCCTCCTATTCTGAAGTCTTCCAATCAGAGCTGGACCCTGCACCCAGAAGGTAAAACTCTCAGAAAGCGTCCTACGGCTGAATCCTGAGGTTGTTCTTTCGTTTCTAGGAATTTTTCTAACCTGTATGGCAGCAACGGGAGTAAAATCTGGCTGCTTCCAGGCTGGGCTGGCCTCTCCAGCTTTTTTTGTTGTTGTTGTTCTCTCGAGAGAACTTCCAGCGACAGGGGGACAGAATGCGGCAGCCACTGCTGCACTGTTCCGTAGTCCGCCGGCTCGAGGTGGTCACGCAATTTCCACCGGCCGGGCGGGGATGCCAGAAAGTTCACGTCTCCTTTCCAGCGTCCCCGCTTGGCAGGGGACTGCCGCTCTGTAGCAACAGCCTTCTTTCCAACAGCTAGTCCCGGGCGGGCCCACTCGAGCAGAGGGAGAAAGTTGGGCGGGACGAGGGAGCTGGGAGCTCGGAGGAGAGTCGGAGGTCCCCTGCGCGCGCCCGAGAGCCGGGGTGGAGCCAGCAGCCTCGCGCGGCGTCCTCCGCGGAGATGCGAATCGGTTCCTCGCCCTCTCTTCCCTCCCCTCCCGTGCCCTCCCCTCCCCCCCGGGGGCGAGGCTCCGCCGCCCCGCCCGCAGCCGCCCACGCCTCCTCCTGCGCGCAGCGGCCCGGGCGGGCGGCTCTACTTAAGCGGCGCGCGGGCCGGGACCCCGCACTCGCCTGGAGCGCGCGGCGAGGCGGGCGCGGCGCGGCGGAGCTCACGGGGCGCACGGCGGCGCGCTCGCACCGTGCGGCTCTCGGCGGCGGCCGGGGTGCGGGGCTGAGCGGGCGTCCCGGAAAGGCGGCTGCGGCTTCCCACCGCGGCCCCGGTCCCTGCGACTGGCCCAGCCGGGCCACCTCTTTCTGCCATGGCTCTGGCGGACAGCACGCGCGGATTACCTAACGGGGGCGGCGGCGGGGGTGGCAGCGGCTCCTCGTCGTCCTCCGCGGAGCCGGCGCTTTTCCCCGACATTGTGGAGCTGAACGTGGGGGGCCAGGTGTATGTGACCCGGCGCTGCACAGTGGTGTCGGTGCCCGACTCGCTGCTCTGGCGCATGTTCACACAACAGCAGCCGCAGGAGCTGGCCCGGGACAGTAAAGGCCGCTTCTTTCTGGACCGGGACGGCTTCCTCTTCCGCTACATCCTGGATTACCTGCGGGACTTGCAGCTTGTGCTGCCCGACTACTTCCCTGAGCGCAGCCGGCTGCAGCGCGAGGCCGAGTACTTTGAGCTGCCCGAGCTCGTGCGCCGCCTCGGGGCGCCCCAGCAGCCGGGCCCCGGTCCGCCACACTCTCGGCGCGGGGTGCACAAGGAGGGCTCGCTGGGTGACGAGTTGCTGCCGCTGGGCTACGCGGAGCCCGAGCAGCAGGAGGGCGCCTCGGCTGGGGCGCCGTCACCCACGCTGGAGTTGGCGAGCCGCAGCCCGTCCGGGGGCGCGGCGGGCCCGCTGCTCACCCCGTCCCAGTCGCTGGACGGCAGCCGGCGTTCTGGCTACATCACCATCGGCTACCGCGGCTCCTACACCATCGGGCGGGACGCGCAGGCGGACGCCAAGTTCCGGCGGGTGGCGCGCATCACCGTGTGCGGCAAGACCTCGCTGGCCAAGGAAGTGTTCGGGGACACCCTGAACGAGAGCCGGGACCCCGACAGGCCCCCAGAGCGCTACACCTCGCGCTATTACCTCAAGTTTAACTTCCTGGAGCAGGCCTTTGACAAGCTGTCCGAGTCGGGCTTTCACATGGTGGCGTGCAGCTCCACGGGTACCTGCGCTTTTGCCAGCAGCACCGACCAGAGCGAGGACAAGATCTGGACCAGCTACACCGAGTACGTCTTCTGCAGGGAGTGAGGCCCCAGATCCCTGCGACTCCAGCGCCCGCTTCCCCACTTCCTTGCTAGGGGATAATTACAGGTCTCCCCTCCTGCCCTCTGTTCCCTGGTTCCTCCCGCTGTCTCCTGTAGCTTGGCCAGACCTGTTAGCCCCCATTGCAGAATCTGCAACCACAAATCCTCTGGGCTTCGTCTTCTCTGGATCTGGCTAACCAAGAGCCCTCAGACCTGGTCTCCACCCCATCCTTCCTAAACTCCCTGCTTCGAAGCACCCCTCCCCCCGATTGTACTTAAGTCTGGATCTAGTAGGGCGGCCTGGCCACGAAGCCACCAAATACCTGGGAATGATGGAATTAGACGGTGTCCATTGTGTAGAAGCTTCCTTGAAGTCTCAAGCCCTTTTGACTCATTTGCGTTTTAAGAACTAGAACTGAAAACACTGTCTGGGGTAGTTTTGTTTTTTAGAGAGCATTAACAGTCTCTTTAAAAGTAGAGTTTTAGAAGGCTGGATGGGACTTCGATAGTGGAATTAAAACCCCACAGAGGCAATTCAGTGACTGTAAATGAAAAAAGTTTTGATGAGTTGAAGGTTAAAGACTAGTGTGGGTACAGTGAAGGGCTGAATGTTTTGCACACAGACTAGGTCTTCCCTGTAGTTTATAAACTGGTAGAAAGAAAACCTCCTGCCGGCGGGGGCGCCCTTTTTCAGGCTAGTGCTAGAAACCCCGTATTCCACGGGTTGATAAGGCAGTCTTCATCGGCAAGAAAGAAAAAGGGCGCTTGCTGCTTTCTAAGAGGAGCTGCCCCCGCCCCAAGCGCTGCGGGGAGTCAGCTGGCAGCGACTAAATGCGGAGGGGTAGTAGTGCACGTTGTGGGCAGTAGGATCATGCAACCATTAGAACTACGAATTGGGGTGGGGTAGGGTGGGAGGGAGGAAAGAGGGGAGGAAGGGTGGGTAGGGAGGAGCAAACACACTCATTTATTACCTGAAAGTGGAAAGTTCGTACCATCTGTTTGAGTACATGCACGTTTAAAAATTACCAAGCAGTAAACGCAGACTTGCAAAGCATTTTATTAAGATAAGTAACAGACCTATTCTTAACTGGTAGTTTATTGAACTGTTTTGAATCCTAAACTTAGAAGTTGTCAGTACTTGTATAACCTAACCAAAGAGTTATCCAATAGGGCTTTATTTTTTGAACTTTTGTTGTATAATTAGGAAGCCTGATTTAAAAATATACTTGAGCAAAATGTTTAGTTTTGGTTACTTAGATTTAAGTTTTCTTATTAAAAACCTTAACTTTCTCCAAGTCCAGCTAATGTTGACTGCTGGACAAACCTGAAATATGTTGCTACTTTCGTGCAATTTGTTTGAAAGTAAAGTGGAATCTTTTCAAGTGACAGAAGTGTAGAAAAAAAATGTAAGCACTGAGGGCTGCCCATCTGTAGATAGCTGTAAAAAGGAATATTTTTAAATGAGGGCAAATAAGCACTTAAAGGAGAGCTGAGCAATAAAATGGTGTTTTAGGTAAATGCAACAGAAACAGGAGACCTGGCTGCCTTACGCCTTTACACTCACGTGGAATAAATTCCCAGTGTATCTACCCCTTTGTACACTTAAGAGAGAGACACAAATCCTTCTCATGCTGAGAGGCGCCCTTTTGATATTCTGTGATGATGGAGAAGCCTTTTTGTTTGTTTCAGCATCTTTCTCAGAAATACGTTTTTAAAGATTTTATGAGTCGTTTTCAGTGTTTAAATTAGTGCTTTTTTCTTTTAAAAATAAATCTTGTACTGTATCTTACTATGTTCATGACAGATGTTACAAATTGGACAGTTATTCTTAGACACATGTGATTCAATCTGTATATACCATTTATGAACATTTTACAAGAATTATTTAGTTTTTTAATTCATTTACTAATGCTATAAAGTTTCCTATATTTATCCCAGTAACTTGCATCACACAATGTATATAACTAACGCAATATGTTTTCATGAGTTTATGTTCTTGTGTATGGGAGATTGGGCCAGGAAAAAAATATGTAGTTGTAAATTGAGTTTGTGCCATACTTTTTTTCTTTGCTGGGGTGTTAGTCATATACTAATCAAATGTTCATTAACTGTCTACTTAAAATCAAGGTACTTGTATTTTAATCCATTAATTCATTTTAATTGGGAAATAGATTTAAGTTCTAGCTACATATTTTAGAAAAGTTAGCATTATATACAAAGCCTAATTTTAGCAGAAACCTAGGAGGTTGTGTTTGCTTATATGTTTTCTCTGTCCATTATGTGTCACAGACATTTTTCTCTTCTGTATGGCATCCTTGTTAGACTACTCAGTTAAAAAGCACATGATTGCTGAAGCTTGAGGACAGACCAGAGTTACTGACAGATGGTAAATCTCAGTAAGTCTGATTCTGGTCAAGTCTACTCAACTCCAAGAGGCATGAAAAACGGATAAAGTTTGTCTCTGCCATTGACTCTTACAAGTTTCACCTTGTAAAACTTTGAATTGAACTGTCTCACTGTCTTACATATCTCAGTCGCTCTACCCCTGACCCTGCTCCTGAATTCCCTACATTATTTAATAGACTGGGAATTTAATTTCAGGGACAGTAAATCCACCTCTTTTTCTAAGAATCACTGTACCATCTGAGGTTGGGCAGTACATGAAAACTTTCTACTTTCAGTGATAAGGATTGGGCAACTCATTTTATGTTAAGTAGATATTATAACAAAAGTAAAGATAACTTCAGACCCCTTTCCTCCATTTGCTGTGCTATAGAAGGAAACCTTAAGGTCTGGGTGTCCAGTGTCTGTGTGACTAAGCACTGGAAAGATACCATTCCAATTACCTGGGAGAATGTTGTCAACTGTTCCAGTAATTACTGCTGCAGTAATCTGGCTCAGAGAAGCATGCATTCAAATATGTTGTGTTCATTAGTATTTGATGTGCATAAATACAACTGAATGACATTTACAAGAAATTGTTGATAGCGATGGTTAAAAAAAACCAGGTACCATGTTTTCCCATCAAATGTTTGACACATTGCTTTTTAATATGTGTAGACTATGAACTATATTCACTTTAATTTTTCAAATACCATGCTGTAGAAATTTCTTTGAAGATATGAGACTTAATTTTTTCCATTTTTAATACCGTTTTTATTCTTGTGTTTCTTACTTGGATTTTAGATTGATAGCAAAGTGACGATTCGCCAAACTTGTCTTCTCTTTAGAACTAGTTATGAGAAAAAAAATATATATATATTCCTGTTGCTTCTCTGAGGAAATAAATAACATATTCAGATCAAATGCCAGTGTTCATAACATATTCTACTTTTTATTGAAATTTTCCATGGAACGTTATTACATTAAAGCTGTGTAAGGTGAATTTTGATAATTTTTTTACTGTTTAAATTATAGTAAATTCTAAATTTACATAATTTAGTACTCCTATATGAAAAATGATAAATTACAATGCAGACGTTTATTGATTGGAGGGGTTGAATTCCTTAAGACTTTCGTTTATAGTCTAAATTACAAATACTCTACACAGTTGACTTGTTTTAAAAACAGCTGAATTTTTTTAATTGTAAACCTATCAGTGTCTATCTTTTGCTGTAGTTTCCTTTTTTCTTTACTATAAATCATATAAAATCTGAATTAATCTTTGTAGAAGATCCAAGTCTGTCTCAAGAAATGAATAAAATATAGTATTCTTAATACCAGTATCTTTAGTATCTGAAATAGGTTGTTTTTATAACCAGAAACAAGTTATGTTGAAGTTAACTTTTCTTTGTCAGTGTTCTGGACAATAATAGTCTGAAAATATTAATACTTGAGGATTTAGATTCTCTGCTAATACTTGAGGATTTAGATGGAAGAAGTTCAACCAGAATATATCTCCTAGAGTATACTCTTATGTGGAAGGAAGATGAGCTAGTTGATCAAGAATTCTTATTACTTCCACATTTTGTAATTTTTTCCAAGCTAGTTTTTAAATTCTAAATGTGTTTTAAGGTATGTGAACATTAATTGTAATGTAAACGATTATACAACTGTCTTTGTGAATTTATAGGGAGGTGAATTTTGCTAAAAGTATTGAATACAAATGATGAAAATTCACTATGGCCACTCAAACACCATTAGTAGGCTTTTAATGACAAAAGGTTAAAACATTCTTCATGGATGTGAATTTTGAAAATGTAATTTATATGTTGTTTAACTTTTTCCAGGCATCTGAAAAACTCATTTGCTGATAGGATAATATTCTTACAGAGCTCTCTAGGATTCTGAACTTGTTGAAAATGTTGTATGTTAAATGATACATATCATTGAGTCATTTTCTCAAAAAGGAGGAGGAAAAAATTAAGAATCTAGCTTTTCTAACAGAAAACCAAGAAAGAAAAAAAAAATCCCCTCTTTTTTTTGAAAAAGGGACTGATGAACTCTTTTCAGCGATGCCCAAATTTTGAGAATTTATTTAGTCACCTAAAGACTCTAGAGATACTTACTTTCCCTGTTCACAACCAGTTGTATAACAGAAATACTCGATACTGTTTTCTCTGTGTGTGAAGTAATGAATCATTGATTATGTGACTTGTTATGTATTCTATTAAACACTAAAGAATAAAACATTCACTCCTTTAATTATTCCTCTTCTTGGTATGGATTTGCTCAAACATTGGTTTAATTTCATTTAAGGGACTCGAAATACTACAAAATGCTTTCCAAACTGTTATGGGGCTAATGATGAGCTTTATGCATCAGATCTCCTTGGTGAGTAATTGGGCAGCCGGGCCAGGCATGAACTGGTGCTTTCTCTAGGGCTTATTGCTAAGAGCACATGGGCACCTTACTGGGGAAGAAAAGTCCTCTGCAAATCTCAGTCTTTGCAAATTATACCAATTGTTGGGAACATGGAGACTATAGGTAAAAATAGCATCTTAAAAACAAGGACCTAGATGCTGTGAAATATACCTTAATTAAAAGTACACTTCTTGAAGATAAGGCTTCGTGAATGTTGAAAAAGACCCACATTTTGAATAGAGAGGCACTTCACTGTATCATCTGCAGTTTTTGAAGTTCTAAAGCTCTAAAGTGCACAGTGATAGATTGGGAAATCACAGAGACCTGGGTCTGCTGGGTTATGGCACAGGAAGCTGGGAGCTGGGTGGGTATAGTGAGCCAGGCTTTGCCCTTCCTCTTTCTTTCTTTCTTTCTTTCTTTCTTTCTTTCTTTCTTTCTTTCTTTCTTTCTTTCTGTCTGTCTGTCTGTCTGTCTTTATTTCTTGTCTTTATTTCCTGTGGATAGCTTTTGTTTTATGTATATAAACACACTTGGTTAATTGATATTATTTGCAGTGGTGGGGATCACATGCATGCAGGGCAACACTACCGCTGAGGTACATCTGTAGCTCCGATGTGTGATTTGAAAATTTAATACATAGAATTAAAAATTTAAGCAGTCTAAGAATATATCTGAAAAAAAAGTATATACCTGATAAAAAATGAATCTCTGTGTTCTAGCCCCAGGGGAAACACTGGTGTATCTTTATAGAGCACTATACATATAAAAACATATATACATTCCCATTTCCTACCCTCTTTTTTCTATTCAGTAGGAATTACACCTATTTCATACATTGGCTCTTGTAATTGCATAACTACATATCTGGAAGTTTCTGCGATGCAGGAGTATGTAACAATGCTTTACATTGTTACCTTTGATTATTTGATAGTTATATGACTACACGATATGACATTGTCTTGTCCTGTTGTTTATTTTACCAGTCTTATTGGTAGGCACTGAAATTTACAGGTTAAGCTTGTTTTTCAATTTGATTGGTTTAGTATCTGCCTGGAGGATTGGTGGAGCACACTTCTGGGTGTAGTTAACTACACCCAGCATGACCTTGGGTGTTATGTTTGGTCCCTTGCCTCTTCTTTTCTTACACCATTTCCCTTGTGTACTTCCCAGCCATCATAACCAAGCAGCTTTGCCCTACTCTGCTCTTCCACCATGTTTCCGCCTTAGAGCTAGCTGCCCATGAACTGAACCCCCTTAAAATGTGAGCTAAATGAAACCTTTGAGTTTTGGGTATTGGGTATTTTGTCCAGCAATAACTAATACAGCAGGTTTTTTTTTTCTATTGCAGAGAAGGCTGTATTGAAGGTGTTTATATATATATATATATATATATATATGTGTGTGTGTGTGTGTGTGTGTGTGTGTGTGTGTGTGTGTATCTGAGTCTAGCTTTTGTGTATAGAGAGATGTTGTCTTAGTTACTTTTCTCTCACTGCTGAGACAAAATATTCAGCGCCCAAAATTAAGGAAGGGAAGGTTTATTTAGCTTACAGCTGTGGAGGTTTAAGTCCATTATCACCTGGGTCTAAAGCAGAGTGGCACATGGCAACAGTTCATGGCAGCAGAAATCAGAACAAGCAATAAGAGCAAAAAGGGAGGAGCACAACAGAAGACTCTGTCCCTTATCCTGGATGTAGGTTACCTAGCCTAGGGTGGGTGTAGCACTCACACCCAAATTCCAGCGTCAGACTATGAATTAATCACAAATTCTAGAAGCTCACCTCCATGACTGCATGAGGCTTGAGAAGACATCCAGGCACAAACCATAACAGACTCTAAGAGAGAAATAAGCTAGTGGTACCTTTTCCATCTTTAGAGACTGCGAAAGTTCAGTCAGCCTCTGACTTATGTATGATTGTCCAACTCACAAGTTTTCAATTTTATGATGGTTCAAAAGCAACATCCATTCAGCAGAAATCATATTTTGAGTTTTGGATTCTAGTCTTAGGATGGTGATACTTGGTATAATATTCTCTTATAATGCAGCTGACACTCTTCAGTGAACTGTGTAGTGGAACTCTGGTGGTTGGTATGTTAGGGATTGTTATATTTTAGATCTAAGATGATCCCCCAAAGTCTCATGTATTTTGAGGTGGGGCCTTTAGAAGGAGATTAAATCAGAGGGACCTGGTACTCACTGGTGAATTATTGATGAACTCTTAGCTGACTGGGATGTTATGATGTGGGGCCTGACTGGAAGACATGGGTCATTGGGGTTGTGACCTGGAAGGGTGCTTTCTTGTGCTGAGCCCCTTCCTCCCTCTCTGTTTCCTGCTGTCCTAGTGTGAGTACCTTTTCCTGTCCTATACCTCTCCACCAACTGTTTCAGCCTTGGAGCCAGTGAACAAATGGGAACTAAAAGAACATTTTCTCCTTTAAACTGTATATATCAGGTACACTATTTGTTCCCAGTGACAGAACCATACTAACAGAGGGATATTAAATGTACTTTTGATTTACCATATTTGCAATTTAAGATAAATTTATTAGGATAGATCCTCATCATTAGGTGGAGGAGTGTTTATAATCTGTTTCATCAGAAGCTCTCCAAAAACTGGGTGTAGTAGAGGTGTGAACTAAGTCTACATCCCTTAGTTATACAAGTGTGAAGTCATGTCATTTTTAATACTTCTCATGAGGCATGAATTATGACCAACACTTGAATTTTAGGAATATAATTTATGTAAAGGAACTATAATATATCCTCCACTTCTTAAGAAGCTATCTCTAAGAGTGTTGCAAAATGAATGGAAGAGATAGTATAAACATGGGGTGTATGAATATTGATTTTGATACTAGAGATGTGTCAATTTAAGCTATGCAATTAGGTCATTTAACTGGATAAGTGACTTATAAGAAATCTTCATTTATAGAAAATGATAAAATTATATGAATTAAAAAGTTAAAACCTTAAATATTGAAGGTCTTCTGAACTGGTAGAATCTCAGGGAATTGCTGTCTTCAGACATTAAAGCTTGTTGATAGGAGTGGTAGGACTGAGAACTTGTATTATCTGTTGGGGTTGTTTTTTGATGAATAGTTTAGGGGGAAGTGATAGCCTCTTAACTTTTCTGCTTTACTCTGCTCACTTGCGAAGTTTTGAGGTAAATATCTCTCTGGGCTAAAATGCATCTTTCTTTCCATTCATAAATCTCCCATGAGTGGCTAATGGGGAGAAATAGAAAGGGATACTTAGGCCAAAGACTTTTAACTATCTGCTGCATCTTTGCCTCATGTATAGCCATTTGAATTAATTCACTGGTTCATTCAGAATCACTTGAGCACCTACCCTCTGATAAGGGACATTGGAATGAATGTGTAAGACACAAAGAAAGGTAATGAAAGGATTAGTAAGGGGGCTGAGAAATGATGACTTGGAAATACAAGGTTAAAATAGCTGGGTCAGTTGTGGAGTCAAAAGGGTGGATGGGGCTGGGGATTTAGCTCAGCAGCATAAGCTCCTGCCTTGCAAGCCTGTGGTCGTGAGTTCCATCCCTGGTACCGGTAAAACACACACACACACACACACACACACACACACACACACACATACACACACACACACACAGGGTGGATCACTAAGGAAAACAGTCTTGCCTTAGGCTTGCTGGAGGAGATGCCAGAGCCAGAATGTAGTGTTAAAGTGGAAGAGGAGGAAGGTAAGAGGTCTCAAAAGCACCAGTTAGCTTAGTGTGACAAGATCAAGAGAGTTGGCTTAGGGGCTGGAGATTTAGCTCAGCAGCATAAGTAAGCACCTGCCTTGCAAGCTGGCAGTCGTGAGTTCGATCCCTGATACCCATAAAAATGAAAAAGACAAAAACAAAAACAAGAGAGTTGGCTTTGTGAAACAGCTTTGTGATACTGAAACTTGACTAAAAAAATGAAAGCCTACCCTCATGTCTCATCAGAAATAAATAAAAAATGGAAAGAGAACCAAAGCAGAAACATCCATAAAGAAAGCCAAACCAAAAAATCAACAACAACAACAAAAAAAGTTGTTGGAAGGGCAGTGAGAACCAGTTCAGGGGTCACTTCATAGGCCATTTTAAGTTTCTTAGAGTTTACTGAAGAATTTGAAACAAAATGTGAGGAAATCAGGTAACTCTGTTTTGCAAATTCAGCTTGGAGACTCAGTAGGGGTTGGGTTTGAAAGGCACAGCCAGGAGTGAGAAGCCCTTTAGGAAGCTGTTCATGGGACTATAGGTGAGACAGCCACATTAGCCCATATATGGCAGATCGCCCGCAAGGTGACAGACAGCATGCTCACCTTCTCCCTTCTGGCTGCTCAGGCTGTGCAGTTTTATGGATGAGTTTGTTTGGGTAATATTGGAAATCCCGTATGTGAATGACAAATTCTTTTCTACTGTCAATTTCTAGGTCTCATTATTTAAGGGATGCAATCTTTAAAGAGATTATTTGTTTAGTAGGCATTTTGTTGAGCACCTATGAGGCACAAAGAATCCTGAGTTAGTTTCAGCAACTATTCATTGAGCCTCTCATTTCCTGGAGACACCACCCTCTACTTTCAGGTACATTTCTTTACCTTCGTTAACAGAAAGTAAAATGACCAACTGGCCAATTAAAGGGCCTTGGCTTCTACAACTATAAGAAATTACGAGAAACTTGGCATCCTTGGGTTTACAACCTTTGGAATTTAATGAACAGTACTTTAATCCCGTCACACATCCCAAATTCTTTGAAATGCACTTAATCCTAAGAAAGAATTTTTGTTCTCATTTTTCACATTAAAAAAGATGAAGTATAGTAATGAGAGATTCTAAAGTTGGTTTTTTTGGTGTATTCTTTTGTTATCAGAATTGACAAAGTATTTCCCAAGTTATTTACCATTTGGGCCTCATTTTAATATCTTGCTCCATTTTACCTTTGGGTAGATGAGAGGAGACTAGAACCCAAGATTAGGGTAAGTCTAATTTCTCTATGTAGAAACAAAAGGCACTGGAAATATTTTCTTGCTCTGTCTTTATCTTTGTTTTGGAAGGCACTGAATTATAAAGGCCTTTGTACTGATCTCCATCTCAACATGGGCAATTTAGCGACTTAGCGAGATCCTATCTCAAAACGAAAAGATTAAGAAGTGGGATGAGGAATAGTTCAGTGTGAAGGTCCTGGGTTCAAACTCCAGTACCATAAAACAAAAACAAAAGCAAAACCAAAAACACAAAACCTAAATCCAACAGCTTTGAGTGAGAGGAATTTAGAGGAACAAAATTTAAGCATTCAGTTTCACTGGTGCTTTGGGATGCTTGCTTCTCCTTTATAGTGTGGTCTTAATCTTCTTTTACTCTCTACTTGCCCATATCTAGAGTGAGGAAAGTGTTTATTTAACTTACTCCAGGGTTCAAGACAGTGCATAGTATGTAACACTTCATCAATAAAAGCTTGTTGAGTAAGTAAATGAATGCTTGTGTTAATTTATTCATTTTTAGGTATGATAGAGGAAAAGAACCATCTTAAAATTTCTAATCTTTACTTGAAAAAGGACATTACCAAAATCAATAATCCCTCTTTATACTTGCATAAATACATATCTAGTGGAGAAATTGTAAATGCAGTTTCATAAACAAATATATAAAAATGACTATCCTTCCATATGGCATGAAAATCACAGAGATTAGGATGAGACCTAACTGATTTGGGTATATTTTTTCTGAGTAGTTATTATGTTGGCAGCTGCTCTAAAGCCCCATATAAGTTTCTGGCTAAAAGAGAAATTACTAGTGTTTCCATTTTATGATGGAAGTCAAGTTCACTGGCAACCATATTTTAGACTTTCTTCAGGGCTTGCTACTTAGTACAAAGTTTTGAAAATATTAACTTGAAAGTTTCAAGAAGTGTCTTTAAGAATTGTAGGAAAGAAATTTGACCTCCTTGAAATGCTGGCATATATATTTCCAAATGTTCTTTTGGTAAGAGTTGTGGGTTTTAAAAATGATAGTTGCAAGGACTTTTAAAAAATAAATGATCCATGCAATGATGCTCCAACCTTATAATAGTGAATATGTTTCTTGTCTCTGCTCAAAACCAGGACACTTATACTATGTTCAAAGTATAAGTTCTTTCCATGACATATTGTCAGAAATAGAGCTGTTAAAGTTTTGCTCACCAGTTTTGAGAATACTACTTTTAAAATGTAAGCAATACAAAATGAAACAAAATAGTGGAATTTCATTTTTGTTGCATTTCTCTTCTGCAATATATAATCTTGTTTTCTCAGTCTCTTAGAGCAATTCTCAAAAGAGTTTCATATTATTATTATCATGTAGTTTAATTCCAGGTTTGAGTCCATTTGAGGATAAGCCAGGCAAACCAATACTTTTGGTTTTTGAATCTAATGATTGAAGAGAGCTTATTTTGGACTTGAATCTTTCATTCCACTTTTCTTTATGGACCTAGATAACAGTTGATAAATCTAGCAATGAATTCTCAGTTAAAAGGATGATATTAATGGCTATAACGTATTTGTGTCTGCACTCAAGTTCGTATATTGAAGCATTAACCTACAATGAAATGTTATTTGGAGATCCTTTATGTAAGTAACTGAGGTTAAAATGGGTCATACTTGTGGTCCTGATGCAATAGGATTGATATCCTTATAAAAAGAGTAAGAGACCAGACTTTCTGTCTCCCTGCTCATGAAAAAGAGGACATATAAATACATAGATAAAAGATGTCCACCTATAAGTCAAGAAGAGGTTTCAGAATGAAACCCATCTTGCTGACACGTAGATCTTGTCTTCCCAGCTTCTGGACTATAGAAATAATTTCCATTGTATAGATCCTACAGTCTACAGCATTTTGTTATGGGAACCCAAGCCAAATAACACACTGACTTCCACTTAACTCTGGGAAATAGTTGTTGTCCAAGAGAGAGCAGACAAAGGGAGTCATCTGTTTTTCTTTTAAGGCTAAAGTTAAAGTTGCCACACTTGTTAATGAAGAATGACGAGCAATTCACTCTTTTAATTGTGACATATAATTACCTTACAGGGAATTTTAAAACTAAGGCTCAGAGTTTTGTGGGGTTATTGTTAAGGGTTTAATGAAGGAGGCTGATCTTAGGGTCATATTTACTGACTTTTACCACTCTCCACTTCAGCTTTTTTTCTTAGATTATAAGAACTTCAAAATTTATATCCTTTTGATAATTTAATAAATATTTGTTTATTTTTTGAAACTCAAGACTTGTTTACTTAATACCATAAATATGTCCCTAAACCATGTTTTTATGAGCTATGGGGAGCTAAAATAAACTTTATTAATCAAGCTATTAAACAGTTAATAAAGCTTTGAAAAATCTCTATCTTCCATTTTGTATGTGTTCAAACAAAAGTGCTTTAGTTTAAAAGGAGAAGACTTTTTAAAACAATCCAATATGCATGCTTTGTTTTAATAGCTCTTAATCACTGAACATAAAATCTTTAAAATGAAGTAAGGTACACTTGTTGAATCCACATTTCTATTTACTGGCATTATCTGATAAAAATGTTGATACTGGAGAAAATGAAAAACTTTTGGGAATGGGTGATTGTGATGAGTCACAGTGGTCTGAATTTATAAGTCGTCACAGGACTGTGTACTTCTAATAGTAAAATAGTAAAATTTATGTATTTCACCACTAGAAAAGGAGTGTGGACTTCATGAAGATAACACATAGAATGCAGACAATTATAAAAAGAAGAATAATTTTTGTATAAACCCAACAGAAAAGTGTTGACATTGAAATCACCTCCAGTGACAAAGAGAACCTGTGGAAAGTCACTCCTCTGGTTATGCTGTGCTGGTAACACAATGCTCAGACATTAGCAATTCATCATTTGAGAGTGTTATAAATCATACAATAAATTAGTCCACTGACTTTTGTTAATCTTTTAATTTCTAAAAAATTGAGATTATGTGTATGTGTGTGTGTTTAAATTTGCATAATGTGAATTTTCTTCTTTGGGTGCTTTTCCCCTCTCCACTAGCTCAAATAATTAAGAGTTGGTGCTCAAATTGAAATGAAATGAAATTTCATCCAATTTGGAATTTCAATGGCCTTTGCAAAAACATTACAACTCCGGTTTTAGAAGTCAGAGGAAGGCATAATCAATTACTAAGTGGGGTAACAATTAGTATTAGAGTCACAAACTAAGCTGAAAGGTTCTGATCTATGTTCTTTCTATTTAACGCTCTCATTATATAAATTAAGTTAGTGTTTTCAGGGTGAATGGTATAGGCTTGTCATTATAGAACAAAGATACATGATGGAGAAATGTTATAAATTTTATTTAATGTATCTATCTTATTGTTAGCTCAATAGTTATGCATATTTATCAGGGACAGAGTGATATATCAATACCTACATGCAATGTGTAATGATCAGATCACATGTGAACATTTATCATTTGTCTATGTTGTTAACATTCGAAACCCATTCTATTAGCTGTTTTGAAATAGATAATTACGTTTTGTCAACCATAGTTACCCTAATGTGCTACAGAGCGTTGAAAGTTATTTCTCCTACCCAGCTCGACCCCTGTACCCACTGAGCATCATCTCTCTCCTCTCCTCTCCTTTCCTGTGCTTTCCTCTCCTACTCACCCATAGTCATAATTTTGAAGGGATTTTGGAATGCATAGAATCTGCATGGGTTGAAAGTATTTGGGGAGGGTCCTGCATAATCTCTTAAGATTCATCTGCAGTGGGAAAGTTAAGGGTGGCTTTGCAGTCCTAAGACCTGTCTCAGCTGCTTGGGAATGGTATCTTTTGGGAAGCTGACTCAAAGC
This sequence comes from Cavia porcellus, assembly GCF_034190915.1. Classification (NCBI taxonomy): domain Eukaryota; kingdom Metazoa; phylum Chordata; class Mammalia; order Rodentia; family Caviidae; genus Cavia; species Cavia porcellus. The sequence goes on along the minus strand of NW_026947487.1, from coordinate 24,774,538 downwards.
TGAAGAGTGCCAACTTGGGAAAGGAGATGCGTCAGAGTGATGAGTTATGGACTTGGGTTAAGACTGAAACTATGAAACTACATATTGTATATATGTTATATATTACATCCATACTATGTACCAGATGACAGAGGAATCAACCAACTGAAGTAGTTGAGAAGATTTTGACATACAGAACGAGTTCTCAATGTAGTGTGTGTGTAATGAGACCGGGCAATTTTACCCTCTCCCCAGGGAATATTTGAAACTTTCTGGAACCATATTTGATTGCTGAAGTTGGAGGAACTGTGTTACTGTCACTGAAGGAGCAGAGGCCAGGAATACTGCTAAAGAGCCGGTTATTAGAGCCATGTCATGAAGGGCATATTGGGATCCTAGCCCTTTGCTTCTTGGCCACATGAGATGGGCTTCTTTCACCCCATACTTCCACCATGTTATACTGTTTTGATACAGGTCTGAAAGATACAGGGCAAAGCCTCCATGGGCAGAATTGAAACTAGGAGCCCAAACAAACCTTCCCTCCTTTTATATGGTTTACTTAAGGTATTTTGTCACAGTGTCACAGTGATAGGAAACTGACTAGTATATTTGGTGTATTGTAAGAAGACATGAGATATAAAAAGTATCAAAAGCTAAAAGGTAAAACTGATCTCTTCTGTACTCTTTATAAACACTTAGGCAATGAAAAGAAAAAACACTGATTCTTAGATATTATCTCAGATTAATCAAATCCAAGTGTTTGGAGATGGGCTGTGGCCCTCAGGTACAGTATGTGTATAGGTGTTTTCCAATGTTTCTCATGTGCAGTTAAGGTTGATAACTACAGTATTAAGCCAATGAAATCTACAGTGATGAAGCAGAGTGACATAAACTGAGTTTAAGGACAACTTCTTTTTTAAGCATTTTGCTACCTATTCTTTCCAGATGTGTTGCTTTGCTGCTGGGAGGTTCTGTTTGGAGGTGAGGATTGGGCTTTGAGAGGCTCTGGAGGCTTAGATACTGAAGATCAGAGCGGCAGAGTAGGGCTGGTAGGATACCCTCCTTATTAGTGATGGTGACTGAGCTTTAATTTAAACTTCTATCAAGCCCCTTAACTAAAGTATGGAGGCTGTACTTTGAAATCACTTAGTAGCAAATATAGTATCAGGTAAGCTACATAATAAAAAGTATTTCATATATGTATTTCACTATTTCATATATATACATATACATATATATATATACACACACATATATGAGAGGAGTGGGAGAGAGAGAGGGAGGGAGGAAAAATGTATTATCAGAGAAGAGATGAAAAGTCATCAAGCTTGTATATCTCAGAAAAAGCACAGAATTTTCTGTACTGGTAGCTGGTAAGTATATACTATTTTCCTTCTCCCATATCGCATAAAGGATGATAAATAAAACACAATGGCACCTTTCTCATTCTCCCTTCAGGGAGCATCTTTTCTCTGCTTTTTCCAGATCTAAGGAAACATTCCTTTCTAGGGGAAAGGCAACATAAACGAGAGCATCCTTGGTCTGCAGATTCCTGGGACACTTTGTAAATTAGTGAGTAAATGATGAGCGGTGAGAATCTGCTCTGATTTCATTTGTCTCTTGCAGGGCCTGGTGGCAATTTAATATTCTTTGTTATTATTTTACATGCAACTTCCTTCCTAGCTTATGATTCCTGTCAGGACTGTATATTATTACCCATTAGTCATTTTTCTTGAGTTGGCCCAGAATGCTTCAAAGGCGGGCTGGTAAATCTCAGTAATTCTGCTTACAATTTGATTTGTGTTCTCTAGAATCACAATTTAGTTTCATCAGCACATCTCAACATACAGCAGCTGGGCTCTGGGATGGGATCATTTACATACCTTAGCAGCTGAAAGCTAAACACTAGGAACCCAGAACATGGCCAGTTATTTTCCCAGAGCCTCACTTGACTTTTTGAAATAAACTCTGTCTCCTTATTTATAACTATCTGTTCTCAGTCACAGTATCCTGTGCACATTTTAAAAAAAGGTAGTCTCGAGGTAGTTTGCAAACTATAACACTTTCAAAAAAGCCATGTAGGGTAATCAAAGAATGTGTTTGCTAGGCAAAAATATTATCTCTTCCAAGACAAAACATAGGTTGGAGAAAAGACTGCCTCAGGAACAAATGGTACCCAGAAAACTGAATATCCATACGTGGAAGGTTGAATTAGATCTCTCCATTGTTCATCCTGTACAAAAAAACACAAAATTTGAAATGGATTGAAGAGCTAGTTTTAAGACTTGAAACTCTGAAATTGCTACAAGACAACATAGGGGAAACATGTGAACTCACAAGCACAGGCAAAGACTTTCTGATAGGACTTGAAGAGCGCAGGAATCACTGAAAGGAATTACATCAAATTAAAGAAGTTTCTGCACAGCAAGGGAAACAACAGAGTGAGGAGACAGCCTACAGCTGGAGAGAGTATCTTTGTTGGCTATTCTTCTCAACAGGACTAATTTCTGAAACTCAAAAAACTTAACATCAAAAATCAAATAACCTAATTCTTAAGGGAACAACTGGACTGAACAGGTACCTCTCAAAAGAAAAAATACAAATGTTCATAGCAACATGAAAATGTGTTCTACATCATTAGCTATTAGGGAAATGTAAATCAAAACTCTGTGGAGATTCCATGTCACCCCAGTCAGAATGGCTGTCGTCAGGAACTCAGTGAATGCTCACAAGGGTGTGTGGACAAAGGAACCCTTTTACACTGCTGATGGGAATGTGAATTAATAGGACCCCTATGGAAATCAGTATCAAGCTTCCTCAAAAACTAAAAATAGAACTGCCATATGACATAGCTATATCGCTTCTCATCTATCTGAAGGAATTACAGTCAGCGTATTAGAATGAAACCTGTGGCCCTATGTTTACGAGGCATGATTCATAATAGCAATATATGGAGCTAGCCTAGTTGCCCATAAAGATGAATGGATAAAAAAAATGTGAAGTATACACTGAAGTATTATTCAGCTATAAAGTAAAATAAAATAATGTTATTTGCAGGAAAGCAGAAAGAAATGGAAATCATCATGTTAAGAAAAATAAGCCAGATTCAAAAAGACAAGTATCATATGCTTTTCTAATGCACGGAAGGTAACAAGAGTGATGGGAAAGTAGAAAGGAGACTGTTACTTGATAACAGTGTGAGAGGAGGGGGGGTGGACACGGGTGTAAGGGAGGGAAATCGGGGAGATGAGAAAAGAGTTAATTATACCATTACGAGAGCGTGATGTTGCCATAAAATTATTGAGATGAAAAAGTCTTTACTACACTTTTAACTGAAACAGCAAATTACAAAATAGTATATTTGGCTTGCCAATTTTTATGTATATGAAAAATGCATTAAATTATGGATGTGTCAAAGAATCATCTGTGAGAGTGTTCATTTGACTGTTTTAATCTGTGGGAGTGAGCTGCCAAGATCGTTTTTCTTTTTGTTTAAAGGTGTTTTTTGACTTGCGTTATGATAAAATGCTTCCAAGTGTAGAAAATGAAGTATTGGTATAATAAGGTGCTGAGTATGTTAATTAAGCTTATTGTAGTAATCATTTCACAACATATATGAATCTAAAAATGATGATGTATAATTTAAATATATGTGGTTTTATTAGTCATTTACACTCAACTAAAAATAGAAAAACATTGCCTCTTGCCATTGTAATATCTTTAATATTACCAGATAGATGGTAAAGGAATCAGCTTTTCAGTTGGCCAGTGATTGCCTGAATGGTGGGTAATTCATTAATTTATAAACTGCATTGTGACTGACCTCTTGACCAGGACTCTCCAAACATCTGACTTATAAATGATGATGTGACAAAAGAGTCTGTGTGAAACTTAAGTAAGGTTTCTTTTCACAAGTGATTGGACTGTGGTCTTGCTCTGTGTGGCATTCTGAAAAATGCCCCCTTGACAAAGGTATCTACATTTTAAATCCTGGAGCATGCATTGTGAACAAAGCATCTTTGTAGATGTTAAGGATCACGAGATGAAGCGCTTATTCTGGGTTATCTGAGGAGGCTCTAAATGCCATCACAAATGTCTTTTAAAAGACAGATAGAGGGTTATTTGAAAACAGATAAAACAGGAGAGAGATGTGTGACCATGAAATACAGATTAGAGGAATTTGGGGACCAGAAGGCGTAAGATGTAAGAATGGCCTTGGGAGGGTGACCTTGTCAGTACCTTGATTTTAGCATAGTAAAACTGATATTGGACATCTGGCCTTTGCGTTGCAAGAGAATCTAGTTTATTTGTCAAATTCATGTTCTTTTCTTCTCAAAGTGAATTGTCAATTTACATGATATTTTTATTTGTTATTTCATTGGTGATGCATATATTCTGAGTCCTTTTTGTTTGGGCAAGTGAGGCTTAGTAAGGTAGTTGGGTTGTGTGATTATTTGATCAACTAAAGCAATATTCAGACATGTGAGCAAGTAATCTAGAAGGTTCAATATTCCAGGAAGGAGAGAAAATAACCTCTGCTATATAGCAAATGTTTTTCATTATTATTATTATTATTATTTTTATTATTATTGGTTTCTTGACACAGGATCTCACTATCTAGTGCAGGTTAGCTTTCAGCTCACTACATTGCCCAGGCTCCCCTCAAACTCACAGCAACTCTCCTCCTCAGCCTCCCGTATTCTGGAATTACAGATGTGTGCCAGCATGTCCTCATTATATTATTCTTTGTCTCTTTTCAATTTTCATGAGATAAACTTGCTGAATTTTGTCAGCATCAAATAGTGTTTTCCAAGTTGTTTTAGAGTTAGAATTACGTGTTTTAGAGTGACTGCTGGAATGAGTTATGGATTATTGTAATTCTGGCTTGAAGTTGAGGAAAATACATACAGAACAGCCTCCCTCACGTCAGTCCACAGCAGAGAACTGTGAGACTTCATCTTGACTTTTTCTGCTGTTATTGGGCCATGATTCAGAGGGACCAGACCATGACTTAGGTGACTCTATACTGCAGGTGGCACCAAAGATAACGGGGGCTTTTGGGGTAGCTCAGTTTTATACAAGTTGTGGTGCCTTTGAAATTTTTCAGAAAAAAAAAGCATGGATTTATTAGTTTTAGCTAAAGATCTTGGATATGTGGATCAAAGAAATTGCTGGAGATTTAAATTTTTTTTCTTAAAATTACTACATGAATTTTTGTATTATAAAAGTAGATAACAAATACCAGTTTAATAATCATTGACCCCTTCATAAGACAATAATCCTTGTACAGGGCAATGAGAAATTTATCATCAAGATGGAAAATTTGAAGTGATTCTCTTTTAAAATAATTACAGCTGGGGTTTATCTCAGCAGCATAAATGCCTGCCTGGCAAGCACAAGGTAGTGAGATTGATTCCCGTATTACCACCCCCCCCCCCCAATTCAGTATGTACTCTTTTTTTTTGCAGTACTAGAGATTGAACTCACGACCTTGTGCTTGCCAGGCAAGTGCTTACACTACTGAGCTAAATCCCTGGCCCTACAGCATGTACTTTTTGTGGCTATATGTTTGTCAAGATGTATCCATAAGCAAGTGAAAGAATCTTGCCCTAGGCCAGACACTGTAGCTGGTGAACAGCATTGGAGGTGGAACCAAGGGCTCCATCTTTCCCACCCCTAGGAATTTACCTGTGGCGTGAAATGAATACCAATGGGCTACCTGTGCATCAGTAATGCCCCTTAGGCACCACCCCAAACCTAAGCTACATGTATGCCCCCACTCCACGCTTCTGACCGAGAGAATGCCAGACCCGGGGGAGAATGCTGGATCCCGGTGGGTCAGGGGGTCTCTCTCCGCATTCTTAAAATAAAGGTCATTTATATTTCATACTTCTTTCCAATTTTATCAGCAAGTAGGTTTTTTTATTTATTTATTTATTTATTTTTTTATTTAAGAGGAAAAAGAGAAAAACACAAAACAAACCAAAGCGGCGTAAGGGTACACGCAATACAGAACTACAAAACAAAACAAAACAAAACAAAAAACCATAACAGTAAGAAATTACCTGCTAGTAGATTACACACTATTTTCTTGAAAATAGTTCCTCAAATCACAGTATCAAAGAACACAAGGTGGACATTCAAACAGGGAGCAGCAAGTAGTTTTTGAGACTAGGAATTTCATAACAAAATTAAGTGAAATTTTAGTTAAATGTAAATGATTCTGTTTGCCCAGTTCAAGTACTTTCCTTGCGAGAACTCAGCTAGGTTTGGTTCATTTGCGTGGAAAATATGTACATGAAACTTAATTTTGTTTGCTAGTATCTAGGAGGATACTTTTCATATGATTTCTCCCTTCCTTACATAATTCATTCCAATACATTGTGACAAGTAGTTGTTGAAGTAAATAGAAGTAGATTTGTGCTATTAAATGTTTCATTAAACCCTCAGGAATTGTTAGAGACACAATGTAGTTGTGGGCAAGATGGACCTGTGGTCATATTTAGAGGAGCAGCTGTCCAGCAGAGAGTGGCTCACCCAGGGCTCTGTTCATCATGTTGGGAGATGGGTGGTGTTGGTTAAGTATGCCTTATCTAACAAAGTTGAGATGAATAGGGTTTCACATTTTGAATTTTTTTTCAGATTTTATAATATTTGACTATATATAATGAGATATTTTGGGGATGGGACCCAAATCCAAAATAAAATTGACATATGTTTTGTATGCATGTCTACACATAGCTTGAAGGAAATTTTCTGTAATAGTTTTTATATACCTGCATTTTGTCTGAAATCTATCACATAAGTTTTGGCATGAAATTTTTCTCTTGTGACATCAAATCAGTGCTCAAATGGTTTTGGAGTTTGGAATTTTGGATTTGAGATGATCAATCTGTACATGTATTATTTTACTTTAAAATAAACCTTTGATAATGAACATGCTAAACAATAATTATTGGCTCTCTCAAGAGACAATCTGAGCATTGGACAAGGAGCAGCACATGAAGGAAGATTTTCTTTTTCAGTGAAATCTTTTATAAAAAAATTTTATATTATTCATATTTAAGAGGGAATGAAAATTTATCTAACAATCTATTCTGTTGCTTGTTTATTTTATCTAAAGAAAAACATCGTTTTGTTGTATAACTAATTCAGTATAATTATCACACAACTAGTTAAATAATGTGCCAGAATAACATGGTATAGCCATGTGCTTTATTCTACTAGTATTTTTAAACATGTGTGAATACAATTTTGTTAATTAAAATTGTAATGAAATCAGATAGAATTTCCCCTTCACAATGTTCTTAGGTATGTGAGGACTTTGCTTTTTTAAACTGTGGTGATACATATTAACTTAGTTAACAGCCAAGAATATCATGGTAGATAGTTAAACAATCTCAGATGACAGTGTAAAATAATAAAGATTTGATTGTGTTGTAGAAGGGGCGGACAAAAGGGACACAGAAAAGCAGTTGCTTTGGACTTGGGGCTACTAGTGGCTTACACTCAGAGAAGTGATGTTGCAACCTGGTCTGTGCGTGGAGGGGGAAGGAAGCATGTCCCTGCGGGGAAGGTGAGAAGCTGTTTTAGGGGTGAGGTTAAAATCACACTGAAGGGTTTACTCACGATGGTCCATTGAGCAGGCCTCTGTGTTCCCTCCTGTGGTTCCCACCCCCGCGGTTCGGTTCCAGCCTCTCTGGTTTTGAGCTGTTGCTGTCTGTGCTTCTCAGTCTCTACTGTGTCAGAGTCTTGCTGATAATCCGCGGCCGGGGCGGAGATTCTCTCCAACTGTTACCAGGAAGGTGTGATGAAGCAGAAGGTACAGGAGTCCTAGTTTTGAATCCTGGCACTAACGCCGATTAAACTGTGACCTTGGTGAGTCATTTATCTCCTCTGTGCTTCAGTTTTCTCGCTGTAAAATAGAAGTACTTCACAGTTCTGTTTTGAGCACTACATAAAATAACATATGTAATGGCATCTAAAAATGATTTGGAAGCCACAGGGGCACAATTCGTTTTCTTCTTTTTGCTGAAGAACACCTTGCTGTTCAGCTACTCAGTGAGTCACCTCCTAGTGGCAGTATATACTCTGATGATATTTCACAACAAAAAAATTTAAAACAGTGACAAATAAGCAGGAACACTGAGGACTTTGTATGTACACATGTTTACATATCATATGGATGTTGTTTGGCGTTTTTAAATTTACTTCCTTCTTTTTCCATATTTTTTCTCAGTAGGGGATGGACCTACACTGAATGAGGAAAGATGATGGGGCTGAGCTGGTTTCTTGGCTGGACTAACCTTGTCTGAGATTAGTATGATTAATACAAATTCAGATGTTGGAGGAGTGCGGTCAGCAAGTTCTGAATTTTATTTTGGTAGCAGCTTTTTAGTACCACCTCATTTGTGTGTCCCACTTCTACTTCCTACTATTTTTTTTCTTTCTGTCTCCAGAGAACCAGGTAATCATGTTGTTTGTGGCAGTCAACCAGGCCAAGGATCTCAAGACCCATTAACTGAGAGAGGGGCTGTGAATTAAGTTTATGGTTCTCAGGAGGGTGTTCCCTTTGTAAAAAGGAGTAGGTTATTACACTTAGATAAGCAGGGATGAAAAAGGACTTTCTGCGATTTTTCTCTTTCTCTAGAAGCTACCTAGGTTCCCTCCCAGAATTTGCAAGTGGAGTAGACCACTTGTGAATGTAGGCAACAGAGATAATTTATTTCACTTGCATGGAATTTAAAAAAGAATTAGCTGTGAAAATTTCAAATGTAATTGATTTCTTACCTAAATCCAGGCTTGGGTGTTTTTCTAAAAAAAGATTTGGCAACATTCGAACAAGGTAACTATTGGTCAATGGCAATTAGGTGCCTCTAGAAAGGCACGTAATTGCTACAGTTTACTTCTGATTTGATAACTGATTAAATTACCTGATTGCACTAATAAAAGACCCCCAGATTAATTACCTGCTTGTTCCTTGTAGATGTCTGAATGTGCCACAGCCACACTTCGTTTAGCACTGCTTACCACTGCCACCTCCTCTCCTGGATGCTTCTTCCCTCTTCTGGCTCTGCCATCCACCCACATAGCTAAATTGTTCCGGAAGAGTCCATGAATTCAGTAAAAACAAGAACTGGTCTTTAGAGACAGAACAGGGCTTACCATAGCAAGCCAATCATATTCAAAACCATACACCATAATTTCAGAAATGTCAGTTCTGTTTTCTGTTTCTCTTGAGAAGTGAATAATCTTATTTAGGAAACAAACTATAATTAGAGCATTGCAATGATACTAATATCATGGAATCAAAAAAGCAGTAGGAATGATAAGCTTTGATATTAAAAGGGTGGAAAAACATAAAGCAGACAAATTCTTTCCAAAAGAAAATGCTGCCACTTTATTAACTTGTTAAAAAATAGATTGCAGGGACAAAAAATTTCTAGAGATAAAGTATCTTTGTTGAGGCATGATGTGTTAATTCAAAATTTGGATGTATACACTTAGTAATGCAGCTTCAAAATGTGCAAAGCAAAAGTGAGAATGCTTTATAATATAAAAGGAAAGATACAAAGTAAAATATAAAGAGAAACAGACAAATCTATAATCATAATGAAAGATTTTAACACATCTCTTTTAGTAACTAACAACACAGTCAATAAAGAGGGAAAATTTGAACAATATATTAACAAATTTTCTTAGTGATCACATACAGAACAACGGAACGGAAAGATGGATTTCTTTTTATGAAAAAATGGGTAGTTCATACAAAGTCACATATCTTCTGTCAAAATGGAAGACTAACAAAATTAAACTATTAACATAAAGTAGCACATGTTTCATGACCACAAATGTAATTGAGTTAGAAATCATTCAAAAATGATAATAAGATAAAAATAAATATATGTGAAAACTGAGAGAGGTTTAAATAACTCGTGGATCACAAAACAAATCATAACAGAAACGAGAAAGTTCTTGGAAGCACACCTAAAGAAAGAAACTGCATATTTAAAAGTTTGTATGATGCAACTAAAGTTGTTCACAGAAGGAAGTTTTAGCCTTAATTCAAACAAGCTTTGAGAATATAGTTGAAAATGTAGTTATGCTTCTAGAAGAATATGATTCCTTAACACTGGCTTATGATGAAAGAATTCTTTTTTTTTAAAATATAAGAGTATTTTATTTATTTATTTTTATTTAAAGGAAAAAATCAAAACAGTATAAGGGTACAAGTAATACAGAATCTCAAAAAAAAAAAAAAAAACCAGTAAGAAATCACTAGTTAATAGATTACATATTGTCATCTTAGAAATAGTTGTTCAAGTTACAGGATTAAAGCATACAAAGTGGACATTCAAACAGTGAGACTACAAACAGCTGTGTTCAATGATCCAACAAAAACTTAGTAATATGGTCTTATCTTAACACACCTAAACACACTTGTAGTTGTATCCTTTAGAGCACTTTTTCCCCTCTCTTTTTTACAACAACATTTACACATTTTGGGTTTTATTACTCCCATAGTTCATATTACTTTTTTTTTTTTTTGGAAGAGAGTAAAACCAAATATGATAAAACAAAGCAGTCAGTCAAAACAAAGGATAGACATAGCACATGATGTAAAAACAGAATACAAGGTAATCAACAATGGTTACCATAATGCCTTTTGCTACCTTAAAAAGAATTGCCTATGTCATTAGTTATAATAAAATTGAACAAAACAGTACAGAACAAGACCAATAAAACCTAAACATTGGAAACATTACAGAACTTCAAAATGAGCATCATAGTGAGTCTTATTGTCTTCAAAGTAGTTGCCTATACCCTCAAACTTGATACTATCAAACAGAACAGAACAGAGTAAAATCAGTCAAAACAAGATGGTGGGAGCAATACAGGACTTCAAATCAAGTTAATAGGAAATCAGAAAAGTTACTATAATATATCCTGCTAATTTTTTTGAATTTTTCCCCTTAATTAAAAATAATAATAAAAAAATAAAAAAATAAAATTTTTTTTTAAAAAAGGGGGAGATTGAGATAAAAGAGGACATAACAACGTAACAATACAGGTCAAAGCATAATAATTTCAGCAACCTAATGCTTCACCACAAGATAACCCGCCTTAACAGTAGTTACCATGGTGTCTCTTTCCTTAAAATATTTGAACTTCGTATACTATGGCTTCAAACATATCAAGGCAGTGTGAAACCATTCAAGAGTATGAAAGTATTACAGGGTATTTAGAACCAGTTAACGGAAAACGAGCGAAAGAATTTTTTTAGAAAGAACACTCTGGATCTAGATAACTTTACTGGTTTTGCAAAATCCTTAAGAGACAACTACGGAATACTTAAAAGTAAAGACTGGTAAAAAAAGGTAATGTCTAAAATAAAGAACTCCTATGAGTCCACATTGAAAAGAGAAATAGGAAAACAGGTAATAACTGAACACAGTCACAAAAGAGAACATCTAAAAACTAAGGACATGGAAAGGCATCCCCTTGTGTGTATAACCATTCTTTTCTCCAAGGACTTAGCAGTCTTATTTATCAGAATACATATTCTCAATACATGGAGCAGGGTTTGGCTCATAGCAGACTCTCAATAAGTAATTATGTTCACCAATAAGTAAGAATATATAGTTGAAATAATCCTAATGGAAGGGAGAAAACACAGAGTGACTGACTAAAAGAAGAAAGCCAAAGATGAAACTCCAGAATACTAACATGCAAAGCCTGGGTAGAACTCAGGAAAGAGTCTGAAGAACAGGTATGTCACCGAGTTTCTAGGGTGCTGTGGACTCCTTCTAGAAATGGTTTTCAGGTTCTTGCTCTTGTGAACAAAGAATTGGGCAAGACAAATAAATAAAGGCAGCAAGGTTTTACATTTATTAAAGGCAGGAAAAGAAGACTGCATGCTCTGCAGACTAAGAGCAAGCCACTGAGAAAGGAAGAGCACAGTGGCCATGAGGTTAGTAGCTTAGGTCTTTTGTATCCTCCATTCCTCAGACTGATGTCAGATCTCGGCTGTGCTATCAAAAACTTGCTTGATCTTGTAACAGAATGGAAGTTGGCGCTTTCTGGTTGATCCCAGGTGCAAGATTGGGAAAATGTTTTTCTGTGCATGTGTTCTAGATCTCTATGATTGACAAGTAACACCCACCTGCCAAATCAGCCAGCCACATCCTCTTCTTCTGGCTCCCCTGGGGATGGCAGGAAAACCAGCAGGTGAGAACGTATCAATATCAACTAAACTATCTTTCGTTGTAAGGAACTGAAGATTTTTTTTTTCCCCAAGACAGGTTCTTGCTATGTAGTTTGCCTTTGCTCTGAACTCATCATGATGCTCTTGCCTTAGCCTCCTGAGTACTGGGATCAGAGGCATGCCTTACCACACCCAGCAGGAGCTGAATCTCTGACTAAGAGTGCCTTCAATGTCAGCAGAGCACACTATCCCACATACGGGAAGTCTGTGGGAAATACTTCCAGGCTTTGTCAACCTTAGCTTTTGGTGATTCTCTTGTCCACCCTTCATCACAAAAACCCTCTTACAGAGATGAACATTAAAACCTGAGTTCAAAAACAGGAATGAACTTACTCATGGGTAATAATGGTCAGAAATCATGTATATGAAACAAATTCTGAACTAATTACAGCTAGGGGGAATGAGACTTCCTGGATTGGTTTGGATCAACATGGTCTATTCCCTACAGTGTGGGAGAGACCCACTTCCTCTGGGCATACTGCTGCCCACACCTGAAATCAACTGGCACTGTGTTAGCAAGAGATTAGCTGTCAAGCTTGTGTGCACGGGGTTATGCCCATCAGAGAGGCAACCAACAGTATATCCAACACCTAGCATGTTACAAGATTCAAGGGGACAGATGTTCAAAGAATCAGCTGTAACTAGGAGATCATTAATGTGAAAGAACGATCAAATGTGACTATTGTATTTGAAAACAGAGAGAATATTGATGGCAGTATTGCGAGTAATTTTTGTGGAGTTTGGGGAACAATTAGAAGCAAAAGACTGGATTATGGAGAAAAATAACCATGGGGGATGGGGGAGTGGAATAGGAGTGGAAAGCAACCAAAGTCTTGGCTCAGAGAGATTTGGCCTGGGCTTCATCTTGTTCTAGCTGGGAACTTTCTCTGTTCTCTCTCTGACCAGGGTGGTGCCAAAGTGACATTCTTTATGTATTTTAGAATTTAAAAATAACTCCTTTGTCTGATGATGTTAGTTTATTACTTATTCCTGTGACCCTTTCAGTACTTCTCTTTGACGATTCCAAAATTTTCTTCATGGGAAGCAGCATTGAGAAGTAGTGGTTATAGATATTTAAGTGTAAGCAAATGCTTTTGTTAAATTTAAAATAATTGATATCATTACAAAAATGATATTTGCTCATCTAAGACACAAAAAATGTTAACAAGCAGAAGGAAAAGTGGAAATTATATCTATCCTAATCTCAGAAAATTAGAGATAGGATATTGGTGTGTTTTCATTTAGCTCTTTCTCTCTTCTGACTTTGTGGTTGTATGGTGAAATGGTGGATAGTCTGTTTTATAATCTGCCTTGTTCTTTGATATCATACCGTGACATTCTCATCTCATAAAATGTCTCCTTGGAATAGAGTTCTTGGAATAAAATATTTTATTGTATAAGCAGGTCATTTAACATTCTATAATTGCTAAGGTTCACATTGTTTCAATTTTCCTGCCATAATTGTGTTTGCTTATGACATTATTTGGAGGTAAGTTTGCAGCAATGGAATGGGTAGGCCAAAGTATTAAATAATTTTAAGATTCCAGACAGGGAAGCACTTTGGCTGAATATAGGTGCTCTGAGTCATGCTTGAACTTCAAGTCATATTTGTCACTATTTTTAAAATTTTATTTAAAGAAAGACTAAACAAAATAGAAATTGGGTAGAAATAATGCATATGTTCAGAGAAAAAATAAACAGTAAGAAATTACTAGTTGATGTTTACATATTGTCCTTTTACAAATAGTTGTTCAAGATACAAAAGTGGAACATATAAATAGGGAATTCAAACAGCGAGACTGCAAACAGTTCTGTTCAACTATCTAACAAAAACTTAGTAACATGGTTGTCAGTTCTATACACTTAAACATACATGCAGTTATCCATATCTTCATTTAGGCTGAGATTAAACAAACTAAAGCAGGCTAAAATCATTCTGAACAAAGAATAATAGTATTACCAGATTTCATATCATGATACTTTGGGATCAGCACTGGATACTGTAGTGTTTTTTTAAATTTTATTTAAAGAAAGATTAAAACAGAAAATGGGTAGAAATAATACATACTTTCATAGAAAAAAATAAACATTAAGAAATCACTAGTTAGGGGCTGGGGATTTAGCTCAGCGGCATAAGCACCTGCCTTGCAAGCAGGCAGTCGTGAGTTCAATCCCCGGTACCGATAAAAAGGAAAAAGCAAGGAAAAAAAAAAAAAGAAATCACTAGTTGATGATTACAGATTGTCCTCTTACAAATAGTTACTCAAGATACTAAAGTGGAGCATATAAAGTGGGGATTCATACAGTGAGACTGCAATCAGTTCTGTTCAACTATCCAACAAAACTTAGAAATATGGTTATTAATCCTATACACTTAAACATACATGCAGTTATCCCTATTTTCAATTATGTTGAGATTGAACAAACCCAAGCAGGCTAATATCACTCTGAACAAAGAATAATACTATTTCTGGGTTTCACATTATGACACTGCAGGATCAGCACTGGGTACTTTACTGTCTCCTTTTCTTCAAAGTATCTGTTCATTTCATCATGTGTCATAAGATCAGTTCTCATAAACTGTTTATAGATTCTACACATGCATGAGTCTTAACATGTATTTCTATCCTTTCTATATTAGAGGGAGAAACAAAACAAAGCCAGACAAAACAAAACACATTCCTATAAACACATGAAATGAAAAAGACATATAAGACCGCTGTACAAGGAGTTCTACCATAGTTTCTGTGTTGTCTCTGTGATCTTCAATAGAATTGGCTATATCATCAGACATAGTATAATTGAATATATCAGTACATAACAGTATTAATAAATATACACCTGGTATATAGTATAAAACTTCAAAAACAGCAGTTATCAAACCAGAATGTGTATCATGGAGTCTTGTCATTTTCAGTGTAGTTGCCTATACTCTCAGACTTGATACTATCAATCATTTCAGTTTTGAATAAAATCTGTCGATACCAAACAACAAACAAACAAACAAACCAGATTTAACTAAGATCAGTCATGATAAAACAGTATAAGTCATACAGGGATCCAGATTAAGCTAATAGGAAATTAAAGATGATTACTGTTCTGTATCCTGACGTTTTGGGGATAGCTGTCTGTGTCCTCAAATCTAATGCAAGTAGACAAACTGGGACAGAATAAAATCTATCTAAGCAGAGTGGTGTGAGTAATGTAGGTTTTAAATCTTGATAAACTATTAGTAATATGTTCTGCCATATTTTTAAAGACTCTTCCTCCCCTTTCACTTCCCCAGGGTACACTGTGCATTTTGGGGTCTGACCAAGACCCTTGGTTTTAAATTGGTGGTGGTGGGGCAACCTGCTATTTACCTAAGTGGTTCTGACTCTTCTCTCTTCTGGACTTGATCTCTAATTGTATTCCTTTACCTATTAAAGCCTGTCTTTCCAACCTATCCACTAATACTGGTATAGTTGCCCTATTACTCTCTGGTTCTCTGTCACATAGAGCATTGTTTTCTCATATTTGATTTTCAGTCCGTGTACTCTTTTTTATGTTAATTATATTACCAATAAATAGCATCTCAGTGGACCCTGCCTCCTGATCTACTCCATGTTGGTTCTTTTTGTTTTTAATTTAGTGTATCAAGGCCATCCATATTAGAGATTATAACCAACCTTCTCTGCCTCATTTCTGTTATGCTCTTTGTTTGCCACTAGTTGTCTGCTTATCTTCTTCATTCTGTTTTCTGCTCCATTCATTGAGGCCTCCCTCATACTGTTCCTGGAATTCTAGTACTTTTCTCTCTAGAATCCCTGCAGTATTCTCTGTAGAGTTTGATTGGTGGTCATGAATTTCCCAAGTTCCTCTTTGTCTTGAAAGCATCTTGTTTCTCTGTTAATTTCTAGAGCCAGTTTTTCAGGGTACATCAATCCGGGCTGGAGGTTATTTTCTTTCAGGGCTTAGAATACTTCACTCCAAGTTCTTCTTGATTTGATGATCTGTGTCGAGAAGTTTGCCATGATTTTGATGGGTTTTCCTTTATAGGTAATCTGTTTCTTGTCTCTGACAGCTTTTAATATTCTGTTCTTAGATTGAGTTTCTGGGATCTTGATTATTATATCCCAGGGTGTAGCTCTGTTTTGGTTGTAGGTGGCTGGAGTTCTGTATGCCTCATATATCTGAATATCATTTCCTTTTACTATGTTTGGGAAGTTTTCCTTAATTATTTCTGTAAATAGTCTTTGTAGTTCCTTTGTTTGTACCCCTGCTTCTTCATTCGCATTCTTTATTATCAGGTTATAGATCCTCTTGTTGTCTTCTAGCCTTTGTATTGTTACTGCTATTTCCTTGTTATTTTTAAAAAGTTTTTCGTTTCATAATCCCACATTGCAAACCTGTCCTCCAGTTTGGATAATCTATCCTTAGTTTCTTTCAAGCAGATTTGCCATCTTTCCATAGAGTTTTTAATTTCCTGGTAGTCTCTTTGAATCAGCTTCATGTATTCTATATTTTCTTTATATTCTTCATCAAATGCTTCTCTCCTTTTTTTGAATTCCTCCCTTCTTCCATCTGTGTCTTCTTGAGAGATACTTAGCATCTCTTTTATTAATATTCTTATATCTTGCTTTACTTGGCTAAATATTTCACTTTTGAACTTACCTATGAGGTCCCGAAGATATCTCTTTATGTCCACTGGCGCTGTGTCTGATATTGCATATTTGCTGTCCTCATTCTCCTTTGTATTTACCTGTCCTGGGTCAATGTTCTCAGGGTTTGGACCTGGGGACTTTTTGTTGTTGCTTCCTCTTCCCATCTTTTTTGTTTCTTCCAGGCCCCAGTTTCTTTCTTTGTTGGTTATAATTCTTCTGAAGCATGCTGGCTAGGTGACCCTTTCCACTGCAGTGTGCTAATGAGTTGCAGACAGGGGTAGCATATGCTGGCCCCTCCGCTCTGGATCAGTCATGCTGTTGAGGCCTGCACTGTATTACTGTGTGCCGCCTCTCCTCCGGGTCAGTCAAACTTCTGGGGTCTTCACTGTGTTATTGTGCATTGCTGCAGTAGGGAATTGATTTCAGATAACCTACTGGGTCTCAGCCAGGTCACGTGACCCAGGCCTACCTCACTCCACCAATCCCATTCAGGAAGAGAACAACTCACTGAAGTCACTGCTGCCCCTTGTACTTGCCAGTCCTGCCGGGTCCCAGAATGTCCCACCAGAGTCCCCCTTTCTGTGGAATGGCTCCACTCCCATCCCTCACCACAGGTCAATGCAGGCTCCCTGCCAGCTTAGCTCTGTTTGGCTGGCCGACCCCCAACATCAGTGTGACTGTGCCTTCAGTGAGTCGAAGCGACAGGACCTCGGACGGCTTGGCAAGTCTCCTGCTGCGGTGGGGACCCTGAATCTTTAGCTGTTCTAATAGTGGCACTGGGACTGTATGCTTAATTGGTTCTCCTCACCTTAGTTTCTTGTTGGGATGAGAGAATTCATCTCCCTCTGTTTGGGACTCCCTAAGCTGTATTATGTTGAATTCTAAGTTGACTATCTCAGGGAGCCTCTGTAGCCAGCTGTGATCTATCCGCCATCTTTTTTCTGTAATCAGATTTGTCACTTTTAAGATGTATGACTGTCTAAGAAACTGACCCAAGTTTTAGTCTCCAAATCTGTATAATATGTTTATCTGCTGGGTTTCTAAATAGATTAATTAATTCATCTGGAGCTTTTAATCTAGTGACTAACTTAATAACTATGAGCTATTTCTAAAAATGATGCATCAACATATTGTCTATAACCCAGTTCTACTTTATTTTTAATCTGGTATCTTATTTTAATCTAGTATTTTAGCAAAAGGGTTTTTACTTCTTAAAATTTCAATTAATTTATATTTTAATTGATAAAATTATATGTATTTATCATATTTGACAAGATGCCTTGAAATACATTTTGTGAAGGGATCAATTGATCTAATTAACTTATGTGTTACCTTACACATTTATTTTGGAGAAAAACACTTAAAATCTACTCACCAAGTGATTTTCAAGTATAAATACCTTGCTATTAATATAGCCGTGATGTTATACAATAGGTCTGTTGAATTTATCCCACCAATTACTTGAAATTTTTTATCATTTCACTATCATCAGTGTCTGGTGGCCACATGTCTCTGTTTCTACTAGTTCAATGATTTTAGATTCTACACATGTGGGAGGTCATGTGGAATTTGTCTTTCTGTGTCTGGTTTGTTTCATTTGCATAATGTCCTCCATGATGTACATGTTGTCACAAATGGTAAAGCTTTCTCTTTTTTTCTTCAGGCTAATTAGCATTCTACAAAGTATATATACTACATTTTAGCGTATAGATTAAAAAGCCAAAGCAGCACCATGCAGTATGTGACTGAAATGTCTGAAGATGGCTGTGATTATTCTAATAAATTGAGGTTAATTATTTGCCAGCCATTAGTTTTTTTTCTCAGCTTATATATTTTAAGTTTGGAGATAATATGTTGGCTATAGAACATTATCTAGATAACACTTATTTTGCCCTTTACTGGATACCTCTAGCTAGTGTAAAATCTCTTGTTGATGAAAGTATTTGAATAGATGTGAGTCGTGCTTAAACTATTTATTCCTCAAAGGATTTTATCCACTTTAGTCTCCATTTTACATTAAGTCACTGACACTAAACAAGGATACAAATTGGCTTTGAATAGAAATAATGCTTAGTTCTGTGAAAAATCACCAATCCCAAATGTAACCTTCAGGCTGTCTACAATCTCTCAGAACAGTGTAAAGGCAATCTTTATAATTTCCACTGAATACCAAAGGATAGCTAGTGAATTGATCTGCAGCTCTGTGTTTGACTTATTTTGTTTTCTGCCCTGAGGCTCAGTTCCAACTCATGAAAGTTTTCTTGAATCCATGGGTTTGCATTAGTGTGGCAGTCATGGAGCCTGGAACTGTACTCTTGCATAATAATGGGGTTGGGATTATTCTTTGTGGGATAGACAAGGGAATAGAGCCAAGTTTACCTCAGTGGCATGTTTATATATCTGAAATAGCTCCTATTAAAATTTTCAATTACCAAATAGAATCTTAAATACTATTTTTGGCTATAAGCTTATTTCTTTTTTAAGGTAGAACAAAATTTCAATGATTGAAATATTTATTTGCTTATTACTTTTAATTTTTTGCAGTACTGGTGGTGGAACTGAGGGCTTCACATATGCTAGGTCATTACTTTACTGCAGAGCTATATCCTCGGCCCCCAAATAATTATTTTTATGTGATTTTTTCTTTAGAACTTTGGCTCATCACAGACAAATTGTTAAGTTTTTACAAATTTTGCAAATTGGTCTAGGTATGATGGCTCTTTACACCACAGAAATCAGCAAGCCACCGCTGGCCTCGCAGCCTTAGCAAGCATTTATTAGTGGACTGCTGTTTTTCAGATAAGTTATATATCGTAAACATGAACTACCAATAAAAAAAAAGGCAGTAGGAATTTTAACCTATCAGACTAAAGTTCATAAGTTGTATTTGAGGTAGAATAAAATGTTAAGTATCAGACATTGCTTATTCTACCAGAAGATGATTGTGAAATGCTATCATTTATTCAAAAATAGTCATTTAAAAGATGACAGACAAATTGAACGTGGGGAGAAAGGAAACCACAAATAGAAGGCACACATTACAATAAATACAGAAAAACAGACAACAAGGATAAGAAAATAGAAAGTCAAAAGAAACAAACTCGAGTGAAAGACAGGAAGAAGATGGTACTAAGTAAAACTGATACAAGAATTGAATTTGAGAAGCATAGAGAGGTTATAAAAAGACACCAGTATGAAGTAGTTTTGAAAGTGGTCAGTAGTGCCAACTTGGTGATGTAATGTCTTCCACCCGAATGACATTTGCCAGATGGAAAGTAGCACTAAAACCACCAGCAGGGAAAAAACACATCTTGGCCTTGCTATTTTGAGATAGATTTAAAAAGGAGTATTATGGATAGGTAACTATGTCATTATTTTTATTTTGCCCCCTTCAGCACTGGAAATTGAGGCTATGTCTTTACACCGAACTACATTCCCAGCCATTTTATTTTGTTTTATTTTAAAATTTGAGATAGGATCTCAATAAATTGGTAAATTGTCCAGGCTGGGGTTAAACTTGGGATCCTTTTTTTTTAGCCTCTCACGTGTTGGGATTATGGGCATACCCTACCATGCCCAGCTAATTAATTGCTATTAACTGCTTCTGGACAACAACATAAACTGGAGCTGTCACAAACAAAATAAGATGTGAGTGTGTCATAGTCGATTATATTTGACCCCCTGGTTTCCAATCTGATGTTTAAAAGACCTTAGTTTATAAATAATACAAAGAAAAAATTAAAATAAATATCCCTGGTCTATAATTATTATATATAAACAGGTGCTTTCTCATTATGAGAAGGTTAAAAAAGGAAAAGCATGTAACTCATAATACTGTTGACGAAACAAGTAAAGGAAAGTAATCGCTTGGGTTCAGATGATTCTTTTTTTTTATTTAAAAGGAAAAAGAGAAAAAGCAAAACAAAACAAAAGCAGTGTAAGGGTACAAGTAATACAGAACTACAAAAAAAAAAAAACAGTAAGAAATCACCAGTTAATAGATTGCATATTATCATCTTGGAGATAGTTGCTCAAATCACAGTATCAAAGCATACAAAGTGGACACTCAAACAGTGAGACTGCAAACAGTTGTGTTCAATGATCCAACCAAAAACATTAATATAGTCAGCTATTTAACACCCCTAAACACACTTGCTGTTGTATCCTTTAGAGCACTTTCTTTCCCTCTCTTTTTTTACAACAAAATTTACACATTTGGGTTTTATTACTCTTTAGTTCTTATTACTTTTTTTTTTTTTGGGAGAGAATAAAGTTAAATACGGCTAAACAAAGCTGTCAGTCAAAACCAAGGATAGACATAGCACATGATGTAAAAACAGAGTACAAGGTTATCAACAGTGGTTACCATAATGTCTCTTGTTTCCTTAAAAAGAGTTGTCTATCTCATTAGGTATTATAAAGTTGAACAAAACAGTAGAGAACAAGACCAATAAAACTTAAGCATTGTAAACATTACAGGACTTCCAAAAGAGACAATAGTCAAACCAGAATGGGCGTCTTAGTGAATCTTATTGCCTTCAAAGTAGTTGCCTATACCCTCAAACTTGATACTATCATACAGAATGGAACAGAGGCTAATCAGTCAAAACAAGATCGTGGGAGTATTACAGGACTTCAAAACAAGTTAATAGGAAATCAAAAAAAGTTACTATTATATATCCTGCTAATTTTTTAAATTTTTCCCCTTAATTAAAAAAAAACCATACAAAATAACTAAATAATTTTTTTAATGAATAAAGGAGAGATTGAGATAAAACAGGACATAACAATATAACAATACAGGTCAAAGCATGACTGTTTCAGCAACCTAGTGCTTCACCACCAAATAACTTTTTAAAATTTTTTTAAATTTAATTTAATTTTATTTAAAAGGAAAAAGAGAAAAAGCAAAACAAAACAAAGCGGTGTAAGGGTATACAAGTGATACAGAACTACAAAAAAAAAAAAAAACAGTAAGAAATCACCAGTTAATAGATTACATATTATCATCTTAGAGATAGTGGTTCAGGTGATTCTTACCATAGAGCCCTGGTGCGTTCTTGTCCCTTCTAGCCTTGGTCAGTCCTGGAAAACTCTTGCTGTAATTGTTAACACTGGAGATTGTAGGGGTGGAAGCTCTACTGCTTCCAGGTATTTATCGGGTTTTCTTCCTCATTCTGACTCCTGCGGTGTTTCCAGCTTTTCTTCTTTGTGTTGCTTAGGTGGGTATATTCCCCACAGTTCTCCTTACCTGGGGAGGAACCCTCACTACTCTCTGAGAACTTGGCTGACTTTAGACAATGACCCAGTTCTTTGTTGAATTTGGTAGCTTTTCTTCCTCACATGTAGCATTCTTTTTCTAAGCAGCTTTCAAAAATCTTCCTCTCAGGGACTTGTATAGAATTTCTCAGGAAATCACTGAATTTATGAGTTTCATGACTTCTATAAATGGGTCATTGAATTATGTACCCTGTTTATTCTTCCACTCTCTGGGCCTACCTTTCCCATGAGTCAGTGTCTTGGACCTGAAAGATGATTTCCTGTTCTGGTGCTCTGGCCATATTTTTGAATGTATTCATTTTCTTTTCTCTGAACTGGGTCAGCTTATTTAAAAATTCAGTACGTGAAGCCAAAAGGTCAAACACCCCTTTCTTGGCAACTCTTTCTACATGTACTTTCCTAGAAATCTTAAGGTCATCTTTCAATAAGGAAAGGTGTGGTCAGATTATTCTTATTCTCTTTACCTCAACAACACAGTATCAAACCTGATTGACACTGCCTAATAGACTGTTTTTGGTGATGAAAGTGCTAACTGCACTTTAAAATATAATAGCCATTTGCCATATTTGGACATTGGTTACTTGAAGTGTGATATGTACAACTAAATAGTAAATTTTTTTTATTTCAAAAGATTAAGATAAAAGAGGACATAACAAAACAGATCAGAACAGAACAATTTAAGCAACATAGTGTTTCACCAAAAGACAACCCAACATAACAGTAGCTACCATAGTGTCTCTTTCCTTGAAATATTTGAGTATACCTTCATACACTATAGTATCAAATATAACAAGATAGTATAAAACCATTCAAGAGAATGAAAGTATTCTTGGTATTCAAAACCAACAATGGTATTCAAAACCAACTCACAGAAAATGAACACTGGTTACTATATTATCTCCTTGTCCATAAAAAATTTTGTTTATACTATCACATGTAATAAAATCCAATAAGATACAACATGATAAAACCGATGGAGACAAAAGAACAAAAGCTTGGTAGGACTTCAAAACAAGATGGTATTAAATCAGCACTAGCTATTGTAATGTCTTGTTTTCTTCAAAATAGCTGTTCATACCATCACAGGCAATAAAATCAAACAACCCAGAATAAAACCATTCTAACTAATGAATGAAAACCTTATAAGGCTTCAAAGCAATATAATGGGGAATCATGGTTACTACATACTTTTATGTATTCTTACCATTTCTTATACTAGGGATAATATATGATATTTATACATGTGATTTTGATTAATATCACTTATGAGTATGATCTCAAGCTGCATCCATTTATTTATAAATATCTCAATCTGATCATTCTTTATAGCTGAGTAGTACTTCATTGTATAAAAATACCACAACTTTTTTATCCATTCCTCAGTTGAAAGAAATACAAATGGCAAATAAATACATGAAAAAATGTTCATCATCATTACTCATTAGAGAAATGCAAATTGAAACCACACTGAGATTCCATCTCACTCCTCAAAGAATGGCCAGGATCAAGAAAACTACTAATAACAAATGCTAAAGAGGCTGAGGGGAAAAAAGAACTCTCCTGCACTGTTGGTGGGAGTGTAGACTGGTGCAACCATTGTGGAGGCCAGTCTGGAGATTTCTCAAAAAGCTGGGATTGAAAGTCCCATTTGACCCAGCGATTCCACTTGTAGGTATCTTCCCAGAAGAACTGAAAACATCATACCACAGTGATATATGTGCACCCATGTTTATAGCAGCATAATTTGTAATAGCCAAATCTTGGAAACAACCTAAAATTTTAATTTAGTTTAAATTCATTGAAATGTGATCAACCACAGATGATGAATTGCTACAATATTGGAAGGTATTGCCTAGTACCAACCCAATGACCATAAACTTTTTCTTCACAGTGAATCCCACCCAATAGGGATTCTTCAGTACAGCAATGTTTCCCAAACTCAGAGTGATCACATAGGTCTTCCTTATACAAAGTTTCATTCCAATTTCTCTCATTATCAGGGAGCCTAATTCCAAGTGAGCCAGTCAGTCTATGGTATAGTTGAAAATGTCACCAGATTTGGATAAACACTATACCTCTGCAAATAGGTATTTTTTTGTAGGCTCTTCAATTTAACAATAGAAAATAAACCATTAAGGCTCAGTGTAATACCATGAATGTTGTCAATATTGTGATTATAATTTGTATTAACACTACCGCTATTGCCCATCACCTTCTGTCTCAATCCCCGTTTTTATTGTAACTAATAGAACTTTCAAAACACTCCCTGAGAGTGACTGAATATAAGTCAGAAGAGATATATTATAGCCACTGAGTGTACAATTTCTCCCTTCACATGGGTGGGCTGAGAGCTTCTGTATTGGTCTTTGTCTCCAGGCTGCTCCTTTTTCTGCAAGTACAATTTTATTGTCTGGTGTATATGTCATACTATACTCGTGAGGGAGACTTTTTACAGTTTTCCATAAAGAAACAGTCTCAGATGGCCATGCTTGGCCTCTATGACTTTCATCTTTAACTGCATTCCATTGTGTCACAGATGGATCCCTGGGTAGTCAATTCATAGGCTGCTCAGAAGACTGTACCTTATGGCCAAAAAGAAGAGCTGTGCTAACCCCGTTCTCTTTCTTGGTAATATCATTTGTGACTTATCAAGGAGGAGGTCAACCATGTGAACAAAAGCTGAAAGATTTCTTTTTCTTTTTTTCTTTTTTGAGACAAGGTCTTGCTATGTACTGCAGCCTGGCCTTGAACTCACAGTGATCCTCCTACTTCAGCATTCCAAATACTGGGACTATAAGTGTGCGCCACAACACCCAGTTTAAAACTAAAAATTGCTTAGAGAAAAGCTATGGAGTAGTGTTATATCATGAGGGTCATAACAAACTAAAGTCATGAAGTAGCAAAAATGATGAGGAAGATGAAAAAGCAGAAACTGCAAGTGAGTAGAAGACACAAGGCAGAGAACAGACAAAAAGACTAGCATATGAGTCAAATTCTACGTACTAGAGAGTCGTAAAGACAGGAAATGTAGTAGACAGCTTTCCTGTTTCTGGGACACAGTGCCAGACACTCTCAGTTTAGAGGAGGAGACATTCTTTTCATTGACAGCGTCAGAAGGTTCAGTTCATGGTCAGCATGACTCAAGGCAGAAATGACAAGGGGGAAGGGCATGGTGGAGGAAAGTTGCTCTTGTCCTGGCAGCTAGGAAGCAAAGAGAGAAGGAAGGTCCTGGGGACAAGAATACACTTTTCTGGTCATTCTCCCATTGACTGACCCTCTCTGACCAGGTCCTACTTGTAAATACGAGACATTTTAGATCCAAAACCTTAACATTCCACTAACTGCTCTGTTATGGTTTGGGTCTAGACGTCCCCACAAAACCTCACGTGGTTATAGGTGGGACTTTTCCAGAAGTGGCTGAATCTAGAGTGTGTAATGCTGGCATTAAAATTCTGTGATTACCTAATCAGCCCACTGATTGCTTTGGTGCTGCCCTAATCCAGCCAGCCTAGATACAATATAAGAGGGACAGAAAGATGCTGTTAAGATCTCTTCTTGCTTTGCTGCATTTTGTCTGCTGTGAACTATTTTCTTTTGCCTTAGAGCCAGCTGGTTATGAACTGAAACTTCTACAAACTATGAGCTAAATAAACTTCTCCTTCTTTAACTTTGGGCATTGTGTATTTTGCCTCAGCAATTAGAAAAGTAACTAAGACAGGCCCCAGAGGGCTCATGTTTGTCTTATGCAAAATGTATGGAACCTATCACTGACTCAATAGAATCAATAGCGTTAGCATGGCTGAAAAATTCAAGTCCAAAGTTTCCACTGAAACTCAAGGCAAACTCTTAGCTGTGAGCCCCTGTAAAAATCAGAAAGAAAGTTAAACACTTCCAGTATACAAAGGCACAGAGTAAACATTCTTGTTTCCCCACCTCCCCCAAAAAGCCATAAGAAAATAGAAAGGAATTGGACCAAAGCATGAATGAAACCCAGCATGGCAAACATGAAGCCCTGTAGCCATATGTCCAGCGTCTAGGGCAGATTGGTGTGACAGATGAGCTCCAAAAGGCGTGGGCAGACCAATTCCTCTGGTCTTGCTGGGTGAAGCCCAAGAGTCTGTCTCTTGGGTTGGCTCTGCTCACTGCCTGCAGTTTTTCTCAGCAGACATTCCGTGTTTCTGGCATGTTCTAATTCTGGGGGTCTACTACAATTTGGCTTCACTGTCACAACTGCATTGACAGCTTTCTCAGGAGCACCTTGCCTGGCTTCCTAGGTCCTCCTTTAATATATGGGTGTAGGTTTCGATGACCAGATAACTCTTGTACTCTACATGCTTGTAAAACTAGCATTACGTGGGTGAGGTCAAGGTGTGCCACCAGTCCAAGCAGCAGTCAAGGTCCTTTGGACCATGACTACAGTGGTCTCTATTGGTGGCTAGATGTCACAGCACGGTGGGAACCAATTCCCTATGTGGTTCTCATTGAACAGGAAGTCCATGGGCTCTCTTTTTAAAAGAAGAGTTTGCACTTTTGCATGTTTAAACCTGTGATGGGTGAAGTCTTTTTAATTTTTGGGATGCCTTCAAGCTGCCTTTACTGTTGACCGGAAGCAAAATGCATGACTTCTTTTTAACACTCTTCTTTCAGCAACCAAGTTCTCCTTCACTTCAACTTTACAGATGCTTCTTTTCTGGATACCACAAAGTTTTCAAGTTATCCCACACTGCATTTTGCTCATGATTCTTACAGTACATCTGTCTGAAAGCAGCCAACAATGCTTATGTCACAGTCTGCATATTGGGCTAACCTTGAAATTTTCTTTGCTAGGTTAATTAGTCTTCCATCTTTAAATTTAACCTCATTCAAAGTCTGAGGACACTGGCAAAGTGTAGGCAAATTCTTTGTCAGAATGAAACATAGATAGCTTCTATTGCAATTTTAAGTGCAGTCCTCATTCTTATCTGAAATTTCATGAGCCTGGTCATTAGTTTCTGATTTTCTATCAGTATTCTAGTCATCTGAGCTCTTCACCAGAATCTTACATCAGTTTCAGCTTATAGCACTGTAAGCCTTCTGTAGCTGGCATCTTCAAATCGTCCCAAACTCCTCTTACAAACCAGTTCCAAAGGTGTCTAAACCATGTGCTCAGGCAAAATC
The DNA here is from genome assembly GCF_034190915.1 of Cavia porcellus. Classification (NCBI taxonomy): domain Eukaryota; kingdom Metazoa; phylum Chordata; class Mammalia; order Rodentia; family Caviidae; genus Cavia; species Cavia porcellus. The sequence continues at coordinate 24,747,214 of NW_026947487.1, read as the reverse complement.
ATAGCAATGACCCCACACCTAGTGGTAGTTTCCTGTTTTATTCATCTTTACCATCACTGGGAAAATGAAATAGTTGGTACTTATAAATTAAAGGAGAGATTTACTTTAGTTACATGTTTCCATGGGTTCAGTCCATGGTCAGTAGATCCAAATGCGTAAACATCATGGCAGAGGACATGGTGGAGGAAAGCAGCAATTTGACCGAAACTTGTATTTGTAACTATTAAGAGTTTACATCATTTTGTCTTATCACTTTTTAAATCATTTCTTTATTCAGAAATATTTATTGGGACCTCCTAAAAAGGCAGGAGTGATAGTATATTCTGGAGAGATAGGAAATAATGAAAACATGAAAAATACATAGAATAAAAATGGATGCAAAAAATAATGTATTTATTAAATAGAATTAAATGTGACTAATGGATACCATTTCATAAAATGTATGCATATTTAAAATATAATGTTACTTTAAGTATGTCTTAAATGTAGCTAAAATGAAACAAAGTATAATACAAAGTAATTAAAATTGAATATGATGACAGATGGAAGTGCATAGCCCAATGAAGAGTCATAACTGTGGCGTGGCTGGCAGTGGGTTTAGGGGAGGTTTCCAGGAGGCAGCACTGGATATCAGAATGAGGATGGAGCCACACTAACCAGGCAGGAAGAGAGGGTGGCGTGGTATCAGGTGGTGGACTGTGAAGGCAAGAGGCTTGCAGACACAGAAACACAGAGCCTCAGAGAACAGAGCATGTTTTATTAGTGATGTAGCTGGAAGTCTCAGTGGATATTCCTTAAAGATAATGACTTGTATGTCCCCTTCCCTTGTATTCCTCCTTCCCTTCCACCATTTCTTCTTTCCTCCCATGCTTTGTATCTTTCCGACTCCACTGTATTCCCAACCACTTAGCTGAAGTCACGTATTATAAATTATTTATTAAAATCATTGGATAAATGAATGGAAGAATAATCAGAAACGAACAATTTATCTTGATAACAAAATTCTTCTGCAACTTTAGTTTCTGCCATCAGACACCTCCCCCTTCCCCCCCTAAAAACAACAAACAAAAACCTGAGACCATAGGCCTTACCTGGCATAACATCTGTCATTTTAAATTATTTTCCTTTGATGATGGTGATATTTTCAATTATTAATGAAATGCATAGATAAGTGAGGACTGGCCATGACTGAGCAAGGTAGGCAGAGAAGGCACTTGAAGACTGTGCTGAAACACACCCCATCCAGGGTCTTTGCAGTTGACCATGGAGTAACAGCTGCCACAGGCAGCTCCTGCTGGCATCCAGCTATTAGAAAAGAGGAGTCTTGGAGCTCAGTTTGAAGGGAACCAGTGGGCCATCTGGACAGCCAAAAGGCAAGGCTGCAAATTGTGATGAATATTGCAAGAAGGAGTGTGTATGCATACATGTGTGTAGCCAGTCATATATGGTTTTAGGGCTGCTTTAGGCCAAATTTTTTAAATAAGAAATGTTAATACAGATGTAATGCAGGGTATCTCAGCTTAATTATTTCCTAGAAATCTTTGGTGCTTGAATTATATATTTTAAGAAGGGTCTGAATAATTGGATTTAATTCAGTGTATTACTGAGAGGCAGTCAGTTATTCAAGATGCGTAAGAATTTCCCCATACCCCATATCCAGTTGCTTAGCACATATGACTTTCACAAATCTAATAGCCTTTCTATTATCTATCCATCCAACCACACACAATATTAGGACTATGCGGAATGATAAAAATAACTAGCAATAACTCACAACTGTAACTTTATTGTGTAGAATTGACCGTGGTACATAAAAAGTCATAAATTTTCTTCTCATATTAATATTATTTTGATTTTAAGCTATTTATGACTTATGAATAAATTTCTTTTGCTTTTCCAAGTCACAACTCCTTGACCAGCAAAATGAAGAGTTAAAGGGCTATCTTTCTTACTTATAAAATGTGTGGTCAGCAGAGGAATTCATATACATAAAAGCACTTTAAAGAGTGTAAAGTCTCATACAAATGCAAGAACTGTAGAAATCACAAACTAGTTGTGCCAGAAATATCCCCAGATTTTATCTAGTTTTATAAGTTCAAATCATAGGTGATATTCCAGCAATATCTCCTGCAAAATTCATTTAAAATGTACATTAAATAAAGAAAAAACTCTGATTTTTTAAATATTCAAATTCTAAATCCATTTTAATCGAATTCTAAAGTTGATGTCTACCTTAAAGAAAAGCAGGCCGGTTTCACAAAAGAGGCCTGAATTCGCATATTATCCTGAACGTCTCTCTTCAGTGACTGTAGTCTGAGGAGCCCTTTTTCTGGACTTGAAAGAAGGGTAAGTACAGATGGAGAAGGTTGATTCTACTCCTTTGATAATAGATTTCTAGTTGTGTAGGGAAGCACATGTTCTGCCTGAGGTTTGACACCCAAATTTACATTTCTAAAAATAGTTTTTGGGTCATGTGTGGTGGTACATACTTCTAATCCCAGCTAGTTAGGAGGCGGAGGCAGAGGGATCTCATACTTAAGGTCAGTGTTTGCAATTTTTCAAGATCCTGTTTCAGACATGAAAAGGGTTGGGGCTCTTGCTTAGTGGCAGGGAACGCACGAGGCTCTGTGTTCAGTTCCTAATGACACAAGGAAAAAGCTTCTTGGTCATTGGTATCATCTTTTCAACGGTTTTGTTGAAGGAAGTCAGACAAGGTTAAATGTTTGATCATGCAAGAACAAAGCTAAGCTAGGGAGTCTGATGATTGTTGAGCAGCATAGTTTTAAAGTGAATATGACAACTTATTTTTGGTGATTCTTCTTAAAATGTGGTTGAAAAATCTTATACAGTTCTTATATTAAAACAATGTTTTGCCACTTTCTGTAGAATGCTTAATGGCAAAATTATTTGATTATTTTTATTTTGACATGTAGAGAGACTGTCACTTTAATCAAGATACAATTTAGTGTGCCATTGTCTCTGGAATTTCCATTAAAGTGAAAACTTGCTTGTGAGTTGCTTTTACTGATAATTTATTTAGTCATCTTCTTTGGTTTCCAGCACCATGGCTAATCCTTTATAGTCCTTCTCTTGATTTAAACTCTAATTATTTTCTACTGTGATTTCCTCACGAATCTAAAAAGTTTCTTGGTGCAACAAATCCTTTGATATTTAGGGCATGTTTTAATGAACTGAACTGGGTTTTCAGGAATGACTAATTTTAAAGGAAAAAATGCTAAGTCTTATTCACACTTTCCAAGTATGCATCAGTTTTATGACAAATTTTCTCTGGGCATGATGAATTTCTTCTTAGAGCAAAAACTTGGATGGACAGAGACAAAGAAACTACAATAAGTGGATTACAGAAGGAGCAATCTATCTTAAATTTATGCTTCTATCAAGCATAGAGGTAGGTAAACCTTTCCTACACAGTTACCTTAGCACAAAAGAATGCTTATTGTTGTGCATCTCTTCTCACGTATCTTACCAGAAAAAGATTTCCTGGTCAAAGCATGATTACTAAATTTATCCACAATGACTGTTGTTTAATCAGATGTTTGCAAGATTTTATTTTGGTGTTCTAAAAAATTTCTCAGTTTGATAAGTACTGTTATTTTCTTTTGAATAATTTTGAGACTAGCTCATAAAATATTTTGTTCAGCCAGGGTTCCAGACTAAGTCTCGGAGATTAGGTTGTCAAATGAAGACAGAGATTACAGAACCCAGGCCTGTCATTATTTAGCTGTTCTTGGGCTTAGCTTTCTCATTTTAAAATGAGGGAATCACCTTTGAGGAAAAAATTTAAAAGCATCTAACTAATGCTTGAGGCATGAAGTGAATATATGTCTATTACATTATATATATTTATATAATTTTTTCTTGTACACACACAATCCCTTTTTTAGTATATTTTGACCTACCAAAAATCTGTGTAAGTCATTTGGTTGATTTTCTGCTTCAGTCCCCCGCCCTGTAATTTTTGAAGCTCATAGAAAAACAGTGCCCATTTCAAATGCACATTCCTTTCCAAAAAATTTCAATATAAAAATTACTGACCTAATCAGAAATAAACTGATTTGCAGAATCTGTATCACTTGGAAATTTGGAAGACAAAAATTAAAACTTCCTTGTGTGTATGTATGTGTTTTCTCTTTTACTCTTGCTATTTCAGGTAGTTTATTACTTATAATTTTAAAATTTAAACTCATTTCAAACATCACTACCAAAAGTTGACTTTGTTATTGTGTTGTTTAGATTTTTTTGGTAGTTTTAAATTGTGGTCTCAAGGGGCTGGGGATTTAGCTCAGCAGCATAAGTGCCTGCCTTGCAAGTAGGCAGTCGAGAGTTCGATCCCTGGTAACGAAAAAGACAAAAAAAAAAAAAAAAAAAAAAAAATTGTGGTCTCAAATTCTATTTACAACATATGGAAGCAAATAAATAAAAATTTATTTTTACATTGAAAATAGTAATAGGCCCAAGCACAAGTTTATTCTTTGTTTATTAATATTGTAAATTGCTACATTTCAGTTGAATAGATTTGTTGGATTAAATTTGATGCAAAGATTTGTGAATACAATGTGGGACAAACACATCAAACTAATTAACATATCTATTGTCTCAAATACTTATCAACTTTTTGTGATGAGAACATTTGAAATTTACACTGGTAGTGATTTTAGAAAGGACAGGATATTATTATTAACTGTAGTCATTATGCTGTGCAATCTGCTTTGAATAAAACAAAACAAAAATCCAGGAAAGGCAGGTAAGCAAAACCCCAAAATTTATTTTCCTTTTTAACTAAAGCTCTGTATGTTTTGATCATCATCTCTGTATTCGTCCTATCAACTTCCCTTTGATAACTGCATTCTATCCTCTACTTCTATGAGTGTGATGGTTTTAGATTTCACATATAAGTGAGAAAATACGACACTTGTTTTAATAACTGGCTAAATTCTTTATTTCCATCCATGTGGCTACAAACGGCAAAATTAATTTTCTTCCTTTTTAAAGTCCAAGTAATATTCCATTGTGTATTGAGCACATGTTTAAAAGAGGGCCTTGCATGGAAGATAAATATTCAGTTAAAATTTCTTTCCTGATAAGAAAGTTACTCCTTCTAGATCTGTTGGTGGATATTCCCGTTTCTGCAGCAAATTAGTTAATGGTAATAGTGCTTTGAACTTACTAGAGGATTTAGAAAATGTTGAAAGTTACTCTTTTGCATTTCTAAGTGGATGGTACATGTACCATTGAATTTTAGGAAATTAAGGGGTCTCAAGTCAAATGGAATTTCACTTTGAAGAATGAATTAAGTACCAACAATTCAGTAATAGTTTCCTTAGTCTCCTTCCCTCTCCCATCAACCTAGTTGTCTCTTTCTACTATTTGGAGTGCAGGTAACAATCTGAAAAACACATGCATTTATATATTGAGGAGCTTTACTTTAAACCAAACCCTTGAAAACCTTTTCTTTGGATCAAACCCTGGAGTATCCAAAGTTAAGTCATCTGAACTTTTAAAATGAAATATTAGTCATTCAATTTCATTATTATTTAATCACAGGAATGAAGACCAACTGAACTTTATCTTTTGTTTTTACTCACTTGACTTAAATTTTTGTGCTGATAATAGATCATTACTGCTTCAACTAAATCTTCTTAGAATCAATATATTGAAAAGGAATGCCTTTCCAAGAAAATCAATGGCTTGGCCTGTTTTCAAGGAAATCAAAGAAAGGCTACAAGTAATTGGAATTTCCCTACAATATTCAATTTTATTTAACAGTCTACAGTTTTGTTGTAGATCCTATTTGCTACCCAGATACTGACCAATTTTTTCACTATTTTCTTTTTGATTAGAGTTTTAATGAATTTTAATGATCTTGAAATAGTTTTCTAAACTAATAAAATAAATATGTCAAAAAGATTTTTCCCATTTTATATTTTTTATAGTTCTCCTCTGAGTTTATTTTCTCACCATGGTATCAGCATTCTAGAATGGACACTATTTCAATTAGTGTTGAAATACACATCTCTGAAAACTCAGGCCGTGGTACTATATGACTTGAGTGGTACTGTCACTATCAGGGAAATACGCCTCTTACCTTTCTTGGTGAAATTAAACTCATGTTTATGGGATTAACCAGAAAATACAAGTCAAGAACTTCTCTTTTTTCCCCTTTCTAAATCTTGTAAATGGAGTAATTAAAGATAATTCAGTTTCTTTTTCTTGTCCTGCCTCTTCCAAAAAAGGGCCAGTACACCCACCATTCTGAGAGAGGTCCTACTTTGGCACCTGGCTTCATCCTTGAGCTGATCCTCAGGTTTTGTCATATCCTCAGTGTCTTGGACCCACACACAAATGACACAGGTTTCTCAGGACTTTGGCTCACTTATAACCCTCTTCCTCTTTAGATGTCCAGTCATGAATCCCTAATAGTGCAGATATAGCCTCAAAAAGGCATTGCTAAAAAAAAAAAGGCCTTCCTAGGTGATAATATCATAAAATGCTTTTACACAAACCTAGATGATACACCCGACACTTAGGCTATATAGTATCTGTATGTAAATCTTGCAGCTTATTGCTGCAAGGGCCATGATGAACCACAGAACACAAAATACAGTCAATCACAAGAGAAGATGCAAACTAGAGATGGAGAAAATATGAGGTTGTTGCTCATGTAACAGCATATCGTTTCACAATAAAATTTTTTATAAGTAGGTGAACATTCTAATCTTGTTCTTTTATTCCCTTTATTTTAGTGCAAAATCTGTCAGCCTTTTCCTTTGTGATTGCTTGTTTTTCAGTTTCAAAAGTTTTCTCTTTTAAGATCAACATTCACATATATTTTCTTGTACTCTGTGATCTCTTTTAAAACATATATATTGAACATGTATTTATTTTCATACAGGCTGCAAAATAAAAACTCAAATACTATTTTCCTAAATAGTGTTTCCAGTATAAATTGTTGATTTATTTTTTTCGCTATCTAGTCATTTTTTTAAAATTTTATTTTAAAGAGGATAAAACCAAACATAACAAAACAGAACAAAGCAGATCAGAAGAAAACAATGTAAGTGACACCGATTTCAAAGCAAGACAGCAGGAGACAGCAGTGGCTACCATAATTTCTCTTGTTTTCTTCTAAACAGTTGTCTATATCTTATACACAATAAATTCATACAAATCAAAATAGTATAAAACTGATAAGAACAGAGTAATGAAGGCATTATAGACCCTCAAAATCAGGCAGTAGAAAAATCAACAGTGGCTACCATAATGTCTCTTATTCTCTTCAAAATAGCTGTTCATACCTTCATGTATGTTGAAATTAAGCAATACAAAACAGACTAAAACCACTCTGAACAAAGAACAAAAGCATTACTGGATTACACAGCATGACGATATGGAATCAGCAATGGATACCATAATGTTTTTTTTTTCTTCAATATAGCTGTTCATTTCATCATGCATAATATAATCGATTCATGTAAACTGTTTAGGAGAAGTTCTAGGTACGTATACCTATCCTTTCTGCATTAGATGGCACAACAAAACAAAACAAAACAAAACAAAACAGATTACTAGAAAAACAAGAAACAAAAAAAGACAAATAACAATAGCAAAGAGCCCAAAACAATGACGAGATAGACCTTCAAAACAAGGTACTACCTAGTCATTTGTGATACTTTGTGTATTATTTGGTAAGTCTTTATATACTAGCAACTCTTAAGGTTCTTTCCCTTTCCTATTGATATGCTTGGTGTTCCTGGACAAAGCTTTATAGTGTTTTCTATAAATGATGTGGCTGTATAGTATATTTTAGATCCAGTTGTGCAACTTCCCCCAAAATTTTTTTGGAAAATTTTTTGGCTTTCTATACTCTAAATTTATCTTCCCAAATTAAATCTATAAGGCACCAGTAACTTGGAAAGAATCTAAAGTATCATAATTTCAATAGTCTCACCCAGGAACATGGAATGTATCTTCATTTATTTGAGATACCTTTCATGTCTTAGGAAAAGAAGCTGAGGCTGTCTTTTTACATGAATTTGCACATAACTTCTACAAGTTACTTTTGGTAGCAGTTGTAATTGTAATGCTGAAAGAAGCATGGCATATTTGGATGAGTTTTCATTGTGGTGGGAGCCTTTTGGGCAGCAGTTCTGATATTGAGTCTAGCGAGAGGTAGCATCGCAGTGCTTGGAGGACTTTCTGGTTTGTGGTAACATCCCAGGCAGTAACTGAGTAGCAGAAATTTTGTAACAAGCTGGGAAAGTTGTTTGGGCCCTAGTTACATGAGTGGGTTTAGGAAAGAGGTTAAACCCCAGAGAGGGAACAGGAAGGCTCCATGAGAAACTGAGTTTGAAGACTAACCACAGTGTCCTCAGTAGGAGGTAGGGTTAGCACAGGGGAAGGGCTCTGGTTTCCGAAGCTCCCACAGGCAGATCAATATGGACTGAGTTTACCCTTCCTCTGCCACTCTTAATATGAGGTATGAGTAGAGTTGACAGTATTGGTATGTGGGGGTCAGTGCTATTCCAGGGATGACGATGGCGGGCTGTCATTACAGATGTGGCAAGAGAGGTCACAGATCAGCCAGTGGAGAGCCCTGCCCAACCCCTGTCCTGATGGAAAGCCCTTGAATGAGGTGACTTAATTGTGGAATCAGTTTAAGTGGAAATGGAATAAATATGAAATGTGCATATTTTTTTCAGTTTTAGTATTATATGCTTTTTTATATAATATTATTTATTTCATAATGTCATTTCACTTTGTCTACAAAGAAGGGGACTGTTAAACCAAAAGAAAATAACTCTTGATTTATTATGTGAGGATTGCACTTTGTAGAAATTTTAGATGTGGGCATAGTTTTTGATTAATCTTGCAGCCTCCTGGTTTTCTTCACTGTATGCTAATCTTTTGGTTTCAGTGCATTCAAGGAAAATAAGCTAATTTTAGTATTAGCCTAATCAAAACACAGGAATGCAGCTCTGCCAGAATAACATAATATGGTATTATACAAAGTTTAGTATGTTTGTATCCTGCTTTAGGCAAATTTAATATGTTGAAAGATAGTTACATTAAAAATCAATTGGAGGATAGTTATTTGCTTTGCAATTTTTTCATTGTATGATTTCTGTAAAAAAGCAAATTTCCTCTAGGGCATTTAAGATCTGATTTGGTGGATCAAATCTGATTTTACAAATTCATTTATCCTGATTAATAATGAAGTGGGACTAGTTAATAGGGATAAATGCATGAGTTTTTTTAGAATTATTTTTGAGGTTGAGCATAAGACGTCAATGTAAGTATAGAGCTGAGTGTGCTGGGCTTGTTAGATCAAGAAGCCAGTTTGTTAAGCCAAACATAAGGTAATAAAGTGACATGGATGCTAATGCTAAATTATAAGAACGCAATTTGCGCTTCAGTTAATGGAAGTCAAAGATCCAGAAGGAGAGTGTCGGATACCCCATGTAAGTTACGGCTTGGCACTTCCTGCCCTACCCCACAGGGGCCTAACCCACCAGGAGGCTGTGCAGGCCCGTTTTGGGGACAGTGACTAGAAGATGAGGGGTGGGCATTTGTTTTGAAGGAGAGAGGGAGACAATGGTCCCTTGTAGGAAAATGAACGCCCTTTGAGACCATAATATTAAATTAAATAAATCATATATAGAAGCTTAATATGGCCTGGTTTTCTTAATGTGAGAAATCCAAATTATAAATAAGGAGCAGAATAAAAGATAACAGGAAGTAAGGAGATAGAGCTTTCTCAAATGGGGAGGGAATTGGGGTTAACAGATGGTGGGAAGGAGGAAGGGGAGGGGGAGGGGATGAAGAAAGGAATTAAAACGTGTTGTGTACATTTACCAAGTCCACACGAGGAATGTAAACATGTACTACACATCGGTAACTAAGAAAGAAGATGCGGTGTGCATGTAATACTGACACTCCAGGAGCCTGAAGCGGGAGAATCACATGTTCCTAGTCAGCATGGGCGATTTAGCAATTTAGTGAGACTCTCTGAAAATAGAAATCAATCAATCGATCAATCAATCAATCAATCAGTGCATGCGTGGGGATATAGCTCCATGTGAAGGTCCTGGTTTTAGTCCCCATTGTCACAATACAAAAACAAGACAAACAAATAAAAAACCCCAGGGAGCAGTCATCTGGAAGCAGGCAAACTTGAATCTTTTGTTATTGCTCTGAAGGCTTTCAATTTAAGGTGGGAGTTATAGAGGGGCACTTTCCTTTTTCTCACATTTGTCAAGAGACTTTTTAGGGGATTTTCTTGTGTTGGGTGAAATACCAAACTAGAGGCTTCTATTGCTCCTTCCACTGATTGATCAGTCCAAATTTCAGCCATCAGATGAGCTACTTAAATATTTGTTATACCTGTATATCATTTATTATGACAGTGTTCTTTTTTCAAACAAAACAAAATAAAAAAGGAAAATGATGCACATATGTATGTATGCTTATATACATAAAATCTTTTCCCTTCTTCCTCTTCTCCTTTTCCAGTTGTTCTTTCCTTTGGAGCACTTTCTTTCCCTCTCATTTTTACAATATCAGTTGTACATTTTGGGTCTTATTACTCTTTCAGTTTTTTTGCTTTTTCTTTTTTTATACTAAGGAGACAATATGATATTTACACTTGGGAGTCTGATTTATTTCACTTAGGGTCTCAAGTTGTATCAATTTACTTATAAGAACTTCAAGTTTATCCTTCTTTATAGCTGAGTAATACTCCATTATACAAAAATACCACATCTTTTTTATCCGTTCTTCAGTTGACAGGACTTTGGGCTATTTCCAAGATTTAGCTATTGCTAATTGTGTTACCATAAACCTGGATGTACATACATTGCTGTGGCATGATGTTTTCAATTCTTCTGGGAAAATACCCAGAAGGGCAATAGCTGGATTGAATGGGACATCTAATCCTAGTGTTTGAGGAATCTCCACACTGATTTCCACAGTGTTTGTACGTTACACTCCCACCAACAGTGGAAAAGAGTTTCTTTTTTCCCACAGTCCCACCAACATTTGTTACTGTTTAATTTCTTGATGACATCCAATCTTTCAGGAACGAGATGGAATCTCAATGTTATTTTAATTTGCATTTCTCAAGTGATGAGTGATGTTGAATATTTCTTCATGCATTTATTTGCCATTTTTATTTCTTTAACTGATAAGTGTGGGTTCATCTCAGATGCCCATTTTTGGATTGGGCCTTTGAATTTGGGGGGGGGGTCCTGATGTTTTTCAATTCTTTATGTGTTCTGTATATAAATCCTTCATCTGAGAGACAGTTGGATGAATTTTTTTCCCCATTCTGTGGGTTTTATTTTCACTTTGTTGGTGATTTCTTTTGATGTGTAAAAACTTTTTAATAAGGTGAGATCCCAGTTGTTGATTCTTTGAAGTACTTTCTGTGCAATTTGTGCTTTGTTCATGAACTCTTTGCCTACCCCTCTGTCTTTAAGATGTCTACCTACACTGTATTCCAGTAAATTTAGTGTTTCTGTTTTAATATTTAGATCTTTGATCCATTTTGACTTTAGTTTAGTGCATGGTGATGGATTTTAATCTAGTTTTAATCTTTGGCATATGGGAAACCAATTTTTCCAACACCATTTATTAAAGAGTCTATCTTTCTTCTGGTGAACATGTTTGGCCACTTTGTCAAAGATAAGGTAGTTGAGTGTCTTTGTAGTTGTGTCTGAATCTTCTACTCTGTTCTGCTTATCCTCAGATCTGTCTTTTTGCCAGTTCCATGCTGATTGTATCACAGTACCTTTGCAGTATAATTTCAAGTTAGGGATTGTGATGCCTCCTGCATTGCCTTTGTTGCCCAGAGCTGCCTTTGCTATTCTAGGTCTCTTCTGTTTCCAGATGAATTTTAGGAATATTTTCTCCAGATCGGTGAGGCATGCTAATGGTATTTTGATTGGGATTGCATTACATCTGTATAGCAGTTTTAGAAGCATGACCATTTTTATAATGCAGGGTTCTTCCTGTTGTACTCTAGCCCAAAAAGCACTGTCATCTTGTTCTATGCTTGCCTATGCCCTCCCTAATTATGTTGTAACTTCCTTTGCTAAGGCAGCTGTTTCTTGCAGTTGACCACTCTGGAGCTACCAATCACAATGTTGTAAATTAACCAAAAGCACCGCCATACTGTTCTGTATTAGCCATCACTCTGGTAACCTGTTTGCTGTGTTAACCTTTGCTCCCTTTGCAAGGGACAATTGTTCCTGGAATCAGTCGATCTCAGTTACCTACATTCCTCTCAACCTTTGTCCCCCTTTTGTGAAAGACAGTTGTTCCTGGAATTAGCCAACCACAAGTCACCAAATTCCTGTAAAGGAGAAACTCATTGACCACTAACAGTGAAATTGCCCTTAAGAATGTAAGAACACTGTCCTCAAGCAAAAAGGGAACAAAGGTCTTCTCAACCTAATTCTCCTCCCACCCTCTAACTTCATGATTTTTCCCTTTATAAGCCTGACAAATTTTAACCTGGTTACACAGCTTTGCAAACTCCAACTGCACTGTGTCGCTGGTGCCAGCTTAAATAAAGTGCTTCTTTTTCTTTTAAAAGATGTCTTGCCCCATTTTTGGACAACATCTCGGGGTCTCATTTTTGGGGTACAACATCTTATCCAAGAGCAAAAGATATCTTTCCATTATCTGATATCCTCTTTAATATTTTTTTAGAGCACTTTGGTTTCCAATGTATAGATCTTTTACATCTTTTATTAGACTGATTCCTGAAATATATTTTTTCGATACTATTGTGAAAGGTGTTGTTTTTATAATTTCTCTCTCAGTGAGCTTGTTGTTTGTGTATAAGAATGTTACTGATTTTTGAGTGTTGACTTTCTATCCAGCTATGCTGCTGAATTTGCTTATTAATTCTAGTAGTGTTTTGATGGAGTTTTGGGGGCCTATGTAAATATCATGTCATCTGCAAATAATGATAGTTTAACTTCTTCCTTTTCTATATTTCTCTCATTTAATTGATCTGGTTAAGTTGCTAGAACTGTATTGAATAGGAGTGGTAATAGTGGACCTCTTTGCTTCTGATTTTAGGGTGAAAGCTTTCAGTTTGTGTCTATTTAGTAAGATGTTGGCTGTTGATTTATCATATATAGTTTTGATTAGATTGAGGTAAAGACCATCTATTCCAATTTCCATAGGGTATTTATCATGAGTGAGTGTTGCATTTTGTCAAACCTTTTTCTATGTCTATTGGGATGTTCATGTGATTTTTCTATTTGGTCCTATTGATGTGGTGTATTATCTTTATTGATTTGCATATGTTAAACCATCCTTGCATTCTGAGAACGAATCCTGCTTAGTCATAGTGTGTAACCTTCTTGATGATTTGCATATGTTAAACCATCCTTGCATTCTGAGAACGAATCCTGCTTAGTCATAGTGTGTAATCTTCTTGATGATTTGCAGCATTCTGTTTGCTAGAATTTTATTGAGAATTTTTGTATCAGTGTTCATGGTGAGACTGGCCTATAGCTCTCCTTTTTGGTTGGGTCTTTCTCTGGTTTTTGTATCAGAGTAATACTTGCTTCCAGGAAGCAGTTAAAGAGAATTGCTTCCCTCTCAATTTCATTAAATAGTTTGAGGCATATTGGCATTAAGTCTTCTGTAGTCTCTTGGTCTCTTGTAGAATTCAGCTATGAATCCATTAGGACCTGGGCTTTTCTTCATTGGTAAGCTTTTATATTTTTTAATTTCAGTAACTGATATTGGGTTATTGAAAATTTTTATATCTTCTTAATTCAGCTTTGGTAATTCATATGTTTCTGGGAATCTATCCATTTTTTCTGATTTCCAGCCTATCAGAGCAAAGGTTTCCAAATTGATGATCTTCTGAATTTCAACAGGAACTGTAGTAATTTCACTCTTTTCATTCCTCACTGCATGAATTTGAGTTTTTTCTTTCCTCTTCTTGGTAAGTTTGGCTAGAGTTTTATAAGTTTTGTTCATTCTTTCAAAGAACCAACTCTTCAATTTATTAATTCTTTGTGTTAGTCTCAATTGCATTAATTTGTGCTCTGATCTTTATAATTTCCTCCTTTTATGAGCTTTGGTGCTGACATGCTCTTCTTCTAGAAGCTTGAGGTGCAGCAGTAGGTTGTTTCTTTGTGCTTGTTCTGTTTTCCTGATGTGAGAATTCATTGCTATATATTTCCCTCATAGGACCACTTTCATTGCATCCCAAATGTTCTGGTATGTTGTATCTGCATTTTCATTTAATTGTAGCTATGATTTAATTTCTTCTTTAATTTCACCTGTGATCCATTTGTTGTCCAGGAGGATGTTATTTAATTTCCATGTGTTTATATAGTTTTTGCAATTTCTTTTGCCATTAATTTCTGACTTCAGTGCACTATGATCAGATAATATGCATGGAGTAATTGCAAGTCCTTTGCACTTATTTAAGCATGTTCTGTTGGTGTCTTGGTTACTTTTTTTTAAATCATTTTTGAGACAAATACTTGATGCTGAAAATGAAGGAAGAAACGGTTTATTTAGCTTACAGGTTTTAGAGTTTTCAGTCCATACTAAGCTGGCTCCAAGTCAGAGTAGTGTGGCTTGGGGGCAGCTGTTCATGCAGCTGCAAGTAACAAGAGTGAAAAGGGCAAAATAGGGGTAAAAACACCCTTCCTTCCCTCTCCTATATTGTACGTTGTCTCCCTGCCCCTGGCAGGTGCACTCACACCATCAATCCCAGTGCTAGAAAATGAATTACTCACAAATGCTGTATTGAGTTGCTTCCATAACTGCCTGACGCTTGGGGGGACACCCAGACACAAATCATAACAATGGACTACTATATGGTCTATTTTAGAGAATGCCTGCTATGCAGCGGAGAAGAATACATATTCTGATGTTGTTGGGTGGAACACTCTGAAATGTCTGGTGAGTCCATGTGTTCATAGGTTTGATTCAGTTCTGTTATTTCTTTGAGGACTTTTTGTCTAGTTGATCTATCTCTTATGTGACAATGGAACATTGGGACATTAAGGTTCCCTCTCAGACTGTATTATTGTGTATTTGACTTTTCGTGTCTATTAGTATTTATCTTACATAGCTGATTGTTTCTGTATTTGGTGAATATATACTTATGATTGTTATCTCTTTCTTTTGAATTTTTCTTCTTTCAAGTATGTAGTGAATTTTCTTATGTCTTTTGATCATTTTTTTGTTTGAAGTTCACATTGCTTGCAACAGAATAGTTATTCCTGCTTTTTTCTGGGTTTTTCACATGGAATATTGTTTTCTACCCTTTATTTTTCAGTCCTTGAGTTTCTTTTGAGTTAGATGTGTTTCTTGTATGCAGAATATTGTTAGATCTTGTTTCTTGATCCAATCTGCCAATCTGATTCTTTTGATTGATGGTTTGAGACCTTTTACATTGACACTTTTAATAGATATGTATTGGCTTAACTTTGCCATGTTATTTTCTTGTTGTTGGTTCCCTGCTTTTCCCCCTTGTTTAATTGCTTGCCTTCTTAGTGCTTCTTTCTGTTTTTGGTCTGTGAATTTTGGTCATTTTCATCTCTGTCTACATTGTCTTTTGGTACTCTTTGTAGGGTTAGTTCAATGGCCATGAATTTCTTTAGTTGTTCTTGTTGTGCAAGTATCTTATTTTTCAATTAATTTTAAAATATAGTTTTGCAGTGTACATCAACCTGGGTTGAAAGTTGTTTTCTTTCAGGACTTGAAATACTTCACTCCAAGCTTGTCTTGACTTGAGAATTTGTGTTGAAAAGTTGGTCATGATTCTAATGGGCTTTCCTTGATTATTGATCTGTTTCTTTTCTCTAACAGCTTTTAGTATTCTATTTTTATGCTGAATTTCTGAGGTCTTGATTATTATATAGATATATTATATAGATTATTTTGGTTATAGCTGTTTGGAGTTCTCTATGCCTTAATTATCTGTATATCAGATTCTTTTTGCATACTTGGGAAATTTCCTGCTGTTACTTCTGCAAATGGATTTTTTATATTATTTGTGTTGACTCCTGCATTTTAATTGACATTTATCAAATTTATATTGTTTTTCTTTGCATCACCTTGGAGCTGTAGAATTGTTATTTCATGGTCCCCCCCCCTTTTTTTTAGTTTTGTTCAAGCAGTTTTGCCACCTTTCAATGGAATTTTTAATTCCCTGGATATCTCTTTGAATATGTTTCATGCATTTTATTTCTTTCCTATATTGTTCATTTAAGGTTTTCCCATGCTCATCATTTTCCCATGCTCCTGTACTTTTTTTATCTATGTCTTCTCTAGTTATGCTGAGCAACTCCTTTCTTTTTTTATCTTAGAGATTATTTCTAATCTGATTTCCTTTATAACCTCATGGGTTTGTTTATTTCACTTGCTATCTTTTCATAAATTTTGGGTGTATGACTTCCAATGTCCTCTATTTTGGTGGCTTCTATACTTGTTCTAGATGGGCTGGGCATTTGAGATTGCATTTTGCTTTTAGTTTTGTCATTTTCACTTCTTGGGTTACTATTTTGGTCTTTTCAATTTTGTTAGTTTGGAATGTCCATCATATGTGTTTTAGAGTCCCACCAATCCACCAAGGTGCTGCAGATAGTGGAATTTATTGCTAATGGTCCTGTGGGTTGCTGAGGTCATTAAGTATGGGGTAGGGGTGGCCAAGTGTTCCCTCAGCTACTGAGGTCATCTGGGTGTAGGGAAGGGGCAGCTGACGCTCCCCTCAGCTGCTAAGGTCTTCCAGGTGTGGAGGAGGGGCATATGACAGTGTTCTTATCACTATTTACTGTCCCTTTGGCTTACAAATTCAAAGCCTCATCTGGTTACAGCCAGCTGGAACACTCCATAGCAGCCTACCCATTGTTTACTGGTTTGGGAAGCAGAAAATCCTACAGGTTCTGTATCTCCCCAGGTAGCTTCTACCAAACATGAGTTAATCCCTTGGATTTCTAAAGTTAATAAAATTTATCCTTCTCTTGGTGTCAGACTAAATTGTTTCTAGTTCTATGCAGATCCTGTTGTTTAGCTGAGTATGATTTTCAATACAATATTAAGCAGACAAACATGATTCTAGAATATGGAGTAATTTTAGGAAGAAAAAATTAACAATTACCTAATCCAAATTTTAGTTTTTCTTTTTTAACAATATAGTAAGTGATTTTAGATCTGAGGAAGTACCATCTTAAATTCATAGACAATTAAAATATATCAATACTGTGTTTACTTAAACAGTATTATATTCTTTAGTGCTGTAGATTGAACCAGGACCTCACATATACTAGGTACGAACTCTACCAGTGAGCTAGTCCTCAGCCTTGTCACTCAACAATTCAGTGGTCTAAGTAACAATAACACAGAATAACACTTAGAAACACTCCTTGGAGATATGGTTTGCAAATGGAATCACCTTTACAATTTTATTGTGTCTATGCTAAGAACTTTAAAAGGCAGGAGTAGATTGGCTGGACAATAAAGCTTTTGGAGAATGTTTGGAGACTGGAAAACTGGCCAAGATCATACACACAATAAAGAGAAGAGAAATCTGGGGTCAGTGGCCAGTGGGAAACGCAACACCCCTGTTCACAGGTGACACTAGGGGAAGTCTTTTGATATTTTTATTAGGGGCATTGAGCAGTGTCAATAGGTTGTACACTGATCAGCTCAAATGTGTGAGGAAGAAATGAAGGGCCTGTCACATGTGCAGATGGAAGCAAGATTAGCACTGGAGAGCAAGGAGATGAAATGGGGAAGACTAGAGAGAAACTTTCCTGGGATCTTGCCTGGGCTCACCTCAGGAAAACATAGAGGCATTAGGAGCCAGAGGTGAGCTCATGTATAGAGGACAATTGCCTTCTAGTGAGTCTCAAAAGCAATGTAGAGTCTATAAATGTATCACAGGAATGGCCATATGAATTAGAAACTATGAATATGATACCTTGATGGTAATGGAGTTTATTTTGCATACAGCATGAAAAATACATTGGTGGGGGTACTGATTCAGGAACTCAGTAATATCAGCACCAAGGTCTCCGATTTGTTTAGGAATGTTCCCACAGCCACCTATCATGTTAAGAGGAAGAAGGAATAAGGTTGAACTGTGTCATGTGGCAATGACAAGCTGGAAAAGGAACAGTGGAAAAAGTTGGAAATGAGACTTGGATCATTTAATTGCAGTGTTTGAAACATCATACTTCTCTGGTAACTAATCTTTATAATGTAATCACTTGAGAAGAGTGTCCCTTCCCAGCCCTCTGTATTTTGATGTATGGAAAAAGAGGTGTGTGTGTAAAACGCTCTGTGATAATATAGGAAACCATTTCCTGAGCATTAATGAAATTAATGGGCTATATTGCTCTGTAGTGATGACAGTGATGATTTTAACAATAGCTAGCAGTACAGTTTCCTATGTTTCTACCTCTGACTTAAATACAGTATATGTATTAGTTTCATTTTCTTTTTCTTTCCAGACTATCACACTTACCTCTTTACCAGTAATCTCAATTTTATTATCGTTGCTCCTTAAAATTAGTTGTATGATTCTATAAGTACTAAAAACTATGTAAATATGGACATTTGCCCCATTTTAACAAATAATATCACTACCAGAAAATGATACTTTTCCAGATTAGAGGGAATGAAGAAACACTGCATCCAAATATGATGAGGTTTGCAGGAGAGGGCTACATTAATTGGTTACATGTATTTTGAAGAGTCCAGCACAGATTAGAAGCCATTAGGGAAACCAGTGTGCATGGTCAGGTTGGAGACATAGAACTAATTTAACAGACAAGCAGTGGAATGATTCCAGCTTATACATAACTTTAAATATAATTTATTTTGTCGCATGTCTGAGCCAAACAGAATTATTTCCTGCTGGTGTTTTTATTCTGCCTTAATAGTTTTGAACATCCAGGCTAAACAATTTATTTTTTTATACTGAGGCAAAATTTTACAGAAAAATGCCAATGCTAAAATCAACTAACTTCCCAGCTATGACAATTGAGTAATAATCTGTGTGTGTGTTTGTGTACATGTGTGTAAGCATAAAGCAAATAAATGAACTGCTTGATTGCAAATAAAAAGAAAATCATTTAACATTTAAAACATTCAAAATTAATATAAAGAACTAACAAACAACAAATATATAAATTTGCCTGACATGATGAGCTGTAATTGGAGAAAGCGTTTAGTTTGCTGCAAAAAGAAGTTATCCAGGTCTGAGGAGCAGCCTCTGGTTCTCAGGTGGCCTTTAATTGGCACTTTTGATGCTCTGTTCATTTTACTACTATACCTTGATTACACTGTGGTATTTGTCCTGAAATATCGTTTAACTGTTCTACAGGACAGTTCCATGTCATAGGTTCATATGGCATGAACATTTTGCTGGACATTTTGAATCATTTGAATGCTGGACATTTTGAATCAGATAATATAATCCCAATTGCAAAAGACTATCTTAGAGATCATTTTTCCTTCAATATCTGTCAATAGACTTGACCCCTGAAATATTTGACTCAGTATCTAAACAGCCATATTGACCATGATTATTTTGCTTTTTAATATAATTGTGGTTCATGTAGAATCAAAGCTGTACTTACTTTATATATTAGAGCTAGGAAATTGCATTAATTATCTCAAGCCTGGATATGCTCCTTTTGTCTTTAAGATAAAGCTCCAGGTCTTTTTTTACCCAAGCTTATTAACTAGCAAATGGTCCTGCTCGTGTGAAAAGACCAATTACTTCCTAGGTTCCATAATGCGGAACTATCCAAGGCTCCTTCCACGTATGACATTAGGTAAGTCTTTCCTTATTTGCTTGCCCCTAATCTAAATGTCGGTTTTTCCTCTTTCAGTTGGTTTACTCCGTGTACTCCAACGCTCAGCTCAGGCATTACCATCTCCAAAGAGCTCCTAGGTTGTTGCAGGTTGAGCCAGACAGCCTCTACTGGGTTCCACTAATAGCATATATCTCATGTGCTACTGTAGTACTATAGTAGAATACTGTGGTACTGTAGCATTGAAGTGCAATACTCTAGTACTCTAGGATTTATTTTCCATACCCTGTAATGATGACATTTTAGGTTCAGTCCCACTGAGACTATGTGCAACTTGATGGCTGGCACAGCATTTTGGTCATTTTCAGATTTACAGGACCTATTACAGGATGCATAGTTAATTTTCAATAAATATTTACGACTTCTGTGGAAGCAGCAATAAAGGAGTTACCTGTCTGAATATTTCTGCTGCCATGCATGGGGTAATTCTAGCTAGGAGTGAATGGAATGAGTACTAGGACTGTCCACACACTGAAAGAGACAGTTCTACAGCAAAGCCCTTTGTACTTTTTGTTTTCACATCATAGTCCTGGAATTGGCTGCTAATTCATTTTGGCCAGTGGCAGCTGTTGGCAACTAAAGGATTTTTATTTGATTAGTTGTCCTTAGTAACAATAATATGGTATGTTTCTACTTACATTGTTAGTTGGTACCTATTATGTTGTTTTCCTTTCATTTTTTTATATTTACTTTTGCTAGATATCATAGTGAAGCATCTATTCATACAATATGTTATTTTCCAACTGATGTGTCCAGAATATTGGAAACTTTAATACTAGCAAAGCTTAGAGACTGTAAATTTTTTATTGGTGTCTGGACTTAGATTTATAGTTTCTTTTCATTGTTACATAGTTTGGCATCAGAAAGCTAAGTCAAAACCAATCTATTTTGCTGAATCTATTATGTGCTAAGCCATATGGCAGGTTAGTGATGGCTTAGTGGGGAGAAGACAAAGCAGAATTATTTGAAAAGTAAAGGGCATAGTAGAGGTCAGTGATTAAACAGGAACAGCTCAACTTGGAGAAATCTGTACTTAAGTTATGAAATTAGAGGCAAGGCAACACCACTGAGGTGAAGAGATCTGCAAACGCCTTGGAGAGGAGTGAGGGTATTGAGATTTTAGGAACTGAAAATGGTGCTTTCAGGCAGAGATAAGGGAAGGGGGCTTGCCAGTGGTGAAATAATCCAGGAGAGCATGGCCCTGACAGCTGCAGGTGAGCTGTTTTCAAGGAGGGAAATTCAGTGAAGGATAGAGCTCAGGTTACATAGGGAGAGCCTTGAAAATAGTTATTTAATACTAACATTGGTAAAAGCAGTGTCCTGGGCAGTGCTTCTGAAATTTGAATTTAGTGAGGGCTTCTCCTTGAGTCAAGTTAAAATGTAGATTCTGATTCACTTGTTTGTGATGAGGCCACAGATTCTGCATTTGTAATATACTATGAGTACCTGGACCTCACATGAAATAGTAAGAGATGGGGCTAGATGAACAGCAGTGAAAATTTAATTGGAAGAATGGATAATGACATTTTTATTACATAACTGATTATTTCAGGGTTTTACATAGCACCTTGGAGGCGTACAAGAATGATGGTTTTGAAAGGTGCATAATATTCAACCAGGGAGTCACATAGACAAGGTCTACATTCTATGAGTAATGGTGCAGTTCTTTGGAGCTGTCCTGGAAAATAAAAAATTAGGTTGGTTTTCATAGCCTATCATTATAAATATATTCTATTAAATACTAGAAAATTTAAAGATGTAGAGGAATAAAATGGGATAATGTCATTATTTGTGTCTGTTCAAGCATTTTTGAGTGAGAATTAATTTTTGCATGTGGAAGGAGGCTCATCACTGTGCATTTGTTGAGTAAGATCAGTGATTCATAACCCTGAGTGCTCCTTTGAACCACAGTTGGAGCTTAAAAATTCCTTTCTACTCTAGACCAACTAAGTCAGAATGCCAGGGTTTAGTACATAGACATTAATAATTAAAAGCTTCCAGGAGTTTCAAATATGTGTCCAAGATTGAGATCTACTGGGTTGATTGGTTGGACTATTCAACACTGAATTAAGGTGCCAGAACTGGTGGTTTTGACTAATAGATCCTACGGACTTGGCGGGATTAAAACTAGTTTGTGCTGAGAGGGAGTCTGTGATCCAAGAGACAGATGCAGTGGGACTCGCTTTTGAGAGGTCCCAGGAGTTCACTGGGAAGCTGTGAATCAATGAGGGTGGTGTTGGAGGTGTGCTAGAGATGGGGAGTGCTGGAGCTAGGGAAGAAGTCAAGGTAACTAAAGACAAGGATGTGGGAGCAGTTGCTACGGAGAGGCAACAACATCCTGCCAGATGGTGCCTGACATCTCCATGGCACAGAACTGTTTGTGACAGACTGAGCTTGTTTTTGTAGCACAAGGTCTTAAAACTCCCATTCTTGGGAGACAGTTCAGAGTCCAGGGCCCTCTGATAGGATTTGGTGAGATGTTGAAGCGAGGCCATTTGGAGAGCCAAAAGGCAACAGGAGGATTTGGTCTGTGAAAGAACAAAGAGAAGCTTTCAAAGGATTCTACAAAGCATAAGAAGGTGCTAAAACCAGTGGCAGAAACCAAATATAACCTTCACAGTCCTCCTTAGTGATGCCCCCATGAAGTTATGCTACATGCCTGATGTTAAGGGAGCATATATGGTCATTTATAATACACAGATCCTAGCATCCAGCTCCTTCCATATGCTTGTAGCAAATGAAGCTGATGGTGTAGGGCCTTTGCCCAAAATGCTTTAATGAACTTCCTATTGAATATACTGAGCTGAGTGACTTTGATACTGCAACAAGTCTTTTGAAACAAAGTAAAGTAAATTTAAACTAGGCTTTAAATATAAAAATCAGAGAAATTTATGCTAGGAAACATTTGAAAATATTAATATCTCCTGGCCTCTTCAAAATGAATTTGAGAGGCCAACTGGAATTTCAGTCTATACCTGCATGGAAGGTAGGCTGATTAGTTAGGCTTCATTGAGGTAAGGGATATAGGTGCTATGGAGCAGATTTAATTGTGTTGTTTCCCCTGTGGAGTCCCAAATATAACAAAAAAACAAGCAGAAAAATAAAGAAAAGCACTTTGCGAGCTATGGAAGAGTCAGGCAAAGGTAAATTATTCTCTGCACTCAGTCTGAAACTCAGATAGGCACGGAGGAGACCATTCTGGCTTTTTTCCCTCCTTGGGCAAAGGCTCTTGCTTATATTGTGTTTTCCCCAGAGATTTACCTGAGCCTTATAAAATGGGGCAGAGAACTGACATCTTTTAGGACAAGAGAAAGTTTTGACTGAGACTTTGACTTAGGGGGATGATTGCGGCATGGTGCTCGGTCTCAGCTGCCCACCCACCTCCCTGCCTTCGTCCTGGGAAGTGCAGGCAGACTCAGGAGGGCCAAGATTGTCAAAACAGAGACTGGGGAACAGAACAGTTAGGCTTTGGTGAGAAAGGCTGGCTAGTTAAAAAAATAAGTTTATGAAGAAAATAGGTGACGATTTGTTGAATTGCCTGCCTTTAACTTTGCTATTACTGTCTTTTGGTAGTTTTTTTGATTGTGCAGCCTTAGTTTTTTCTTTTCTTTTCTTTTTTCTTTTTTAGAAAACCACCCACAATGGGGAAAAATATAACTGCTTAAAAATCATTTAGCCAAATATTTTGAACTGTTAGAATCAATTGCTTTTAAAAGAAACTAGTTCTTCCACCATGTGGGGCCAGATACAGCCAGACTGCAGAGGACATCTGTTGTCACGGCTCTCCTGTTCACTTTTATTAAAGTGTTCCTAATGATTCTTATTGAGATTTGTTTTTTTGGATGAGGTCTGAATAACTGATAGGAGTTTGAAGTGTTTTCTTTCCAGGGGAGATTTTTTAAAACAGAAATAAGATTAGCCATAGATTAACCTCATACCTGATTAAGAGGGTGTGGGGCTCGAGCTAAATTGACTCCTAGTCCTAGGAATTGGAAAGCTGCCAAAACAGCAACTAGGGGGAAATGGGACCAACTCTTGCTAGGTGTTAAGCTCCAGGGTCTTTGTGGAAGATTAGGTACCTATTTTTCTCCTGGTGCTTCTGTTTTTCCCTCCTTTTATTATGTGAAGTCCTTGGAGAAACATGGACTTTTCTGGTTAACAAAGCCTACGACTCCTATATCCCTGAAATCAAGGAATGAAGTCTTGAGAGTCAATTTGGGGCTTCAGGGAATGGTAAACTTCTGAAATTGCATGTAAATGCTTTGCTTATTTTTCAAAGAAAAATTAATAACCTCTATTATATTCTCCAAAGATTCTACAACTCTCTTTACAACTTCTCTCTACCCCATACTGAGATCCCAGGTGCTCCAGCATGGCATTCAGAAAGCAAGTAGCCAGGGAAATAAATTCTCTGAGGTCTCTGGGGCCTTCTTGGTGCACTATTTGCATAGGTCCACAGTTTGGACCTGCCAGTACTCACTGGTGCACAGTCATCCATTAATGTCTCCCATAGTCATTTTTTGTTGAATGTAGACTCAGCATTAATACTGTGGCCTTTTAATTGAGTCTCATAGCAGCCCTGGGAATGCTGAGATTGATATCTGAATTATTCAGCACTCTTGCAGTTGCAAGTTAATTTAAACAGCAAAGAATATTTATTGGCTCATGCAAATGGGATATTTTGGAATAAGACATGGACTACAGAGATGATTCAGACAATGTCATCAGGAATAACTTTATCTCAGTGACAAGCATGGCTACAGGACTACAGGTTTTCATTGTGCTGGATTAATAGGCACAAAGAAAGACTTTTCTTCTTTTCCTTTTTTTTCTTTCCCCCTCCATATTCCTTCCCTTCCCTTCCCTTCCCTTCCCTTCCCTTTCCTTCCCTTTCCTTCCCTCCCCTCTCCCCTTCTCCTCTCCTCTCCTCTCCTCTCCTCTCCCCTCCCCTCCCCTCCCCTCCTTTCCTCTCCTCTCCTCTCCTCTCCTCTCCTCTCCTCTCCTCTCCTCCCCTCCCCTCCCCTCCCCTCCCCTCCCCTCCCCTCCCCTCCTTTCCTCTCCTCTCCTCTCCTCTCCTCTCCTCTCCTCTCCTCTCCTCCTCTCCTCTCCTCTCCTCTCATTTCCTTCTTTCCTTCCTTTTTCATCTGGTAGCTCAACATGTGTCTTGGAGAAGACACATGTCAAGCTTGTGTCCCACTCTAGTCCCTTCATCGTGGCCAGGTGAATGAGGCACTTGGATTGGTAAAGTTTGAGTGACATGTCCACTTCTAGAGTTAGTGTGTGGTGGTCAGCTTTTTCTGAAACCTGTGAACTGAGAGTGGAAAAGGTGGTTTCACACTGCCAAAAGTAAAAGGAACATAAGTTGGACAGGGAGAGGCAACAGATATCTGTCACTGTAGTTTTCTAATTCAGGTACTTTTACCACCTTAGAGGTAGAAGAGAGCTTAGAACATTTACACTTATGGGACTCCTGATTCCCTGAAATTCAGTGAATAAACAGCTGGCACATGTGTAGCATATGCCTAGCTAGAAGTATAGCTTACACCAGCTTCTCCAAGAACATGTGACTTTAAGTCAGCCAAGAACCACAGATTTGAATCTCATCATTGTTCAGATGAGGAAGCAAGACCCAGAATGTCTAGTTCAAGGAGACATGGGTCAGTATTCACCTACAACCCAGGGATTCTGGGAGATACTCTAGTTTCTGAATATTCTGTTAAAAATGAGCTTCTCCAATCAAATGTGTTTGGGAAATGGGGCACACAGTATCCACCTTTGAGATTCACAATGCGTTTACACATGATAGAAGTTCTGACATAATTATCCTAAAGAACGATTTAACCTAGAAACCCATTTGAATATTTTTTCCCACATGCCACCTGTATCGTACTTCAGAAAACTGTGGGTTACTGCATTTTGCCGCTGTTTTAGGCTCTATCATGTCTTGTGGGTTATAAAGTAAGGAATCTAGGACATCTAATTTATAGTCATGTGCTCCTTGTTTATCTGACTCAGTTTTAAAAATTTAGGGACACAAATGCCTTCTGATTTATGGCCACTTCCTTCCACTGATCCTGTGTTTGTCATGCCTTATTGGCCACAGCAAAGAGTTAGAAGATACTCAGCTGAATCAAGGGGGAAAGTGATTTTAGTGGGCCTTGGAAAGTGTCATGTGCCCGAGACATTTGTATGGATGCAGGCGTGCTCTGTGATCTTTGGACCTGCATCTGCTTCTCAGGATCTTCCCCTCCCTCATCTTTTCACTGAACCTTTTGACTTTAGTTCTTTAGTCTTCTTCCTTTCCCTTTACTTACATATTTCCTTAGTCATTAATAATAGTAGTAATAATAATAATAGCCAATATTTTCCGGGAGCCTGCATTTTAGATGTATCAGTTTATTTTCCTAGAAACATGGTGGTGTAGGTACTATTTTGTTCCCATTTTATAGAGGCAGATTCATATCAAATTTTATATCCAAGAATTTATAGCAGAGAACAAAACAAACATATGACTATAGCTGGATTTATTCCCCTGTGAATAGAATAGTCCAGTGCTCCTGAAAATGTTAGTGGGTATTAAGGATGTAGCATTCTCCACCCCAGCACTGCCAGCTGTTTCGCTTTTATCTGTTGTCTTGGGAACATAGATGTCTT
This sequence comes from Cavia porcellus, assembly GCF_034190915.1. Lineage (NCBI taxonomy): Eukaryota > Metazoa > Chordata > Mammalia > Rodentia > Caviidae > Cavia > Cavia porcellus. The sequence goes on along the minus strand of NW_026947487.1, from coordinate 24,720,680 downwards.
TAATGTGAGAAGGATCCTAATGATGACAGCTTTAAGCCTCAAAGGGGCTGTTTGGACTGGGGGGGTATATTTCACCCTCTGTTAAAGCAGGTCATGCACATGGCTGTATAAGGTGGTGTTATGGGGGACAGGGAATGGCAAAGCTGGCTGGAGAAATGGAAATGAGCAGGACCTGTCATTTACAAGATCCCAGGGCAACACGAGAACTCCATACACAGAACTTCTGCCAAGGTCCCATGACATGTAGCTAACAAGAAAGAGTGGCCAAAAGCTTCTGTCTTGGGTGACATTTTTTGCGTTTGCCTGCAGCACTTACGTTTATCTTATTTTTACCTTCTTCTTCTTGTTCAGCCCAAGTTTGCTCTGCAGGGCTGGTTTCTCCCATACCCATTCACCCTGCACTTTTCAAATAAACTTTTTGGCACCGTTATTGGCTTGTTTTGCCCAATTCCTTGTTCGAGGCAAGAGGAAACAGAGTACTTTTATTTGGTGTGCCATTTCTAAATAAACTACCCTTTAACAGTGGTGCTGTCTCTCCAGTACCACGCACCTCTTCCCTTTTTCTATTTGGGGTTTGTAAAGTGGGAGAACCAGTGTGCTTACAGTAGGGGTGGGTAATTGGGAGGGAGGGGAGGAGAAGCAGACAGCCAGCATTGGGTGATTTTTGCCAAGAACTTAGCTCAGCAGCTCTTTGAAGCTCCTTTGAATTTCCTAGTATTTCCCCCTCAAGATGTCTTTTGCTTGCATGTGCTGTCTGGACCTCCTTCCCTTGAGCCTTCTAGCTCCACTGAGGAGCTCAGTGCCCTGATACTACCAGTCAGTGGTAAAATGTACTTCCTTTACCGAGAGTTCTTGCATTTCAAATAAGGACTTGGGCTTTAGCATAGGAATGTGAGGGTTTTTCCTTTAGAGGACCTAACAAGTCCTTCTCCCTATCTCTGCAGTATATCTCTAGTTGCTCTTGCTTTGTAAAGAGTCTACCGATTTTAAAGCAATTGCAGTTATGAGTCTTTAGATCCAAGGATAAGATTAAGAAGGGAAAGCAAGAGAAGGTCGGATGGCAAGTGAAGCAGTGACAGTTCAAGGAAGGAGCTGGGGCAGGGCAGAGGCCAGGAGGAGCTGGAGGGAGAGAGGCTGAAGGCAGCCCTAAGGGCAAAGGCCCAGAGCAGGGGAGAAGAGGAGGCAGAGGAGGTTTCTAAGTTGTACACTTACCTGTGCATTACCTTGGTGGACATATTATGATTTATATATTGAAAACTGGTAAGGTGGAAATTGTACTCCACACTCACAGTTTGCTGTGGAGGAGGAAGGTTACTGTTCTGGACAGAAACTAAAGATGAGTGATGGAGACTGAATTGTATTTCCCTGCGCTCCCTAACCCTCCCCAAATACATTGAAGTCTTGGCCCTCAGGACCTCAGAATGTGGCTTTATTCTTCAGAGAATTAATCAGATTAAAATGAGGTTATTAGGGTATTATTAAATCCAAAATAACCAGTGTTCTTTTGTCCTTTTTTTCTTTTTTCCAGTACTGGGGATTGAACTCTCGACCACCTGCTTGCAAGGCAGGTGCTTATGCCACAGAGCTAAATCCCCAGCCTCTAAAATGACTAGTGTTCTTATAAAAAATGTTTGCACACAGAAACAGACATTTACAGAGGGAAAGGAACATATGGGGCTACCAGAATCTGGCAGGAGCGAAAGAGTCTCTTATTCTACAGGTATCAGAGTGAGTATAGTCAAGCTCACCCTTTGATTTTGGAATTCTGGCCTCTAGAACTGTGAAACAGTACTGTTGTTCTAAATCACCAGTTTGTGGTGGTTTGTTACAGCAGCCCTACCAAGCAATATAAGGAGAGGAAGGGATTCCACTGTTAATGTCTATGGGCCAGACACTGTGATAAGGGCATTCATTCTCAGTGATTCATTTTTAGACTTGTGACGGTTCTGAGAGGTAGGCACTGAACTGTTAGATGCTGAAGTTAAAGCATTGCTCAAAGCATACACTGTAATTGTGCACAGCAAATGTGGGGTTGCAAACCAAAGCCAAAATTCTACTCACCACATCTACCATACAGCAGCTGTCAGTCCTTAGGGCAGAGATAATCAAACCGATGATTAACCTTGGAAGTTTTCAGTTTGGATCCACTGTGGGAATTTGGTCTGAGGCCTTCTGATTCAGTCATCACAATGCTCACTAGCCATTTGTATGTTAAACTGAGGCTGTCGTCTCTGTTTCTCTAGTTTGCAAATCTCCACTCTATCTTATTATAGTTTTCTATGTGAATATGCATCCATTTCTGGATCCATTACTTCCTGAATCCATTCCTTGTCTGCTTCACGTTATATGAATTTCAGGCATTATTTAGCAAAGTGAAATTTTGATTTGGGTATTTCTAATAGCTCTGTCATTCTTTATACTAACATTTCCTATTTCAGTTGTAGGAGACTTTAACCTGAGATGGAAAACTTAGGTTCATCAGCTTCATTATTGTCATAAAAATAGTTGATTTACTGCGTTATGTCTGATTCTTTTCTGTTATAGACATAATCCTCATTTGCATACTCTTTCAATTAAGTAATAGACTTTAAGTTTGATAAATATTTAAGGTAGACTTAAGAAAGTATACGTGCTGCGATGCAATGAAATATAAATGTTAAAAATAGTAGAACTAAAGGATAAAGCATGCTGGCATAGCTGTAGGGCAGGAAGGCAATATAAAATGCACATATGCTCCATGGATCAGAGGGCTGGGAGCCAGACCTTGTTGGAGAGAGTGCAGCTGGTGCTGACTGGACGGCAGAAAGGTCCCAGTGAGCCTGAGTTGGCAGAATTATCTAGAAATTAGTCCTCAGGAACTTGCTGAAAAGTAGTCCTCTATGGTATTGGAGAAATCTCTTCCCAGCAAGGCATCTCAGCAGAGGAACCCTACTATAAATCTACTCCAGGGGTGCTGGGGAGATACTGGCTGCTGGTGATATTGACCACTGTGCAGCGCTGGTGCCAGGCACTGTACACCACTTCTGCTGCAGGTGCGGAGGGCTGGGGAGGCCACCTGTGCTGTGGAAAGGCCCCAAGAAGCTGTGAGCCCTTCAGGAGCCTGGGGTGCAAACACCAGAACCAGGAAACAAAATCCTTTCCTCCTTTGAGGCCCCTTCTGAGCTCTGACTGACAGGTTAGCTTAGTATCTGTCCATAAAGGGAAAACACTAAAAGGGCCCTTATACATTTTCACAGAGCAGACAAAAAGGGTGAGTTTAGAGCTGAAAGGTAAAAAACTGACAACAAGCATACTGAGTCATAAAATTCTAAATAATTCTGAGTATTTTTTAATATAGGCCCAAATACAGTTGCCCTGCAAATCAGTACTGAGTTTCTTGTTGGCCAAAGCAAAATAAAAGTCAGGATCAATATTTCACTGTCCTCAAAACAGGTAGAAAACTTTCTAGTACAAAAATTTACATGAAATTTTTCATATGGCACCTGCTTCCTAAGGGAAGATGTAAGTACCGTAAGATGGAGTGCATGCAATTTCTAGTGACCTACACAATAAAACTAAAGAGAACAGATCTTTTTAGTTTCTCTCAATGAGACCTGAAAGCATAGTACAATTATCAAGCTCTTCCTATTTATTCCCCACTGTGATGATTAATTTTATGTGTCAGTTTGACTGGTAAAGCAGGTAGCTAGAATGCTCAGATGTCTGTAAAACATCACTTCTGGGTGTGTCTGTGAGGGTGTTTCTGGAATAAGTTAGCATTTGAATTAGAAGACTGAATAAAGATTTGTTCTTACCAAAGTGGGAGGCATCATCCAGTCCACTGAAGGCTTGAACACCACCAAATGTAGGAAGGTAAATTTGCTTTCTTTCTTCTTGAGCTGAGGCATCCACCTCCTGCCCAAGACTTCTGTTCATACCTCCCTCTCCTGATTTCAAATTTTCAGCCTCAGTGGCTTTCCCACTTACCTGTACCATCACTTTTTCTGGTTCTCCAGGATGTAAAGGGCACATTTGAACCATTCTAACTGCATGAAAGTCTCTTATATATCTATACATGTCCTATAGGTTTGGTTTTTCTGGAGAACCCTGATATTCAGAAGCTTACCACATTCTCTAGGAAACATTGAGGTAGGTGAAAATAAAGCTGACTACATTTTTGGTGAGAAAAGAAAAAAATACCTTATAGGTTTGTAATTAACAAAAATATCTTCCTTGGTTGAATAAAGCAAAATAGAATGAAAAAAAAAAAAAACAAAAGCAAAAGTGGCTTTTGATTAAGACCCCTGAGAAATTTTAACCTTCCTATATAACTTCCTGTTACAAACATTTGAACCTAATATCTAGTATCTTGCCCTTCATGGCTGAAGCTTCTGTGTTCTCATATTCAAGAAACCCAGGCCTCCCCACCATTTTATTTTTAAAATTATGTTTTTATTTGACTATACCTACATTTTTCTTTTGTTATTATTTCCTGAAACATATTGTACAACAATTATTTATGTAACATACCAATGAGCATATTAGGTATTACGAGTAAAGTACTGATGATTTAAAGTACACCAGAAAATGTATGTAGTTTATGTGCGAATACAATGTCATATGAGGGATTTGAGCTCTGAGGATTTGGGTATTCATGGAAGAGGGAGTCTTGAAAGCAGTGCCTCATGAAGACTGAGGGAAGACCATATTTGATTTCTGGGATGCGGACTCCTTTATCCAAACTAATTGTATTTTATTGAAAAGTATGGTGCTTAGAATTTATTCTCAACTACGCTATCACTCATTATAGGTTTCTATGTCATCAAATTGAAGAGAAGAGAGATAGTGTGATTTCTTCCTGGAAGCTTTTGGATTTCTGACATGCTTCTATGTGAGTTTCTGAGCCACAAAGAGACAGATGTTCTCTGAACTTCTGTATCTGACTTGTTTCTTGCCCAGCTCCCTTCTAATAAAGTCAGAGAGAGAGAGAGAGAGAGAGAGAGAGAGAGAGAGAGAGAGAGAGAGAGAGAGACTGGTATGTTTCATTCTGTTGAATCGTTTTTAATGTAAAAAGTTTTTTTGTGAAAACCTACTTTAAAATTCTAAGAACACATTCTTTTTGAAGAAATCACGATTAACTTTGCATTATGAAATGGAGATATCTCAGTCACTAGCGTGTAGTTAAGGGTCCTGTCTCAGGAACAGGCCCACTTGGATTCAACTTCTGCCCTTTGTTCCTTGTGGCCTCCTACAAGTCATACAGCCTTTCCTTATGTGTAATGGGAACCCCTTAACTTGATGGGGTTATCATAGGGTTTGCAGCTTTCAGAATGCACCTAACACAACAATCAGCACAGTTCCTATAAACATGGTACCAATGTACCCAGGTTAGTGAGTAGTGCTGAGATGTCGTCTCTGTTTCTGCTAGCATGCTTGTGGGGGAAGAATTAACTGCTGACTTCTTCCTCTCCAGCTACCTTAAGAAAGATGTCCTAGTTAAGAAACTGTACCACTCTCAGTCGGTATTCAGAGTCATGTGTTTAAGGATGTAAGATTTTGATAGCCAGAGAAGATGAGATGGCTCTGCAGGCATGGGAAGCAAGCAACAATGGCCAAGGTGAAAGCAGACTCTGGGTCCCAGGACGGAGAACAGGATCTGGCTAGCAAGTTGTAGTGGGACAGTGAAATTTCAAAGGTTGTTGGAGTAATGCCAGAAAGGCAAATGGAGCCCTATTGTGTTAAAATTTCAAGGGTGGCCTAAGGCATTTGCTATTTACCATGAAAGCAATGGAATATTTTTGGTTCTTGCTAAAGGTTTTTGAGTCTACATAATAGATCCTTCTTCCTTTTTTAGCAAAGACAGAATTTGTTTTCTGCGTAGCTTTATGTGAGGTATTGCTGTAGGGCAGCAGTGTCCTCATAGGTCATATTCCATTCTTTTTGGTCCACCAATACCTGTGCATATTGACCATACTATTTGAGAATTCTCCAATAAGATACCAACCAGTTGTCCATATACTCAGCAACTCTTGCAGTCAGGACACAGCCATGTGACCTTGGTTCCATTAACTAGATTTTAAACTAAAAGCTAATGATCCAAAGAAGCAGGAGTGACATGAAATTCATTTGCTAGGCAGTTGCAACAGCCACTGTTTCTGGAGACTATTTTGGCAGAGAGTCTAGGAAAGTTTTGTGTGTGTGTGGCTTACTGGCAGTGTTGGTTGTCTGGGCCCAACAGTCTGTAACCATCAGGTGAGTGGAATGGTGTTGCAACATAGTCCTGCCACCTGAGTCCCCAAGCTTGCTGCCTGTGACCTCTGGATAGTCCCGTAAACATGTTGATTCTTTTTTTTTTTTTAAGACAGAATCTTGCTATGCAATTCAGGTTGGCCTTGGGCTCATTTTGTAGCCCAGGCTGGATTCAAATTTGCAACGATCCTCCTGCCTTAAATTCCCTTACAATAATTGCATGATTTGACCTCTTTTTCATTCATACATGTTTTATGCACAGGCTGATTTTATAATGAAAGTAAAATCTAGAATGATAAAATGAGAGTTTAACTCAGGAGTAGAAGACACATTGGATGTGAATTCAGTATTGCATGCGCACATGTGCGTGCATGCGCACACACACATGCACACACACAGAGTAAAATATATCCACAAAATACTTGAAAGCCCAAGGAAGTGGTAGCATTGGCTCATTCCTCAAAGAAGGAATAATTATGTGTCTTTTTATAAAAGACCTCAGAGATTCATTTGAGTTTAATCAAAATGTCCTGTTTCAGATAGTCCACGGTACTCATCATGGGTCAACATGTTGATTCTTTAATAATATATTTGTATGTTTACAGGATTTAGAATTGCTTTTTTGTTGTTTGAAACTAAGACATTTTCTCTTACAGGACTACTTGAAAGTAAACCACCTGCTACCAGCTGCTCAGAGATCAAACGAAATAAATAACATCTCACCACCATCCTGGGAATAGCCATACTTTTCTCCACTTTATTTGAACATCTCATTCCCTCTCTGTCCCCACTAACTTTGGTATCCTGTCTGGAAACCTTTATGTCTCCTATTGATTTCATGTCTTCATATTTGATGCGTTTGACTCACTGCCAGGAACACCTAGTACATGGAGCCTGGTCTTGAAAGTCAGGGTCCTTGATGCCTGGGGACCTCTAGGATGATCCAGGTGATGAAGGCAGGGCATCTGTAACCATCCAGTGCCTGGAAGTGGAAAGGGCTCCTGACCAAAGGCAGAGAGCAAGCCGAGGAGAGGAGAGAGGACCTGGTGTCAGGGGCACTTGTGGCCACTCTTTTGTGCTGTTTCTTGTCAACACCTAGCACAGTCTGCTGCTGGATGCCACTGCCTGATGCCTCCCCCTGCAGCCCTTTGCTAGTGATTTAATTGGCTTTTCACTTGGGATTTCTTTTTTCTTCCCCAGTCCTGCCAGAATCTTTGAGAGAAAGAGATGCCATCTGGGATACTTTTACCAAAACAAATCTACTTTTATTTTTAGACAGAAATCTCAGTTTTAAAGGGACCAAGGAGCAGGGCCAAATATCAGGGCCTAAGTAGCTCCAGAGACTGGGAGCCTACCGTGGCTGCTCTAGGGTGAAGTTCCTAGGAAAGGCTAAGAAATTGATCAAAGTAGGCTCTGAGAAGAGAATAATTAGATAAGTCCCTGGAGCTGCCCCTCCAGGCAAGGGGCTGAGAGCAAATGGTAGTTACTGACTTCACCAGAGGGCTGGAGGCAGAGTCAGGCCATGAGCAGGAGAAGGAATGGTATCCGGAGCATCCTTCACTTTTTCTTCTCTCATATACATCCTGTGTCTTAGTTACTTTTCTCATTGCTGAGACAAGATAAGGTCCACAGTTAAGGGAGAGGCTCACAGTGTGTAGAGGTTTCATTCCACAATTAGTTGGCTCCAAAGCAGGGTGGCATGAGAGAGGGGGCAATCATTCATGGCAGTGTAAGACACCAAGAGCAACAAGAGAGGATGGGAGACCAAGCTGCTTTCTACTTCCTGCCCCTTATAATGTATGCAGGCTACCCACCCTAGGACAGGTAGAGCACTTACACCTTTAATGCCAGCATTGGTCCGTGAATCAATCACACTCTAGATTCAGCTGCCTCTGAAAAGCCTGCCCCCATGACTGCATGAGGCTTTGCAGGGGAGACATCTAGATACAAACCCTAAATCCTCTAATAAGATGTGTATTTTATCATGACAAAAATATATAGCATCTATTATTTCAAACTGTTTTAGATGTTTAATTCAGTGACACTAAGTACAGCTAAGCACAACTAGGTGGCTGTGAAACTGGCACAATTAGAACTTTTTCTTCTTCCCAAACAGAATCTCTTTTATCCATTAAGCCCTGACTCCCAATCACTTTCTCCTTCTAGTTCTTGGGAACCACTATTCTCCTTTTTATTTCTATAAATCTGACTATTCTGGGTACCACATATAAGTTAAGTCACTGTATGTGGTGTTTGTCCTTCTGGGACAGAATTGTTTCACATGGTTTCATATGTCCTCAGGTTTCATCTGTGTTGTAAGATGTGCCAGAATTTCCTTCCCTTTTTAAAAGCTGCATAGTATTCCATAACAAGCATATTTCACATTTTTAACCCATTCATCCACTCAGTGGTGTTTGGGTTGTTTCTACTTTTTGGCTATTGCAAACAGTGATGTCTAGCACAAGGGTGTATACCTCTTTATACCCATACTTTCAATGCTGTTGGGTGTATGCAGGATCTCATGGAAACTCTGTGCTTAATTTTTGAAGAACCATCAAAAATATTTCTAAATACTATTTTAAATAAAGATTTTTATTTGGGAAATTAGAAGTACAATAAAATAAAAGAATAATGTAAATTTTCATGTGTGTAACATGGATTTCCATAGTTCTTTAGGCTGGAGAAATTTATTTAGCAAACATTTATGGAGCAGTTGAGTATCAAATGATGCATCAGATACGATTCTTATCAGCTGAGCTCACATTGGGAGGTGGTGATGAAAATGTGTAGCTCTGATCTCTTGCTCTGGAAGCAGGGGTGACTGATGGTCCTGGTGCTCCCTTCTGGATCTATCATCATGTCACTGCTAAGCACAAACTTTCTAGCTAATAACTGAGCATGGTGGATGTACCATGGCTGCCCCATTCCTGTGAGGTGGAGGCTCCCACAACAGTAACTTGGGCCCAAGGATGTTCTCTCTGTATGGACTGACAGATCTAAGAACTGCTATCTATAACTTTTTCTATGCAACTTTCCTTCCCCCCACCCTTCTCCCCTCCTCCTTTTCCTTCCTTCCTTCTTTCTCCTTCTTCTTTTGAGGAAGTCACACCTGCCTTACTCTTGGAAGTCTCTTAGTCTCTTAGAAGACCAGGTTTCACCTGTGGATGTTTTCCCTGGTAAATTTCTCCTGGAGAGAGTCCCGTCTGTTTCTTGAAGGACCCAGTTAATATGCCTGGGCTTTGCAACTTAAGTAATAAGATCCTAAACCTTTGATTGCACGCCCACTGAGGAATCCCAACAGCATCATCAGAGTTTCCAAAAGTTTCCAAGGGTTTTGGTGTTCAGTCTGTTCCGTGTTGTAAGCCTCTTGAACTCCCTCCCACATTCTGCCTCATTTTATTGCATGCCTCTTTTCTCTGGTTTTCATCTCCACATGAAACACTTCTCCTTGATTTCTGCCCAGACATATACCACCCAGCCCTTTGTGCATGTTTCAGGATCTTACTAAGTTTTGGATCTCTTTTACATCTTAGAAGTGTGAACAATTTGAATTTAAATTTCACTCATTGCAGTCTTAAATGTTCTTCAACCTCAATAACCAAGAATTCACCATGGACCACCTCTTTCTACAAACCAAAATATATTTTTTAAGTAGCTCGACTGCTTTTACTCATTAATTCAACTCAGTTTTCACGGCCCATTCCACCCCCAACTGCCCATGTACCTCCATTATGGAGAAGTTTATTTCTCTTTCTCCTTACAGCCAGACTCTTTGAGGGTCATCTTTCCTGTCAAAATTGTCTATTAAGGTATTTCCTAAGTGGCTTTTAAAGATGTTTATCAGCCTACTACACATGAATACAAACAATATCAGAAGTGTGGAAGTGCTGTGGTAGAACTATCTCCTGAGAAGGGCCGGTGATGGAGCTCAGCGGTGTGAACACCTGCCTGGCAAGTGTAAGGTTGAGAGTTCAGTCGCTGGTGCCAAAAACAAAACAAGGCAAACAAACAAACAAAACTGTGAAGGAGTGTCTCCTGAGTAGTGTAAGTCACAAAGGAGCCAGTACCAGCTTGAACTACAGGTGAGCGCAGTGCTCCCATAACTGCTGGGAGCCCAGCTGCCATCTGATTTATTGCAGCTGACTGAGGAGAAACAAATAGGGGTTAGAGAGAAATGCAAATGGGAGGACCAAGGAAGTCACTAATGTGAAAAAAGATTATCATCATTAAAAGAGCTGATGCTTACGTAGCACTTATTATGTGCTAAGGACATTCTGTATTACTGACCTAACTCTCCCAATCAGAAGTTACCATGTATGTCTACTTTACAACGAGCAGAATGAGGCATCGAGTGGGAGACTGAGAAAGATTTCAAGTTAATAGAACAAATCAATAGTAAATTTGAGATGTAGACTCAGGTTGGCTTCAGAGCCTGTGCTGCTCCCACTCCTCCCCATTAGGCCCTATAAGGTGTAGGCCTGGTAATTGGATATGAGTGTCAGCAAGGAGTGAGTGGTCAGAGTTTGTCTTAGAAGCTGGCATGTTACTCTTCACTTGATCTCAATGGCAGAAATAATAGCATCATTGCTAACACTACTCTAGTAAAAAATAATCTATATTTATAGCAAATCAATGCTATTTACTTAAGTAAATGGGAAGAATCATAGGACTGTTAATACTACATATGGGGAAATGATGGTGTTTCTTTAAATTTAACAGTCAAGCATCTTTCAATGCCCCCATCCTAAACCGTTCATAATTCAGCCTTTTTCTTTCTGAGTGATAGTGAAATGTCTTCATTATAATGTGTCATCTTTACCTGCAATTAAAACAGAATAAGAATATATGACTCAGAAAGCACATTTTTATACTTTTACAGATCCTATCTCTATGAGTTACAGAATAAAATATCAAAAATGACAAGAGATAGTTGAAATATGAGCTTGTGGATTGATTTCTGTGTCTTTTTTCAAAAGCAAGCTAGAAAGTATTCGAATTTCCTTTCCAAAAATGGACAGCTTCTTAAAAAGATTGGAAGGCACTGACATCCAATTGTTTACAAATGTAAAATTATTTTAAAGTAAAATAAGATTTCCAATTTATAAATTTCCTGTGATATTCATTCAAAGCCATATTTATTCTCCCTGAAAGCACTCAGTGCACCATGATTGTGATAAGAAATGAAAGTTCTTTGTGCAAGGTGGTAAAAGGGCACAGCTATTAGGCAGGGATGTGAGATAGATGGACTTGGTGAATCGCAATATATTTGTAGTCTTTACTCACTTAAATCTAATTTATTTAGTAACTAAAGGGAATTTTTGACTTATGTAAAAAATCTGGTGGGAAAAATTCCGAGCAGTTTTAAGTATATTCACAGGTCTGAACACCTTCTGGGAAGGGTTTTGTTTGTGCGCAAGTTACTCTACAGTTCTTGTCTTTATTATTTCTGCCCTTGTGCATTCTAAGACCAGGTAGAGATGTTGGTGTTTGCTGAACAAGCCTCTGCTATGTGGGCTTGGCGGAGGGATGACCAGGATCCACCTCCAGCAGGGAGGGCTGACTTATGTGGGGGGCTCACCTGGTGAGCAGGCTGTCCACACTAGCTTTTCTCCCGTAGTATCATGCTCGGAATGTCGTCAGGGAAGCCAGTGATCCTTTGGCCCTGCTGTGAGGGTTTTGTCTACCTGCTTCCCCAGCCTGTCGGTTTGGATCTGGGCTCAGTGAGTTATGATTCAGAGGTGGCTGGTTCCCTGTGTGGGAAGCAGGTGATGCTCCTGTTTGCTAACAGGCACTTTTCCCTGAAGCAGTTGCCTCCCACAGCCTCTAAATGTCTTCTGCTACCCTGTTCAGTACATTGGGAAGAAGGAGACAATAATTTTTATCTGCTTCTATCTGAGAAACCAGTTCATAGAGACCCTGCTCCCCTTGTGTCCTGCGTCTCCTCCTGTAGTTTCCTCCCAAATCTCTATGGAGAGTACCAATATCAGCGAGACAGGCCAGGTGTCTGCATGGCCGAGCTTCCTTCCCTTCACCTCATCATCATCATCACTGTTGTTGTTGTAACTGGCATCTCTTCATTATAGAGATCAAACCGTTATCGAGCATGGACTAGTGGATGACTGTTTAGTGCTGAATCAAACAGAATCTAGAGTCCTTCTATCTAGCACTTAATTAAGGCGGACACACTGATAAATGCATAAATTTAAAGGAAAAGCAGGAAACAACCTGGTATCAACCAGCCTGTATAGCTCATTTAAAAGTAGAGGCATGATTGGAATATTAGAAGGAGAACATTTAAAGATCAGGAGGCAATTCACCTTTCTCTGCCTAGTGTTTTAGACGGATAGTAACAGTAGAGCTCACCTTCACTGGGTTTTTTTGACAAGGAGGATATAGTGGATTGCAAATTCTGTGGTTTCTACACACTCTGCTTTAAGTGGAGGAAGAAGGCTTGACTGACCTTCAAAAGCCGTACCTGAGATGGTAAAGGAGTATCACTATGGAAAGAACCTTCCAGGCAGGCCTGAAATTGAGTCGTAGCTGTTGCCAGCTGTACGATCTGGGTCAGGTCCATAGAATCAAATCTTGGCCTCCTTCTATTCATCTGTAAAATAGCATCCGATAAAAGAGATTCCTGGTGTGTTAGTTGGGTTTCTGTTGCAATGATGAACTACCTGAGATAATGAGCTTAGAATGAGAAAAAGCTGATTTTGGTACACAGTTTTGGAGTTTTCGGTCCATGAGTGCCTGGCCCCACTGCTTTGAGTCATTAAAAAGGCAGCCTCTCATGGCAGGATCACATGGCAGAGAAAAACTGCTTACCACACAGGCTGGAAGAGAGAGAAAAATGGGGAGAGAACACAACCCAGTTTCCCCATAGGTTGATAGTGAACCTAAACAGTGAATTTGATTCAGTTCTCATCCAATTCATTTTGCAACCAGAGTTGTAGAAAGAATTAAGTTTGTGAACCAAGGCACCATTGTATTTGGGTTCCATTGCTGCCTTCAAGGGCATGCCCTACTGACGTAAAGGCCTTCCGCTCAGCCCCACAGCCTCCCTGTACACTATATGGGAGCCACGCCTTTAACGCACTGGCCTTTGGGGACATTTAAGATCTAGTCTCAGCACCTGGCCCATACCACCAAGAGTACCTATCATCCTAGCTACATAAAAGGACAAGGCAAGCAGCAGCAGGTAGCTAATCCACATAAAAAATATTGGAGGCTTGAAATTCTCTGTGAATTTCTCGAAGATGGTGTGGCTCCCAATTAAAACCTAGGTTTTATGCTACAAGTAGATCCACAATCCAAAGAAGATAAAAAATTTTAAGCTCTCAGATCTGGGTGTGGCTGTACATAGATTAGGCTACATAGTGAGTCTGAAGCCAGCCTGAATTACACAGTGAGACCCTGTCTCAAAAAAAAAAAAATTCTCAGAAGCTTGTATTAATATAAATCAATTTGAATCATATCTGCCATCAGCAGAGAAATTCACCTACTTTACACTAGTCTTTGCACACTGACATGGGGATGGCAGGACAAGGATCTTTGCAGATGTGGGTAACCCTGAGGCCCTCGACACTGCATCTCTGAATTTTCTGCTAAGGCTAGACCGCAGCTTCCTTTTATATGTTTCCACATGGTTCCACTGTAGCAACAGGATGCTGGGCTGCAAAAGAGAGAGACACTGGTGTCCGGGAGGGCTCCTCCTCTTCACCTGGAGGAGAGATAAATTTTGAGTACTTCACAGTATTCAGCTAGCACAAGGCAATGAGGTTGCATCTCTGGAGCAGCCAACCAAATGGCTCATGAAGTGTGTGGGCAGAGCAGATTAAAGCTGCATGATTTCTTAATTTAAAAAGCAAAATAAAGGATAGACGATAGAAAATAGTGCAGTAGACCTTTAATAGATGGGAAGCAGCTCTAGGGATGGAGGGCGGGGAAGAAGGGGAGGGGAAAGGAAAATAAAAAGATCAAGATGCACCATGTATGTATAGGCAGCAACTTCCCACGGTGAACGTATTCCAAATATGTACTAATAAAAAAATAAAGCTGCACAATTTCTAATTCAGACAGCACTTGGCTGGAGATTTTCACATGTTTCAACCCCAGATCTACAGTACCTCCTTTCTCTGTTACTTCTTCCCTGAGGAGGCAGTGAGCAGCAGTGGAAGTTGGAAGTCATCAGGGAGACCTGCGGTCTAGCACTGGCTCTGTGCTGTGTCACTGCAGGTCCCTGCTACTTCTCTCAGGCGGTGTTTCTATCAGTGAGTAAGAAAGATAAACAGGAGCCTCTCTACTTAACTGCCCGAACCTTAGAGTCGAGGGACACATAGTACCTCCCCCACTGGGCCTACATGATGCTGCGTCCAAAGGCTGTGGAACTCCATGGTGGCCCTGGCGCCCAGCACACACTCGAGATTCTGCTCCTCTGGTTGCCCCAGAGACTTCCCTTTTGCAACCCACTTTTAGAGTGGGGTGGAGGTGCTGAGAGCACTCTGCTCAGGAAGGAAGTGAGAGGAGTTAGAGTCTGTGGCAGGAACTGGAAGCACCGGGTGGTTTGGGGAGGTAGAGAGGTTGGAGCAGCAAAAGTTTGCACTTGTTTCTACTTGCTTGATGGAAATGGAGACTAGGTTGCTGGGTCCAGAAATTATCACACAAATGCTACTTTCTGGGGTAGATGTTGAGGGCTATGTGCTCTCAGAAATTTCCCTACTCTGCTACGGGGTTTTTTCATGAAACCTTTTAACACAGAGTGCTCATCTCAGAGTGGGCACAGAGCCCCAGACGCTGGCCTTCCTGCGGGGCTGCTCATGCTGCCAAAAGTGACTCAGTATGTTTGGAGACTGTGGAGTTTAGTTGAAACCTATGATCTCACTCTCCAAGGTTTTTTTGCAGCCCACCCTTGAACAAAAAAATCTCATACCAAAGGGTCAACAAGTGGAAAGTGAAGTGAGAATTAAAAGAGTTGTTGTAAGAAGCATCCATCAATATGGCACCTTCATTATGTGAATATTCCAGATGAATGGCTTGAGTTTTTGAATATAGGTACATTTAAGACAATGAGCTTTTGTGACCTGTAAAGCACTCAGCTTTAATAGCAGTAAAAATGCAAACTCTACTCTGAAAAAAAATTTCATGGGTTCTTAGAGACGACTGTCATCCTTAGCAGGAGAAGCAGCAGATGGAGCTGCGGCATATTCCTCTGGCAGTAAGGACACAGGCAGAGATTTCTTTCTTACTCCAGTGCCTTTCTTAATGACACATAAGAAGGATCATGGAATTTGATGCTTTTGCTCATCACTCCTCCAGACTAAATTTAGCCTGAATTTCTCCTGTTAGGGAAGTGAACTTAGATCACTTCTTTAATGAGGCAGGAAGGGGAAATTCCAATTTTCTGCCTGAGTTCAGCACGGCCTCCCCTAAGAGCTGAGGAGTCCGGATGCCGAGCAGGCCACTGTCTTAAACTAGGATGGAGCAGCATCAGCAGATCGGGAGGCTCAGCGTTAGCACGGAAACAAGTGCCCCGAAAAGCAGAACGGAATCCACTCTGAATAAGCCCTTGGCTGCTGTCATAGCTCCCATGGCCACCATCTGCTATGGCAATGTCCCTCCCCCTCCACAACATACTCCCAGCTTCTTTTGGTAACTTTCCCATATGAATAGTGTCGCCTGATTTGGGAGGCTGCAAGCTATAAATAATGGCTTTAGCATCCCAGCTCAAGCCAAGTGCAGAATTCTTCTTCAGGATCGGTCCCAGCAAAGGCAGGAGCAGGTTGTTTCCCTCATCGGCTTCCCTGTCCCTCTTCCTTCTGTCTAGCCAATTCTTTCCTCCCAATCCTTTCCCTTCCCCAGGCATCTGGCGCTCTCTTGTGTCATAAGTAACATCTGAGAAACAGCTCAGTGCAATGAACTTCTACCTTCCAACTTAGTAAGAACTGTAGTTTGAAAGAAAGTCACAGGAAGACAGCTGTGCTTATTTCAGAAGGACAGAGTTTTTAAAGGGTGGCTTAGCAGGTACTTGGCATTAGCAGCTCCTGGGCTGACGACATAGTTTTGAAAGGTGACCTGTAGAATGCCTGTCCTTCAAATCAGACCGTCTAGGTCACTCAGTACATGTTTGTGGGTAGGGTTGGCACCGACACAAATTAATTTCTAATCCTGCTTTCAAAGTAGCATAGCAGTGCCCACGACCTGAGACTATTGGCATTTAACCGGCTGTAGTGGGGATGGCTTCTTCAGACATGTTAGTATAGTTTCATTTGGTTTCTATTTTTGTTTTTAGCACAAACTTCAAAACTGGTTCTAACTATAGGGCATTCCATATCTTAGTTCAAACTGTTGTCATGGAATACCACAACCAAGGTGGGTTAAATAGCAAATGTTTATTTCATAATGGTTGTAAAATCTGAGAAATTCAAGATCCATGTACTGGCTGATTTCTCTCCTGGTTTAAGAGTGTCTCTCTGACTTGGAGATAGCTGCCAGGTCCTTACATCAGAGACAGAGAGAGGAGGGAGAGAGTAGAGGACAAGGGAAGAGGCAGAGAGGGAAGCAGAAGGAGGAGGAAGAGGAAGAACAGGAGGAAGAAGAAGAAGAGGAAGAAGAAGAAGAGGAGGAGGGGGAGGGAGGGGAAGAGGAGGAAGAGGAAGATGAGGAAAAGAGAAGAGGGGAAGGGATAAAGAGGGGGTCAGGAGGGGAGGAAAGATGGGAAAGTCTCCTTTGGTCTTTTCTTACAAGGACACCAATTCTACCGTGTAAGACCGCACTCTCAGGACTTTTCTAAACTAAATACCTCCCAAAAGCTTTACCTCCAAATACTTTCATACTGGAGGTTGGTGATAATCAGATTTTTTTGGGTATGAATATTCAGTCAGTAATAAGATCTTGCTTTCTTCATTCGTGAAATGCAGATGATGATAGGACCTATTCTCAGGACAGTTTTAAGGACTGGAGGGGAAAGTATGTACAAAGTGTCTAGAACTTGGCAAAGACTTGATCACTTGTAGCTTTATTCCTTTCTTAGCAAGGCTTTTTATTCTTTTAAGTATGGTAGCATGTCAACTCTGTATTTTAGAATCACAGAAATTTAGAACTAAAAGAAATACTGTGAATTAGCTAATTTTCTTTATTTTCACATAATGATTTGAGGCTAGACGTACATATGTTAAAAAAGCATTTCTCCATGTTTTAGCAGCTTGACAAGGTCAAGAACCCAGTCTGTTTTTCTGAAGTCTGATTTGTTGTTCATTCAACAAGTGCATTGTGCTTTAAGTTCTACTTACTATTTTAGCTACAAAACCTGCCATTTCAAATTTTTTCTTTGACAGGGAATTTGTGCTTATGAATTAAATTTAATAATAAGAATATTTGTCTCTCAGATAAGAGTTGATTCTCTAAATATTGAGGATGAATATGTCAAATGAGTAACATGTACATTCAAAAGCAGGCCAAATATATTTTTCTTGGGGGAACAGTAACACTAGTTCTTACAGGGGCAAGCGACATGAATATGTTTTTTGTGATCAGATATTGGCAAGATTTATTTTAGCTGTAAAGCAGTACACGTACAATCAACAAAAAGCTCAAGAATTTTGCTTGATCTCATCAGTATTATAGAATGAGAAGGAATGGGACCGTCAGGCATGGCTGGGTTTGGGAAAGGACAAGGGAGGGTCACATGCTGGACAACAAGAGACAGAGAGGCCAGCCTCTCTCTGGGAAGCAAGAGGACCCACGTGGCCCCTGACTTGATGCACTGAGTTTTGAAGGCGTATATGGGGAGATTAATGCCCAATGTGGAGATTAATGGGTTGGAAGTCACATAATTCTACTCCTACGGCTTGCAACAATGCCAGCCTCACGAATGCAGCTGCTCAGTCTATATTTCCACATTGTATTCATGAAGAGACTGAGCCAACCACAGAAGACATGCATGAGGTCTCTGCAGATCTACGTGACTTGGTGTGGTCTTGTTTATTCTAAATCTCCCAGGAGCTGAAACTCTCAAGAGATGAATTCATTGGTGGGTGCTGATGACTTCAAATATCAGAGCTTACAAAAAGGAGAACTTGGTTTTGCCCTAAAGAGAAATGTCACTTAAAGAGGTGATTTGGCCTTAGCGTGGCAGCCCTTCTGGTGACACTTTCAACTTGATAGAATCTTCTTTCAAACTTTTTTTAGATGAAATCAGGGCAATTATTTATATACATAGTAAATGAACTACATTTCCTCCAGCTATATCAAAGCTTAATTCCAACCTATTTTTCTCATCCCAGCTCTTATTCTGCCTTCCCATCCTAATTACATTTTATTTTTTATTTCAAAGGCTGCTTATCAGTTTACTGAGTCGAAACAATCTTGAGAAAGTAGAGTGTGACTTATCTCTTGCTAGTCTTACTTATCTGTGATACAAACATGTCTTGAGTGAAATGAAAATTATGGCATTTTTGAAGAAATGAGTCATTGCCGGGCTTGTTTCTAAAAAGCCATGAATTTAGGAATGGCTATATTTGTCTTTAATGTAACATATTTGAGTATTGATGACAAAAAATGCCTCTTGTAACAACAGTAGTATCTCCCCATATGAATATTATGCACATATATCATGGTTCTTGAGCTTCATTCCTATCTTGTGAGGAAAGAGGGAAGGTTGCTTTGCTTACCTTTAGCTACTCAGGTCTAAACTGAAGAATTCTTGGTTTCGGATGAATGTTTTGGTGGTGGTGATGAGACATACCACACATGCATGTTAGGAGGCATTGGAATTTTAGGTGACTGTCAATTTCAAATCTGAATTATCTCACAGAACTACCTGTTGTTTTGCAACCACTGCCTCCCGGCAACCCCCATGACAAGAATTACATAACCTATGTAACAGAGTGAGATTAGATTACTAATTGCCATTGTTGAGGGCTTCTTCTGTGCAGACTAATCTTCAGATTCTAGAGAAACGTTTACAGATGTGATCTGTGCGGTAGAGATCATAGTTAGTGAATCACAGTACCGATATAAAAGATAGCTTCTTTTCAAGGAAATAACAATTATTGTTCTAGATGGGAGGATACAAAGATAAATTCAGCATATGCTGTGTCATCAAAAAACTAAGTTTAATAATTCAACATCATGTTCAGTGCTCTATGATCAATGATGAACAATACGGCCTTTCCAGTTTGCCTCCTAAAGCTGGCATAAAGGTTAGACCTTTTAATGGGTATGAAATGACATACCTAGTGGAGGGTTAGTGTTCTTATTGTCAAAGGGTGCAATCAAGTAGATAACTAGTTAATGTAAATAACAATAGTAAAAGCTTCTATTTACTGAGGATCTACAGATTATCAGACACTGTACTAAGTGTTTTGATTTTACCTCCTATAATCTTATTCCTTACAACTTTATTACTATAGGTAATAGGGGCTGTAGTCAGGGTTTGCAAAGAAAGTGATTCAATATAGGACACATAATATACAGAAATATTTTATAATAGTCACTCAAACTCTCAAACACAAAAGTGCAGGAAATCTGTCCACACACTTAAGACTCCAAAAGAATACAGCTGAGGGCCTGCGTCCCACAGCAATGTCCTGCATAAGTCCAGCTGAATATCTAGAGCCCATGACAATGCCCGCAACAAATCCAGTTGGAGGCCCAGAGCCCACAGCAATGACTCATGCAAGTCTGTTTCATGGATCGGTGCTGGGAAGGCCCAAAGATCAGTGGTGGAAGCTAGAAAGTCTACACTAGCAGAATGAAGGATCTGTGCCAGTAGGTTGAGGGTTCTGAACTAGTCAGGAAGTGATGCTGAGAGTAAGGATCAGAGTTCTTCAGAAAAATACCACAGCCATCCTCAGTGACAGTGAGATCATGCGATCCCAAGTTCCTCTGATGACGAGAACAGCTGAGTTCGTATCAGGAAATCAGCTTGACAAGCTTCTGGAAACTGAACGCACACATTTCCCCCTTCAGAACCAGGAAGTAATGCTCAAAGTGAGGACCTGAGCTCCCCCAAAGTGATCTAGAGCCATTCTCAGTGACAAGGTCCCAAGCTCCTCAAATGATGAGAACAGCCAAGTTCATATCAGGAAAGAAGCTTGACAATCTCCTCCAGGAGAGCCAACAGCAACAGGAGAACCAACAATGTTTATCTCCACTTGTCCTTTCTATGTTGCTGGCAACTGTCCTCAGGTGGGCCATCCACACCCAGCACCACACTTATTCAGTTCAGCTGGCTGTCAACAAGTTGACCACCAGTTGTCAACCCACCACAACGGGATAATCAGTCACCCCAATCACAGAGAAGGCTTTGGAGTCAGAGAAAGTGAGTTGGTATGCATCACTTGGGTAGAACATTATGGAATGTGAATTCAAACTTAATCTGCCTCTACAGCATTTTTTGTTTTATCTGTACAGTAATATGGAAGCCTACGCTTTAGTAAGGTTTTATGATCAATAAGAGGAAAATTCTCTGATGTCAACAGCAATAGTTTCAGAAAAACGATTGCCTCTTGATGTGCACCTCAGTAGGAAGGTGAGCATTAAGATGGGGTCACTGAATAAAGAATATATGATGTCTCAAACACAATAGAATTTTATTTCATATGATATGCTAAAGGTATTCTGTTTATTTTATATAGCACTGGGAATCAAATCTAGAGCCTCATGCATGCTAGGTGCACACTCTACAGCTGAGCTATATCATTAGCACCTAAAGGGTGCTTTTTGATTGCAGGTTACTAGTGATGATTTTGGGACCAGTTTTCACTGTCTGTGGCCATGCGGCTTCCAGAGTGGTCTTGTCTGCTATGCTGGGTTGATGTATGGGCAAGTGCAAGGATTACTGTCTGTGGATGTTTCATTGGCCGGTTTTGCACATGGTGCAGATCTCTCACTACTCCCAGATTAGAGTTAAGGTTCACAGTCATACCTAGATGTGAGGGAGCTGAGACGTGAGGTCCGGCTGCATGTCCAGGAAAAAAGAGGTAAGACGTTCCTTATCTCTGCCTACGGGAGTTCATGCTGCACACAAAAACCTAGAAACTTAGCTTGGCAGCACCAGAGTATCTTGTAAAAGGGAACACGCTTTTCTGGTGACAGCACTGAAGGTTTGTGCTGGTGTATTTTGTGGCGAGAAGTAAGGAGGAAATTTCTGAAAGAAAGAAATGTAATGATAGGTCAGGAGAGACAGATTTAGCACAATTCACATTTCTAAAGTTTTCTCTATAAACTCATGAGTTTGTTTCTTGGTGATTTCTCAATATCTGGCCCAGATTCTAAGTAGGGCATGGAAAAAAGTGTTTTTCCTGTGGACCGTAGAAAATGGTGGGAGACCACTGTGACCTGGAATCTTATTTTTTCCCCCCACAACATTAACTTAGACTTTAGGGTCAGAGGCACTGGACTTACTAGTCAGCAGGTTAGAGAACAAGAGGGTGACCGGGAGATGCAGTTGACCACTGGAGCTTGAATAGAGAACATTATTTTTCCTTTTCCCCATGTTCCTGTTCTTTTCCTCAGTTCGATGAATATGACTTTTTTTTTTTTCTGAGAGAATATTTGGACAGATCTCTTAGTCCATGGCTGTCCCCTTTTATCATCTAAGTTATGGAAAATGTTCCTTATGGATATGTTTGCATGGAAGCTCTATGGGAAAAGGGAGTCACAGCCCTCAGACACAACTACAAGGAGGTGACATTATTTGTGGATTTTCACTTTTATTATGTGTCTTTCAAGACTGACACTCTCCTTTATTACTCATGTTGGGAAAATACATGATAATGAAATCTTTATACAATCCTCATTTTTCTGTGGGAGTGAGGTTGGGCATTAGTGTTCAGGTAGCCCTTCATATATTTCCAGATCAAATCCCCATACAGGATTTCTGGTCCTATAGTAATGCTGGGTGTGATATTTGGGGCAGGACTATGTTCTTTAGAAGCTGTAGGTAGTTTCAAGTTCTTAAGATCCATGTTCTAGGTAAAGATGGGTGATTTTATCCTCTGGATGTGTGGGATCCATATTCTCACATATAGTGAAAAACTCATTGGGTAAATTTTACAATTTCTATTACTCCAAATGATTTCTTTGCAATTCTGAAATTCTCCTCTTTAGATACACATCAAATTCAGTAACTGGTAAACACTGAAGGTATTATTTAGTGACAGTGGTGCTTGGGTTGCAGCTTTGATCCATATTTGAAGATAGAAACAAAGGAAAAGCATGCCCTTCTGTGAACTGGGCTCTGCCATGGGGATGGGAGGAGATTACTCAGTCAGAAGTTAAAGCACAACCTCCTGTGAACCAGCCACTTTTGATTTGGAGGACCCAGAGTGAGATGGTAGCCGGGAATGTAGCTCTGAAGCATAAGCACCTGCCTGGCAAGTGAAAGGTCCCGAGTTTGATTCTCAGTATAAAACAACAACAACAATAACAACAACAAATCTCCTGAGATCTGATTCCCAGGGTGAGATGATAGCAACTGAAGTGAAAGAACTAGCTTGAGGCTGTGTTGTCTGATTGACTTTGCAGGCCTGGGGCTGGTGGCCTGGGCATCTATTTGGAGGATGGCAGTGTATATCGTGGTGAGTGTGGGGGATTTCCTGCTGCCTTGCTTTGCAATCCAATGTTTTGTTTTGTGTTACTGTTTTGTTTTATTCTGTTTCTAGTAACCGGGGCAACTATTTTGAAGATAATAATATGCAGTATAACAACTATTGCTAAATTCCTGTCATATTGTTTTGAAAACCTATATAACTACTGTCTTTTTTTTGTTGTTGCTTCTGTCATTTTGCTTTTTTTTTTTTTTTTTTAGGTTGTTTGCATCTTGATTTTTCTACTTTTTCTTTCTTTAAAATAAAAAAATCCCATGCAATAGATATTGTGAATTGGGAAGGAACTCTTCAAAAGAAAAGATAAACTGTGATAGAGGAAAGGAAGAATGGGTAAAAGGAAAAAAAATGTATGTATATATAAGATAGCTAGGGTAGTTATACAGCTAGCTTCTGTTTGTTCTTTGAAGAGAATGTTTTGTGCTAATATTGTATAGACAAGATAGCATGCTGATGTCCTGTACTGTGAATAGCTAGCAGAAGATACCAGAACACAGTGTATCAAGTATTGTAACCATCCTACTACCCTGTTTTGAAACTTAGTTTCATTGTTTGTTTTTCTCTTTAAAATAAAATTTAAAAAAGAAAACTAAAGTTCTTGACATTTTTATGCTGTAGACATTATCAGAGTTATTGGTACATGAAAAATCTGAAGTTTCCAAATGGCATAAACAAGTAGCCAGCAATTACAATGCCATTTCTACCGTTCCATGGTGCTGCTTCATAGTGTGCATAAAAATCGCCTCCAATGCAACATGCACTACTTGCTACAAAGTTGTTCGTTTGTATAGTCCCCTTGTATACCAGAACATTGTTCTTTTATGCACTCACAAGGCAGAATTCTCTTATGTTCTAGTGAACACACAGTCTTTATTTGAAGACCAGATGGATTATGTTCCTTACCTCTTATTCACAGCAAATTGTCCTCTGCTTTGTAAAATCTAAAATAAAATATGGCTGTACACCCACACAAGGCCCACAGTACACTATGAGTAGCAAGCCGCTGGCTGAGAATCAGTGTGGGTATCTCCTGCACCTGTGGATCTCTCTGAATAGTTCTCCTGGAGTGTAAGGATTTGAGGGAGTGCTTATGAAAAATATTGGAGTATAAGGGACTTTTAGAAAGGATCAACTAAACAATATTAACCGATAAATAGCTAAGCAGTGGCACAGGCTACTTTGTGTTGTGGAGGAACTTGTGAGTTCAAGTTTATCTCCCAAACATGTATATTGAAGTTGTAGTCTTGTTACCTGTGATTGTAGCCTTATTTGGAAATAGAATTTTGCAGATATGAGCAAATTAGGATGAGGTCATCCTAGATTATGGTAGACTCTAAATCAAATAGTGAGCCACTGTAAGAAGAGCTAAATTGGGTCACAGAGATACAAGGGTATAATGCCATTCAGTATCGGAGGCAAAGACTGGATTGCTCTAACTGCAAGTCAAGGACCTCCAGGGGCCACCAGAGCTAGAAGAGAGGCATAGAATAGATTCTCTCTCAGAGCTCCCAGAAGCTGCCACACCAGCTAGCATCTTGATTATAGACCTGTAGCACCTAGAGCTATGAGAGAAAGCTATCTGGTGTTTGAAGTCACTCAATGCGTGGTGCTTTGTTATGGCAAAACTCCTAGGAAAAAAGGACACAGAGGGCAACATCTGAAACAATCTTTTCCTCCATCAACTTAGCATGTCACAGTTTTACTTTATATAGATATCCTGGAGATGTCTATTAGTGGAGAAATTACTTTCATGTAATGTTATTCCAACTTGGAGCCAAGAGAATACCTTTTTCTGCTTTTCTCTTTCTCAGTTTCTGTTTTTTCCTGGCATCATAAAAGCTCAACACTTATAAAAGCATCACAACAATACCTATATTTTCTTTAAAAAGATGTGTTGACAGAAGCCTGTGTTTTTCTTTTTGCTTTTCAAATGCTACAGCTTTTAGTGAGCTGCAATACTGTCAACACTGTAAGGTTTTCACTCAAATTGCACTTGAAGTCTTTTCAAAGACCTACAGGAACTGAAAAAGATTCCAGGCTGTTAGGGAGAAGAATAATAGAATTCACACATTCCTATGAGCATCTTCTCTTCCCTTGCTAGCTAGAACTGTGAAAGGGAAGGGAACCTGAGCTTGGAGGAAATGCACAGGGCATGGCAGTACAGGGCAGCACCAAAGGGGAGAGCAAGTGACATTCTGTGGATTATGCTGATTTACTGATTATCCTGGAACCATCTGTTGAATCCAACAAGCCTGTTAAAATCACCCAGCAGTCCCACAACTGCCTTTGATATTTAGAATTGAAGAGGTTGAGGTAAACCCAATCCAATTAAGCATGTAGTACTTCAATCAAATAAGGATTAAGGGCAAGCAAAGACAAAAATAGTACCTTTACTGATTTTTGGAAGATAATTAAATCAGACTTACTGCTCAGGGAGAGAAAGGATATTACAAGTCTGTAAAAGAGGAGACCTTAAATTCTGCAACATTAAGTTAATGCTCCTGCATCAACAAAGCAAAGAAATCTCATCGCTCGGTGATGTGGGAGAATCAGGATAGTTTAGAGTTATTTAAAAAGATCACAAAGGGTGAACAATAAAATAATCTCAGTGATTTTACCATAACAGGCTGCATAAATACTGAAGATTTAGATTCAATATTCTTTAAACCAGCTGCATAAAAAAATTCCTCAACACAGACAAATGACTCATTACTTTGCCACTGGAGCTCTTAATAGCCTTGTTGCTAATTTTACATAAATATATTTGCTGCCATTCTCCCCATAAAGAAATTCGGTGTCTTTTCCTTTTGTGTACATACATAGCTCTATGCCACTTTTCAGTGGTATCTTGCAATGATAGTACTTAATTAATGCCCCAGAATCAAGTTTTTACTGATTTGATGTAGGCATTTTGGATACTTCTTTGAAGAGTCTTTTCTGGAAATACTTTTTCCTTACCTGAATTATTTTTTTCTTTATGATTGAGCAGAGAAAGAATAAAGGTAATTCTGTGAATCAAAAGCAAATCTGTTGATCTACGGACTATTTCACAAGTGGCTTGAAATGAAAGGTTTATTAATTTGATAATTATTGAAAAGGTGAGTGGAGATGCCTAGAGGGACAGGTTGAAGTTACAGCAGGATCAGTGGCCTTTTGACATATTCAGTGACGATATCTCAAATACAAAGGCATCTGTCTCATAAGATAAAGCCGACGACTTGAAAGGAAGAGGTGAATGTATTCATAATCTAGTCTATGTCATTTTTTCAATTTTTGTTTAGTACATGTTTGCAGAAATAATGATTGCATTCCTTATTTGGAGTTGGTATATGTACATAACACATCTTAATTCTTTTTTCCTCCCTTTCCCCCTGTCTCCTCTTAACCCCCTCCCTCCATCTCTTAGTCTTCTTCCCTTTTGCAAAAGATCAATCTTTCTATTCCCTATTATCTTTTATTTTGCTCCTCAGTTGCACTTTGTATTTATTGTATAGGAGAAACCACATTTAATCTTGTGTGGCTGGTTTATTTCACTTGATGTTATAGTTCTAAGGTGCATCCATTTTCCTACAAATGACTCAAATTTGTCCTTCTTTGTGGCAGAGTAGTATTCTATCATATATATATATACCACATTTTCTTTATCCATTCATCCTTAAGACTTTCAAATCTAAATTAAAAATTAAGACTTCTATATTCAACGAGTACATCTTTTGTTGTTTATAGAAGAACCAAGTTGTTATTTAATAGTATTTATGTATAAACATCTTGATCAAATTTAATAGAAGAAACAAAATTTTATTTAACCAAACAATGAGATTTTCATATTGTCTATATGCAAATACAATAAAGACACTAATACTTTTTTTTTTAAAAAACTGATTGCTCTTAAAGCACATCCTACTAATTTGAAAACATTGACATCTTTTTTTAAGATCCTAAATTGTTACATTTTTAATACTGATTTTTTGTTATGAGTCAAACTGTGATTACTGATCTATATTTTCTGCAAACTAAGCTTGTTTTCAGTGGAAGAGAGTGGACATTTTGGAACTAGTAGAAGAGTTCAAAGTTATTTAATTTATTTTTCTCTATGTAATTTTCTTCCAAGTTCAATAAAGCTGTGGCTTTATTTTTTTCAAAATTCTGCCATGGTAAGGCTCCACTGAGATTAATCTCTTATTTTCCTTGGCTTTCCAATGATGAGTAATACTTTATTACTCCCAAGGTTGACTGTGTACATAAAGATTACAGATGGTCTACTCTCAGCTATCACTTTATTATATAGGACTTTATAATCTTGTCAGCCATTTTAAAACAGGAACTGAATGGTAATGTTGGTGTCCAAGGTGAAAAGTGAGCAGATGGTATTACCATACTTTTCTTAAAGATACAGCCATGGCAATGTATCTGCGTGCTTTTGAAAGCAGTGACGTACAGTTGTGTATATGGAATTCTCAAATAAAATCTTAGTTGACAGCCTTAGAGTAGGTATAATAGCTCCGGAGTCCCTGTAGGAGGACTGAGGAAGAAACTGCTTGCTTACAAGTGCTAATTGCAGAAGGGAGCTTGTATTAAAGAAACATAAGCTGGGCTGTAGACGTGGCTGAGCTTCTCCCTCTGTTTCCTCCTTTCCCACTCCCTCTGTACTTTCTCCCACACCTCCCAACTCGCTCAGAAGTCTCCATCTATGGGGGTGGTTGCTAAAGCTGGGATTAAAGGCTTTTCTTCCATTATTCTTTCAAAATCTCCCTAGAGTGGGCTAATATTATCAGCAGTTTACAGATGAAGTAACATATGTCAGTAGCCTACAATTATAAAGAAAATGGCAAAGCAGAGATTAGAAAATTGTTCTGTTCTTAGTTATGTAAAAAAGATTTATGGTGTTGATATGATCAATACCCGAGTAAGTGGTATGAAAGTTTCAAAATATCTAGAAAATTTCTGAAAGAAAATTCCCTTTCCACTCCAAAGACTTTTCTCTTTTATTCTAAAATATTTCAGTGGAAAACTTCTCAATGCTTGCAGAAAATGAGAAAGAAGAAAACAATTGTCCTCCCTAGCCCTGCCAAGCATTTTAAAAGGAAAATTTCATAACTCAACTCAGAGAATGAAACATCTCTGTGTACAGACCTGAAATAGGTACTTTGGAGGATTTTCTGTACTTCTCTGGAACAGGTACTATTTGGGGTCAGATTCTTGCAGGAAGTGTGGCCTTCAGAGACATTAAAAAACCTTGTAATGTTCTCACATAGCCAGTAACATATGATTGCTCTCTGTGTCAAAGTCATGGGTCCAAAAATAGTGGGTCCTGAACAACGCCCTGAAAACTTGTCCTTTATGATATATATTTGCAGCTTTCTTAGTGTATTTTATCCCCTCTGTTTCTTTTGCCCATATCACTTGTCAAAATCTAAGGCCAATAAATGCAGACATTAACTTTGTTATATTAGATCTTAGAGAGGAGGGAACACAATAAACACTGAAGAATGTGGTACACTGTGTTAATTATTGAATTATTTCCTTTTAAAAATTTTATTTTGAAAGTAGTAAAAATGCAACAGCATAAGACAGAACAAAGCCAATTGAGACAATTCAGTGAAACTGGTACAGAACTTCACAGTAGGATACTGGGACGGTAGTAATAGGTACTGTAGTATATCTTGTTAACTTCACAATAGTTGTCCAGTCGATTAGGTGTAGCAAAATCAAACCAAAAACAGAACATTATAAAACCAACTGAGAGTACTGAATAGAGCAAAAGAAACATAAAACAAAATAGTGAAAACAACCTTTGCCTTCAAACAGAAGATAGAAGGAAATCCCCCATATTTGCTATACGGCATGTGGTCATCCTCCCAAGAGATGCTGAGACATCTATTCCCAGTAGCTATGGGGTGGAGGGAAAGGGTGCTTGATTTTCAGCCCATGTCTCGCCAGGGGCACTTACCAAGAGGGCAGGTGAATAAGCTGCCTAAGTCCCACCATGGCTGGATCTTGGGAGCGCTGATTCTCCTCCTTGAATTATTTCCTATTTTAACTTCATTTGGCACTGTCATAACCTTCATAAAATCTCAGATCACCTAGCATTGGTGGTCCATCTGCAAAATGGAGCCCATCTGTCTGGTCTGGTTGGTTAGGAACTCTTGAAGAATAACCAAGTTAAGCTGGGGGAAGGTACAATACAGTAGAAGCTGCATATACTGTATATTAGATACCTTGTTCTAAACTGGAATGATAACTCAAGCTTTTCAGACAATTTCAGAACTTGTATTTCTATAGTTACGTGGTAGATCTAACTAATGATGTAGAGTAATACTGTAGAATAAGTAATGATGTGGAGATGTTCTGAGAATGTCGTGAACTCAGGTCCATGGTTTCATAATTGGTCATTATTTCAGTCTCTCCTGGTTTGTGTGATTGCCCCCTAATCACTCAGACAGAGTATCTCATGTTCTCTGTAAAAGTATCACTTATCCACCAAGGGTTTAATAAATTGAAAGTTTTACTGCTAGAAAATGTTCAGGTGTTAAGAGAAGCACAGAACGTACCATCATTTTCTGAAGGTTAACAAGCTTTTCTGTTTCTGTTTTTTTCTCCATAGCACGAGGGTCTCACATGAGCTTGCTTCTCCAGATGAAGCAGAGATTGACATGTCACACCAGCATGATCAATTAGATGATGCAGAACAGAGAGGTATTTGCAACCTGACCTTAATCCATAGAGCAAGAATGACTGAATGGAGGCGATAGAATAAAAGACTCATAGAAATCAGCAGAGCATAGTTTAAAAGCCATATTAATGTTGAGTCATCAAAAAAAATCCTTAAGTTGAATGCTTAATGTGGTGTGCATTGGTTCATATGCTTATTCACCTCTGAGGGACTACCGAATAAATGTGTAACAAAGTGAAACATGAGAGAAGAAACTGCGAAGTTTTTCAAAAATTTTAGATTTCACCTTGCTTAGCTTGATTAAAGAAGTGACAGTAAGAACGATAGATGCAAACTATCTGCAGACTGTAGGATGTCTGCAGAGCACAGCAGATGATAAGTAGGGATCACGATAGATGTCTGTCTGTATTTGAAGTCTTGTCATTGAATGGGTAGGGCATATTCTGTAGGAATGACAGAGCCCTCTGGTTTGACTTAGTGTAAGAAATGGCTTCCCAATAATTAAAACTTGACAAGCACCATCAAAGCAGCTCTGCTTAGCTTTGCATTGCTCAGTTAGTGGGTAAGTACTGCTGTAGAAGGTGCCTGCAACTAAGCAAGGGGGCCTCAGTCACTCCGTAATAGGCTCTCTCTGGAGCTTTCAATCACTCCTGAGACCTTTGAAATAGTCTCGCAACCCGTCTGGGTGCAGACTTGAATGAAGCTGGAGCTTCTTAGGCTTTTACATAACTACTGCTTCTTAGGAGCATTTATACATGTTGTAGGCCTGTGAATGGTGCTAGTATATTTAGATTATAGGCAGCTGGTGAGTGTTAGGGATTTATTGGATTAGTCATCCTTAGTAACAAAGCTATGAAACGTTTCTCCCTGAGTTTCAGTTGATATGTTGACACTTTCAGTTTTATATTTATTTTACTTTTCTATTCAAGTTTACCTTAATGTAAAATGATATGATTGGGAATCTGCTCCCCAAAATAAACCACTATTTTTCTAGAGTACATTGGTGGTTCCTACTTGTGGTGCTCAATTTTGAGATATCAATTTATCATGTATTTGGAAAACTAACAGAAAGCTCAGAGTAAAGCCATGGGAATAATGAAAAGGTTAGAAAAATGAAATGAGTATATATATATATATATATATATATATATATATGCATATATGCATGTATATGTGTGTGTGTACTGGAGGGGTGTGGCTGGGAGCAATGTCTACACTTGCTTTCTTTGGTTCTTTCCTCGGAGCAGCCCTTCAAATACATGCACCTATATGTTGATCAGTTGATGTATAATTAGATGATCTAGTTATGAAGGCCAATGTGGAAAATGTTTTCTGGGGAGACACTTGGGCTTGAGCTTCAAGATGATAATAGCTACTATAGAGTTAACAGATATTCCTAGGATTAAATTGAGTTGAATGTTAGTTTCAATATGAGTGTCATGCTGATGGTGAACATCATTAAACTTTAAAATGTGTTCCCAAGGAACACTGTACCATTTTCATTCAAGAACATCTTTTAAATTGGATAGCTAATTACCTGTTTAGAATAAAAACAGAGGAATAATTCTGAATCCCTTATATGGATGCTTACAGTAGTTGATTTTGCTTATGTACTTTACTTGCCTAGAAGCAAAGCACTAAATCCATGACAAGGGGGTGAAGTAACAAATACATGAAAGAGTATGTAGGAAGAATCTTTCTCATTTGAAAACTCAGTTTTCCCTCTAATCACAAAATGTGTGTCTGTCTCAATTTCATACTATAAAATTTCCTGATAAAAATACCGTACTTCCATTCCTGAGAGTGCTCAGCCTGTGCTGGAAACCTGTTATAGTTCCTGTGAGAAGAAGATTCTAAGGAAGAGGCAATAGAGTAAAAATTCAGCTTTTTTTTAAATTAAAAAGACACTACATGAAAGATATACTGTTGCAGAACAAATAGTTGCAATAGGAATTAATGGTTTCAAGTTGAAATATGATTGTAATTACACTATTAGAGGAATTTTGTGCTTGTTCTGGCTGAGTGAGTTCTATAGTAGAACACCCAGTATTTATTCTTTCCCTTCTTCTATCACCCTGGGGGCAGGAGGGTCATTTCTTTTCCATTCTAAGCTAGGAGCTTTAGATACATTGACCCTACTCACACTTGCAGATGTGAGAAATGATTGGTCTATTCTATTCAGCAAATCCCAGCCTCCTGGTCTACATGGGAAGTGTGTAACACGCTCAGCTCAATGGCACTGTGTGCTCCAGAAGTTTTCTTTTTCCCTGGACGGTGCGGTGAGAAGTCATGGAGGCTGGACCTGCTATCGGCATTTTGCTACTAGAAGGGAGAGCCCAGGAACTGTGAAAATGAAGGGGTCAAACTGTGTTCTGTTATTTCTTCATCATTTAAATGAGGATGATCTAGTGCCAACTTCTAAGTCTGTTGTAAAATTAAACTGGTTAATTTATGTAAGATGACGAGCACAGTAAGTTCATAATAAATTTATCTCTTCTCTCCCAAAGCCAGATATGTTGACTCCTTGACTCTTTCCAAGCCAGATATGTTGACTCCTTGGAACTTCGATGTCTTGTAACTATCTTTAATTCCCAGAAATATTTTCCCTATTGACTGTATACATAAGTGATATATACAAAAATCTTAGTTGATATTTACTTTTCTCAGAATTTGTTTTACAAGTAATTTACAGTCATGTGATCATTTAAAAAAATACCTTAGGCATCTGATCACTGAAGAGCTGTTTCTGGACTTCAAGAACCTCCCAAATATCCCATCTCTTGCTCTTAGAATAGTTTTTCACATACTGGAGATCTAGAAAGGAGAGTTGTGGTACTGTCCTCTAAGGAGGAGCTCATAGACTAGGTGTCTTCAAGTGGTATGAATGGGGGTATCAACCGAGCTTTGCTAAGAGTTTGAGTGCACAGAGGCTTGCAAAATTCTGTGTCTTTGAGGCCAAAACCTACCTGCACACAGGCCTGTGTGCTGCTCTGACTGCCCTGGTGATATTTCTTCCTTTGTTTCTATGCCTATTTGCTGTTATGTTAATTCTAATAAGATCAGCAGAGACAGAGAATTGTTAGACTCAATTCTAGAAGCTATAAATAATACATTTTCCTTTGAAAAGCCACTATTTAGTGTTAGTAAGAAATTTGTCAAGTTTCTTATTAAAACTGACAGGACAAATACATATATTTATATTTTTACAGAGTTTTGCAAGAGACATGTGACAGGGTAAATATGTATGGTGAATGTTGAAATTAAAAACATTTATTATACAGTAGTAAAAGATACATTGCCATTAATCCTCCCTCAAAATGCTCCCCTTTGCTTCTGACACACTGATTCTATCATTCTTGTGACTTTCTGAAGCAGTTCTGGAAGTTGTTTTACTTGAGTGTCTTTAGTCGTACTCTCTTGGCTGCCTTGAGGTCCTAAATGGACCCAAAACCTTTACCTTCCACGGTCCTTCTGACTTTGGAAAAGAACCCGAAGTCGTAGAATACCAAGGTGAGTGACAATCCAGTATACTGCTTCTACAAGCCTGCCCTTCTGTTGGGCCTCGAAAGAGTATTCATGGTGTTTCCAATCATACTTCATATAGACACTGATGAAAGAGGACTTCTAGAACTGCTCCAGAAAGTGGCAAAAATGATAGGCTGATGTGTCTGAAGTGAGGAGGAATGTTTAAGGGGAATCAATGGCAATGTTTCTCATACTGTAATAAATTAAGAAATTATTTTAAAATATTAATCATGCATTTTGGCTACCCCCTGTAGATAGGAACAATGTGAAGATATGAACATTTAGAACGAAAAAATCTGAAATATCAGCTATCTGTTCACAGGAGAGTGGGGCAAGAATGATTGAGACATGAAGGAGAACCTTCCTTTATAACTCTGTGGTTGACATCTATATAATTTGAATTTTATTTTGTAGTGAATTCATATGTTGTATAATCGTAAGAAATTATTCATATCCATCATTCCATCTATGTAAGGATGATACTTTCTAAGATCAGATTGTTGTAATTATTCCATGTGTTTGTACATAGACATCTTGTTCAGGCAAATTCATACTTAAGTAAAGTTAATTGTTGGTTATACAGCTCACTCCTGTGTATTTGGGGCTGTATATAATGCAATGCTTCTGAAAAGCCACTTTGCTTCTCTCTTTTTGAGCCCCCTTCCCATCTTCAAAACTGCAGATATTTGGGTTGTATTTACATCTGGAATGAATATACGATTTGTTCTAATATAAAACAGCATGTTAGATCTCCTGGATATTTATGGCTCTTGGCTTTCTTTCCTTCCTGCTGAATGAGAATTTTTCGCCTCTTAAGTGGAATTTTGAAGTAACTTCACACTCCTGGCAGTTAGAGGTTTCTGCTCCAGTTGGATCCAGCAGCTCTTGAAAAGTAGACATTTCAAAGTCGATGGGCTTCAGGGCCCATCCCTCAACATTTCCATTCACATCTGGGGACCTGAGGCCTAAGGCGCTCTGGACAATTTCTAAGGTCTCCGCGTTACTATTTGGGGGTAGGTTGGAGGCCAGGAGCCTGCTCTGGATCATTCTGCTTCCTGCATAGTGTGTGCTGGAGTCAGCCAGATGTCAGCTTGCTTGCTAAATTTGCACTTAGAAGCTGGAGATAAAATTGAATAATGAAGGTCTTGGGGAATCTGGAAGATAGGAAATTAAAATAGTGGAGTAGAAAGCGGTAAAAGTCGATGAGAAAAAATGCAAGTCTGAAAAGGAATATCCAACGTAAGTGTAATAATTGCAAAAGATGACTTTTTGTGTGTAAAAATAATACATACTCAACTTAGAAAGTTCCTGAAAGTATAAAGAAGAAAATTAAAATTACTTTTGACTCTGCTGTCAAGAAATGAGTGTGATTTAATATTTTGGAGTACCTTTCTTTTAATCAAGAGTATACAGACATATATATATATATATATATATATATATATATATATAATAAAATTAGATCATATTACTTATATAATTTTTTTGTCCTGTCTTTTCATTTAACATGATATGATAAATACTTCCTTATGTCATTGAATACTGTACAAAAATGGTGATTTCTAAGAGGTGAACTCACAGCCTCAGATTATTCTTTTCAGATTTTAGGTTTTTTTTTTTTTAAGTGGCAAACAATTGGACCTGGGTAATGTGCAGTAAATCTTGTTACAGAATTGAAACTGTGCCAAGGTTTGTTGCTACCGTCTGAGATGTCATGTGGAAGGACAGTGATAAGAGCAGTTGAAAGCTGCCATTCCTCTGCAAGCGCAGTATAAGATGATTTAGAGGCCGCTGACAGAAAGGTGATCCAAAGCCACATTTTAAAACAGCACGCCAGTTCCTATTTTGCTCTTTTTCATACATATATGTGAAATGCAAGACACTGTTTAGGTCACAGACGGTCACTCGAGGTTGCTGGTGGGTGGAGTCCTCATCTAAGTGGAAGTGACTCAGATGTATTCGGAATTCAGGCATTGATTATCCAACCCACCCCCTTCAACAAGAGGCTTAAAACCATGTCACTGTCTGTTGCACTTTTGTCAGAAACAGCACAGTTAAAGGAGGAAGGAAGAAGTAGTCTGTAAAGCAGTTCATTCTGCTCCTGGTTAATCCATTTTACTAAATGAAGTGTTGAAGGAGGTACAGTATTTGAAGTACTTGGCTTATTTAGCTCATGTATTTCATGTTGCCATCAATAACTGGGAATTTGCAGATTTGGAAGCACTACTATCACCTTGAAGATGAAAATCAAGTCTAGAATCAGAACTATTTATCATCTGAGGCTGCTTCTGACAAGTTCCTGACAGACAGTTAGGAAGGAGACATGGGTGAAACTCAGCCCTTCTGTAAGGCTCTGGATGCAGGGGAGTCTTCCCTGCCCCTCTCCCCTCTTACACAGATTTCTAAAGAAGCAGATTATATCTCTGTTCTAATGAATTAAACAGATTGAGGCATAGAGCACAGTGGTTTACTTGAAAAGAGTTTGTGTAGTGATTCCAGAAACAGTTCTTATGTCTGGTAAGTGCCAGCTACTTATGGCAATAATGATACAGGGGGACTTTGCTTTCTCTGTGTTTCATTGTGGGTTCGGTTGATGATGAGTCTGTTGCCAGCAGGATATGGTTTCCTCCTGTGCAGAAATGCCAAATTTGCAGCTCGTGGTAGGGGATGAGCCTGGAATGTGATTTCTTCTTTTCTACAGTAATTTTCTGCCAGCCTGCATGAAATGCTAATGAACATCTCACACATGACAGAGCAATGAAATGTAGCTTTATGTTACTATTTTTGGCACATCCTGAAGTTACAAAGTCTGGGCCTTAATGTAACAGTGACAATATACTCCTAGCACACCCTTCTTTCCCCTCCTCCAAATTTGTACTCTGCATGCTCTTCTCCCTGTGCCAAGCTGATGTGTTGTGGCACTAATTTGAGATAAATTCTACGTTGCTATGGCATCCTTCACCCCATTTTATTCTATCATGCTTTTGTGCCCAGGACTCTGGAAAACGCCTTGCTTCAAGCAACATAAGTCTTGAGCTTCAATTTCTGACCAATGCAGACATTCATTATCAGTTGTAAATGAGCAGCAATAAACCAGATTTTATTTATTTATTATTTTAACTAGCTGGAGATGGAATAGACCATGAGTAGGGAGCTGAATATACTTACGGGTTGCAGGTTAAATGCTTAAGTGATTTTATAATTACACTATCAAATGAACTGACTTGTAGGAGGGACTGAAGTGAAAACAGAACCTGCGGTAATCAAATTTTAATTGAGGAACTCGGCTGATTGATGGCACCAGGAGGAGAACTTAATTCGGGGCATGATGTCCTTTGTGGAATTGATTGGTGCTACTCTAATACCCTGGCCAACATCTGCAGGGGGCCCCCCACAGATGCTGTGAGTGACGGAGGAGTGCAAGAGGCACAAGGATGGAAATTTGGTAACCACAGACCAAGATGCTGCCTTGAGGGAACTCTTCTGTCTTCCTTAACTGATAAGGAGTCCAGGTGTACAGGGCTGGGTTCACCCCACTTCCTGTTTGCAATCCAAAGCTGGCTGTGCAATTGAGTGGTTTATTTCAGAGCAGAAGACTGATTCAGACAAAAAGGTAAGGGATGGATTTGTGAAGTGCAGAAAACCGAGAAAGATGCAGGGCAGAGAGAAAAAGGTGTGGGGATTATTCTAGAGTTTAATTTGGACTCTGCTTCTCCTTAAGTCTGTTCCATCTCCACTTTTTATGCTTCCTCATTCATTTGTGCGGTGACCTCAGAAACTCTAGTTGAATATAAAAGTTTTTACCTGAAAGTTCACAATTATGAAATGCAACTAATTAAAAGGCCCTTTGTTTATGGACATATCCAGGAAAATTCTGGTTTTCTGTATTAGTTTCTGTCATTTGGAAAGAAATCAGAGCATCTCACGATTGCATATGTAGTTTGTGAACATACTTGATCTACTCTAAAACTTGACCTCAGAAGAGTCTTGTGTGTTAAACTCAAAATGGGCACGTGTACTAAGAGAGTTAGTTATGGAAACAGTACAGAGATTACCCAAAAAACTAAACTGTGAATACCCATTTAATCCAGCAATTTCACTGAAAAAGAAAAGTAGTGTTTTGAAGAGATGTCTGCACTCCCTTGTTTATTATATGACTATTCACAATAGCCAAGATATAGAACAAACCAAGGTGTCCATCAGTAGACAAGTGGATAAAGAAAATGTGGTATATATATAAAAAAATGGAACATTATTCACTCATAAAAATAAAATCCTGTCGCTTATAGCAAAATGGATGAGTCTAGAGGGCATTATGTTAAGTGAAATAAGTTAGGCATCAAAAGACAAAGAAAACATGTTTTTGCATATGAAAGTTAAGTAAATTGATTTATAGAGGTAGTAGAATAGTGGTTATCAGAGGCTGGAAAGAATAGGAGAGAACGGATAATGAGTGAAAGGGCTGTGGTTGAATACAAGGCATAACTTCTAATATTTGATAGCATCATAGGTTAACTATAGTTTACAATTAATTCTATTCTTAAAAGTATCTAGTAGAGAGGATTTTGAATGTCTCAACAGAAAGAAATGATAAGCATTCAAGGGAATAGATATTCAAATTACTCAAATCTGATCATTACACATTGTACATATGTATTGAAAATTATACCACATCCCAAAAATACATAATTATTGTTCTGTCAATTATAAATTTAAAAAAGGAAGATGAGTTAAGAAAGTCCATTTCCTGAGAGACCCTTACTAGAAAAATTACTGTTATCATTAGTGCCTGAAATTGCAAAAGAGAGAAAATTATATTGAAGATTAAGAAAACATAAAGAATACAAAATATGAGAAATGGCTGCCCCAGAGTGAGAGCCACCAGCATCTCCTGAGATCTTCGCCAGTTTGGAGCTTAGGGCACTGGGAAACCAAGCAACCAGGGGGCTCCCTGGTGAACGGTAGCGAGCCTACTGGCGCACAGGCTGAGAATCAAACATCCCACCTCCTCCCCGCTTCTCCCCATTAGCAAATGGGAGCCAGAGATCTGAGCATCTCTTGGGAGGCTGACCATATGTAATATGGCAAATAAGGGAGATTTGCTTTATCATCCCTTTGAAGGCAAATATTTTTATCACTGTTTTGTTTGTTCTGATTAATGGTATTGCTCTATTCAATAATTTGTTTTGATAAGTTCTATCATGTTGTGTATTTCATTTTATGTTGCTATACCTGGTTGAAAGAACCACTATTGTGAAGGTAACCAGATGCACTGTGGTACCTATTACTGTTATCCCAGTAACAGTAACCTGCTGTGAAGTTCTCTACCAATGTCACTGCACTGTTTAAATTGGCTTTGTTCTATCTTGCTCTGTTACATTTTACTACCTTCAAAATAAAAAAAAGTTAAATTAAAAAAAATGAGAAAAACTTTAGTCAATTGTCCCTCAGACAAAGAGCTTTTATCTAGAACATATAAAGAATTGAAAAAATCAAAGCCCCTCAAATTCAAAGACCCAATCCAAAAATGGATATCTGAGATGAATATACACTTCTCAGGTGAAGAAATACAAATGGTAAATAAATATATAAAAAAAGTTCAACATCACTGGTCATTTGAGAATTGCAAATTAAAACAACACTGAGATTCCATCTTACTCCAGAAAGAATGGCTATCATCAAGAAATCAACCAATAACAAATACTGGTGGGACTGTGGGGGAAAAGGAACACTTCTTTATGATTAGTATCAGTTTAGACTGTATAATCACTGTTTGGATATTCCTTAAGAAATTAGGATTAGAAGTCCCATTCCATTCAGCTATACCCCTTCTGGGTATCTTCCCAGATGAATTAAAAAATATCACACCACAGTGATATATGTGCACCCCATATTTATAGTAGCACAATTTGTAATAGCTAAATCTTGGAAACAATTCAAATGCTCATCAACCAAGGAATGGATTAAGATGTGGTAGTTTCCCACAATGGAGTACTACTCAGCCATAAAGAAGAACAAATTTGATACTTTTATAGGTAAATGGATGTGATTTGAGACTATACTCATAAGTGAAGTAAATCAGACTCACATGTGTATACATAGTATTGTTTCCCTTGTGTAGGAAACTGAAAGAGTAACTAAGTTCTAAAATGTATAATAGATATTTTGAAATGGGAAGAAATTGTTCAAAAGAAAAAAGGAACTAGGATGAGTGGAAAGGGAAAGGACAGTAAGGAAAAGGGAAAAAATTGAAGTCAGCTGTACTCTTAGTGTCTCTTAATGCACTAAAAAGGAAGGATTATACTAATGTTGATTAGAGAAATTTTTATGCCTGAATCTTGTACCCTGAGCAACTACTTTAAACACAACAAGATATAATGTATTAACTACTTTTATTCTCCTATAATTTTGTTTTACTTTTTTTCCACAGAATAAAAATAAAATTAAAAATTTTAAAAAAGAATATACAATGAACTAACATACACTAACTCAATGTAGGAATATCAGGTAACAGTAAAGCATAACACTTATAAATCTATAAAAAGTACTTCATATAGAAAAGGAAGAATATCAAATACAAATAGACTCAGAAAAGATTTAGATAAATAGCAAAAATGAATTATAAAGAGGTTATAAATGTGTAGAAGAAGTTTCTGGTTTTGTTTTTAATATTCCAAATATTGTTAACTACTTAAATATGTATTCTTTTGTCAATAATTTGGAAAACATATAAAAGAAGAAGAAAATAAAGCTTAGTATAGTCTAATTTTACAGATTTTTAATATTTCAATGCACTTTTTGTTAACTATTTCTTTTTTACTGTAATTTTGTATTCTGCTTTTATATTTCTTTGTCTGAAAATTTCTCAGTCTCCACAAAATTTTATTTGAAATGTAATTTCACAAGCCACCAACATAAAGACTCTTATTTTACGTATAGGAAAGAAAAATAGTATTTTCAGTTAAAGTGTGACTCAGAGCCTTGATGCTAGCCTGCACAATGTATTTGTTGATCACACTGATAATCTGATGCTTTGGTATTTCTTCCATCAGGCCAAGGACTTGACAACTCATTTATGCTTGATGGACTGCTTGGAGTGTAGGTGATGATTCTTCTTCTTCTTCTTCTTCTTCTTCTTCTTCTTCTTCTTCTTCTTCTTCTTCTTCTTCTTCTTCTTCTTCTTTTCTCATATTCCTCAGAAAATAAAATGGCAACAGTGTCATCTATTTAAATTCATAAAACACATGATTTGTTGTTTTGAAAGAAACACAGCTTATTTGAGCGAATTGCCATTTAGTTCCTGATTTTCTTCACTGAGGATAGACACAGAGAGACTGTTTACCCCTGGGTGCCCCTACCCTCACGTTTCCTTCACCTCGAGGAAGCGTGTGTCGGTGGCTTTTTCTCAGATGTGCAGTCTTGGTGACCTGTCACTGTCCTCTATGCCTCTGGAGCTTTTTCATTTTCATTTAGACTTAGCTATGTGTTACTGCTCCTCAAAATGAAATTTGTCTTATTTTCCTCGGTACTGCTTGTTGATTTCCAGGAAGGCAGGGGGGATTCTAATTTTATACCATGAAATTGCTTTGAAATGTTTTCACGAGGCTCACGTGTCAAATACTTTTCATCTCTCAGGATGAGCGAGGCCGGATCGTGTGATGTGCCGTGACATTCTTTCTCCCTCTTAAGTGCGCCCACTCACCCACTTATTCCATACGAATTATTGAACACCGACTGCATGGCATGAAAAACGATAGACAAACTGGACACCCGTGCTGTCTGCACAGAACCCGCATGAGTTTATGAGAATTAAACAGAGAAGCAGGGATTCTTTTAAGGTAGGAGAAACTTGTGCTATTAAATGCTAATGGAAACACATGCCGAAGCTGTAGGAACGCAGAGGCGTTGAGATGCGGAGAGCAGAGAGGATTACTGTGGGGTGAAGGGGTTGCAGGCAATGTACTGGTGAAAGCTCAGGTTTGAGACTGATTCCCTTCATTCAAATCCTAGTTTTGCTTCTTCCTGATGTAATATTTGATCAAATTATTAAACTTCTCCATGTCTCAGGTTCCTTATGTGCAAACTCTGAAAAACAAGAATTCCTTTTCTGTATATAATTCAAAATTATATGTAAACTACGATGAAATTTCCCATATTAGGATGGTTAAGAGCCTGTATTTTAGCGGGGCATGGAGGTGCCCACCTGTCATCCCAGAACTCTGGGAGGCTGAGGCAGGAGGATTGAAAGTCTGAGCTCAGCCTGGACCATTTCGTGAAATAAAAAATTCCTATCTCAAAGAGGACCAGGGCAGTGCAAGCCCTGGGTTCAACTCTGAGTATTGGGAGAAAAAAGGTATTCATTTACCTCTCAGTAGGTGATACTTTGGGTAATTTACTTAAACTTTTGGTGCCTCAGTTTACTCAATATAAATTAAGAGTATTAACAGATCTCATGAGATTATGACAATTAAATGAGTTATTACATATAAAATGCTTATAGTAGCACCTCAGAGATAAAACAAGTCATGTGAGTCATAGTATCACTATAAATATTTGTTAAACAAGGCATTTATAATGATACCTGAAATACAGAAAGTACTAAAATATATTTTATAATATATATTTTATCTATCTATCTATCTATCTATCGATTTTGTGGTAGGAACCTGAATTATTCCCTCTAATGGCTTCTATAGTCAGACAACTTTTGTAAATGAGGGAGCAGAGCAGAGGCACAAGGACAAAGAAGAAGACTTGAAATATTACTTTCCATTTAGAAAAAAGAGGCCACTGAGCAGTGTTGTCCAGTTGAGGTAAAATATTATGGTGATTTGTAGAAGCAGGCTAGCAGCTGTCTGGTTTTACTCATCAATACTTGGTGTGCAATGTCTACCCTGGAAAGGGCAGGTTTATGGAGGGCTGGGTTTTTTCAGGTAGGTATGACAGAGCGCCATCAGGGCAAAGATTTTGAGAACATTGCCAAGAGGTGGTTACTGCCACGGACTGCAGAGTCTACACTGAGTAGGGGAGGAAATAGAGTAGGAAGTGGAGAGTGAAGGGATAGGGTTACTAATGAGGTAGAAAAGCAATCTTAGAAGCTGCAATTGAATGAGATAGTCAGAGAGAAGGAAAATCTTTTCGAAGTGCACACTAAAGGAAATGAAACATTTATTTGTAAAGAAGACTGAGTGCAGCCTGCCCACTCTGGGCTGAGGTACTTCTAAGTGGAGTAATTTCAGGATCATCTTAGCGTTTGCATTGTCAGGCAGAATGGGAAGGAAAGCCACCAAAGCAATTGTTCTCTGGGTTCAGAGCTGTAGCCATTTGATACATACAAGTGAAAACGCTATGCTTCAGCATGGTGGACCACTGACTGACTCTCGGGGGGAATACATGTGTGCATGAGCA
Organism: Cavia porcellus; assembly: GCF_034190915.1. Lineage (NCBI taxonomy): Eukaryota > Metazoa > Chordata > Mammalia > Rodentia > Caviidae > Cavia > Cavia porcellus. The sequence continues at coordinate 24,678,242 of NW_026947487.1, read as the reverse complement.
CGTGTGTGCATGTGTATACATGTGTGCATACATGTGTGTGAGTTGTGTGTGTGTGTGTGCATGCTCTAAGGATTTGAATAAAGTTAACAGAACATTCCCTAAAATTCATCAACATTCTTTGAGGACAAATGAGAATCCTAGAGAAAATGGTTCCATAACAGTGGTATTGATTCAGGCAAATGTCTTAAAAAGAAAATCACCATGTGAATTTTTCTGGATTCCACAATGAAGGTAGAATGTCTCCATTAAATCTGGGTCAGTATCATGTACTGCTCTATTGCTCGATCAGCTTATATATCAGAGCCATTTAAGAGAGCTCCCTTCCTTTATAAGTGCACTATTTCCATTTCCCCTGAATTAATGTCTGATTTGTATAGATCCTTGGCCTCACAGATGCTTTATGTTGGAGGGATATAAATGAACTTCAGATGGAAAAAAATGTTGAGAGTTTAGGAGAAAACAGAAAGCAAATAAATATCAGTTGTAGATGAAGATCATAGTGACAATTTCAGTTTGAGAAATACTTATTACAAGTGTTTACTCAGCACGTATCAGTTGGTATGAATTAGTCACTGATGTGAATGGGTTTCCTGGCCTTATGGAGGTTATAACCAACGGATAGGAGGTCTCATTCCAGATTCCCGTGAGGTGTCTCTATCTTCTGTCTAAAAGGTAGGCTTATATATGGTTTCTTAGAATTTATTTATTGCTTCAATTGTTCAATCTTTGTTTGAATTCTATTGTGCACCAGTTACTACTATTGATTTGAAACTTTTGGGGGGAGGTAAATAATGCATATATATATATATATGTGTATTGCACTTTTAATCTTTTTATTCATGTGTTTGCAGTATATAATGATTCCATTCTTCATAAGAAGTATCAATATATATTATCTTAATTCTTTTTCCATCCCTTTTTCCTCCTCCTCCTTCCATCTCTTAGTCCCCTTCCCTTTCTATCTCCCTATTTCTTATTATCAAGCTTTTATTTTGTTCTTTATTCATGTAAAAAACATGCAATATTAAAACCCATGCGTATGATTTATTTTACTTAGCATTATGGTCTCAAAGTGCACCCATTTTCCTACAAATGACTGAACTTTATTCTTCTTTATGGCAGGGAGTACTCCATTTTGTATAAATACCACATTTTCTTTATGTATTTTTCTGTCGATGAACCTATAGGCCAGTTCTAAGATTTAGCCATTATGAGTTGTGCTGCTATAAACGTGTGTCTGCATATATCCCTGTAGCTTGATGTCTTCAACCACCTAACACTTTACCCAGAGTGTCACTTGGGCAGTGCGTTTGTTTATATACTGAGTCGTTCAGACAGATGTCATTTCAACCAGTTGATTCTTTCTGTTGAATAAATTCAATAAAATTATTGTTTTTAGGTTTCTTACTATCTTACAAAAATTATGCATTTTTTGGTTATTCTGTTTTAAATAATTGGAATGGTAAGTGGTTAATTCTTTCAGGAAGATACTTAGAAGGGGAATAGCTTTGGGGAGTGGAAGTTCTAGTTTAGTTTTTTGAGGAATCTCCATCTAACTTCCATTACAGTTGTACTAGTTTGCATTCCCACAGCAATGTAGAAGGGGTCTTTTCCCCCACAGCCTTGTCAGCATTTGTTATTACTTGATTTCTTGATGATGGCCATTTTTTAAAAGATGAAATATTCATGTTGTTTGAATTTGCATTTCTCTAATGGCCAGTATTGTAAACACTTTTTCAAGTATGTATTGGCTATTGGAAACTTTTTATCACCTCTCACAATGCCCAGAAAGAATCTCTTACCAGTGTAACTTCTGAAGATTTTAAATATTATCTTTCTTAAGTTACTATAGGGTCTCAAAAGTGTAGGTCTCCTTGCAGGAACAGGAACATCCTTTGTGCCTATATCTTCCTATTTTTAGTACCTTTTTTTTTCCCTAATGTAACCTTCAAAATATTGCTTTGTAATAGTGGAAATTGATAGGGATTAGAAAACTCAAAACATAAAGAAATAGGTTTGAATCTGATTCTTCCATGTTCTAGCTTCTGCGTGATCTTGGGAAAGTGCTTAACTCTGTTTTGGTCATCATCTTGTATATCTTTCTCACAATAACCTATGATATGAGTACTATCATTTTACCCTTGAAAAAACTAAAGTTTAGCAAGTTAGGTAATTCTCCCATAATCTAAGGTTCAAATAGATGAAATCTGTCTTTCATGTTCGCCTTAAAGGCCTCCTAATTGTCACTTACCAAGAGCTGAACATAGTATCTGGTACCCAGAAAACTTCAGGAAAGCTATGATTGTGGCTACTGTAACTCAGAACTGAGAAAATAGAAATTTATTCTAAAAGTGGAAAGGAAAGCTCAGTTTTGGACCTTTGACAGAGTTATTTTGGTGGAGAGTATCATTCACATTCAACCTCTGACCCCAGCCAAACATAAGACTAACCTTGATTAGAGTGGTAAATGTCATTTGTAATTGAAGGATATAATTTTTATAATTCTATTTCTGCTTTAATGAAGAATTACACTTTTGACATTTTCAGTTAATGCTCTAGATAGCCCTGGGTTGACATATGTAGTAATAGGGCTCTTAAACCAAGGGCTGAAATAGAGAGATGAATCTTTAATCAGTGAGTTATAGGTCTTGTTAAAAGGGTAAAGTTAAATAAAATATCCAAAATCAGTGATGTTTTGAGGTTTTTAAAAATGTTTATGTTCTATATGAATTAAAAAAAATAGAACAAAACGTACATGGATTGTTTTAATTGCAATAAATATAGAAATTCTTAACTTAGGACATACTGTTATTTTTTTTGGCTTGGAGAAATGGTTTAATTATTTTTATCACTTCCTTTCATACTTTATTAGCATTCTAGTGGTTAATTGTTTGTTCATTTATCTCCTCAGAGTGTTCCTGTCTTTTTCATTGGCATTTTTAAAAAACCCATCACAGAGAGATACTGTCCTCACTTGTTGCATCTGGGCGGGGAATGATGTTCAAATGTCATATTTAAGCATGTCTTCCCCTTACTCATTTTATCTTTTTAAGTTTTCTGTTATCTGTAATGGTATCTAATTTTCAGAAAAGATAAAATATCATTTTAGGTAGAAGGCAGACTGCAAAGAAGTGAAAGTGTTTTCTATGTTTAAAACATAGAGTCAGACCTCATTTTCTATATTATTTTTACCCGTCAAAATCAAAATTGCATGTAGAAAGTGATATGTGTAATCTGACCAGAAAAATGAATGTTCTGTTTGATTTTTCACAGAAGCATAAAAGTTCAAGTTCTATAGTGTTATTAGTAGACCCACTGAAAAAGATTATTTTTAACTTACATCAGATAAAGATAAATTAATTCAGGGCTGGCAGCAACATGAAACTGTGGCTTTGTAGGTTTGCACTGGTGTCTTGATAAGGTTTCAAGCATGAAAAAGGCAAATCTGAATCAAAACATCTTTGGTTTTATGGAAATAGAAGAAGAAAACACTGCTCACATGCATATTCACACTTACAGACATGTGAGAGTAATGGTTATGTTCCGAGAGAATGTGTCAGTTCTGTGAGATGTGAGAATCAGACCTCAGTTCTAGGACTTAATTTGAATGATTTGTTACTCATTATTTATAGTTTTCTTAAAAAGACTTACTCTTCAAAGTTCAGTATCTTCAGAAAAGAAAGTTTTATTTTAAAACTATACCCCCTTGCATATATTGTGGCCTGTAATCACAAAAAACAAATCAGAGAGTATGTGAAAATTTGTTTCAGATACATTGCTGATTTTTACTGTGTCCAGTGCATGACATCTTTAAAAAATCTAATGCTGTGTCTCTTATTGTTTATTTAATGAAAACCACAAGAGTCATAAAAGTGACTGAAGACTAACAGAATCCATTCCTTCTGCAGTGTGATGCTATTCATGACAGATGCAGTTCATCTGATACAGAAATTGGTTGGCCTCATTAAAAAGTGTTACAAAGGTTTTTGTTTCTGTTAGTGAGTCACAATCTCTTTTATATTTCTCTCTTTAGTGCATTTATCTTTACATGGTAATTATATTGGAGACCCCAATCATTTGAGTGCTTAGACAGCCATAAAAATAATGTAGAGGCATTAACAATGGTGGAAATGGAAGATTAACTTCTTTCTTAAAAACTCAAAAGAATCTCAGAATGTATTATTTGATTTTACCCAGGTATGAGGGCCTGGAGAATGTGTTACTTAAATAGACCAACGTTTTGTGGGACCTTTTAAATCTTCGCCTTATGCTGTAGTTTTCTCCATATGTTTATAATCAACTAATGGTCTAGAACCATGAGCTGTGTGGAAGTGTTTGTGACACTTCAGTTCTTCCTTTTCTTCTACTTCCTTTTCTACTGCTGCTTCTTTTATTTAACTCGAACTTCTAATGACAAAGAAGACAAATTGTTTGCATGTTCTGTCTACAAAACATGACTAATGTGGATGTCTTTACATAATAGCAAAGAGCGATTAGTTACGTGCAGTGTCTTTGAGTGTGATTAAAATGAGAGGAACATGGACATACCTGTGCTTTGGGAAGATCTTCTGCCTATAGGGGAAAAGAGGTGAGACTGGAGCTGGGGAGCCTAAACTGAGAGTCCCAACAGTCCCTGGAACAAATGATAATGTCCTGGATTGAAGCCAAGGGAGGGACGTGAGGAAGACAGGGAAGGGAAGAGATTTTGAGAATGTTTAGGAAGGATATCTATTGGGAGGCTTGTACTGAAGAAAAGAGAATTCATGGTGACTTTAAAATATATCCTTGGATGATAATAAATACCATTATTTGGAATAAAGGATGCAGAGGAGATACCTCTGATACGTGCATACGGTTGCTTCAGTTAGGTATTGAATTCAAAAGAGCAATCTATACATGGGATATTAGGAACTGGCAGGCTTCCATCTGTGTGACACCTGAGAGTGTGTGGTTTGACAAGAGGAGAGAGGTGAGGAAGGAAAGCGAGACCACCCAAGCTTAAAAGAGCGGACAAGGAAGAAGAGGTTGTGAAGGAGAGACAGAGGAGGAAAGGATGCTGGGTTCTCTGCACTCGTCACATGGCTGAGTGGGTGAGGAATGTTTGCTAAGAGAAGCAGATCCTCTCAGGAGTGGGATAGCACACTTCCCAGTATTTTGTAACAAGGACCAGATTTAATTTGTGTTGCTCCTGATGGTGCTGAGGATCACTGTGGAAGTTGATGGAAGCACTTTCCAAGGGTAGAAACTCACAGAAGAGGCTACTACCTGCAGTTTAAATTGCCTCCCCATTGGTGTAGCCTTACTATATACATCAGGTAAAAGCAATTTCTGATTGGAAAAGGCAGAATGTGGTACAAAATGACTCATAAGATTCTTTGAAGTTTAAAAGCTTATGCTTTTGTGATAATGCCTTGAAAAATGTAGGCTAAGTTTCAAGGGGACAGTAAACACTATGCTAAAGTGTAAAGTGACTGTGCCAAGGCACAGTGAAGAGAGATGCTATTTCCCCTCCTTGTTCTCCCCAAATTGCAAAAACCTAGTCTCTCATCTTCCTGTGTCACAATATTCAGCTTTAGAAATTACATGAGTTAAACTGTCTAAGGAATGACTGGACACCTTCAACGTATTATCCTATCTGTACTTCAGAATAAGGGAATATATTTATAGTTATTTGTAGTCTGATAATTAAATTATAATTATTATTTTTCCAGCAAGGAGACTTCTTTATGACACAAATTTGCTACTGTGCAAAATTTTAATCTTAATGTTGGAGAAGTTTGCTCTTGTTCTTGTGGGTTTTTTTTTTTGTAGCAAAGTTTTACTAAAAATAGGGAAAGAAATTGGCTCTGCAGAGTGAATTTGGGCCAAGTAAGTGTAGGAAAGGAAGTACACACTGCAGGATGGGGTGGGGGGCACTATTTAAGAGAGAACACAGAGGTTCAGAGACATTCACTCTAAATGTGCACCATAAAGACATGTCTATGGTACCAAAGAAGACCAACACACAAATATCATTGTTCATAAGGATTCTCCAAGGTGCCTGAAGAGGAAATAATCAAATGTGTTGATCACTTGATTTCCTTAATGCCAGACAGGTGTCACAAAATCTGGAAGAGTATCTCTTATGTTACTAAAAATATTTTTGATAGCACATGTGAGTTCAAGTTAACATGTCAAGATTTCAACCAGGAGTAGACTTGACTGGAAGTCAAGTTACTCACATAATTTCTTTTCCTTAATGTGGATTTTGTTATACTAAATTATAATTTGTATCATTCAAATGCAAATGAATTTTCAAAATTCATGTGTGAGCTTCATGTAATGCTTTCAGGCAAGGGCTGCTTTCATTTATTTGAAAAAATTCAGTGATGCAACTGATTCCAAGAAAAAAAATGTGAATTTGAATGTGCTGCTCATATTGGAAGGGATGGTATAATCATACCAAATTCACATCTGGTTTTATTTTGCTAACTGTTTATCCTCTTGGTTTCTCTAAAGTATGTGTGACCTGTGGGATGCCGTGCTCTTTGCTTGGTTTTGTTTCCCAGACTCTCATTCTTTCCAGAGTTATGCCCCCAATTAAATATTGACTATAAAAGTAAAGAACACACAAGAAAGTTTTCAAAAGCATAACAAGCTAATGATGTTATTATGGAAATGTGGAAATGCATTTACCAGTAACACTTCATTTTGGTCTTTAGGAACAAATCTTGCAGCAGACCAAAATGCTCATGAGGCAGGTCACTCTGTAAGTCACTGAATCTCCTTTGGCAATTTATTCTAATGTTTTTTGTTCTAGCAAGAAAGAAAGTATTCACATAGCTTTTAATACTCTCCAGCTGTTGGTAAAGATTTCAATGTGAGGCTTACAGGGGAAAAATTGTACTCAGTTTTAATTTCTAAGAAATTCACAAAAAGCCTGAAGCTTTTTTGCTTCCGCTCTCAGACCTGTGCCTTCTCTTTAGTTCATGGGGTACACAGTGCATAGTGAGCAGGTGTCAGGGGCTCTCCATCTCTCTTTCTGACCAACTTATTTCAAGTAGAGAGTGTTGTGTGTTTCTGAGCAAGTCTTGTGGGACACTCATTATGAAGGATCTTTTGTGGCAAAAAGAATGCATAGGACAAAAAGTTTGGAAAATGAGTTCTAGAGCTTAGAGTTAGAGATAATTTATGAAAGGGTCCTGTGGTCTGAACATCCCTCTCCATTCATATAAATCTTACTAAGGTGATTAAGTCTTTAGAGATGGGCTCTTAGGAAGTGATCAACATATGATGGGGAAACTTCGTGAATGGGATTGGTGACCTTATAAAAGAGCTTGCAGAAACTGTCCACCCCTTCTGCACTTCCATCTCTTTGATAATGTGAGCACATGACATTAGTTTCTTCTCCCTTTTTCTGCTAAGGAACCATGCCTTAGAGAATGACATCTTGGGAACAGGCCTTCTGTAGACTCTGAATCTTCTCTCACCATGGTCTAAGACCAGAGAAGTAAGAAATAAATTTCTGATGTTTATGATTATCCACTTTACTTTGTAATAGCAGCAGGAATAGACAAAGTCAAATGGTCTGAGAAATTTTGCAATAAATAATTTTTGATTAACTGCATAGCCCAGTAGTGGAACACAATCAGTAAGAGCACTGGGTCTGAGCTCAGAAAACCATGGACTCAAGTTCTGGGTTCACTATTACCTACTAAACTATCAGTACTTCCCTTTGTGGTGAGAAATCCGCTGTATATTTCATGAAATGAAAATAACAAGTCCTACATTATACACTTATTGTGGAAGAAAACAACATAATTCTTAAAGAGCAAGTGGTTCAGTACTAGATCAGAGACCACACTGTTACTCACTTCAGTATAATTACTATCTTATTTAACCCCTGGAATTTTGGGGGAAACGTATAAGAAAATACTAGGAAATAAGATGAGAAATGCTGCTCTGAAAGGTAGGTATGTGTATCAAGACTTTTTAAAGAACTGAAGAAGACAGGCCTGGTTATATCATGTGAATTCTTGATTAAATTGGCTGATATCTTTGTCATATGACTGCTGTTTCATGGACCAAAAAAAATGCAAAATTTCCTGTATTGAAACTTTGTTTCATTGTTTTTTTTTCCTTTAGAATGAAAAGCAATTTAAAATGAAAAAATTTTGGTGAATAAAATAAAATCGACTTGGCAATATAATATACGAGAGTTGTTATAGACAAGGCCTGCTTTCTCTCTTGAATAACAGAAGTGAAGCTCTAGGATACCAGTGTCCAAAAAGAAGCCCCATTAAGTTGAGTTAGAAAGAAGAAGAATTTGTTCTCTTCTGTAAAGAAGATATTAGTGAAGATTATAATACCTACTGAAGAGGATTAGAGCCAAGTGATTTCTTTTAGGACAAAGTAATAAAGCTGATTATTACTAAGGTTTTGGTAAGTAATTGGGTTTCAGGACGAGTTGAAATGTCGGAAAGGTTGTGATCAGATTCATTGTCTGCTCTTTGAGTTTTCTTCTCTCCCCTGAGGAATTCTCTGCCCTTTTCTTAATTCCCACTCACCCTAGTATCTTGTTCAGAGGAGATAAAATCTTATCGAAACCTGTTTTTAGTTAGCTGAACTTTTAAAAAGCTCTGCTAATTAATTCACATAAATGTATAAAGCAGGGTTGCTCAGCCACCACCCTAGTGACCTTTTGTCTTTATAATTCTTTGTTGTGGGAGCTTGTCTTGAACACTGTGGGATATTTAACCAGGCCTCTGGCCTTGGCCCACTGGACTCTTCATCCTGGCAGACAACAGGTGGTAGGTCTACACATTGCTAAATGCTCCCTGGAGGTAGAATCCTCGTCCTCCCCACTCAGGATAACAACTGAGGATAAAGGTTTGCAACAGCAAAATGTGTACCACTCTGACTTTGAGTTAGTTTCCCTTTTTATTCTTTGTAGTTTATTAATTAAAAAGTCAATTGAAAGATGCAAGTCAGGAAAGAATGGTTTTGTATTCTTGGTATTCATATCGGTGAGATGGATATCTTCTTTCTATATGAGACAGGCCAAATCTTTGGAGTGAATAAAACCTGTGCAGTTGGTGAGAAAACGTTTGAGGCTCCATTTGGATCCATGTTAAATTTAGAGGTCTATTTCCCATCCTTCACTGAATATTGTTAACCGGAGGGTTTTAAACAATGCAAAGAGTCTCTGCGAGCCAGTGTGCCTCGGTCATTAATAAAACAAAATAGATTGACTGGTAGTGTTTTGTCCCTCCATAACTGAATTAGGTTTATTATTAAACAAGTCCTATAGCAGAACAACTCTCCCAACAAAGACAAAGAATAAATTTTGAATTGGTGATATTTCACGGTGTCTCTAAATACGCATTTGGCACTGAACCCAAAAGAATAGGGGCTGAAATCCAAAGTCTGCTATTTTTTCTTTCATTTGCATTTGGCTTTCTGAGCTAGGTCTTTTTGCATGCATGTTTCCCTTTTTTCCCTTCCTTGGTTGCGGCTCTTCCTTGTGAACTTTTGTTTAACAAAGAGGAACACGTACTGAGCAATGAAAACATTGGCTGTAAATCACTTTAGCTATAAAATGGAGCTGTGTGGAGCCAGGTAATTGGGCCTGTGGTTCTGGAAACCAGAAAGACTGCCAATATCTGAATGTGTGGTTTAACTGGTCTACAGGGAGAGACCCTGGGAATGGCCCAGAGACTAGTTTTTGACCTTCGATTGTAGTTTTTCCTTGGTTCCTGTGGTATCTGCTTGCTAACCATTTACCACAACTAACTGTTTATTTTGTGTGGTAAAATAGCACTGGTACCGCAGAACTCACAGCACTGTAGAAAGGGACTTTTTCAAAGGTTCACATGCTTGGCCGGCAAAAATATGTGCGCTTTGTAGATTTGGTGCAAAGTAACTGGGAACATTTCTTTATGGTTCCAGTGTGGCTTGGGACACCAGACACAATGTTATCTGTGAAACCCAGGTTGGAGGCAATGCAAAATCCTAGCACTGGTCACAGAGCAAATAATTAACAAATTTATTTTAGATATTTAGAAGTGTGCTCAGAATTTTTATTCCTCCATGAAATGTACCATTGAAGGAAAAGGAAGTAGGTTATATCAATGTGCAAATTCAAAGTAAAAAATAGCCAGTAGCTATTGATAGGGGCGCAAGTGCTTTGTTCTGTGAAATAAGATACTAAGGAGACAGTTCATTCTTTAAAGTTTGAAAATATGAATTCCTTGTGATAAGATAAGAATAGGGGTTGATGTTTCTTCTGTTTCGCCCAATAGGTGAATGCAATAAAATATAACCTTCACCCTCTCTCTTTTAATAACAAATGTGAATCCAGAGACAAAGAAATGTGGCTCCAGAAATGTTGGAAGCATGCATTCCGGAGACCCAGGGGTAAACTGGGGACATCAAAGCGAGGGTGACTCAGTCAGTGGCTGAAAATCATCTCTTTCCTCCCCAGTGTTTGTGGAGAGAACGGCCTCTAATGCTTTTTTCTTTTTCTGGGCTGCCATTTGATCTCTTTAGTACCTAGCACCATGGGGACTTCTTCAGTAAATGTGGACTGAACTAGTGAATGACAGACAACACCTTTGTCTTGTTCCTTCTGTGGTTAGCAGTCTGGATGGAAAAGGGCTCAGGAAGGTGGAAAATAATGGGCAGGTTGTAAGTCAACTCCACAGAGAACAGATTCTGAAGAAGGCCTGTTTCTCTTGGATGAAAATAACAGAAACCTTACTTAAAGTAGCTAAACTGCCAGACTTAGTGATTCATGTCTGTAAGTCCAACATTCAGGAGACTGAGGCAGGAGGATCACCATGAGTTTGAGACCAGCCTGGGCTACACAGGGAGTTCAAGTTTGCTGTGAACTACGTAGTGAGATCCTGCCTCAAAAAACAAAAACAAATACAAACAAACAAAAAACAAAGCAAAACAAATAAAGAAGCTGAACTGAAAGAGGTGAAATGTATTTTCCAGTACTGTGGGGCCTCAAAACTCAAGCACAAGAGTTTATTCAGGATTCAGGAACTGGAGGCAAAATCTCTGTGCCCACCAGACCCTTCCATCCAGCCCTCAATTCTGCTTGTTTCTGTTTGATTGTGCCTGCTTTTCGCTCTCTGAATGTTACCCTTCTCTGCCTTTTTTTTTTTCTTTTTTCTTTTTCTCAACTTATTTTTCTGCCGCAAATCTCCGGATGTAGTCTAGAATACTGGGAAAGGACCTCCCCAGTTTAGTGTGGATCAGAGGGGCCCCCTGTCTAGTTGAATAGAATCAGTGGTGGGTGGGTGTTATGCTACCCAGAGGAACTGTGGTCCTTGGGACAAAATGGGAGCATTCGTTCCGAGGGAGGAATAGCAGGCTAATGATGCTATAAGAGTCCACAGATTCCAGCATAATCCAAATTATAAACAAGTGAGGGAGAAGGAAGAAGAAAACCTTTTTTTTTTCAGTTACAGGAAGGTTTTCTATCTGTGAAGGTAGAAGAAAGAAAATATATTAATCACTTTACAGGAGTTTGGTAGGTTCTATAATGTGTTGGCAAAGTCAGAAGTGGCTAATGCTGGAGGGAAAGGTTTGAATTTGGTCTGCAGTGATTGGCTAGACCTGGAGAGAGACGAGGGCTGCAGGAAAAATAGGCTAGAAGGCCTGAAAAACTTCACATTTGGGGGGTTGGGGAGTTAGTTCAGCGGCATAAGTGCCTGACAAGCACAAGGTCATGTGTTCCATCCCCACTACAAAAACAAACAAACAAGCAAACAAACAAACAAACCCTTTCACATTTGGTGGTGGAAGGAAATGGAGGTGGTTGTATTAGATATGCCTACAGGAGACGTGAAAGATAAATTTGAATTTTGGTGGTGACAGATTGCAGAGGATTTTGAAAGGTATGAAAGGTTACTAAATCTAATTTATTCTGTGCCTCCATTCCCTCATTGTCTGTGTACTTACCAACAGAGAATCCCATCTTATTCGAATCCCATTTCATTATTCTCTGCTTTTCTTATTATGTAGTTTATTGCATCTAGATATTGTTTCCAATAAGTATATGCACTTTCATTTGTTTTGACTTTTTAAAAAGAATAACATGCTGTGTGTAGTGTTTTGGAACTTATTAAATTTAATGCTATATTGCTGAGATTCTTCTACGTTGTTGGATGCAACCATAATGCAAGTGATATAAGCTTGGGAATAATTGCAAGGACAGAGCACCAGAACTTGGTCTGATCTCACTAATCACTCCAAAGAGGCACTGACTGTCTCCAGCAGACTTCTGGGTAGGAGGCCAGACCTCACACCAGAGATTGTCTTTTCAGCAATAGGGAAGCTTAACCAACGATGCTCCTGCCCCTCGATCAGACCAGCTTGGGGGAGGGAGCTGTGCATTGGCTTCTTCCCTTTCCACACTTGGAAAACACTTCCAAGTGGCTGCTTATTATTAGACAGAATGGCCAAAGAGATGAGTGTTAATTGTGATTAACATGAAAACTGGTAAATTTATTCTAATGCTAAATGCATATATTCATGCCATTTCCTTATACTGTACACAGAACCTGCCAAAAATGCATACGTACTTCAGGAAAAGAAAAACTTGTATAAATATTTTAATACTAAAATTATGGAGAGATCATGAAATTAATACAAGTTACCTTTGTCCTCTCCAATTACAAGTGGTGCTCAAAGTGGTGGTCATTAGCTTCCAGACATTTATTAATACGGCCAACTATTGTTTAGGTAACCTTGGTCACTGAAATTGCTGCATATGCACTTTCAGTTTCTTCTCTAAGGGCTGGCAGTGTAGTGGGATGTCTGTGATATACGACATCCTCCGGGGTCCCTCGTATAGTAACACCATCTGTCAAAAAATCATCACACTATTTTTCTTTTCATTAAGTGAATATACATTATTTAGAAGACTCTGTAAAATAATATTTAAAATAATACTTTTATATAAAATAGTATTTTATACATTATTTTTCTATATAACATATTGCTTTGGGCTGAATTGTGTCATCCAACAATTAGTATGTTGAACTTCTAACCCCCAGTGTCTCAAAGGGAGGCTGTATTTGGAGATAGGGTCTTTAAAGGGGTAAATTGTTAAAAATAAAGCTATTAATTTAAGTCATAGTCTGATAGGGTTAGATTTGTAAGGGAAAAAATTTGAGTACACAAAAGGAAGATTATGTGAAGGCATAGTTAAAAAATGGTTCTCTACAAGTCAAGAAGAAAAGACTAAGGAGAAACCAACCCTGATGACAACTTGATTGTGTAGTTGTAGCCTCCAGAGCTATAGGAAATAAGTGTTTGTTGTTTAATCCCCCCATTCTGTAGCATTTTGTTAAAGCAGCCCTAGAGAAAAAATATACTTTTTTTTATTGTAGTGCTGACATTATAATTAATATAGTTTCTATGACTAGGCTTCCTAGGTTTAAATTCTGGCCTCACCATGTGTGAATTTATAAGCCCCATGCCTTTTTCTTTGCTGAGACAAAATACCCAACTACCAAATTTAATGGAGGAAAGATCTACTTTGGCTCACAGTTTGTAGAGGTTTTAGCCCATGATCATCAGCTGGCTCCAAGGCAGGGTGGCATGACAAAGGAGCCTCACAGAGGAGAAACAGTTTAGGGTGAGCAGAAAGCAGGAAAGCAGCAAAGTAGTGGAGTAACAAGCAAAACTGACAACAGCAGCCCTCTTTCTGTCCCTTATATTCTACCAGGGCTCCCACCCTCAGGGTAGCCCTCACACCTACGGTGGGAAACCCTTAATCCTTGCATAGGACCATTAATCCCAGCATCACACTCTTAATCTCATCACATACATTAGATCTAGCCACCTCCAAAAAGTCCCACATATAATTGCATGAGGTTTTGGGGTCCATCTAGATACAAGACATAATGTCCTGGATAATTCTGTGTCTTTGTAGACAGAATAACTCCATTCCTCCTAGGTTGTTCCCCTTATGATTGAAAATTTCTACCATAATACAGTTACTAAGTGTAAGAAGTCTCTGAAAGATAAAACAGCAGGTTGGTTAGGTCTCTTCAATTAGAGGAATGACCCATGGTGAGTTTCTGAGCGACCTCATTTTTGTTTACATATAACGCAAAACTGGTTCAGAAATCTTTATACCAGAGCTTCAAATAGGCACAGACACAAAAATCTCCGAGAAAGGCTTGTGTCCCTTAACAAAGAACCACAAACCATTTTGTCAATGTCTGTCCTATCCTAGTCAAATGCCAAGCACCAAGAGAAAGAAATGCCTTCCTTTCCCTCTTCCCCACTTTGCTGGATGGACATGGGCAAAGAGTGTTGATAATCCTGTAGGGGAGTATCAGCAAAATGCTAGTCTTTACGTCCTGAGCATAGCAGAATCAGGTAGTACTCTGATTTTCCCACTTGGTGATGTTTGCAGGACAAAGGGAACAGATGATAGTTCAAAGAAGCAGGGTACTTCTCCTGCCAAGGTAGTGTCACTAAGATCTGGTAGTGGCCTGGTCTCTATCCTATTTTACCAGCAATGGCAATTAATGGGAGGTGCAGGCTGACATTAGCACTGCAGTTCTCCCTGGTGTCAGTAGGGTTTGCTGAGTGAGGAGCCTCCCATCACATCTAGTTGTGACAAAGGAGAGTTAGATAATGGAAGCCAGGGCAAGCTGGCCCTCTGCTTCCTGTCCTCTCCCTCTCTGCTGACAGAAGAGGCCAGTGGTGTGGGAGTTGGTGTCCCACTTTCACTATGACCTGTTAACGGAGCAGAAAGGGGAGCAGCATAGGAACCAGAGATGTGTGAGCCTGACTCTTATCCAGGTGTTATTTTCAGGACCCAGTGGGAGCTTAAAGATACACGTCCAACCAGTCCTTGTACTGCTTTCACCAAGGGAACTATCAGCTAAAAGAAGGGACAGGATCCGGAGTCTCACAAAATAACATCTAAAATTCCCAGGGCATGACAGGAAGTTACTTGTCATACCAAGACCTAGGAAAACTGCAAGATGAATTAGAAAAAGAAATCAACAGATGCCAATCCTGAGGTGAATCAGATTTTTGAAATCATCTGACAAGAATACTAAAATAAGGCAACCCACTTGGCAGTCCTGCTGTCTTTTCAGGAGCTATTCCAATTTCCCATTCCCCCATCCCCAATTCTCATTCTTTTTCTCCAATAAAATTTTCTACTGTTAAAAATACTAAAATAATCATTATAAAAATGTTCCAGAGATTACATCCCAGAAGGCGTGTCAGGTGGAAGAGGGTGAGTCCGTATTCTGTACCTCTCCGTTACATCCTGGAGGGCAGGCTAGGTGGAAGACAATGAGTTTGTAATCCAGGCCTCATCCATTGCATTCCAGAGGGTGGGCTGGTTAGAAGAGTGTAATACTGATGGGAACCCCAAGACCCAGGACAGCAGCCCAGCACGGATACACACATACCTCTGGAGAGCAAAATAGTCAGTAAGCCCAATAATATGGAAGAATCTGAAGCAGCAAAAGAGACAGCAGTTGTGCCCTGGAGAACTCCACTGACAGAAGACCAGTTCCAGCCCCCACATCCAGAGGTCAAGAGCAGGTCCATACCCAGCATATCTCTAGGATGAAACACAGACATTATCACAGACCAGTAAACATAAGAAGAAGAAACTGAATATAAACATATCCATGAGCCTGCCAGACACCATCAGGGACTGGTAGCCAGTGCCAGTGGGGAGAAGCAGCCAACCAAGTTCCCATGCAATCTGCTGCCAATGGGTGCCTTGGTGCCTGGAGCCTCATGCCTGGAGAAGCCAGCCCAGCACCCCATTGCCTTCCTGGGAACCCAGGTGCCTGACCCATTCCTCTCCACTGCAGATGGGCAGCCAGTGCAGGAAGTACCTGGGACCCTACAACTGGCTTGTCCAGAGGAATCCTGAAATGTCAAAATGAAGCAACAAAAGGCAATCTCAGACCTCCAGCCTACATAGAATGAGTGTAGGAGATACGAAACAGAAGATATTGGAAGTAACACACCTGAAATTTCTGAAAGGATAGCAACCAAAGAAACAACTTCATGAAGCTATAAAATAAATAAGATCAGAAATACTATCTCAGGTAAAATAATAAATGACAAAAATACATAAGAAGTGCTAAACATATCTAAAGAAGATATAGATAAAAAAGAGGAGAATTGGAAAATGATGGAAACTTTGAATGAACAATACAAGAAAGAACTACAATGCATGCAACAGATTCAGAGAGATAGGAAAATAAAAATTCCATTGAAAGCTGACAGAACTGCTTAAAAGTAATGGAAGATAGACTTTCAGATCTTGAAGACAGGATTGCAGCTAGCAATCACAAAAGCAGGAGGGGTCAACACAAGTGACATTAAAAGACTATTTACAGAAATAATAGAAGGAAATTTCCCAAGCATAGAAAATGAGCTGATATGCAGATAAGTGAAGCATATAGGACTCCAGCTAGGCATAACCAAACTAAATATATACCCAGAGGATCTTAAAATAATTAAGATCCCAGAAATTCAGCACAAGAATGATTTATGAAAGGCTGTCAGGGAAAAGAAACATCACCTCTAAAGGAAAACCAATCAGAATCATGGCAGATTTCTCAGCACAAGCCATCAAGTTAAGGAGAGATTGGAAAATGTAGTATTTCAAGTCCTGAAAGAAAACAACTTCCAACCCAGATTGATGTATGCTGCAAAACTATCTTTCAAAATTAATGGATAAATAAAATACTTTCATGATAAAGAACAACTGACAGAATTCATGACCACCAAACTAACCCTACAAAGAATGTTGAAAGATATTCTAGAGAGAGATAAAGATGGCCATATTTCCAGAAACAGTAGTAGAGGGTTATTGTTGAGCAGGGCAGGTACCTGAATGGATGGGGAAAGTGGGGGAACAATGGCAGGAGGTTAGCATGGAGAGATGAGCCAGTGCATGTTGATTATAACCATTAATGTAGTTGGCCTCAGTTTACCAATAAAAAGAAACCTAGGCAGAGTGGACTGGGAGTCAGGCTCCGTCAATATGATGAGTACAGGGGCTGGAGATTTAGCTCAGCAGCATAAGTGCCTGCCTTTCAAGCACGTGGTTGTGAGTTTGATGCCCAGTACCAATAAAAAAATTTGCTGAATACAAAAAACATGTTTCACTCAAAAGAAAATTTGTGAACTGAAGGTCAGAGGAGACAAGACAGTGGTCCATGTGATGGGGATCCAGAAAAAAAGCAGAGGTAGCTTTCCCATCACCACAGAATGAGTAGGAAAGATATGGTATTTTTGTACAGTAGAAACTACTCAGCTATAAAGCAGGATAACGTCAAGTCTTTTGTGGGTAAATGGATGCAACTTGAGATCATGAGTGAAATGGTTTGGACTCATATTGTTGAATATCGTGCTGTCTCATGGTACAAAAAACAGAAAGAGTTAGTGGGATCCAAAATGTGCAGTATGTATTGTGAAGGTGAAAGGGGATGAAATGTCCAAAAGGAGAAGATGGTAGCCATTGTTAATTTCCTTGCTTTGAAGACCTGTATGTTTTCATTGTTTGGTTTTATTCTATTTTATTGTATTATAATTATATCTGATGGTATGGGCAGCTGTTTGAAGATGACAGGATATATTATGGTAGTCATTGTTGATTTCCTATTATCTTGTTTTGAAGTACTGTATCACTCTCATTGTTTTGTTTTGATTTGCTTTATTCTGTTTCATTATATGTGGTTTTATAAATTTTAAAAAAGCATTCCAGAAATGAAAATAAATACATTATCTTGAAGCAAAAGTAAAATTAGGAAATCTTAGCAAAGAAATATAATATGGATATCTGCCCTTTGCCTACCTATACCAAAAATCACATGGCAATTATGGAGCTAAAAATTTCTTTGCCCAAGTGAAAGCTAACTGGTAAGCCAAGTAGGAAAGTGGAGACACTAGAAGATAGAATCAGTAAATTAGAAGACAGAGCAGCAGAATTTACTCAATATGTTGGAGAAGTTTTTAAGCCACTTGTATTTCACATACTTCACCTTTAAAATGAGGATCAAATTTATAGTTACGTCAAAGGAAAGTTATGACAATTGTTGAGATGAATAAAAAGGGCTAATATGGTCCAGTGCCAGGCACATAGTTAATTTATCAATACAAGTTAACTATTGTATATCCTGGGTAGATAGCCATTTGACTTTGCCTCTTTGTATAATTTAACTTAATACAATTCAACTGAAGTTACATTTATTAATCATCAACTATATGCCAGCAAGAAACATCATGCAGCCTATATGGTCTGGTGGAAAGGGCATAAAAGTTTTGAACTAAAAAAATACTAATTCATAAACACTACTTGCAAGTTTCTGTCTGTGTGACTTGAACATGATTTGAGACTCCTGGTTTTTATCTGTAAAATGGAAATCAAGCATTCCTCTAACAGTGTTGCATTATGGAAACATTAACAAATATGTGGTAAATAATAGAAGCAAAGAATATGAGCTTCTTTGCCTTGATTTTCATCAAAGGCTAAGTTTTACTGGGATATAAGTGATTTACAGTACCTGCACATATTTAATGTGTGCAGTTTGATATATTTGCACATATGTAAACAGTTGTGACACTGTCACCACAATCAAGGTAATAAACATACTTAGCATCTCCTCCTCAAAGACTATTTCCCACAGCATTTTATGAAAAAAAACTGGAAGCAGACACAAAAGTGACAAAAGTATAGTTAAGAAACACTCACAAAACTTCTGCTTAACCACAAACTCTTCAAGCAAGTATTCTGAGCACAGCATTGTATTTGTTTTTGGAGAAATATGAAAGGTTCAACAAATATGAAAAGTTTGACAAACAACTTGATTGATAAAGTGAGAGCACTGAATCATGGAATTGTATAGCTAGAAGGGACTTTATAGATTCATAGATAAAGTCAAAATGGTGCTGGTAGAGATCTGAATTTAAGATAAAATTGGGAGTTTTTCCTGAACTTTCTTAGTATTATACCCTAGTTATTGTTAAGAAACAAAACCAAGTTCCAGATAAAAAACAACAAATGAACCTGCAATAAACACACGTGCCATGGCCCTAGTTATTTTTCAAAGTTTTGTATTTGTACATTTTAAAAGGTGAAGAGTAGTTGTTTTTAATGTGTCACCTATTTTGCAATTCTTCACGTCTTACTTTTGTAGGAAGTTACCTCAAAATCGTATAACTTCTTTTACTGACAACAGTAGTGGAACTTATAACAATTTGGTTTGGGTAACTATCATACTTTTTAACAATGACATACATTAATGATATGATAATAAACCTTAAAATAGATGAATGAAGTTTTATTTAACATCTGATCAGTATTTTCAAGTTTATTTTAGTTTCTGGACAGCTGTTTATTTTTCAATTAGTCTTATAGATTGTTTTACTTCAACTCATCTTTTCATAATGGTTAAACTAATCTCCCCAATCTTTGGATTTTTATTCTTGAGTTTTGGAATCTCTGACAGTAAAAATTGATTGCTCTTATTTCTTTTTCATCTCTCTTTACTTGTTTTATGGGAAATTGTGTTGATCTTGATAGTGTCTTTTATATTGCTACACACTGCCTCTTCACTCTCATTGTGAACAGCCTGCACAGGCAGAGAGAGAACTAAAACACATGACAAATTGTCTTATATCATTTACATAGTGTCCCAAAATATATATTTGCTATGCTGTGACCTAATGGTTACATCTACCATCAAAGCAATAAAGTGAACATCGGCAGACTGTGGAGGAAGAGAATAAGAAGTCACCAAGAAGCAAGCCCTCCCTGTGAATTGGTGCCATGCCTGGGCCACTGCGGGGAAAGCCAGATACCAGCCCCTTCCAGCGTGTGGGCTAGGAAACAAGAAGAGCCAACCTTTTCTTCCTCTGCATAAGCAACCTGCTGATCTGGAGAAACACAGTCTGGGATGATGGCTATTGAGGTGGGATACAAGTTAATGGTTGTAATGTTTAGGGTTTCACTGATTTTGCAGGTCTAAAACCAGTGGTCTGATCATCTGCTCAGAGAAAGACAATTTGCAGCGTGTCATCTAGAGAGAATCTCTTTCTGTGGGTGGGGCCATTGTTGATTACATATTGCCTTGTTTTGAAGTCCTGTATCATTTTTATTGTTTTGTTGGGCTGGGTTTTATCCTGTTTTGCTTTGTTTGATTTTATTGTATCTGATGGCATGGGCAGCGATTCCAAAGACAGCAAGATACATTATGGTAGCCATTTTGGATTTACTATTACATTGTTTTGAAGTCCTTTATTGCATTCATTGTTTTGTTTTTACTGGTTCTATTCTGTTCTGTTTTTTTTTTTTTTTGATTTTTACTATGTCTGAAGCTTTCTGCAGTTATTAAAAGACAGCAGGAGGCATTATAGCAACCACTGTTGATTTCTTATTGCTTTGAAGTTCTGTGTCACTTAACACTGGTTTGTTTTGATTGGCTTTGTTCTCTTTTGTTTGGCTTGATTTAATTCTCTTTAAAATAAAAACAAATAAAAAAGTAATAAAGTGAACATATTAAGCAGATATATTGGTGCCCAGGGCTGCTTAAGTGAGAATAAGTAAATAAAATATTTCTCAAATAGATAAACACCACCTGAGTTTCCATCTTACCAAAAAACTGAGAGTCAGTGATAACCAGGAATTGACAGTTCATTGGTTTCTTGGTTTTTTAAAAAAGGGTCTTTAATTTAGATCAGAGCCATTGGCTTCAAAATGGGAAAACAAGGACTAATAATGCCAGATGAATAATTAATATACCTTATCTGTGACCTAAGATGATACTATTCAGAATGAGAATGCATTTATGTAACTAGGTACATTTGGCTCTTTTTCTTTTTTAAAAAATGGTTCTGTTAACCCAGTTAGAAAATTTTAGAGAATCCTAGAAGGAAAACTGGGTAAATATGCAATGACCCATAAGTCAACTTGGACTTCGCAGGAGATTAGAGGAGAGTTAGGGTTCCTGTTGGTTCGCTCCAGTGGTGTTTCCACCCACTCTGCTCTGCCTAAGGGATGTTGGGCAGGACACAGCCAGGTCATAGATGTCCAGTCAGACTGGCTGTGCTATCCTCATTTGTAATCAACCCAGCCCTGCCATGTTTCTGACTCTATTTTTGTCTCCTTGGTGTTGGTGTTGCTGGTAGCAGAAATAAGAGTTAATAGCTTTTGCTAAGGCTCCTTGCAGTGTATATGAAGTCATTATATCAGTCCTCTAACCTTTATTGGATAGTTTGCATTACCATTCCCATTTGATCAGTGAGAAAACACCCTCAGAAAATTTCCACAGCTTGTTTAAGAGCCTACTTTTTCTAAGAATAACAGAGACATTTCCTGAATAGCCATGTTCTGCTCCACTTTTACCTGTCACCTTGCAGTGAGATGGGAGCATTTAAAAGCCAATTCAGGATTGTTCCCTTATTTTCATTCTTGGTCTTCACTGTCACAATGACTTGGAAGCCACAATTTGAGATACTGGCACCACAAGATGAAAGTATCCTAGTTCACTACATGAAGAGAGATGCCGTAGAGAACTGCCAGTTGTGAAGGTCATTTTACCCAACTCATTAATAAATCTTTGATATACAGATTTACCAAGACCGTATTTATTCCTTATTACTATAGGAAAGTGATCCTTTTATCAGGTATGTATAACTTAAAAATATGTTTGGGTGTGTACCAAACTTTATTTCCATAGAACTCTGAAAGTGAATTATTTATTTCAACTTGATCAGCACAATATCAGTACTGTTGTATTCAGGTTATGTTATGCTATTTTAGTGCTATGCACTTTTCGTTTATAGCATTTATCATGTCTGGGATTTATATAATTCTTCGACCGATGTCTATCCATGATACAGGAAGACACTTATTCTAGAACCTGAATGCCTACTTGTTTGATTAATAAATGAGTACTGACCTTAGCAGATGAGAGTATTTTATCACCTTAGATGAGCCACACTGGTTCTACCTGGACCCAGGACAATCAGAGATGTGATTTGAGTAGTCCTTGTCATTCAGCAAAAGGAATTTGATTAATTCATTTTAGTTATGTGGATATCTATCCCTGGTACAAAAATGTAGTATGACCTTGGGCCAGGACATCCAACCTTGTAAAAGTTTTGATATGGGAATTATTACATCAGGGTATTTATAGTTGTACATTCCAAATGGTCTGTATTGATGAACTCTTCATTTGTTTCTTTATTTTTTAATATATTTATTTATTTATTGGTACTGGGGATTGAACTTATGACCTTGCACTTGCCAGGCAGACGCCATGCCACTGAGCTGTATCCCCAGCCCCTATTGATGAACTCTTAATGCCAAGTTTATTAATATAATGTGTTCAAACAGCATGCTAAACTGTCATAGTTGTTTTGAAGACAGAGCCAGTTTCACTCCATTTTATGCTTTACAGTAGGGAAACTCTACAAAAGCTTTCACTGCTATGATGTCATCACTTGTGTGAAAATCAGCCTATAAGCTCCTGACATTGTAGATTTTAAGACATTAAGTATTAGGTACCGATTTGGGATTTACATAAATGCCGAATAAATAGCAGTTTTAGTAGAAATCTACATTCAGTACAACTGCTTCCCCAAGAAAAAAATGACCATCTTTTTAGAGTGTGTGTGTGTTTTTCTATGTTGAAATCTAGAGTTTTGTGCATAGTAAGAAAATACCATATCATTAAGCTGTATTCCCAGACCTTTTTTAATTTTTATTTTTAGACAGAATTTTGCTAAGTTGCCAAGGCTGGCTTTAGTCTCCCGAGTAACTGAGATCACAGGCATGTCCCACCATGCCTACTTCAAAAATGATCCTTGTTTTCTAGAGTGGGTACTTTCAAGGTATTTTGTGTTCTAGGATGGTGGATTTATGCTATCTTAGCCACAGTTTTTGAGATTCTTCTTGGTAACTTGTTATCCTTTTTGAAACCATTGAATATGGGGTTATTCCAGCTGTGATCATAGAACTGCATGAGATTGTCTGACAAATGAGTAGATTAAAACCATGCCTCTTAGCTTGTTAAGATAACGTGCTTGTTATCTAAGTTGAAGAACGTAGACTTCAAGGAGAACTCTTGGAAATAAGGAAAGACAGAAGAATAAAAGTAAAACTTAAATCTATTTTTTCTTAGGACCCAGCTAGGAACACATATCCTGGAACACTCAGTTTTATAAGTCTGGCCATTGTGGGTTTAAGGACACTTATATTTAGATAACTTAATAACCAATTTAATGAAGAAAATGCACTGTGCTTATTTGGACACAGCTCTTCTAATCCACACCTGTGAACTCAATGTGTGATAACAAGATGTCAAAATAATTGCTGCACTATGAGCTGAAGGAGGGGAAGTCTGCTCAAAGCAGACAGAAGGAACAATCAAGGGCATGTGAGAGAACCACTGACAGCCAGCAGGCTGTGGCTCCAGACAGACCTGCTGATTTGTCGTTTGAAATGAGACCGTCAACTAACCACGTCTTACTTATGGGCAGAATCACAGGGCCTCGACAATAAGTAGCAAAACATGTTTTATGTCAAATACAGGCCAAACAGTGGAAAACAAAGGCAAATAGAAATAAGTGTTGAACTAATAATCAGGCTTCTAAGTTGAGGTGAATTTCTGTTGGCTACATACAGATCTGTCCACTCAGTAACCAGCAGTATCTCCTGAGGTCCTATTAGAGATCCCTACGCCCTTGACTAAACAAGTCCTGCCCTATTTATCTGGTTTCTTTCACAGTTTTTGAGTAGTTACCATTCCATCTGAAGAAATATGTCTTTCAAATAGTGAGTGATTACCATGAACAGTAATACTACTGAACAGGTATTTATGTATTTTGGAAACTGTAGGGAGCAGTGTACAATTCCTGCCTCTATGTTTTAGAAATTTTCTTAGTGCACAAACTGAAGAAAGATTTAAATGTGAACAACTGACAATTTGTGTAACTTTTGGGAAATATATTGTGAATGAGGAAGATTAACAGTTCCCAGAAAAAGTAGGAAGAAGCCCAGAAGTTTCCATCAAGTGAGGTACAAACAGTCAGTGGATTGTGCAATGAGATAGGATCAGCTTGCTTAGCGGTCTACTTCCCTTAAATTTCCATGGTAGGAGTTATGTTGGCAAATGCTTTTTTATTGCACTTTCCTTTTCTTTTCCTTCTCTTAAATTCTCTTAAGAGAAGCCTAAGAAACAGCACACAAAGCATTCAGATAATGCAAATGCACTGTCACACACTGATAAATATAAATCAGTATTGTTTTATAAATATAAATCAGTATTGTTTTTTTTTTTTCTACTTTTATTTTTTTTTTTTGGTACCAGGGATCAAACTCACAACTTTGTGCTTGCCAGGCAGGTTCTTATGTCGCTAAGCTGAATCCCCAGCCTAGAATTTTTTTTTTTTTTTTTTTTTTGTATTTGAGCAGAGTGCCTTTTCTTGTAATGTAGAAGTTCTTGTTTTGTGATAATTTGTGTAGTTTGTGTTTCTCAGTGTAAGCCTATTTACACTAGCATGGTCATTTCTAAAAAAGAGCCTCATAATTCCCTTTCAAGAGTCTTCTTGTGTTTAGTGTCATGGAAAGAAATGTTGGTTGCACAGAAGTCTTTTGAAGAAGAAAAATAGCATATAAATAGAAAGTATTATTAAGTTAACCCAATTCTCCACTCCATGAGGCAGAAAACAAGCTTTCCTGAAAAGTGGTGGAAAGTGTTTATAGATAGAGAGGAGATTGGGTGGAGAAAGGGAGAAAGCCTTACTAGGCACTTACCAAGGGGTGAAATAACCCTGATAATAATAGTAAACATTTATACTGCATTTATCTGGTACCAGAAACTTTCTAAGTCCAGCTTTCTGGGGGTGGGTGGGGGGACTCAGTGAATCCACTCATAAGCCACAAGGTTAGTATATTTTTTTTACTGATGGAAAACCGAGGTGCAGGGAAATTATAACACTTGTTGGAGATCACATACAGCAGTATGTAGCCTACTGTGGATTTAGCCCAGTTTACTTACCCACAAAGAAAGAACTCAAAAACATATGATATATAGTTTGTCAGAAAAACAATCCTTAATAAAAATGTATTTCCATAATGTTATCTGAGACTGTTAGAATCTGAAGAGTGACCAATAAAATCTTAACTTATGTTGTATCCTCTATCCAAAGGCAAATTATCAGTATGGTTAATTTTCATGTATGAAGCCTTCTAGACTGGAGAGAAGGGCAGTGAGGCTGGGCAGCCTGTGGGCAGTGACACGCCCACCTCTCGCCATCACCAGGTGCATGGCACAGGGGAGAGAGAACGGAAAGAGGCCTGGGAAATGGCTTGAGAGCCAAGCAGCTCTAGGTGAGAGACCCCTTCCTCACTTGACGGTTTCTTTACCTCTCTAAACTTACTTTTTTCTCTTCTTTTACTTCCTGGTGTGATTTTAGACAATTAAATTCAGCTACAGGGACAATAATAATGATGATGATGATAATAGTAATAATAAATGAATGCCTTGAAGTTTCCTCCACAGATTATTAGTATGTATTGGTGAAGCAAAGCAAAGGGCATAAGCTCAAGGGTCTGGCTATCTAGGTGCACGCGCTGGAGCCTCATTCATTGGCTGAACCTTTGCACACACTGTTCAAATTTTCTGTAACTTAGAATCTATTGTACTACTTGCTGTATAGTGTGGTCTAGAGATTTGACTGAGTTTGATATGCTTTTTTAGTTCCTCTTGCACAGTTGTAACATCATACTTGATGTTAATTTATAATTTATGAAGAACAAAGATTTACTTTTCATTATTGTGGAGGCTGGGAAATCTAAATTGTGGGGCCTGCACCTGGCAGGGTCTCCTTGCTGTGTTGTTCACTCCGGGAAGGCAGAAAGGCAGCAAAACTTGTTTGGGAGACAACAGAAGAAGGGTGAATTTCTTTCATGTAGAACACATTTCCATCATATCCACTCACTCCTCCCAACTTAATCTGCTCTAAAAGATCCCACCTCTCAGTATTGTTGCACTAAGGACATTTAGTTCCTGACACATGCATTTTGGGGGACACATTCAGACCATTGCTATTATGGATTAGACTTAAAAAATGTTCCCCCAGAGTCTCATGTGTTCAGAGGTGACTTTTGGATGTGAATGGATTCTAGAAATGCTATACTCATCAATCATTAGTTCGTAGGGACTGTATTTTTTGGAGGTCGACCTTGGTCAGAGGAAGTAAGTCACTGGAGTCATCACCTGGACAGTGTATTCTTGTCCCCATATCCTTGTCTCCCTTTGGCCACTATTTGAACAGGTTGTCTTCACCTGTTCTATCAAATCACTTCTATCAAATCACTCCTTTTTTGGAGCCAGGTTACTATGAGCTGAACTCAAGTGTTTCTTCTTTTAAATCATAGATATTGGGTATTTTTTTCTACCTATGGTAAATCTGACCAATACATAAAGCTGGTACTGACATAGGGGAATGAAACTCCCAATCTATTACATGTCCGATTGGAATTTGTGTTCTCTAAAAGTGAAGAATGAATTTTAGGAACAATGGAAGTTAAGAACAGAATGTATTTATTAAGAGAAAGAAAGCTTCTGTCTGGAAGAGAGAAAGAGAGACACAAGGGGTCCCGAGCAGGTTGCCAAAGACTCTGCCTTTTCTAGGGACTTGTATAAGCAAAACCACAAAGTGAGGCAGGTCCAAGGTAGGGAAAACATGGGAACTCACAGGACAGGCAGGCATGAGGTGGGACAGAAGTATGGTCAAGCCATAAGATAATGTTTATAAGATAACTGTTCAGGTAAAATTGATTAGATCTGAGACAAATAGGGAACTGAGGGATGTAGCAAGTGAGCATGCTTAAAGAGCTGTGACTTCCTGTAGATGGCTGGGATGGTGACTCCTGGCTTCCTCAAGGTGATCCAAATCTATTTAGAATATCAATCCCTGATGTTTATACTAAAGGTGTGATTGCATTTGTTTTGCTTTTTGTCTTGAGATCTGACCCACAGCAGAGGTATCTGTCTCTTCCAAAATTGCAAGGCATTTGGTCTTCTGCACTGGTTCCTTTGAGGGCCCAGCCCTGTCTGATTGCCTATAATAATTTTAACTAACTCAGCTGCCTGTAACAGTACCAGAGAAACAGGGTTGTTACTGTGACTGTGACTGATCATGTGGCTCAGAAACCTTTGGAAAACCTTTGGGAAAATTTGGAGATTTGGGCTAGTGAAGTTTTGGAATATTATGAGCAGTGCTTGATGGGTGATACTGGCCAGAGTTCAGAAGATCAGAATGCTGATATGAATAAGTAAAGTAAAGGCCAGGTTTATGAGATTTTACTTGGAAATGAGGAACCTATTGGAAACTGGACTAGGTAGCAGCATTTTGAGTTCTGGCAAAAACATTGTCAACTTTGTCCTGAGACTTTGCTGCAGACTGAGATTAATAATGGTGGGCTAATTAATCTGGTGGAGGAAAATTCAAGACAGTCCAACATTCTGGCTGTGGTATGTGTACTGCTGGCTGCTTTTAGTCATATTTCGAATGAAAATTAGCAGAAAAAGGCAGAGCCAAAAAATCTGAACAGTTTTCAGTTTGCCACAAAGGAAACATCTGCAAAACTGGGAAAAGGAGAGACTGATTGCTGAAAAGAATTTCACTACAAATTAGCCAAATTCTATGCATAAGGACAATAGAAAAAACACCTTGAGGGCCCTTTAGAAACCACCAAGGACCTACCT
Source organism: Cavia porcellus (assembly GCF_034190915.1). Classification (NCBI taxonomy): domain Eukaryota; kingdom Metazoa; phylum Chordata; class Mammalia; order Rodentia; family Caviidae; genus Cavia; species Cavia porcellus. The sequence continues at coordinate 24,650,478 of NW_026947487.1, read as the reverse complement.
ATTGCAACTCAAATGTGTTAAGTATAAACCTTTCATTTGAAAAGAAAACTCCTGCCCCTGTACCACCCCTACCCCCCCCCCCCCACTGAGAAAGTTCACATAGGATGGCTTTCCTTGGATTCACTTTAACTTGCCCAGCTACCCAGGTACTCAGAGGCCACTTCAGCCACTGTTCATGGATCCATAGATACTGCTCAAACTGATGGTAGACAGTGTATCATACATGTGGTGCTGGCTTTATAGGTCTGCAGAATGCTACAGTTATGGGGTCTATAAGCTGAAAGTTCAGCAAAGACCTCAGGACTTTGGAGATGCCAGTGTTACAGGCAGCTGAGTTAGTTAGAAATATTATAGGCAATCAGACAGGGCTGGGCCCTCAAAGGAGCCAGAGCAGAAGACCAGATGCCTTGCAACTTTGGAGGAGACAGATACCTCTGTGACATTGTATTTTGGAAGTATTTAACTTCATTTTTTAATTTTACAGAAGCTCATAGCTAAGAGTTTTCCATGAATTTCAGAGGAGACAGTAGACTTCATATTTTCAGCAATTCTTGACCTGTTAAGACTTTGATAGGTCTTACAGAAGGGCTAACTACTTTTTGCATAATAAGATGGACATAAGCCTTTTGAGGTTTAGGGACAGAATGCTATAGGTTAGATCTAAAATGTCTCCCAAAAGTTTTGGGTTTAAAGGTGGGGCTTGAGTATGTGATTTGATCATGGGGCATTATATTCATCAGTGGATTAGTTCATTGATGAGTTCATAGATAACTGGGCTGATTGGGATGAAGCCTGATAGGAAGAGGTGGATCACTGTGAGGCATGTCCTGGAAGAATATATGACTCGGTTTTGGTCTTGCTTTCATCTAAAAATAGTTCTTAGCATTTCTCCTCAGTCTCTGTTTCCCGGCTATGTGGGTCGAACAGTTTTCTTCCACCAGGACTTTCAGCCTTGCCATTTCTGCCTTGGAGCCAGCCAACGATGGACTGAACTCACTGGAAACTGTGAGCCAGATAAACTCTTCTCCTTTAAATTGTGAATGTTGGGTGTTTCGAAAGCTAATATAATAGCATAATACATGAAATGCTTAGGATAGTTCCTGGTCTATATTAAAATTGTTTTGTGTATAATTGCAACATATTTTCATAGCCAGTCCCCAAAACATAGAAGCTTCTATTAATAAGTAAAATGTAAATTAGCCTCCTTAGATTTTATCCAACATTTCCATGCCATACATGGGTACCTCTCAGCCTGTCATAAGCTCTCCGTAGTGGCTTTGTACTTATATCAACTTTAGACAATTGCTTCTGTTTTTGTTAAATTGTATTTTTACCAAGTGTAAAGTTGGTTCAAAAGTGCAGTGCAGGGAGTCATGAGGTGAGATTTTATTCTTTCATGCTTTCTTTGAGAAATTGTTACTAAAGGAATAAAGAATAAAACCTTTTTTGTTTGGGTCGACAACTAAAGGAGATGGGATATAAATTGTGTGTGACTTTGTTTTCCATGTTATCAGGAAACAGTCTATGGCTACCTGTTTAGTTTTTGAAACTATTTGTGCTCTGATGTAAAACCTTGGAACTGGGGCCATTCTAGAATTTTTTTCTGGTGATGTAAAATCAGGGACTCGAGCCTCATGGCCCAATGCATGATTGACATGCTTATTTTCAAAATATGTTTTTATTATTTTCTGGGAAACTTTTAAAATGCTTTTAGTATTTTGACCAGCCTCTATTTCAATGTGCACTGAATGTCATTCCACATAAGGACATTGGGAACAAATATGAAATGATGGCATTTATTTTTTCCTGGTAGCTATTGTTTATTTATTTGTATGTTCATTCTCCATCTAAAATATATTTAATAAGCATTTATTAGGTACCAGAAAGCATTTCACTTTCTGGTATTCAGCAACAGACAAATCTGACACAAATTGTGCTTTAAGATGCTTGCATTTTAGTGAACAGTGTGAGATAATAATCCAGTAAGTGAAGTATATGATGTTGGGTGGTGATAAGGTAGCAAGGAGAAAAACGGGACAGGTTGATAAAGTGCAAAGTTGACTGGGTGAAAGGTGGCTTGGAAATTCCTGAGAGAGAAATGAAGATGTATGAATAAAGACCCAAAGGAGTATGGGCATGAGCTACGGGGCAAGACATTCTCAGGAAACAGCAAATTCAGCTTCAGAGGCAAAGCAATACCATGCATAATGTGTACGGGAAGAGCAAGGAGGCCTTTGCAATAGCTGGACAGGAGGGAGCGATGGGAAGAATAATTGAAAATAGAATCACAGAATAGGAGACACACAAATTATGAAGCGCCTTTAGGTCAAGACAAAAAATTTTGCTTTACTAAGCCTCTAATATGGTCTATAGTGTGAAGAATAATGAAAGTCAATTTTTATTTTTCTAGGATCACTTGGGCTACTGGACCGGGACACAAGGGATGAAGGAGGAGGGGGAGGTGTCTGAGTTGCAGGCCGAGTTGTGACTTAGGGTTGGAGTCTTTTATGTTCTTTAGCATCCGTGATTGTATTTGTGGCTCCTAGAGAATTTGTGAAGCGGCATGAAGCTTAGTGTTCCAATACTGTAAGATGCTGATGAGGGTGAAAAACAAGTGGAGCCAGATGAATCTGCTGACAGCGCTGATGTGGGGTATAAAGGAAAAAGGAACTAAAGATGACTCCAAGAGTTTCAGCCTGAACAACTGAGAAAATGAATTTGCAATTAACCATCAAAGGTGCTGGGTGAGCGGTATAGCAGAGCTGTTTTCAATATGATAAGTTTAAGAGACTGTTTGGCATCTTTGGGAGTCATTAGCATGAAAATGGCGTTTCAACCTATACACCTGAAAGCAGCAAAATAGAGAAGAAAGTTGGAGACATAACCAGCGATGAGACAACACTGAGAGACTTGGGAGATGGAAAGAAGTCAGAAATGTAAGCAGATGGAATGTCTAGGTGGAGAAAACAAGGTGAGGGAGGTGTGAACAGGAGATAGGTCTGATCTGCTTGAAATGTTGCTGACATGTTGAATAGATGAGGACAGAGATCACACTGTGGTTTTAGTGGTATGCAGGACACTGGAGACCTGTGTGGAGTTTTGAAGGTGACATTGTCACTAGTGTGGATTTCAGAGACAGAATTTAACTGAAAACAAAACAAAATAAAACAAACAAACAAACATAAAACCAAAATATGCTTCTGCTCATGAGAGCTCTTGGAGGAATATCCCCCCTCCTTTTTTTTTTTTTTTTTTTTTTTTTTATAAAGCAAAGGAGAATATTGAAGAAACAAATGGAGACTTGTTTGAAGACAAGAAGACAAGAACATGTTTTCTTATGAGGGAATCTGTATAGAGGGAAGATTTACTGTGACAGGAAAGAGAATAACTGTGGAAGTGTCTTTGAGAGGCAAGAAGGGCCAAGATCTAGGCGACAGATAAAGTGCTTGACCCCTCCGGGATGAAAGTCGAGCTTAAGGTTACATTGATGGCTGGGTCCAGGTGTGGAGGCAGAGGCAGGTGGGAATTGTATTCTCTTGATTTCTATCTTTGCACTTCTATGTGGACGAACTGTATTTTACAGTGAAATAGTGAGCAAGGTCTCAGTAGCAAGGCTGAGAGTGGGTAGGTGGGGCTGGCAAATTGAGGACAAAGGAGGAAGCGTGAGGTGCAGAAGGAAAGTACCAGGAAACCTGGTGTGTTTGCAGGCAGCCCAAAGCTCCCACCTGCACGAGCAGTGGAAAGCAGGAATATGTGGTTTTCCCACGCATGTTCCTCTCACTGCAGCAGGTGTGTTGTATGCAATGAAACCTCTTTCCTCACTTCTCTATAGCCATCATTGCAAGAATTGTGCTTGACTGTTGAGTCAATAGACAGGTCACACAACCCATGTGACCTCCAGTCTCTTATAACCACTCAAGCGGGGAGTTTGTTTTGAAATTGTGGATGTTGGAAGAAAGAAAAAAAAAAAGAGGAAGGAATATTTAAAGTGCAGGGCTATGGCAATCAGAACCACAAATAAAACGGAACAGTTGTTTGTTTCATCACTGAAAGCTTCTAAAATAATAACAGTTTTAGCTAAATAGAATAATTTGGGCAGTTTTACTTGTATTACATGCATTGAAACAAATTTATGGGAAGTCTGATGTTGGGTCCTACTCAGCGTCATAAACTAGGGATGCAACACCAAATAGTGTTGCTGTGTGGGTGCAGAAATATATACACTGTGGTAAGTGCTAGGTTGCAAGGGTGAGCAGGAGGTGAGCGTGATCCAGTGACGTTTCTCAGTAGGTTTCCTGGACTTGAGATTTATAGGAGGAGAGAGGTAGAGCCCACTAACGTGAAGTTGGAAGAGGGAGTCTTTTCAAATAGATTGTGAGGGCCAAGGTGACAGACAGTAGAAAGTAGAAAGGAAAGGACAGGAGAAGGAGGCTGAAGCTTGAAAGTGTATCATTCTTCAGGTTTGGTGACAAACTTCCAAATAGCTAGTGCTGCCTGGGGATTGTCAGTTGACTCTCAAAAACACTGTAAATGGTTAATACGGTCAAAAAGATGAAAATTGTAATTGCGGAAATGAAATAGCAGTTCAAGGAATGAGGCATTTCAGCTGAGCTGGTAGAAAGGAAGTGGAAACCTATACCTACTCCCTCCCAAATGTGTCTGTTTAATAAGAAGGAAACATGTCACTTGTGAGCAATGGGAAGCAAATGTTTTAATCGTTCCTATAGTATAAGGGCAACATTATAATCTGCACTGGTGCCATGCTTGACAGTTTGCAAAGGGCTTTCAGATTATTATTATGTTAACACATACGGACCACCTACTATGTGCCAAGTACATGTTAGACTGTTTCACATGTGCTGTCTTACTTCATCCTCATGAAAAGCTTTTGAGATTGCTTTTGCTATTATCTCCATTTTACAAATGATGAACCTGAGACGCAAAAACTAGCTGAGTGTTTAAACTCACAAAGACTACATACTAGGAATTTGACTCCCACTACACTGACCCACTGTAAAGCAGAAATCAGATTATCTTTTTGTTACAAGAGAATTTCTGTTTTATTTCAAATTCAAGATTTGGTAAATAAAGCTATCTTTACTTTTTTATTTTACTAGGGATTCTACTTATAATATGTATAGCAAAAGGTTTCTTTTTAATCAAAGAATCAAAACTTTTTTTCTACCATGCTACGATCCATTTTTGTAAACTATAAGCCTCTCCTTTGCAAATATCCTACAAAACAGGTTATTGGGTGAAGGGGAGAAATGACACATTTCCAAAGAACTGCTTTCCTCTTTCAAGCTCTTTTCTGGCCACTTCTTTTTCCGGTTGTGTCATCAGACAATTCTCAGTCTGATGAGACAAGTTTGAGTCTTCATACTATGGAGTTTTGGTGCTTGGTCTTTGTTGATGTTTTGCAGCTAAATTTAGGCTAGAGTCCACTGGGCAGCTTGCTACTTAGGGTACCTCAGATGCTTGATAAATACTAATTACCCATCATGGTAACAAAGTATATAAAATCAGCTTTTGCATGCTGCTTAGCTTCCCTCTTAAGGGACCAGGCAGATCAGCACAAAGCAGAAACACTGGCCACTTCCTTGTTTAATGCAAGTTTCCTTGGGCACTGTCTGCAGCCATCCATTACAATTTAAATAATCTATTGTACTAAGAATAGAGGAACTAATTTAATTTCCACAGTGCTGCTAGGACCTGCCACTCATTTGGGGGTGATACAGTTGCTTACAATTGTCTTGCTAGAAAATGAATAACCATTTGGTAAATTTAATCCCTTGTGGTGATGATGTTGTATGTTGTTTTTAACTCCACTGAATGGTATTCTTCTCCTTCAGCTTCAGAGCTCTTGAGGAAGGCACCATGGCTAGAAGTGCAGTAAGCGGCAGGGAAATGAGCACTTGCTGGCTCTTCCTCCTGTTTTGTTTTGGGTACTTTCTGCCTCTGGCTTACCCTGGGATTTCACAGCTCCACACACATGGTTTTGAACCTGGGGTACATCTTCTGGTATCTGAATTCTTGCACTGCTATAATTTCTCTTATCAAATGTGGTCAGAAAAAGATTCATTTCTGAAATTAAGTGTAAACTTAGAGAGTAAATAAACATATTTGAATATAAATTTTAAAACATTTAAAGAGAGAATAAATGTTAAAACAAAATGCTCAACTATTAAGTAAAATGATAACAACACAGTATTCTCTGAGTGATCTCTATTTCAAAGTCTTGTTTTAAAGGATGCAGTGTAGAAGCACAAGACTAGGTGGAATTTGTGATTGTATAAATCATTTATTTCAATTCCCTTTCAGAGGCTTCTACTATTCATGCAGGAATGTAAGGAATCAGCACCCCATTTTTCATGTTCATGTGGAGAGTCCTATTCTAGAAAGACAAAACCTACCCCTGGGATCAGGAGCCTCTAAGCAGCTCCTTGAACACTGGGATCCTCTATTGATGTTTGACTTTTGGAAAGTGACTTTCTACTTGGGAAAGATGGATTAGCTCCTATACATGGTATGTAAGAGAAAGGGAGTAGCACCCAAACATCTTGATGATGGGGGATGTCAGACTTTTTGGGAACTGTGATGGATAATTTTATATGTCAACTCAATTAGAACAGGGTACCTAGTTGTTTGACCAAACGTGTGATTAACATTTGTGTTACTTAGCTTTCCATTACTATGAAACATACCCTAGGCAAAGTAACTGAAATATAGGAAAAGTTGATGTGATTTCAGAGTTTTGAAAGTTCAGTCAATTGGGGCCACTGCTTCTGGAATTTGTGGTAAAGCAGTAGGTTATGCTGGGAGCACATGGAAAGGCAAAACACTTATTTCATGGAAGGGATATAAAGCTCTGAACAAAAGGGTCTGGATTTCCACTGTAGCCTTTAAGAGTATGCCTTCAATGACCTACGAGCTTTCACTTGCTTCTTAAAAGTTCTACTACCTCATAATAGTGCCCAGCCCTGAGGGGGAGCATTGTAAATCCAAACTATAACAATATTTAAATCAGTAGACTTGGAGTAAAGCAGATTATCCTTTGTATGTGTGTGGTGATTTCATCTAATCTGTGAAAGGATGTCAGATACAGAATTAATGTCTCCCAAGAAGAAAGAAATTCTGCCTCTAGACTGATTTTGATTTGTCTGTCTAGAAACATGTACAAAAGCGACTTCTAGAAGAATATATTTTTTAGGGAATGGCAGGGTCTTGCAATGGGAATATACTTGCCATAGCAAACTACAGGCATATATTCAATGAGATTGACGTGAGATGAAGTTTTCAAAGACAAATGTGAGGAAGATTATATCAGATATTTTAAAGCAATAGTATTTGGCCATAATGATAACCAGAGTGTATCAGTCTGAAGTTGAACGGAAAGTTGCTGGGCAGATAGATGCAAGCTCAATGTTCTGGCAGAGCCTTTGTGATAGGCCATCGTGCAAAAGAACCCTTCCTTCATAGTCTCCCACCTTTCTTTATTTACTCTGTTAGGGCTGACACAAGTGGCACCACTTTGATTCTGACAACATTCACATTTCTTTCATAGACTCAAGACTGCAACATCAACTTCTGTAGCAATTTTCAGGTTTTGCAAGTCTGCTCTGTAAAATTTGGATTTGTCAGTTCCCATACTCCCTGAACATTTCTCTCCCTATGTCTGTCTCTCTCCCTCTCCTCACCACCCCCCGCCCCCATTTCTATTGCTGCCTTCCCTCAACTGCTTCTGGATCCCTGAAGAGCTCTGACCAATACCGAAATACAGAGCCCTACTGGAGCCTGTGTTGACACTTCAGCATGTACTTGTGGGGTCACTGGAGGGAACCTCAAATAGAGCTCTGAGCCGTCATGTGAATTCTAAATGTGGCTACTACTCTCAGGGTGGCCTCAAGTTCCCAGTTTACTCAGGCTACCCTGTGAAGTGGACATATATGTTATTGTTTATAGTAGCTCATGAACTTTTGGCTTCTAAGACTCACAGATGATATATGAGTTGTTTATATTTGCATTGAGATATTAGACAGTTTTAGAGTCCTTTGGAGACACCATACAGGCTGGGATTTATTTCACATATTCTAAATATACGGCAGCATGTGACATCTTTACTTCCTGACTGTTAAGAATTAGTCACTGCCCCAAAGATGAATGAGAATCTGCCTGGCAGGTAGCAGGGAAGATGTGGCAGGAAAAACAGCATATGTCAAGATGGAAAGTTGTAGTGTACTTCTGTGATGAGAGGAATAGGTGGGGTATTGTTGGAAACTGAATTATAGTTTCAATTCAATTATAAATTATCAATTAAAGGAGAAAAGAGTGCTTCTAAGGAGAGAGACCAACACTGTAAGTGTCAAGAAGCAAGCCAGGGAGGAGGCAGGTGAGGGCTTCACGTAATGATATTAGGCATCTCAGTTGCAGCATTTGTTAGCTATCACACGGCTCAGGGGTAAGCCTGGTACGCTTGCATGACCAGGGAAGCTGGTATAAATTTATATAAATGAGAGCGAATCTTTTTCCTTACAGAAACTATCTTCTTCTTCACTTAGTAAAGGTCTTCATTTGTTCAACTTAGCTGGTTAGATTTTTGGCAGAAATTTCACCTGACTACAATCTTCATAAATATGAATACAGCTATTTCATTTTGAGGTTTTTGGACATGTGTCTTATATACCTTTAAAGTCACATATAAGTCGAGTGGGAAGCAAACTTCCCAGAGACATGACAGATTCTTACTGTGGCCCCACAAGTATTTATGTGTTGGCTTCAATGCAATTGAATATAATTAATACTTGACTCCAAATAGACATTTCAATATTAATGTCTATGTCTATGTTACAAATTGGTTAGAATGATACTTGTTAGTCTCCAGATGTGTTTATGTTACATACGTGAAAGATACTCCAGGTCATTTTTATTGTACATGTACTCGGATTTTACATGACTAGAGTTATATGGATTATCTCAAAACAGTCATCAGTGGCACATAAAGGAAAGGGTGACTGGGCATCAGGGAAGGTTTTGTGGCTAAAGGAGAAGCAGGAAAAGATGATTCCATCTCCTCAAATCTATTGGGAGCAACAAAGATTGATTAGTATGGGATCTTTGCCTACTTGTGAGGTACATGAGAAGAATGGGGGCGGGGGCTTAGTAACCAATAGAAGAAAGGAGTACAATTAATGTAATTGCCATTGCTTCAGGGAAGGAGAAGATGTAGATAAATGGATGCATAGATGATAAGCCCAGTTTTATTGGACAAGAGGTCATTAGTTTTTTTTTAATCTTTTTTTTTTTTGCCTAAACTGTATAGTGTATATTAAAAATTCTGGGGTCTGAATTGTAAATGTTTTCATACACTAGATATTCTTGTTCCCACTAAGAAGCTAGTACAAGAAGCTATGCAGACGATCTCAATTTTGGCACCAAATCACAGGGCAACTTGGCTGATAGAAAGGCCCAATATATCAATTGTGATGGGCCAGGATATAGAAGAATCATTGGAATGACCCATATATTCAGTTTGTGTTAGATCTAGAGATCAGTTTGGTTCTCACTGTTGGAGATTATCCCCAGTACTCAGAATTTTTTAAAAAATATTATATTCTTGTAGATTACTCAGAGCCAACTGGCAGTTTTTCTGGAAGGACCCAGAAATTGTCCTTCAACAGTTTCAAAATGTTCCTCACCCTGCCATGATTTTAAGATGAAGTTTATAGTAAGTCGCAAAATAATTGCAAATTTCTCAAAGTCAAAATCATGTACATACAGTTTCAAAATGTTCCTCACCCTGCCATGATTTTAAGATGAAGTTTATAGTAAGTTGCAAAATAATTGCAAATTTCTCAAGGTCAAAATCATGTACATAAGCTTGGTTTAATGAAAAGGTCTCAATATTCAGTGAATTAAAACTTATTCCACTGTTAAATAATAGCTCACAGGTAAGCATATCTATCACCAGGGTCATCAGTAGACTCAGATCTGTTTATCTTGTGCCACCATCCCCTAGGGTGATGTTCCTGTGTGTATGGTGACAGTTAGTTTACTATTATAGGAATGGAGAAATGATTAGGGAGCCTAAGATCAATAGTTAGAGGAGAGGAGTGGAACAAATTCTTCCTTGTGGCCCACAGAAGAAACTAATCCTTCTAATATCTGATTTTAGACTTTTAGTCTCCAGAATTATGAGACATGTTCTCATGTTCTAGAGGTGACACATGTCACTTTTGTATACTTCCTTTTTTTGCTCATAGTCATGTGGATCTAGTTAGCTGCAATAATTAGTCTTTAACTGAGCTAAAATATTGGAGCTTCTGTTACTAAAAGGAGGAAGTGGACAATGGATGTTAATGAATAATTTGCTATGATTATCATAATTCACCTTGCAGTGACAGAAAACTCTTGTGATCATGACTTAAGCTAGACACATTTTTAAAATTTTTAATTGCAGTTTCTCACTATTGCTATTGACCCAAAATCTTTCTACTATGTTGCTTTATCACACTCAACTAGTAGTTTTTACCTTATGATCCAAAATGACTTCTTGTACTCTATCTTCTTCCGAACAGCAATAAAAACAAACAACAAACAAAGATTGAAAATGAAGATGCATACTTTTCTCTAGAAACACTTCTAAAAGTTGTTTATAAGGCTTTCACTTCCATCTTACTGGATAGAATGTTGTCATAAGGTCATACCCAGTTCCAAAGGGAGATAAGCCAGTAGCTCAGAATAAACGATTATAATGCTAGGAAAGAGGGAAGAACAAATTCTAGGAACATTAGCAGTTACTGTCACACCTTGCCCTTTGATCATTCAATTATTTATTCTTTATATATTTGCCTTCTCCCCCAAGGAGAATGAAGAAGATAACCTTCAAATTTCATCTGGATTAGTCCACTAGACTGCCATAAAAAGAGACCATGAACTGAAGGGCTTAAAATCAGGCATTTGTTTCATAATTCTGGAGACTAAAAAGTCTAAAATCAGGTATTAGAAGGATTGGTGCACCATGAGGAAAAATTCCACTCCTGTCCTCTAACATCTGCTTGTTTGTGACACTCTTGGGTAAGTAGAAGTATCACTTTGACTGCTGCTTTCATCCTTATAAGACATTCAAGCCATGTACCATCTGCGTCTAAATTTCTGCTTTTATTATGTCATTTAATATTGTATTAGAGGTCCACTCTGCTTAAGTAAGGACTCATATAAATTAGTTATATTTTCAATGAGCCTGTTTCTTCACATTATCAGGAACTGGGGAATAGGATTTCAATATATTAATTTGTAGGGACATAATTCAATCCATGACTTCATGTAATAATAAATGCATTAAACTCCACATTTAGAAAATCAAGTGGTATAAATACAGCCTAGTAGAGCTTTATAGCAACGAAGAAACTAAACTATGTAAATTCACTCAATATACTACGGTAAAATAGAGCATAATTGTGATAACGAGCTTCATTTAGAAAAAGAAAGGGAAATAAACAATTGTGATTATTTCACAGTGGTTATGTTTTGCTGGGAACAGGTTTGTTTTCTCCTTTGGAAGTCCTTCACGAGAGAATATTTCTTGCTCTTTCTTTTTTGTGACAACTAGCACTGCCATCTGGTTCTTTCATCTTTGTTTATTTGTCTCCATGTTGATATTGAGTTGTGATTAAAAATAACGCACAGCCTTTCTGGCTGGTGTAGGTTCTACTAGCTTTAGCATTGCTTGAAGGGTTCATCTGTTGTTGGCTTTTTGTAGTCTAAGCTTGGAGTTGCGTTAGCAGAACAGAAAGCTTCAAGTCAATTTGCCTCTGGTGAGCTCAATGTGTAAGAAATATTCTTTTGTAGAGATGTCAGGCCCTGGGCTAGGCTGAAACAAAAATTGTTTGTGAACTTAAGCAGACACACATTCTGCCCTTGCCTGAGCCCAAGAAGGAGGCTATAACCATTTAGATATAGTTTTACCTCCAGAGTTCACGTGTTCAAACTGTGGTCCCCATTGGAGTAGCATAAAAAGTGTAGAAGCTTTGGGAAGCGGGATTAGTAGATGGTGAATAGGTTATTGGCGATATGCCCTTGAGAGATTAAAGTTGGTTTTATTGGGTGATGTAACTCTTGCAAGAATGAGCTATGGGAGGCCAGGGGTATAGCTCAGTGGCATAGCACTTGTCTGGCAAGCACAAGATCCTGATTACTTGTACAAATATAAAATAAAATAAAGTAAAATAAAATGAGTTACAGGAAAGCAAGACTGGCCTTCCCAGCCTTCCTGCTCTCTGTTGTACCATGTCATCTCTCCTTGTCATGTGTATTCCCATCATGCTGCCATCTACCATGTGATATGGGCAGGCAGGATCCTCAGTAGGGCTGGATAGATGCTAAAGCCATGCTCCTAGATTTCCAGAACTGTGAGTAAAATAAATTCCTTTTCTTTGCATGTCATCCAGCCTTAATGCTTTATTATAGCAGTAAAAAATGGACTAGCACAGATGCCTTCTTAAATTTTGTGCCTTGATATTTTGTGTACTTTCTTGATATTAAGAGATCATGCTTAAGTCTGAAGTATTGTCTTTAACATTTTTGTTTCTTTCCTTTTCCTGATCTATCCCTCTTCTACTCAACTCCATATGGCTTTAACAGTGGATTTATTTAGGAAAACAATACTGTTGTTTTTTTGCTAGCAAGCTCATCAAATTTGTAGGACAGAACACCATTCTTAGTTCTTGCTGAGGCTTTGTTACCACTGCTAAATCCTCCTTCAGCTTGGGATATTAATGATGACTTTTTCAATTTTGCCAAGTTTCAGATTATTATTTTTGTCAACTTGTAAATGAGACCACAAGTAAAAAATGCCTGCCTTAGCCAAGTGATTATTTTCTTCCATTTCTGCTATGGACTCTCTAGCTCTAACTCTGAAAACTTTTGCTAAAGGTGGGAAGAAGAAGCTATCAAACACTGAATATTCTATACGCTATAGACTCAGTCAGCAGACTATCTGCCTTTTAAGATCAGAATGTTTCACCTTTACCAAGTGTTTCACTACTGCAAAATAAGTGCTACCAGCTTTTTAGTTTTCCACACCTGTGCCCTCAATGTTTGCTGATAGACCACATCTGCTTAGCCATTGTGATATTTACAAGTTGTCAAATACCTTTCCAATTTCAAGTACTAAATTCTTCCCCAGATGTTATTACATCTGGTTATACTTGATGGATAATCTAAAATTGTTTAAGCACAAAAGAACATTTTCCCTCAACTATACAATGTTAAGAGGAGGCAGTTTCCGATAGATACAAGATACCCTAAGAGTGTCAGGGATGTAGGCTACCGTCTCACCTCAGCTCTGTAAATCTTAAAGTGCAAGCTATTCTTGTGGCCTAAAGGTGCTATGGTTGGACTAGCTCTCACTGCTGTGTTCTGTGCAGCAGGATGCAGGACAAGTGAAGATGCAAACTTCTTCCCTTTAAGGACACTTCTCAGATGTCATACGGAACACCTCCGCTTAACTCACATTGGCCAGAATTTAAGTACCTGAGCATACTGAGTTTCAAGGATGCTGGGAAGTATTGTCCTTTTTCTTAGTTACCATGGGTCCAGCTAAACATCAGTGATCAGTGACTAAACAAGTGGGGATATTTGTTATTTTAGGCAGCTACTAATCTCTTCCCTCACATGTTATTTTGTAGTAATTCAGCATATGAATTTAATGGAAGAAATATTGAGCATCTGCATGCTGCAATGAGATCAGATACCAAAAGACAATTAGATTTGACCATCATAGGTGACTATAAAGTTATGAAAATAAAGACACTGTAAGAGGTTAGACACAGTGTCATTTTAATAAATCATTAAGGAAGAAAAACACCACCAAATTTTGAGTCAGATTTAGTGGCACACACCTATAATCTCAGTACTCAAGAGGCTAAGGTAAAATTATTGATGTGATTTCAAGGCCAGCCTGTGCTACAGAGTGACTTCAAGGCTAGCCTTTACTACAGTGAGCCCCTGTCTCAAAGAGCCAAAACCAAAACCCAAAACACCACCAGTTTTAGCTATAATAGACTTTTTAAAGATATTCAGACAATTTAAAAGATGTTTAAATGGGAAAATATGCCTCAGAATTAATGTAACTAAATACTTTGGAGTATATACTGGTATAAGATTTGGGGGGCATCGTATTTAATCTTTCTAAATGTCAACAGGCCTCTCTGTAAAATGAGGATAATAGTGGTTCCTAAAAGGGTTTTGACAGGTTGAATAAGATAAATCACATGAAACTTATAGCATAATGTCATAATAAGTATTTAAAAGTGCTGACTTCTGGTAGTTTTCCACCGAAGAGATACCGTCTAATGGGAGACACTGTTAACATAAGAGAAGCCACAAAATGAGGAGAGGAGTGGGAAAATCTCCAACTTGTGTGCTCTGAATGAGAAACACATGGTGCTTCGTGTGGCTGCTTTTGCAACAGCACAGGGAGCCATGCTTTGTTTCAAAGAGGTCAGGTGGGAGAGTACTTTTTAATTCAGTTTTAGAGAGCTAACCTGTGATAAATGCTATATCGATTTAAAAGGTTTGAAGACAGTCTTCCTAAGTAGTAGGGGACAAGTACCAACCCTTCAGACAATTTCCATTCTTTTCTCCTCAGTTTCTGCATCTTCCTTGGGTAGACCCTTCTGGGAAGGCTACTTCTTCCATGTTACCTCAGTGTCATTATGTCTTGAGTGTGACTAGGGGGAGTGAGGCTCCTCTTGATAGGCTTTCAGAATGTCTTTTTTCTGCAAAATGCTCACATTTGCATCAAGAACTAGACATATGCATTTCCATGGGGCATTGTCTCTTGACAGCAAAAGTCCCATTGAAAGAGAAATTCTTATTTTTTTAAGGAAATGTTGACTACTGCAAAAGATGCAATTATTTTCCCCTTTCCCCCCACAGAGAATGGTAATTGTAATAAGCTTCATGATTCTTTGAGAAAATGTCCTTTCCAATACATTTTCTCTTTTTGCTGTGTTTGAGTTAGAGCAGGCACAATCCATCTCAAATGTGTTTATTCTTTCTGGTTAAGTGGTGCCTACGACATTTATGACTTAGGAAAGTAAAACACATGTATTCTGTCTTGAAGAATTCAACCACCTGAAGCTCATCAACTTTTCTCTTGAGACTCTCTGGCTTAAATTAACTCAGATGTTATTTCATTGATGTTTGGGGCAAAAATGCTTTACTCAAATTTTGTACAGTCCAAATAAAATTATATCATTTTTTTAGTCTTTAAGCTGAGGCTGAGAACAAGCTAAAATTGTGATAAGAAATATAAAAGGGAGTCTAGATATATAAAAGGCTAAAAACGTAAAAGTGGACATTTTATTTTTTTCATTGAAGGATTTAATGAGATAATGAATTATGGAAGATTCAAGGTAAGTTAATTGTCCCCCCTGTTCAGATAAGAAAATGGAGGCTGAGAGGGGTGAAGCAATTTGCTCACAGATGCACAGAAGCCGAGTCTGGATGACCTTGGCCACAGCACCATACAGTATCTCACAAGCTGGGGAAGAGAAGAGCAGTGGTTTGTGGCTGAGCTGGGCCAGAAATCCACTGAGAAACTTAGGAATCTTCTAGGATAAGCTGCTCACCCCACATCAATGCCCTCCTCCATTCCCTTCTGTCCTGAAATGCACATGACATGAAGGTGAGACTTCTTGACATCTCTTCATGGGTCATTCTCTCCTTGGGGCTTCTTTCCTCCAGTCTTTTTACTCTACTGTTACCATGTGATTTCTCTTGATCTGTCTTCCAGCTCATTCTTTCCGGTTATCTCCATTTTGCTACTAATCCCATCCTGTGAATATTTTGGCTTGATTACTGATTGGAGTTCCACAGTTCTGTAATTTCCATTTTAAAAAAATTCCACCTGTTTGTTGATCTGTTGACATTTTCCATCTGACTACTTTTTCTCAAGAGGATTCACCTTTATTTCCTGGAGCATGGTTATCATTCCTACTTTTTTTAAAAAATAATTTTTATTTTGAAGAGAATAAAATCAAATGAGAATAAAGGATGGACATAGTACATGACTTAAACCCAAAATGCAACAATGGTTACCATGATGTCTGTTATCTTCAATAGAATTGCCCATATCATCAGATACCATAAAATTGAACAAAGCAGTACAGAAAAAAAATCAATAAAAACAAAACATTGGAGACATTATAGGACTTCAAAAGAAGGTAATAGTCAAACCAGAATTGGTATCATAGTGAATCTTATTGTCTTCAGAGTAGTTGCCTATACTCTCAGACTTGATACTATTAAACATAACAGATTTGAATAAAATCAGTCAAAATAAGACAGTGAAAGCAATACAGGGCTTCAGAATAAGTTAATAGGAAATTAAAAATAGTTACTATTGTATATCTTGGGAGAGCTGTAGACATTTATTGTGAAGAATGGATATTTATTAAGGAGGGAATTCTATAGTTTATGTTCTATAAAATAGATCACTTTTCCCAGCTGGCTTCTAGTCATGCAGAGGTGATCCCACACAGATCACTTATAATAAAGTAGTGAATTTAGGGGCTCACATTAATTAAAGCTGAGCCCAAATACTTCATTTTCTTTGGAGGTATCTTTCATCAGTTCTAAGCTCTTTAATCCTGTTATTTTTTCCAGCCACTCTTTGTTCAGAATTCTGTAAGAGTCACTTTGAGGCCAGTGCCATCTTTTTAGTTTCTTCTCCTGCATTATTTCATATTCTCCTGTAACTTCCTTTTCCCTCTTCTCCATGTTCTGCATTGACCTCTGTGTGGTGGTGCAGGGTAAACCATAAATCCAAGCTCTGTTATTTATTGGAATGTGACTTTGGGGAAATTACTAAAACTCTCCAAGCTTTGGTTTCTCCACTTATAAAATAAGGATTATAATGTCTACATTGTAGGATGTGGAAAGGATTAAGTGATATAATATAGATAAGTCTCTTGATAGAGCTAACAAATGCAAGATGATCAATAAAGGATATCTACTTTTTAAAAAATTTCCTTTCTTTTATTTGTTGGGTTGCTTCACAAATGAAAAAAGAAAGTAAATACATGTATTAAAGAAAATAGAGCAAAAGGAGCCCATAGAATTTTTAGGGCAATGAAATTATGCTGAAGGATATGATAATGGTGGCTGTACGTTCTTAAACCTTTCTGCAAACTCATAGATATCAGAGTGGACTGTAATGTAAACTATGGATTTTGGTGATTATGATGTAGCTATGTAGATCTATCAACTGTAACAAATGTACCACCTAATGAAAGATATTTTAGGAATGCATGTGTGGAGGCAGAAGACACATGGGAAATATTGTAATTTCATCTCAATTTTATTGTGAACCTAAAATTGCTCTTTGAAATAGTCTTAAAACATGGAGTCTGACATAAATGAGACAGACAGAGAGAGAGAGAGAGAGAGAGACAGAGGAGAGAGAAAGAGAGAGAGAGACGGAGAGAGAAAGAGAGACGGAGAGAGAAAGAGAGAGAGACGGAGAGAGAAAGAGAGAAAGAGAGAGAGAGACGGAGAGAGAAAGAGAGACGGAGAGAGAAAGAGAGAGAGACGGAGAGAGAAAGAGAGATAGAGAGAGAGAGAGAGAGAGAGAGAGAAAGAGATAGAGGAGAGAGAAAGAGAGAGAGAAAGAGACAGAGGAGAGAGAAAGAGAGAGAGAGACAGAGACAGAAACAGAGAGAGAGAGAGAGAGACAGAGAGAGACAGAGAGACAGAGACAGAGAGAGAGAGAGAGAGAGAGAGAGAGAGATAGAGAGAGAGGTCTATTTAAGGCGTTCAATGCCCTAAAGAGAGAAAAGCCTGAACTTTTCATAGAATTGAATAACGAACCTCTTCTAACATGTTAATTGCTTTTTCTGCTTGCTTTCTCATAGGTCTACTCCGTGTTCCTGAAATTCTCAAAGTGTTTCCTTTGTTACACTTTTAATCTTGCTGCCTTAAGGCTGGAGTCTGCTCTCTAACTCTCCAGGAATCCTAATTGTTCAAGATCTTGCTCCCCATCTGGTCCTCCTGAGAACTCCTTTTTTCCTGGTCCCATCATGCTCTTTAAATTGCTTCAGCTAAATTTTATACCGTGGAGGAACAAGGACTATTTTTTAATATTTTATAAATGCTGTAGTTTTTGCAGAACCTGGATATAGTAGTGGAGACATAGTACATGCAAACTGAATACATACTGACTATTTCAAACTTTTTAGTCTTGACCAGAAAAACACAACGAAAATTTTCAGTTTTTTATAGCTTTCGCCAGTAACTGCTTATTTGATTCTTGTGTTAATTCAGAGCAGCCTCAGAGAATCAATATCATGTCTTATACCTCAGGGAATTTTCAATACAATTGAAACCCACCTGCAAGAGTTAAGGTGGTAGAAACATCAAATTTGAAAACAAATTTATGAACAGTAGAAATTGTGTTGATAGCCTGGAGTACCATCCCAAATACATTAGCTAACCTCAAACTCTTAAAATGCCCAGTCAGGATAGTTCTGGCAAGCAATCACTTTGACTTGCCTGTTTTTCTTGACTCAACAAAGAAAACAACATGTAAATGGAATGCATAGTGCTGGCCAAAGGAAAAAGAATGCTTCAGAATAAAATGGCCTATTCGTTTCTCCTTTTTATCTGTGGCTGTTTTCAATTCAGGAAAGGCAGCTTTATGTGCTGTCCCTGATAAACCTGCAAAAGTGTTTGTTTCCTTTAAAAAACTTTTTTCAACAAATGCTATCTCCTGGAAAGCAAAACAAAACAAAACAATACAGTAAAAAAATAACTCCTTGCCCACAGCAAACTAGACATATTCCGAAGTCAGGAAAGAACAATTCTTTCTTTGTATTTCTACATGCACCATGGTAGACTTGCGTATAAGATTTTGTCTCTTAAGTCCTTTCATTTTGAGAGTATTTATACCATAATTTTTTTTTTTGTTTTTCAAATACACATCTGATAATATGGATAGGAAAGCTAATTAATGTATATGTAAATCATCACAGTTGCTACAGAACAAATCCTATCGAGGATTTGAAAATGAAACTACCATTTTTTACTATTATCCTGGAGAAATTTTAGTTATTTGGGGCAAATCGGTTGGTTTCCTGACTCACTGGCTTCGTCCCTCTTTTCCTTTCTTCTTTCCTCACCCTCCATTTCTCCTCTTTAGACTGCTAGGCAGTGTTTCTAAAGTTAATAACCCCACAGTGTCCCATATTTGACCACTCAATGCAGGAAGCAGTGCACTGGCCTGGGCTTACTGCTTGCTTTAATATCTACTTACTTGCCCTATGGACACAAAATAAAATTTTTAGAAGTTTGCTTCCCATGTCTCAGCTTATCCAGTGTGATTCTTCTTAATACCTAGCTTAATGTGTCATTTAGATTTTTATGTAGTAATATGCATTGTCTTCCAGTCCTTCTTGCATTAGTTTTCATTGTTCTTCAGTTCTTAATGATGATTCTTTTTCAGGAATGGCATCTTGTGAAATTAAAAACGATCTAAAAAATAGATTGGCATTTGAATTTATAAAAAATTATAAAATTATAAAAAATGAATGCCCCCATTCCTGTATAATTATTTGTGAAAAACTAAGAAGCAAAATAATGACTAATATATATTTTAATATATAATGAAGAACCCTAAACATTCACGCCTTCTCCCCTGGAATTTGCCTGCCATGATGACAAAAATAATATATTCATAACATTGTATCAATACAGTAATTGTAAATAGAGTTATTGATTTTGAAAATAGCTTTAAAACTCAAATAGAACAACTAAGAAAATGAAGGCTCTGCAAGACGTATTAAATTTGGAGTAAGGGAAGAAACCAAAGCAGTTTAGCTTGCAAAAGAGGAGATAAAAATGAAATGTGAAAGAGGAAGCTGACTCTTTCGTATTGTCCCCAAGGCCTTCTAGAAATAATCCAGCAGATTAGACTGAACTTCAGGAATGTTACAAACAGAATTCTTTCCTTGAGTGAGCGCATGGAACAGATGGTATCTATGGTCCGTCCATTAGACAGAGACAATTTTGAGTTGCATAAAGTGGGGGGCATCTTTGGGCAGATGATAGAAATTTGGCATTTAGCTTTTCCTGTGGCTTGGTCTTCATTTCACCTGGTGACACTGCAGCTTCCTGTTTGCTGTGTGTTAGGAGGTGGGACTCCCAGATTGTTGAGGAAGTCAAGGGGCCTGCAAGGGAAAAGTGGGACTTCAGGGAGCTGGGCAGGAGCATTTGGGCCTGAACATTTTGACTGGTCAACTAGGAGACAAGTTGTTTACGGCTACCAAGCCTATGCTATTCTTTTCTATTGTTAATTTTAGAGAAGTTGAGGGTGTGAAAGTAAAAACATTTATTTTGTAGAGGTTGTTGAAGAACATACATATAAAAGCCTCACATTCTCTTAGTGAGGTCCTAAGCAACGCAAACGGAATATAAAGCATCATTTGGACCTTGTGTTATCCAGGAACTCAGCTGCCGTGGAGGCTTTCATTGCATTTTCAGTACGGCATTACAGAGTTAACCTATTCCTGTCATGACTTCCGCAGTAAACTAACAGGAAGCAAAGAAAAGGTGGGCTTTTTAGAGTGAGAGAAATGGTATGAAAAATACATGGAAGAATTGAGGGGAAAATGTCATTGTAGAATGGGAATTTAAAAAATAGAAAGAGTAGAAGGAAAAGTAGATATTCTTTGTATGCTAGCAGAACAAAGAAAAGAACTAGAAAATGAGATGGACTTCTGAAATACAAGGTCAGTCTGGCTGAATAAGAGGCCAAGCAATGAAAATGATTCTGTGTCGTGTAAATAGGAATCAATTCTTGCTATGCCCCGTCTTCCCTTTGGAATAGGCTTCTCCTTTGGCAAAAGCCTAAAAATAATGCACAGGTACCCAAAGAATGAATGGAAATTAGTTCTACCCTTGCTGGTGGCTGGAAGTCAATGTAGGGTTTCAGGGAAACATATGCAACAAATTTAAATTTAGATTTAAAGCTGAAGAGTCCTGGGGTCCACTCTAAAGATGCAGAACCTGATCTGCTGCTGTGAGAGGGTCACTGGCCAGCATCATACAAGGAGATGCGGCTATGAAAGAGGAAGAGAAGCCTGTGGCAGACCCAGCCCTCATCAGAAAACAGAAGTGAGAAAGCTCTGACCTTCTTACCAATGTATTTGTGAATTATTTTTAGAATCTTGGAGTGTCCTTACTCCCCAGAAGAGAGAAAGAGTATGGATTTCAGACTGCATTCTGAATCTCCAATACACACGTTTTATAGTGATTAAGAATTTAAGTGAACCGAATTCAAATTTCAGTGCTGCCACTAAATTGTGCAAGTTTTGTCCGGTTAAATAAAGCTTTGACAAGACAATACATCTGGAGAATTAAACTTCCTAAAACTGGGCATGGTGGTATACGCCTGTAATCCCAGCACTCAGGAATGTGAGGCAGGAGTTTGCTGTGAGTTTGAGGCCAGCCTGGACTATATAGTGAGCTTCCAGTTTTCTCTTTTTAAAATATAGAAAACATTTTGTCTTTTTCGATTTCCATGAATATTACTTGATATTGAACAAATAAAATTAGTAGGGCACTGCACTGCCTACAGTAGCTGCTCAAGCACGGTGATTGTTAGAAGCTAAGAGTCAGCTTTTAGTTTCAGTTACTGTCCTCCTTAAACCTGACACAGCTAAAAGTATTTTTTACTTGTTCTATGGCTATAGATATTTGGAGAAACATTTCTTTTATAATAGTAATGTGCAATTACCTAGGTTTATGCCACCAATCAACGTTGTCATGTGTCGCCTTATCATCTCTATTTTTTTTTTAATTTTACTTAAGGAGAAAAAGAAAAAAAAACAGAAAAAGGGTACAAGTTATACAGAATTTCAGAAAGAATAAACAGTAGGAAATCACTAGATTACATATTGTTATCTTAGAAATAGTTGTTCAAGTTACAAAATTAAAGCATATAAAGTGGACTTTCAAACAGTGAGACTAGAAACAGTTTTGTTCAATGATCCAACAAAACTCAGTAATATGGTTATCTATCTTATACACTTAAATATATATGCAGTTATATCCTTTAAAGCACTTTCTTTTCCTTTCTTTTGTACAATGACAATTACACATTTTGGGTTTTATCACTGCCACAGTTCTTATTACTTTTTTTTGAAGAGAGTAAAACCAAATGTGACAGAACAGAGTCAGTCAAATCAAAAGGATGGACATAATAGATAAGGTAAAAAGAAATTACCAGGTGATCAACAATGGTTACCATATTGCCTCTTGCTATCTTAAAAAGAATTGCCTATATCATCAGTTATAATAAAATTGAGCAAACAGTAAAAAATAAAACCAAAACATTGGAGACATTACAGGACTTTCAAAGAAGATAATAGTCAACCAGAATGGGTGTCATAATGATTCTTATTGTCTTCACAGTTTTGCCTATACTTTCAAACTTGGTACTATCAAGCAAAGCAGAATAGGGGAAAATCAGTCAAAAAAAGATGGTGAGGGCAATACAGGGTTTCAAATCAAGTTAATAGGAAATCAAAGTGGGTTACTATAATGTATCCTGCTATTTTTTATTTATTTTCCCTTAATTAAAAAGATAAAAATAAAAAAGTAAATAATTAAAAAAAGGAGATTGAGATAAAAGAGGGCATAACAACAAAACAGCACAGGTCAAAGCATAACCATTTAAGCAAAATAGTGTTTCACCACAAGATATCCTGACATAAAAGTAGTTACCATAGTGTCTCTTTCCTTGAAATCTTTGAGTATAACTTTGTATACTGTAGCACCATACATATCAAGACAATGTAAAACCATTCAAGAGAATGACAGTATTACAGGCTATTTAGAACCAACTATTAGAAAATGAACAATGGTTTCTGTGTAATCTCTTTGTCTATAAAAGTATTTGCTTATATTCTCACATATAATAAAGTCCAGTAAGATGCAACCTGTTAAGACCAATGGAGACAGAAAAAT
The DNA here is from genome assembly GCF_034190915.1 of Cavia porcellus. Taxonomy (NCBI): domain Eukaryota; kingdom Metazoa; phylum Chordata; class Mammalia; order Rodentia; family Caviidae; genus Cavia; species Cavia porcellus. The sequence goes on along the minus strand of NW_026947487.1, from coordinate 24,627,453 downwards.
AAAAGCTTGATGGGACTTCAAAACAAGATGATACTAAATCAGCACTAGCTATTATAATGTTTGTTTTCTCCAAAATAGCTGTTCCCCCCATTCAATCTTCTCTGCCTCATGTCTGCTGAGCTCTTTTTCTGTTGTTTGTTGTCGGTTTGTCTTCTTCATTTTGCTTTCTGCTCCATTCATTGTGGCTCTCTGCCACTGTTTCTGGAATTTTGGTATTTCCCTTTTTTAGACTATCCTGCAGTATTCTCTGTAGAGTTGAATTGGTGGTTGCAAATTCTCCTAGTTCTTCTTTATCCTGGAAGCACCTTGTTTTTCCATCGATTTCTAGGGACAGTTGTGCAGGATATATCAATCTTGGCTGGAGGTTATTATCTTTCAAAGCTTGAATGATTTCCCCCCATGCTCTTTGTGATTTGATGGTTTGTGCCGAGAAGTCTGTGTTAGGTCTGAGAAGAGGAGGAAGAGGGGAAGGAGTGGAGTGGAAGGAGTGTGGAAGGAGTGGGAAGGAGTGGCCGGCGGTGGTGGCTGCAAAGATAAGAAGTATAAAATATAAGTAAGCTTTATTTTGGGAATGCGGGGAGAGACCCCCCCCCCGGCCCCCGGGGCACAGCATCTCCACCCCGGGGCCGGTGATCTCTCTCTGGAACACGCACACACTCGAACACGTGGAGTGAGTCACATAAGTAGCCTCTGTCTGGGGTGGACCCCAAGGGGCATTAGGGATGCACAGGTAGCCCACTGGCACACGTTTGGCACCAGAGGCAGGTTACTAAGCGCAGGGGTATAGGGTTACAGGTAAATTCCCAGGGGCAGGGGAGGCAGGAGTTCTTTAATTCTGGCTGAGGCTTCTCCTGGCTAAAGTGTCCGGTTTGGGCCAGCAACCCTTTCAATCCCATCTTATGATTATTAGGAAAAGGGGCGAAGATTTTTCTCTGTAACTACTTCCTGCTGGCTGAGGGCGCTGTATTGGAGTCTAGGGGAGTCGATGGGATGACGGTCGATGTCTAGGTAGAAGCTGGTCCAGGAGTTTTAGCCAGGACAACTTCACTGGTAAATGCATGTATGTTAGACTGAAAAAACAAAGAGACAAGATGTTATGAGGAGACATGGCACTGTCATATTTATGGACCCAAGTGAGGTAGAGGGAAAGGTGTCTTTGATTTAGCCCTGTTATTCTATCAGGATGACGTTGAGGTGGCAAGGCAGAATTCTGAAAAATTAAACGTGGGACTAGGAGGAGTGAAGTTATGAGAGGTGCTTACTATATGAAAGGGTTGCTGGCTCAGACCAGACACTTTAGCCAGGAGAAGCCTCAGCCGGAATTAAAGAACTCCTGCCTCCCCTGCCCCTGGGAATTTACCTGTAACCCTATACCCCTGCGCTTAGTAACCTGCCTCTGGCGCCAAATGTGTGCCAACGGGCTACCTGTGCATCCCTAATGCCCCTCGGGGTCCACCCCAGGCTGAGGCTACTTATGTGACTCACTCCACGTGTTCGAGTGTGTGCGTGTTCCAGAGAGAGATCACCGGCCCCGGGGTGGAGATGCTGCGCCCCGGGGGCCGGGGGAGGGGTCTCTCCCCGCATTCCCAAAATAAAGCTTACTTATATTTTATACTTCTTATCTTTGCAGCCACCACTGCCGGCCACTCCTTCCCACTCCTTCCCCACTCCTTCCACTCCACTCCTTCCCCTCTTCCTCCTCTTCTCAGATCTAACAGTCTGCTGTAATTCTGATGGGTGTTCCCTTGTAAGTGATCTGTTTCTTGTCTCTGACAACTTTTAATATTCTGGTCTTATATTGGATTTCTGGAATTTTGATTATTATATGCCTGGGTGTAGCTCTGTTTGGGTTTTAGGTGGCTGGGGTCCTGTATGCCTCATACATCTGAGTATCTTTATTTTTTGCTAAATTTAGGGAAATTCTCTTGGATTATTTCTGTGAATAGCTTTTGTAGTCCATTTGTTTGTGTCCCTGCTTCTTCTTTTATGTTCTTAATTCTTAAGCTATAGATCCTCTTATCATCTTCTAGCCTTTTATTATTGCTGTTTGTTTTCTTGTTATTTTTAAGAAGTTTTTCATTTCATGCTCCCAGATTACAAATCTGCCCTCTAGTTCAGATAATCTATAGTTTCTTTCAAGCTGTTATGCCAGCTTTCAATAGAGTTTTTAGTTTCCTGGTAATCTCTTTGAACCTGCTTCACATATTCTATGTTTTCTCTATTTTCTCCATCAAACAATTCTCCCCTTTTTTTCTGTTCTTCCATTTCACCATCTGTTTTTTTTGGGGGGGGCAGTGCTTAGCATTTCTCTAACTATTCTACTTATATCTTGCTTTATTTCATTAAATACTTCTCTTTTGAACTCGTCTATGAGGCTCCGGAGATATTGCTTTATGTCTATTGGCGCCATGCCTGATATTGCATGTTTTCTTTCCTCATTCTCCTTTGCATTCACCTTTCCTGAATCAGTGTTCTCAGGATTGGGGACTGAGGACCCTTTCTTGTTGCTTCCTCTTCGCATACTTTTTGTTCCTTCCATACAAGCGAGTATAGGAGGCCCAGTTTCTTTTTGTCTGTTACAGTTTGTTTGAATTGTGCCAGGTAGGTGTTCCTGCCCACTGCAGTGTACTAGGGAGACACAGACCTGGGCAGCCTCTGCTGGGCCCATCCCTCCAGGTCAACCTGTCGGTGTCGATCCCGGCCGGCAGGAAAAAACACACGACACGAGTAGTCGGCGGATAGCCTCTGATTTATTTTCTCTCTCCGTACGCCCTGTCCCGGGATCTCGGATCCCGCCTGAGGGAAGCCTCCTCTGGTCCGTTCCCTACGGCTCCTTGTGTGCTTCTCTCAGCAGTCCCTCTCCTTGGTGTGTGTGTTCTCGCCCCAGGGGTGGTGTCAGCATATATATGGACACATCGACCAATCACATCAAAGTAGGCAAGACGAGCTGATTGGCCAGCGTCAGCTGTTGCTGGGCAGACTAGCTTACAGGGCGTGTTGTTTACTAGCTAGGGAGCAGGAAATGGGCGCCATCTTGGCATACTCGATGGGAGGGGTAATCTAGCTCAGGCTTCACTCCTCACCACAGGCCTCATATCACTCGGTCGACGGGAGGGGCAATCTAGCTCAGGCTTCACTCCTCACCACAGGCCTCATATCACTCGGTCGAGCTCCCAACATCTCCCCCTTCTTTATTTATTAAGATAGTGTGGTCTGTGGGTCCATGTGAGGTGTCTGGGAGTGGGCCTATTTCGCAGGCCGAGGCATGAGAGAATGTAGAGGTCTATACCCTGCTGTGCATCACCTTGTCTCGTACATATCCTTGCGCCAGGACCATGCTCAAGGTGAGTGGTTCATTTTTTCGCAGGGCCAGGCTTTTGTGAACCGAACCTGGATGCATATAGACATTCATTCCTGCCTTCCCCTCAACCCTCGAGGCGGATGGCACTGCAGTACCCTTGGTCTCGCATCTCAATGCCATAACTCTCACTCCCTAGAGGACCCTCGGAGTAGAGCCTGTCTTAGGTTGATCAGGAGAACTTCTCCCGTCTTACCCGTCGTTGGCTTGCCCACTCAACTCTTAAAGCTTATATCTTGGGGGAGACACGGAGGGGTCAGCCGAGTGACATTTGAGGAACCGCGTAATCACTAATTACCAACCATAATCCCCGTTCACTACAATCACTAATTACTATTTTCTAATTATCAATGGGAACACGCCTTAAGCGTGGGGTCCTTCTAGTCTAAGTTCGCAGCCGCGACGGGGAAGGAGACGTACGTAATAATACTAGAACATCCGTAAGAATAATGGCGAGGGCAGCCACGTACTGGTTAAAGGAGCCGTGCCTTTCTAGCCTGAGCCCAGAAAACGCTAGGTGTGGAATCCCCTTGACTCTGGGCCAGCAACATCATCAATGTCATATGTGTCTTTTGGGTCGCCCTTATCGACCGCAGGCACCTAAGAGTCACGAGAGTGACAATCACAAGAGCAAGAATGATCCCATACGCAAGAAGTGACGAAGGTTTGAAGAAGGAGCCTATCTGGCTTAGGACATCATCAAAAAAGGAGGCTGTAAGTATAGGCACCTCTATCTGATCTAGCTGCCGGATAGTCATATCCAGGCGCACGCTAGCGTTCCAAAAGGAAGAATTATAGGTGGTGAGAACATAATCCTGAAATTGCCTGTAAGCCGAACGGTTGACCTGGATGGGGGTAACGCACAACTGGGTGAATGCCCATCTGGCGTCACATAAATTGTTAGCCACCTCCCAGAGTCCCTGGACTTCCTGAGCGATTAGGTCGATCTGCTACTGTAACGCCATTATGGCGTTGTGCTGGAGGAGGTTGACTTCTTGTTGCTCCCTCAGCGCCAGGGAGGTGGTGTCCGTAAGATTGGTAAAGGCCTGAGCCGTCAGCGTAGACTGGGTCAGAGCAACGGCAGCCGTCACAGCCGTCGCAGTCAGAGTCACGAACAGTGCTGTCAGGGCCGCTGTGATCCCAAAATCTCTCTTACGTCTGAGCATGGGTAGTTGGTCCTGCTGATAGACGGGATGAACCCAAACAGATTCGTTAAAGGGAACCCACATCAGTGGGGGTCGAAGAGCCAACATAGCATACGGGAAAGACCCATTCCAGCAGTTCCCTGTAAAGCATGGTTGGTTACTGCACTTAAAGGAGATGTCAGCAGAGAATACCCATAAGTAGGGCGGTTTTACGCATGCAGCCTCAGAATTAAGGGTGACATTGGTGGTTCCATTAGAGGCAGAAGCGTTAATAGCGAGCATGGGTCTTAAGTCCATGCAGGCTCCGGTGGAGAGGCACAACCAATTTTCATTAAGGGGGAAGGGGAAGCTTATTGCCCACTTGTTGTTCACTCTCAGGTAGGACTCCCACCAGGTCAACGCGAATATGTTGTTACTACCGGATGGAGGAGAGAACCGGGACCACCAAGACATGTTTAGATGAGTCACTCCCACGCCGTCGACAGTACAGGGCTGCCATGAAAGTTGTGACAGGTCCACCATCTGTCTTTTTCGGCTTGGGGACACACGGTATGGGCATGTGGGGAAATCGGGACGGGTGTGCATGGCTGCTCGGGGTTTGCAGGTTGAGTTAAAAGTGATGACTCCGCCGCTAAGTGTGCCAGCTTTAAAACATCCAGGCGAATGCAGGGATGGGACAGACAACCTCACCGTCAGGGAGGTATTGTACCATTTTACAAGGAGGGGCAGGAAGCTAACGCAGGATCCCCGGTGACACGAGGGGTTACTATTAGTGGAAAAAATGACCACGTCATTGGTGATGGGAAGGTCAAAACGTATGGGTCTGATGGTTAACGGTATATCTGGTATGCAAGGCAATCTGGCGGAGCAGTTTTTTGCATACAACTTTGGGAGAGAGGGGGCTGTGGTGGAGATAGCGGCTAGCGCTGGCGGATGATGTATTGCTGCCCACACCAAGTCTGCTCCTATTTCAGTAGTGGTGGTGAGCATCAAAACCAGAAGGAAGGGGGCTGCCGGAAGGCGGCGTGGCCTAGCCACTCTGGCTGCACCGTACCCTAAAAGAGAGCCAATTACTATCGAGAGCATAATCATTACTGTGTCCCATAAGTCATACGGTATTCCTCGGTCGAGCAGCAATATCCTGGTCGGACCGATCTTGATTAGGCTGTCCGCTGCCGTTGAGTTTTGGAGTGTCTCCTGCATTATGTTTCGTTGGATTCGCCACACGCGTCAGCCGTTCTGGGACCCACAATGGTTCTCGTCCTGGTTCCTGCGGGAAAACACAAACCGCACCTCGGTTCCAGCTAACTACTGGATCCGGGCCCATCCATTGTCCCGTCAGGACATCTTTCCATTTCACCCATCCCCTATTGCCAGGAGATGGATTACAATGTTCCATGGCCGGGGAGTGATTGTTGTTATTCAGGTTCAGAAAATTGTATGTGAACAGTGCCATGGAGAGCCGTGCCTTTGGGGGCAGGCCCTGACTTATTCCCCCTTTTTGTTTTTGTAGAATATCTTTAAGGCTCCTATGAGCCCTTTCAATAATTCCTTGACCTTGGGGATTGTATGGGATGCCATGTTTTAACTGTACCCCCATTTTTTCACAGAACTCATTAAAGGCTCTGCTTGTATAAGCTGGTCCATTATCAGTTTTTAATATTTTTGGTTTGTCCCATGCGGCCCAAGCTGTCAGGCAATGATTGATTACATGAGACACCTTTTCGCCAGTTTCAGCAGTCGCAAATATAATATGAGAGCAGGTGTCCGTAGAGACATGAACATATTTAAGAGATCCGAATTCTATCATATGTGTGACATCCATTTGCCAAGTGTCGCCAGGAATCAATCCCCTGGGGTTAACTCCCGTTGATACGACGGGTGTGTATGTGGCGCAAGAGCCGCATAACCGTACGATGTCCCGCGCGTCAGCCCTGGAAATGTGGTACTGGTTGGCTAACGTCCTGGCGTTGACATGAAATCTGTCATGAAACAGACGGGCTTGTTCTATTGAAGATAACATATTGAGTATCCACAACGGGCGAGTGGCCACGTCAGCTGCCGCATTGCCCTGTACCATGGGCCCTGGCAGGCGCGTATGTGCTCTTATGTGAGTGATGTATATTTTGTTGTGTCTATTTATCAGCAGAGTCTGGATAGACAAAAACAAATTAGTCACTTTGGAGGTTGGCTTAATCGGGCCCGCAGTCTCAAGGACCTGCATGGCATTAACAACGTATTTTGAATCAGAAACAATATTAAGGGCCCCTGGGAACTTCTCGAGGACGGTTTGTACAATTTGTAACTCTACCACCTGTGGTTGATCTGGTTCAAATTGTATGCTGATCGGAGGCATACCTGAGACCACATAAGCCCCTATCCCGGTTTTTGACCCGTCCGTATAGATCGTTGTTGCAGGAGTAAGTGGTGTGGACGCGGTGATTTTTGGAAATATCACCGGATGTTGAGTAACAAACTGTAGTATGGGGTCCCTGGGGAACTGGTTGTCTATCTCCCCAAGAAAAACACATCTCAGGATGGCCCACGTATCTATACAAGCAGTCAGGATTTTTATTTGAGAAGCGGTATAAGGTACCCGAATAGCATGGGGTGCAGAGCCAAAATGTTGGATAGCCCTGCCATGTGCCTCCAAGGCCAGGGAAGCGACCGTTTCCGGATAATGTTCGATAATCTTGGCAGGTGAGACCTTAGGGTGCACCCACAAAAGTGGTCCCTTTTGCCAAATCACTGCCGTAGGTTGAGAAACGGTCTGCAACAAGCAGACCTCAAAAGGCTGTTCTGAGTCAATTCTCCGCAATGCAGCTGTACTTAGGGCTTCCTCTATCTTTCTCAGAGCAACTCTGGCTTCCGGGGTGAACTCCCTGGGGGAGGCAATATCCGGGTCTCCTTTCAGGAGGTCGAACAGGGGCTTTAAGTCCGAGTTAGGGATGTGTAAATAAGGTCTGATCCAGTTTATATCTCCCAGCAGCTTTTGCATGTCATTCAAGGTCCTTAGGCTATCTGTTCTGATGGTTACCTTTTGTGGAGAAATCGATGTGGGGGAGACTTTGGTGCCCAGGTAGGTCACTATGTCTCCTCCCTGAATCTTGTCAGGGGCAATATGTAAATTTGCCTTTCTCAGGGCCCTGACCAATTGGCCAAGCATATCCTCCAACTCAGTCACATCTTTTGCACTGATTAGCAAATCATCCATGTAATGAATACATCTAATTCTGGGGAAGGCTTCACGCAAGGGGGCCAGTAGAAAATCAAGATACATCTGACACATGGTGGGACTGTTGGCCATACCCTGGGGTAATGTAACCCACTCGTACCTCTGATCAGGACTCTCTTGGTTAATGGTGGGTAGGGTAAAGGCGAATCTGTGGGTGTCCTCTGGATGCAGGGGGATTGAGAAAAAACAGTCTCTAAGATCTATGGCATAGACTGGCCAGGACCGAGGGATGGCTGAGAGGGCTGGTAGTCCCCTCTGGATCGCCCCCAGGGGCTGCATCTGTGAGTTGACAGCCCTCAGATCATGGAGCAGCCTCCACTTGCCTGATTTCTTCCTGATAACAAAGACAGGGGTATTCCAAGGGGAGGTTGACGGCTTTACGTGTCCCGCCTGAAACTGGGTTTTGACTATCTCAGTTAATGCTAAAAGCTTCTCCTTGGGTAAGGGCCACTGAGGCACCCAAACTGGATTTTGAGATTTCCAGGTGATCTTAATTGGAGCGGGCAGGAGAAGTTTCTCAGTGACCCCTAGGAAAAACCCAACCCGTGTCTACCTTCCCTTTTTTCTACAGGTACGGGGGATGTCCGGCCCTGCAGGGCTGCGCCCAGGCCCTTGCCGGGGACATATCCCTGATTTTTGAGTATCCCTTTGGCTTGGGGAGAGCAGGTGGATGTAAGAGTGACATCCATCTGGGTGAGAACGTCTCTTCCCCACAAGGATACTGGCAGCTGCAAGACAAAAGGTTGAAAATGTCCTCGGTGACCTTCCTCATCACCCCAAGGCAGGGTCACGGCACTAACCTGGGGGGCAGCCACTATCCCCAATCCTTGGAGTGTGTTGTCAGCTGTGTTGGTAGGCCAACTAGGGGGCCAGTCTTTCTTGGAGACGATGGAACGGTCTGCCCCTGTATCTAGGAGTCCTGTTATCTTTTTTCCGTTAATCCTGAGCGATAGCATGGGCCTTTTATCAAGAGTCATATGAAGCCCTTCAAAAATTTCCTTAGAGGAGCCAAGTCCCTGACCCCCTCTAACCCGTTGACCGGACCGGGGTCTCTCATGGAGACTGGGGAACAGTAAAAGTTGTGCTATCTTATCCCCTTCATCAATTACTATGGTCCCTATATGAGATTGTACCATGATTTTGATGTTTCCTAAATAATCTGGGTCTACAACTCCAGGGATCACGGTAAGGCCCCGGAGGGCTGTGGAGGACTGTCCAATCACTAAACCAACTAGCTTGTCGGGTAGTGGTCCTTTGGAGGTGGTTTCAACCACCTGAACGCCCATATCGGGTGTTAATAGGAGTCTGGAGGCGACACAGAGGTCCACGCCTGCTGGCCCGGGGGTGGCCCCTGTGGGAGGGTGCCATCTTGTGTTGTCCTGTCTAGGGAGTGGGGGCCCGTCCGTAAGGAGGGCCCCCTCTGGCCGTTTTTTGGCTCCGTAGTCTCCCTGCCACTAATACGGTTCCCCTGGGCATCAAAAATAGATCTGCAATCTTTTGCTTTGTGAGAACCTTTACCGCACCTTTCGCAGGTTCCCGTTCGTCTGTCTGATTCCTGTCTCTTGGATATAAACTCCCCCTGTCCGGTCTTGGGGCAGTTTTTCCTTATATGGCTGGGATCCCCACACTGGAAACATCCCCTGGGCTTACCAGGGTGATTGGTCTTCTGAGGCCCTGTCTGTTGTAAGGCGGCGGCTAAAAGGGCAGCCACGCCTGAGTTGGATAATGGCCCCCCTATTTCTCTACAAATTTTAATCCACGCCTCTATGTTTTTACCTTTATGGGGTGCTATGGCTGCCCTGCAGTCCTTGGTGCACTGTTCGAAGATTAACTGTTTAATAAGAGGAGCAGCAGCACTCGGATCTGAAAAGAGTCTGTCAGCTGCCTCCTGCATTCTGGCCACAAAATCCACAAAAGGTTCTGTGTTGCCCTGAACAATTTTAGAGAGGCATTGTGAGGCCACCCCTGTGTTGTTTACCTGCTTCCACGCGCGGATGCCTATGTTATGTATCTGTTCATACACATTTGGAGGGAATCTAGTTTGATCTTGAGCGTACTGACCCTTACCCATAAGCATATCCTCATTTTGCCCCCTATGGCCCCTAGCCGCATTTTTTTCAGCCTGTTCGGCGGCAAACTCAGTATACCAGGCGCGCCAATCCAGAAAAGCCCCGGGGGCCAGGCAGGCTTTAGCCAGTTGGGTCCAATCACTGGGCGTCAGAAAGCCACCGGCAGACAAATTCTCCAACATAGTTATAGTGTAAGGAGCAGTAGGGCCAAATGTGGCAACCGCATTTTTAAGCTCCTTAATTTGCTTGATCTCCAGTGGTTCCCAGTAATTGGGTCCTTGGCCTTGCGCTAGGAGCACCGGATAAAGCCCGCATTGTTCATACTCATTCGCCCCTTGAGGAATCTGTTCCATTCTAAATGTCCATCTACGAAAATACCTTCCCTGGGACCTTGGCATTTTTTCACAGGGTGGTGCCTCCCCATGAGATGTCTGTCCCTCCCTATCACAAAATTGTATCTCTTTGTAACATGGCCGACCAGTCTTTGGGGCACAAGATGGCGGGTCGCCAGGCAGACAAGATGGTGGCCCTACATGTGACAACGGTCCAGGCCACTCCCTCCATGGGGGGGGTGACGGAGGATGGCCCCAGGCCGCCATCTCACCACAGGAACCGGTGTTTGGGACCTCCCAGGGTGGCGCGGAAGGCTCTACGGCTTTCCGTTGGGGAGTGCTCAGGAGTTTCCTTCCCTTCTCTAGGTCTGTCTGCATCTTGACTAGGTCTCTACGTAAAGCTGCAAAGGGATTAGGGGGGTCACTTGCCTCATTGTCCTCGCCTTCCGAGGTATCTGAGCCCGAGGAATCCGAGGCAGGGGGTACCTCTCTCTTGCCTCGCTCTCGCGAGCGCCTCCGCACGCTCCCTGCGACGGACCCCTCTCGGGAGGACTCCGAACGGGCCCCTTCAAAAGCTCGGCGGGCCTGAGAGAGCCCATCTGCGCTATCCTTAGCCCCATTCCTCTCCCCTTTGAGGCATGAATGAATCATCTCCCAGAGCGGCCGAACCGAAAGTGGGAGTCGGCGCTCCTCTTCTGCTCTTTCTAAATCCTTACCTAATTTCTCCCAGCAAGGTAGGGACAAGTGCCCCGTCGGCAGGAACCAGGGTGCCGCCTCATCTACTTGTTGGAGAAACTCCGTAAGTGTCTTGGAGCTCATTGATATACCTGAAATCTTGAGCAGGTCTTTCACCGCTCTTACCAGTGACTTGGAACTCTTAGTGGGTAAGTTGCCCATGCCTGTCACTGAGGAGTCCGTTCTCACCGTGTGAGGCTAACCTGCCACATACACGTGAGCTTGAGGGGAGTCTAAAAAGCCCTGTAGGTGCGCGCCACCCAGAGCCCAGGTTTATCCCCTACTCACCTGTCCTGCAGAGCAATACTGGAGCGTCGTCCGCCTCGCCTCGGGGGTGATCAGTTCCCCGTACGGGCCACCAAATGTCGGTGTCGATCCCGGCCGGCAGGAAAAAACACACGACACGAGTAGTCGGCGGATAGCCTCTGATTTATTTTCTCTCTCCGTACGCCCTGTCCCGGGATCTCGGATCCCGCCTGAGGGAAGCCTCCTCTGGTCCGTTCCCTACAGCTCCTTGTGTGCTTCTCTCAGCAGTCCCTCTCCTTGGTGTGTGTGTTCTCGCCCCAGGGGTGGTGTCAGCATATATATGGACACATCGACCAATCACATCAAAGTAGGCAAGACGAGCTGATTGGCCAGCGTCAGCTGTTGCTGGGCAGACTAGCTTACAGGGCGTGTTGTTTACTAGCTAGGGAGCAGGAAATGGGCGCCATCTTGGCATACTCGATGGGAGGGGTAATCTAGCTCAGGCTTCACTCCTCACCACAGGCCTCATATCACTCGGTCGACGGGAGGGGCAATCTAGCTCAGGCTTCACTCCTCACCACAGGCCTCATATCACTCGGTCGAGCTCCCAACACAACCTACCAAAGGCTTCACTGCTAGGGTTCACCTCAAGGCACTGGGACCTGGTTTGGGCTAGCTTTCTGTGTCTTAGTTAGCGGCATCACCCAGGCCAGGCACTCCCCAGCAATCCCGCTTGAAAGGGGAATATGCAACTAAAGTCACTGCAGCGTCCTGTTCCGGCAAGTCTGCCCGGTCCCAGTATGTCTCTTGCTGAAGACTCCTACTCTATGGAAGGGTCCCCACTCCACTCACTCACTGCAGGTCCATGCAGGGCTCCTTGCCAGTCCCATTCTCAACTCTGTTCGCCGATTCCCACTCTCAGAGTTTTTGCGCGTCTCTCTCCCTGCCATGCTGATTTGGACACAGCTGCAGCAGCAGGAAGTTCAGATCATGGCTTCCAATGGCACGGGATCCAGCTTGTGCACTGAGATTTTATCTGTTCCTGTTATAGCACCGGGATTGCGTTTCCAGTTGGTTTCTCTAAGCTTAGTTCATTCCTGGGTCGGCAGGGTATATCTCCTCTTGCTCAGGACTCCTCGCACCGCCCCATTCCTGGATTCTAAGCGGGGGATCTCAGAGAGCCTCCGTAGCTGCTGCTATCTGTCCGCCATGTTCTCCCGGAACCTCCTTATCATCTCTTTAGGGAATCTTCCTCCAGAAGTCCTAGTCTGTGAGTTTGAAGGGTTGACCCTATGCCTTGATTAAAAAGGTTGGTCTGAGGCCAACATTTAGTTAAACAGACAGTTATGGCTTGTGTTTAGATGCCCACCCCCCCAGCGAGGCTCAGGTAGGCATAGATGGGGCTTTTCTATAAGTGATTGTATCTATAGTGTGTGACATTGGAATTGATTCAAGGTGCAGTTCTAGGCTCAAGAGTACTAGAATTAAGGGTGTGAGGACTACCTCCTGTAAGATAAAAGGGGCAGAAAGATGCTGATAAGGTCCTTGTTGCTTTGCTGTGAATTGTTCTCGTCTGCCGCCCCAACCTTGGAGCCAGATGACTATGGACTGAAACTTCTACAGACTATGGGCTAAGTGGACCTTTCTTCCCTTAAATTTGGATATCAGTGTTTTGTTTATGCAATGAGAGAAAAAAGCATGAAGACACAGACATTGGCAAATATGATACTTATGAACTGACTTGCATCCCTGCAAATAATATGTTGAAGTCTTAACTGCCAGGACTTCAGAGTAGAGCTAGTATATTTAAAGGGATAAATGAACATCTAGTTATTAGATGGGTGGGAGGGAATCTTCAAATCCAATCTGACTGATGTCCTTATGGAAGGGAAAATTTGGATACAGACATGTATAGGAGGAAGATAATGCACATGGGGAGAAGGTGACCATCTATAAACTAAGGAGCAAGGTCTGGAACAGGTGCTTTGAAGATTTTGGAAGGCACCAACCATGATGACAGCTTGTTCTGGGATTTATAGCCTCTGCTACCATGAGGAAATAAATTTGTGCTGTCTAAGCCCCCTCAGTCTGTGGAAATTTTGGTATGACAGCTTTGACAAAATGATACATCTAGAGAATTAAACTTCCTAAACCTGGGAATGGTGATGCACACCTGTAATCCCAGCACTCAGGAATGTAAGGCAGGAGTTTGCTGTGAGTTTGAGGCCAGCCTGGACTAAAATAGTGAGTTCAATGCCATCCTAAACTACATAGCAAGACCCTGTCTCAAAACCAAAAACCAAAAACCAAAAATCAAAAAACAACAAAACTTCCCCACTAAACAAAAACCTCAACAAACAAACAAACAAACAATAAAACAACTTTTTCTAAGAATTTTCAGGTGTGAGGTATGGTTCGTTTGCCAGGAAGTCTAGTTAAAATGTATGTACTAACTACCCAACTCTGTCATATTTTATGTTGATCCTTATCTGCCCATGAGTTTCATACCACTCCCATCATGAGGGCAGTAAATCTTGATTTTATGATTTTTGCTGCTGTCAACAATTTGACATTCATTCTTTATTCCAAGACTTTAAAAAGCAGTCTTCTTACAAAGAAATCACTCTACAGTTTGTATGATAAATGTGCAACTTCGTATCTGTGTCATACATTATCTTTGTCTGATCTAGGAATTATCCCCATTCTTGTAACTTGTCTGCTGCTGGCCTGCACTGATGCCCATTACAGAGGTGGGGAAGGAGTTAGACATGATTTCTTTGTATACCATTTCTTCTGCTCTTTATTCAAGAACAAGTGTACAGCTAAATATGGTGACAGAGGCCTGTGATAACAACACTCTTGGAGACTGAGGAAGGAGGATTACAGTTTATAAATAATTTAGTGATTTAGCTAGACCCCATCTCAAAATAAAAAGTAAAAAAGGCTGGAGACATAGTTCAGTGCAAAGGCCCTGTGTTCAATCCCTACTGTTCCCCATCAAATGAATATAAGCTAACCTTCTGTTGTCTGTCTTTCATATTTATTGCTTTTTAAAATAATTTATATATTATTCATTTCCATTTTATGTCATTTAATTTTGGCTGACTTGTTTATTCTGACCCATAGACATTTTCAATTTTATATGTTCGTTTCTTCACATTTTTTCTAACAGTGCTTTTATCTCTGAAGTGTTTTTGTTTTTCTTTCTTGTTTGTTTCCTTACCTTTACCTACTTGCATATCATATTCTTCTGAAGTCGAATAAGCTCTTTTTTGAACTGGTCTTTCTTTGATGGGAGGAAGGTTAGAAAAATTTTAAATAATTTTGTGGATCTTTTGTATGACACCAAGATCTATTTATCTCATATTCTAGAGGGCCAAGTTAGATAGATAGAAACTGATAGGCAGTCAGACAGGGATTATGCCCTTGAGGGAGTTAGTATAGAAGATGAAGGCATGTGAAACTGGGCCTGTAGGCACCTCTGAAGGCACCAGACCTCAAGATGGAGATGCGATAGCTAGGCCTCCCTGGAGATAAACAGCAGTTTGAGGTCATACTGTAATTAGCACCATCTGGACCATTAAACCCAGATAAGGCATCAGATGCATAGGTGGGTGACCAGAACATCTGGACTAGAACATTGAGGCCCATACTCTCAACCCTTTCCACTGCTGCCTTTGTTTTTTCTATATTAGATATTATAGATAAGCTAAAATAATGATGCTAGCCATATTCTCTTGCTATGGGTCTGATTTTCTTGCTGGATTAATATTAGCTAAGTGACTATTGTAATCCTATTGGTCAATTATAGTTTTACCCATGTTGTAATTTTGCTGTATAAAACATTCTTGGAGAAAGAGCCTCTGCAGCAGCCCACTTTCAGGACCCCTCTTGTCTCTTAGGAACATTTTATCAGTAGACTTTTCCTACTCTTCCTTTGTTCTTGAAATTCACTGTTCAATATTTGGGAGACATAAACTTGGCACATACGACACCTAATAGGGTGTAGTCATTTTTCCTTATTACATTCTCTCTTCACCTTTCTTTTTTCTTGTACTGATTTCTCATTTTTGAATGAGACAGTTAGTTGACAAATGTGTGTGTGTGTGTGTGTGTGTGTGTAAATGTGTGTGTGTGTGTAAATGTGTGTATGTGTGTATATGTAGAAGAGATGATGGAGTGATGCTGGCACTGAGGTGCTAGCAGTGTTCTGTGAGTCATGGTTATCCAATCATGTCCTCAGGGTTTCTTGTCTTGGAAACGTCCTCCCTCCCCAAAGTTGCACTTCTTTTGCCAACAGCATAATTTACCTTTGTTTTTCAATATTTCAAGGATACAGCAGTTAGTAGCAAAGACCTGTTTACTGATCTCTACACTCAACTGTTTCCTCTCCTCTCTCCACCTCCGCCTATTTTCATCAGATAAGAGACTGAATCATCCCACAGGAAAGGCAAGATGTCATATTTGTTCCTGTTGCTCTTTCTGCTCTCTCTAGTTTTGAGATGTGGCACTGTGAATGTTCAGGAACTCTCCTTGTCTCTCCCCCGATCTGTCCTTGTGTTGACAACTCAAGGTTTCAGTTCAAAGATCTCTGACTTCACCTCTGACTTACAGCAGAGATCTTCTGAGCAGCTGTGCTCGAGGCAGACTACCTGATGCAATCTACACTGTGCAGCACCTGCTAGGTTGGCTTCAGGGTGTGAGTTTTGTGGTGGTGACCATTTCCACATTTCTCTGAAGTGAGAGATTTTCCACTGAAGTTTTAGATTTATTTTCGTGTGTGGCATTTAGGGTGGCAAGCTGAGGAAATATGCTTTCATGCTATATTCAATGGCAGCACATTCTTGGGCACATTGTAGGTACACAGTGGTTATGTACTAATTGTGGGTGTAAAGGTCTCAGGTAGAACTGTGATGGAGCAGAGTGAGAAAGCAGACGTGGAGGACTCAGAAGGAGATACTGTTGCTGTGGCCTCCACAGAGTACAAACACTTGCTTTTTCTACTGCCTGTAAACTGAAATCTTTGAGCCATGGATTAAGAAGAGAGGAGACTTCACTAACTTTCATCATCTTTCTTACGAAGAAGCAGGGGGATAGGGAGCCTTTCCCAAGTCCAGGGCTGGAGATCCAACTATAGATAAGGGATATGAGTTAGGCTTACTTTTGCATCGCTGTTTACAGACATACATTAGGTGGGCTGATGCCTCAAAGCAGTCAGTCATTTCATAGTTTGCTTCCAGCTGAACACATCTCAGAGCCAGGGTGGTGCTTAATGGCATTTTTCTCAATCTTTTGTTGCGATCAGATGGCCACTTAATAACAAGTAATTTTTGTTTTGGTAAAATAGATTACAAAGAACTGAATTTACATTCCTGATCAAAGGAAAGATATAGCAAATTAAAATAATTTCAAAACAAAATATTCA
Source organism: Cavia porcellus (assembly GCF_034190915.1). Lineage (NCBI taxonomy): Eukaryota > Metazoa > Chordata > Mammalia > Rodentia > Caviidae > Cavia > Cavia porcellus. The sequence goes on along the minus strand of NW_026947487.1, from coordinate 24,610,908 downwards.
GGAAAAATATCTTTTCTGAAAGTTCTGAAGTTTGGTTCTATTGGTTCCCAATTATTTTTTGTCTTAAATAATTGTTAAGAATTGACCAACAGGACTTTTCAAGACTGATTCAATCACATCGCTTGCTGAACCTGTAAGAAAGGTTAAGTAAAAATAAGTTTTTCTTGGTCTGACCATAGCACTGTATGTAAGAATAAGATTTTTTAGACAGTTTGGCTAGTCCTTCCAAATTTTCTAATATAACCCTATTATTTTTAGAAAAATCAAGACAGTTGTTAGAAACAATTTTGTCTAATATCTTTAGTGATCCTGGATCTAGTTCTTTTTCTTTTAATAACTTGTGTGACATATTGACTGCAAGAATTCTTTTTGTTTTCTAATCGTCCTTTATCTCCTTTGTAAGACATATGATGAATGATCGTATTATCTCAGATAATTCCATCATGTTGATACATTTTATCTTAGGTTTGAGTATTCTGGAACAAGCTGCCCTTACGTCTTCATCTACTCCTAAATATTTTAAGAGTTAGCACTTTTATTTGCTGTTTTTTCCCCATTGCCTTTTTTTTCTTGTAAAACTTCATTTAATTTCACTGTGTATTATTTCCTGTGAAATTATAGTTTCAATGCCAGTAGTAACAGCATATGTGAGATATACTGCTCATCTATCTTTCTCATCCTGCTTCAGTCTTATCTATTTTTATCTACTACAATATAAATCTAAACTTGCATCTCATTCTATGAGGAATAATTTCTTGTGTTTTGAAGGGCTTCCTCTCCTGTTCTGAGTTCTTTTTCTCTCAATCTTTATTTCTGTCTACTCTCTCTTCTGCATCAATACCAGTTATTTCTGGAGCAGTCATATAGAACTGACTGCTTTGTAACTAAATGAATGCACCCTATAGCTATGTAGCTTGGCATTATTAAAAATGAAGATCATTCAATACAGATAAAACCATGAAACTGAGCACATAAGTAAACAATGTGACAAAACCCCAAAGAATAGTACTAGGAAAAATTCATGTTTTCCCTCTGTAGTAGTATTTCTACTGTCTTCTGTTACTTTTTTTTCTCTACACATTGCTTTGGTTATGGTATTTTAAAAAATGTTTCCTCTTTACCTTCTCAAGTATTGTGGAGTCTAGGAGATGTTTTTTCCTGCAATTCTTTCTCATGAAGCTCAACTTTCATCATTCTTGTGGTAGATTATAAAAGAAGCAAATTTTTAGGGGCTGGGGATTTAGGCGGTATAAGCACCTGCCTCGCAAGCAGGCGGTTGTGAGTTCGATCCCAGTACCGATAAAAAGAAAAAAAAAATAAAAACAAGAAGCAAATTTTTAATTCATTGGTCATAAATATGACAGAGAGATGTTAATGTATATTAAAATATTTGTTTGAAAAAATCCCCTCATTTTGCACTTATAGTAATTTATCCATTAAATTTGCTTTAGCAAATAATGACATCCATTAAAAAAATTCTCAAGGGCTTTAGAAGAAAGGAAGAGCCAATATACAGTATTTTGTGTCATTTTGCATCCTGGTAGCAGTAGCTCAGAAAGTTAACAGGACATATTGATTCATGCTGAATTTACTCTTTTGGTTTCCAGTGCTTCCATTCTTGTTCCATGATACATGCACACAAAGCATAAGATACATGTGCTGATTAGTGTATTATCTTCCCTTTCTTTTTGAGACAGGGTTTTTCTATGAAGTTCAGGCTGGCCTCGAATTCACAGCAGGGATTACAAGTGTGTGCCACCATGCCTGGCAATGTTTGGCTTGTTTTGATTATTTTTGCTCATTAAAGACTTATTTAAAATAAGTGAAGTTAATGGCAGTCATTCTCCTATCATTCTGTTCCATTTCCCAATGTCTTTTTTCAGTGTAATAGGAAGCCTTTGTTCCTTTCAAATAATTCAGTTGCCATTGGTAGTTGGAGTTATAAGTTCTCTTTGTAGTCCTGATTAAAAGACAACTACTATAATGGCTTGTGCAGCCATGAGAAAATTGCTGCTTATTTCCTTTAAAAAATAGTAAACTCTATAGTTCTCTTTCTCAGCAGTCTTTTTTGAATTTTCTGTAAAAAAAAAAAAACTGTTCTAAAGAGCAGGATAATAGACAATTTAAGGTTTAGTGTTCTGAACTTAGATCTAGATTTCAGTGCTGATTCCATGATATACAGTAGGACATCAAATAAATTAGTTAATTTTCTATTTTCTTATGTATCAAATAATTTATTGTCTCAGGTATTTAATCTTTTAATGTTAAAGGTTTAATTTATTTTTATTTCCACTGGATTTCTACCTGTGCCTTATAAGACTTTTGCTGTTGTCTGCATTTAGCAATCACAGATTATTATTTTTTTGAGTGTTATAATTGAAATATAGGATTTGGCTCCTTGGTTGTTAGTTAAAAAATAATAGTAGCCACCATCTATTCTCTTAATATGCTAAATACCTGCTTAGCTAAATATGAAGGATGCGGAACTTAATAAAGAAGGAAAACTTCCTAAAGAAAGTTGTACATATTTAGAATTCTAAGAAGCAAGCAATGTATTGTTCATCTCATGCAACTGATCAAGAGTTTGGAAACTTGGATTTTAGTCCCTTCTCCAACAGTCACTACATGTCTCACCAGATAACTTTTTGGAATTTAGGCCTTTTCGCGGATCAGGGTGATAATGAGAACTGCTTCAGTCACATTGTTCGCTTAAAAGCCTCTCCTTTGCTCACTGAATTGCTCATGCAACTTGATTTGTGGTGTGCCAGAGAAATGGAATCAATAAGACAGACAGACAGACAGACAGACCAAGTTACATAAGAAGGCATTTATTAGGGGAACCAGTCGTTACCATTGTAGCATCTGAGAGGTCCTGTAACAGGTCATCTTTGAAAGCTTTGCTAGTGTGCCTCAGTCCAAGTCTGAAAACCTCAGAACCAGAGAAGCTGATGGTATAAATCAGTTCAAGCTTAAAGGAAGGAGAGGCTCAGGGGTTGCTGGTGCAAATGCTGGAGTCCAAAATCTGGAAGACCTGGAATTCTGACATCTAAGGGCTGAAGAAGTGCTCAGGCCCAGGAAAGTAAGAACGTAAGTCTGCCCCTCCCCTTTCTGGTCCACTGAGCTGCTAGACAGTTGGTCAGTGCTGCTCAGACTGACACATAGTCAGGAGTACTCCATCAGTTCTCTAGGCACTTCTTAGTCCAGACAGGTTGACACATAGACTTCACCATCACAGGTGCTCAGCCTGCTTTTCCAGATTCACCTGCCATGATGAACTGCATGGACCCCACCCTCTGTCAGAGCGGTGTCCTTGAGCATTGAGAACTTTGTGTGGTCTTCTGCCCAAATGCCAGGCTCCACCTCTGCAGTGCTCACCTCCAGGTTTCCCACCCCACTACCTAAGGCTGAGGTCTTGATTTTCCTGTCCCATGCCCTTAATTTTCCTCATCAGTCAGTCATTTGTCATCCTGTTCTATTCCTTTTTTTCTGGTTAAAATGTTTTTATGCATTCTCTACATTTCCTTCCTTGGGTTAGGCTACTTCCTTATCTTGCCAAATTAGTACAGTAGATCCTGTGATGGTTAGTTTTATGTGTTAACTTGACTGGGATCTGGGAGGCCCAGAGAGTGGTCAAGCATTGTTTCTGGGTGTGTCTGTGATGATGATTCTAGAATTAGCATAGACTAAATAGAGCAGATGGCCCTCCCTAGTATAGGTGGGAATCATTGAAACCACTGAGGTTTGAGTAGAACAAAAATGCAGAAAACCGAGTTGTCTGTTCCTGTCTGACTCCTTGAGCTGAGATATTGATCTTCTCTTATCCCTAGACTGTAATTTTTCCATTTCTCAGATGGCAGGTCATTGTACTCATCAGTCTCTGTAATAATATGAGCAAATTCCTTATAAGAAATCTCATGGCTTGCTTGCCTCCTGTCTGTCTGTTTTCTGTCTGTCTCTCTACCTCTCTCTGTCTTTCACTCTTTCTTCCTTCTGCTCAGCTCTTTGATAGCTACTTATTTATTTATTTCTCTTTTTATCGGTACCGGGGATCGAACTCACGCCCACCTGCTTACAAGGCAGGTGCTTATGCCGCTGAGCTAAATCCCCAGGCCCTACTTATTTATTTTTGAAAAATCTGACTGATATGCTTCTTACTGATTTTTGCTTCATTTTCCTTTAATCTGCCTCCATCCTACTAGTACTTTCTGACATGAAGTTACAATCATGTTACTTTCTTCCACACGGTCCTTCCATGATTTTCCATTACCATGGATAACAACCAAAATCATCTTGCAGACCTCTTTGTATTGTTATATCTGCACTGGTTTTGTCTTTCCTTTTTGATTAAAAACTACCAGAAAGCAGAGACTATGCATTACTCAGCTTTGTACTTCCCAAAACATATGGTTGAGTAATTATTACAAGATTCTACCAAATAGAACTATTACTACATATTCTACATTTTGTGGCGAGTTGTGATAGTTAAATGAAGTAATATGTAGAAGAATACTGACAAGATTAAACTAGCCCACCCTCAAAATTACAGTAAACAAGCAAAAGGGCCTGGTTGATTTACATGTCCATCTAAATATCACTTGCTTAAAAAATTACTCAATAAAAATTCATCTTTGCATGGCTAGTGTTGGAGAGGTGATAAACTATTGGGAGTTTAAAAGACAATAGCATAACTTTATAGATAGAGCCCAAAGAAGATGGAAGCACCATGTAGTCTCTAAAGCATTCAGCCTCAAACAGAGCAACATAAGTTGATGAAACTTGCGACTCTGAACAGACAATGAATGAGCATTTAATGAGCATCCCAGAGGGGTTTAATGTTCCATAAAGTTACACAGGGATTTTTTTGAAATTTTTTTCTTGGCCAAGATTACTTAGTAAACCTAGTTTACCAAGTAAACACAGCCAAGTGGCATGTTGCCAGGGTTCAATAGTCTCAGTCTCTCTCTCTCTCTCTCTGTCTGTCTGTCTGTCTCTCGTCAATTCTTCCCTTCCTCTCATTGTCACAAGGCATGGAAAAGAGGAAATGAGATGGGACAGCTCTCTCATTCTGGCCTGATTCAAGCACTATTTCACCATAAAAATAAAACTCTCCACTGGTTCTCTTAAAGAGACAAAAACTCTTCTGCTTAGAATTCACTGACTCATTCCACTTGGACACAACCACATTCTTTCTTGGGTGGAAACCCTGAATTCAAGTACAGCTGGCCAAGTCGGGGAAAGAACTTCAAGCAGTTCTGAGAAAGAACTTTAAGATGTCCCACTGATTATGAGAAAGAAGTTTTGCTTTATATAATGGGTTAGAAGTATAAGTGTGCTAATGGCAAACAACAGCCTTTGATCTAGCCAAACAATGATTGGGTAGTGTTTGATTACCATGAAGTTTTCTCTTTTTGTTTTTTAAAAAAATGTCATTTTTGAGTTTCCACATTCTTCTGGTCAGTTTAGCTCAGGAAAAGCTTCAAAGGAGAAAGTACAGATTGGAGTGAAAAATCAAGTTAGACTGCCAGATGTTTACAATAAAAAGTATCTTTTTACAAACTCTTTTGTAGCTCAAGCTAGCATTTTTAATGCTAGATGTAATTGGGAATAGCTAGCATTTGTGAGAATTTATTGTATGCAAGGAAGTAAGCTAAGCACTTGACCTGCAAAATTTCATTCATTCCCCTCATACACCTTGTGTGATGAATGGATTATAACTGCCAGACTGAACCTACATTTTCCAGAGAATCCAAAGGACATTTACAAACAGAATATAGTGACTAATGTGAAACATAACGAAGGAGGAAAGGGGCAGCACGTCCAGTAATCCAGTATTTAATAAAATCCCCACGAGAAAGTATGTTGGAGGAACAAGCTGTCTTAGTCACCTGTTCCACATTTTGTATATGCAAAGTATGTTTAAGTTGTCCTGGTCTGCAGACTTCTGTATTTCTTTCAAGTCCTTTAGAATCACTTATGCTAAGCTTCCAGCCAGGTTAAAGGAAATTTAGAGAATAATTAGCCATGTTTTCCAATCTTTTGAAGTGGACCTAGAGGCTCTTAAGTGTCTGCCATCATTGAAGATCCCAGAGGACTGCACTGGAGTAGTTAACCAAGGCATTCTTTTGTGTATATCTTGCCAAAGTCCCTTAAGAGCATCCATACATCTTGACAGTTTTCAGGACAAATTCTTTACAAGTGAAAAATAAACAAAGATTTAAAAATCTTTCCTTCTGTTTCAGACAGAATTCCAGCTGTCTGCTTCTTGCTTTCTCCAACAGAAAGAAAACGGGATTTCATCCACTTACAGTCTACGGAGTTTAATCTCTGTGCTGTCTTACAGGACGTGTTCCTTCTGCTCTATTTTCTATTTTGTGAGCTCTTCCATCTTCTGCACAGTCTCCTGTGCTCCTTAGAGCTTCTCATACTCCTTGAAACTCTGGCAGCTCCAGTCTCATTAGTTTCCCACACTGTGCTCTTACTAAAGTTTTGGGTTCAGTGTTGGTCCTTCCCTTTGGTTGTGTTCCATCTTGCCTCTATAGTCACCTTTACAAAATGTAACAAGTGTTTCCTGCTTTAACCCTGCTTGAAACTGGTAATGACCCATATTATGTCCTAAGACTTTCAGAATTAAAAAAATCAACTCTGGTTTTGGAATTTAAGATAGAATTAGATGGAACTTAATTTCTCATCCTTATTTTCTTGATTTTGAATCAATTATATATTAAATATACAAGCTAGGTGAGTATGAAATGGCAGTAGTTGATTCAATGCCAACAATGTTGCATTTGGGGCTTGGGCCAGAGGCATACTAAAATGTGGGTACTGTAATCATTCCCTTAAACTTACCGGAGTTCAGGAAGAGCTGCTGGGCACTATGCCTCATTATTTCTTGGTGCAGGTTTGGAGATCTGGAGATTGCATCAGAGTTCAGTAATCAATCATAAGACTGTAAGGCTTGAGGGGTATGTTAGTCCTCACCCTGAAATCTACACCAACCTGGAATTTACTTTAGCTAATAAAATGCAGCCAGTAGGAAGAAATGCCCATTCTGAGCTTGGCTCCCAAGAGTTCCTGTTCATTTTCTTTGATCCTAGCCTCCCACACAAAGACAAAGCTGGAATGGTTTGCTGGATTAAGAGTTGCAGGAGTCAGGCGGCAAATATTCCAACTGAACTCTGATGCCAAAGGACATAAGCCAGTGCCCTGCTGAATTTCCAGCTGATGTATACCCATGAGTGAGACCAATCAAGGTCAGATGAATCTGTCCCTGACCTAAGTTGGTCACTAAGGTCACTAAGTTGGAGTTTTGACTCATGGAAAAAAATAAGTGTTAGTTTTTGCAACCTTCTGGGGTCCTGTAATTGAATTTATATGGCACCTTTCTAGTAATAGATAACTGAATGGCTGGGCCAGGATAGATAGATTGCAATACTAGTCATCTGGTAGTGCAGGTTGTTTTGTTCCCAACACATTCAGTTAAGTTTCTTCAATTTTCCAGATTGTGGAACATTTTGGAACTGATGTTAGAATTTTGAAACCTGTCTCAATGAATATTCCTCATAATAGCCATCTTTCTTTATCTGAGTGAATTTGAATAATGTCCTGCACATGGAAAATTATTTCTCCTATAACACATGGCAGTCCTGTATGTTTTTCTAGCCCTTGGTGTGACTGTTTTGTGCATTTAATGCAGCAGGGGTCAGGACAGCATGTCCCCAGGTGTTTTTGTCTCTAAATCCAAGGACAAGAAGTCTACAATTATTTGGTCCAGGACTTTGCTCCTGTGGATATTTTCCAAATAAGCTGTCTGTATTGGCAGGGTTTTCTGCTGACTATAGTGGGTACAAGTCTGGAATTTAAATATGATGTCTTCAGCCACATTGAGCTAAAAGAAAAATTTCCTTTTCCCAGGGTATATAGCGTCATTTTAAAAAACATATTCTCAAGACTGTGAAGTGCTGCTTTGGTGGTGAAAACAGATTCAAGAGGGCAATTATTCCACAAGTATAGAGCTTATTAATCAACTTTGCACTTTTAATTTTTAAGGTGAGGTCTTGTTTCTCTGGAGAAGGGTTTGGTCCTCTCCCTTAGGAGGTCTCATGTTTATCTTCTTCCCCGTCTACTCTCTTGGATTCTTCCTACCTTTTCCTAGGATGGTGCCAGTTTCTCCAGGGTTGCAGAGAGGCATGCTGTGCTACATACAAACATTTTCTCATTCTCTTATCAGAAAGTACCTTGTTTCTAATCCCTTTGGAGGGGATGTTTCAAAATTTGTAGATGGGAAAGTAAGAGAGGGAGGTGCAGTGAGTTTCTGAGCTCTGATCAGTAGCAGCTACAAAATTTGCTGTCATCTAGTATTGCTGCCTATTCGACCCCAGACTTTAATGTTTTAGCTCCACTTCGAAAAGCACAGAGGTAAGAGTACAGCCTGTGCCACAGACCAGTAAAACGTCTCTGCCTAGATTCATACTCCAGAAGTACAAGGGAGGTCAGTCCATTTTGACTAAGAAGATATCTGATTTACATAAATTCAAAATTGCTGTGGGTTAGATTTTGAATGGCCTGAGCTATGGTATTCTTTACCTCTTGTGTATTTTACATATCACAACATTTCAATTTTCCCATTTTGAAACAAAGAATTTGATAGAAACAGCATACATCAGAACCAAAGCTTAGGTAAGTAAATTGCCAGTTCATTTGATCACTTCATCAAAGCCTTCAGGATGATTCACGGTTTGACCCTAATGTGGGATCAGAAAGAACACAGATAGTGCTCTGGCATTTTGCTGACAGCTTAGGACAAACCCTTCCCAGACTCTTTGCATTCTTCGTCTTTTGCATGTCTTGTATCTCATGTACACAAGGCAATGAATTTATCCCCAGTCTTCTTCATTCTTAAAATGAGAGGTGGCTTGACTCATGATTCTCAAGAGGTCCTCAGGGGACATCACTAAATTGGAAAAGTTCTTCAGTCACCACATCTTTCCTGAGGTCTCCTTTGCTCCAAAGGACAAAGGTTGTGATATCCCAAGCTGCATTAACCACAGGGCAAGAAAAGAGACACATCCAAGGTCTTTTCATGGTTTTTAATCTTTTCCAGATTCTCTTTCACAGGGTGAACACGAGGATGGTTCTGTTTGGGCTGAAGCTTTCTGCACTTAGCTATTTTCTCTAGCAGATACGGATAAACACAGAGCTTTTCTTTTTGGGGTTCATTGGGAACCCTTTGCCCAAATTCTCAGCACTTTGCCTCTTAGGTGGCATAGGAGTGCTGACACTTGCTTGTGGAAGCTCCTTCTGTAGTTCCTCAAGGGTTAAATCTTCACAATGCTGCTGCTTCAGCCTTCAGGGTATGACTGTACCTTTCAGCAACTAAAAGAGATTAGGGAGCTGGGGTTCTCCCTGAGCCCTGTCATTCTGTGTGCTTAAGCAGGCCTGAATATTCTTCCTGGATTTATTATTCCATTTTTATTTCCTTTTACATATTTTCATCTTGTTTAAAAAATTCAAAAGACACTTAATCATTATAAAAACTCAAACGTAATAGAAATGTATAAAATATACCAAAAATGCCCCTCAATTACCCTGAGAAACTGTTCTGTGTACCTGAATAGCTATTCTCAAAACATTCTTTCTTAAAATAGACATACTACAGTCATAAAGGAGTGTGTGCACAGATTCAAAGGTCAAGTAATTCAAGAAGACTTGTAACAGAAAAACAGAATGTTTTGCTCCATTTTCCTTACTTCTCAGTGCCATTTCTGAGGTAACTTCACCTCATTGTGTGCTTTGCTCTCTGATTTTCAAATTAGTCTTTCCCCAGCTGTTTATCTAGATGGCCGCCCACCCCAAGCCTCCTGTGCTTGTAGGCAGGGCTTTTGAAAGGTGATTCCTACTTTATATCCTAGGTGCTGAGTATTGTTCCTTGGTGACAAGGAAAGTGATTAAGACACTGTTCATCTTATTTTGGTTCTGTTTAGTTAAAAGTAAGGTACTTTTCAGATGATCGGGAGACTTTTTTCCATGGGTGGAGGGAAGGGCTCGTAGACCACACAGACAAATTAGGTAGCATTCAAATGTTTTGTTGGGTTCTTCCAGAAGTGTTATGTATTGATTGGTCTTTTCTTTGAGGTCCTTCAGTTTGTTCAAGAAAGAATCATTTAATCTCCTATAAGGCACTGGAGAGAAGGGAAGCCATGCATCCAAGGCTAACACCATTCTGGGGCAAAGAATCCGAGAGACAGGAAATTCCTGCCTAGTGAAGGCTTTCAGTGTTGTTTCTTCTTCTCTTTTCTCTAGCTCCCCACTCCACACCCCACTTTCTCATCTTCCCTCTTTCCATCTACCTGGTCCTCCTCTATGTCTGTGTCACTGTGTCCGTGCAGCCTTTTTCTACCTAAATTTTATGAGAGTATTAATCTTGGTAGAAACCAATTTGACTGTTTTCTCAGATCTCCATGAATGGTGCATGGCCATTACTGTTTTCAGTCCGCGGCTACGTGCAGTGAATACCATAGAGCATTGGGGCTCCATTTTTTCCTGACACTATTGAGAAGGGATGATCTTGGGTTCTTCGTATAATAAATGTCTAATCTCCTATTGAGACCAAAGAAGGGTAGTTGCCTGAATATGCTGAAAAGGGAAGGAAATCTAGAGATCCACTTCTCTGTTAAAGACTTGAAGACACTGCCGATGCAGGTCCTTGCTCACCTTGATAGTAGCTGGTGCCTCTACTACCTGAATATTTCCGAGTTTTATGGAGAGAAGTGACTTGCTTTGTGTTGTCTCCTTGTTCCTATATTTGGCATTCAACTTTCTCAGCTCCTTATATTAGTGTGTTGGTATCTCTTTTCCACTGGGTGCCCTCTTAATATCCTATTAGTCCTCAGGGATTTTTATGCAAATTTTGTTCCTCTTGTCTCATGTTAGTGGGTTTTCTTTATAAAAGGACCATCCAAATTTTATCTATAAAGAATCCTGATGTCTTCAGGCATTTTACGTTTTCTGAGTATATATAATTTTGGGGGATATATCTCAATAATATATTCTTCAGGAATCTTGCTTGCTTTTAAAAAATCACATTATAAATTATTTTAAGATAAAAAGTGGTTAGAGCTGAGCAGTTTAGAATTTTAAAGCAAACTTATCTTCTTTCTATAGGGCTTTTAGTTAATTCTCTTAAACTTTAGATCATTGTTGAGGGCTGAGGACAGCAGCACAGCACCTGCCTGGCAAACAAGGTCTTGTGTTTGATTCTTAGTTCAAAGAAAAAAAAAATATTATTGAGCCCAGTGGCATATAACTGTAATCCTAACTATGCAGGAGACTGAAGCAAGGGGGTTGAAAGTTTGAGGTCAATTTAAGTAACTTAGTAAGGCCCTGTATCAAAAATAAAAGAAAAAAGATTGTGAGACAGCTCAGGGATGGAGCACTTTCCTAGCATGAAAGAGACCTTAGGTGCAATACTCAACATCGAAAAATAAAAAAATGCACTAGGCCTAATGTTTAGACATTGCGTCTAAACACACTGGACATACCCAGTGTTTGATTACATACAGTGTTTGTTCAAGAGAGTGTTTTTTTCCTTATCACTGTCAACCTACCTCACACTGATATCCTTTAGATCACATATTTACCCACTTCATCTGATAAACAAAGCAAGAAGTCACAGAAAAGAAGCTGCTCCATGCTGCAGATGCTCTTCTGCGATTCTGGTTAAGATAAAAAGGGTGGGATGGGACAGTCACATCACATTTAAGCTGTCACACACAAATACTATTTTTAATTATACATCAAATCATAGCACACCCATTTTGCCATTTTCTCATTTCTCTCTATATTTTATGAACTTTTTATATGTCAATACATAAAGATCTGACTTTTCTTTTTGCTATAACATCCTTTCCAGTTTGGTTTTAATTTTTCTGGCTCTTCAAAGCAATTTTATAATAAACAGGATTCAGTAAACACACTTGTTCACTTGTTTGCATATTTCTATATGATTTTTCTTCCTGGAAGTAGAATTCTAAGCCAAAAACTCTGCACCCCTCACATTTTGATAAATAAGGCCAAATTCCTTTTCAAAAATCTTCTGTCACTTCATGCTCTGCCAAAAGTTAAGTGTCAGAATGCCACATTTTTATTTCCTCTCCAAGATTGTACTTGTCTTCTCCTTTTGATCTTGCCTCTCTGATGCCTAAGAGTATTGTCTTAGTTCACTTTCTGTTGATTATCAGTGAGAGAGCACTGCTGTTCTGCACAAATATTTTCTTTGCATTTTTGAAGCACAGTTAGGAATGAGTTTCTCAGCCCTAAAGCTTTTAGCTAGTTCAGATGTGTGCTCATTAAAAGGTAGCTGTCTTGATAACACAAATGACTAAATCTGTCTCCTGATTGTGTCACTCTGTGTAGCACTGAAATACAGCAGGTCAGTGCTCAGACACTTTCTCTGGAACCTCTTTCTATGGCATGTTTGAGGTGTTTGATCTCTTAGCAATAACTCTGCACAGCTATGTGGAAAATAACCTCGTTAGTGTCTTTCTTGGTGCTTTGTCCAAGCTTTGGGAGGTGTGTGTGTGTGTGTGTGTGTGTGTGTGTGTGTGCGTGCACACGCGTGTACACACGCATGCATGGATATGTGTGTTTCTGTGAGTGTTGGCTCCTTGAAGCAGCCATTAGAGATGTAAACTGGCTAACTTTGTGACTTCATATTAGTGTAGGAAATTAAACAGGATGTCCATATGAATTTCCACAAATTGTCTGGATTTTACCCCAGAAATCGCTACCGTGACCAGTTCCATGTAGGCCTCAACAAATTTGGGGAGGTAAAAATAGCTTGAACCTTTTGCTACCTATTTTGGGGATTCTCTGAGGCTGTGGCTTGGATGTCGTAGCACCCTACATGTCACTGAAGCACATGGATGGATTTATGGTGGCATTAACATTCTGGAGACAACATCTATAAGGAGGGGACGATGCTGTAGATAAATTTGTCTGTCTTTCTTCCTCTAGGTGGATGATTCTGAGGTGGATTCATAAGATTATTTATCAGGTATGCAGGAATGAAATGCCCATCACAGTAGCCCATGCATCTGCAGTGGACTGAAAAATGATACTGAAGAGAGCCATATTCTGATCTCTGGAATCTGCACTTGTGTTATTTTATATGGTAAAAGGACTTTTAAAGGGTCTTGAGATGAATAAATTATCCTGGGATATCCCATTGAGGTCAATAGACCTATGAGAGTTCTCACATGATGAGGCAGTAGAGTTAGAGGCAGTGAAAAGTGTGACGGAAACAAGAATGGAGTGATATGAGAAAGGCACCATGAGCTAAGGAATACTGAACGAAGAATCTAGACAAAGGAAGGGGAAGAATCCTTCTCTTAGACACTCCAGAAGAAATGAAGCCTGCTAGCACCTTAATTGTAGATCATAATAGCCATTTAACATGTGTGACCTTCAGAAATAAAATTTTGTACCATGTATGGCGGCACATATCAATCATCTCAGCACTCAAGAGTCTGAGGCAGGAGGACTGCCTCAACTTCAAGGCCAAATTGGGTTATGAAGTGAAGCTGTATCTCAAAAACAAAAAAGAAAAAACCCAACAAAACAAACAAACAAAATAAAATATCCATTGAATAAGTTTGTATTGTTCAGGGCTTCTACCATGTTTGCTGTAATATGATACAAAAGTAGCAGGAAAGTGGCTAAATGATGCATGGGTATAGTCCTTGCTCTCGGGAAGCTAAGGCAAGAGGATTATTGTAAGAGGCCAGCCTGGGCTATACAGTGAGTCTAAGGCCTGTATGAACTGCATAGTAAGATCCTGTCTCAAAAAACACAAAGCAAAAAGCAAAATGAAAAACAAAAACAAAAACACAAAAAAACAGGAAACTAACACAGCATCTATATTTTATTCTCTCATTCCCCATTTTGTTTCTTGTAATCTTGTGAGAATTCTTGTGAATTCTCAAATTCAGTGCTTATACAGAAACCTGTGCATCAGAGTGCTTTTGGGTAGGAGGTTCCGCAGAAAAGGGTGCAAAGTAATTGGACTGTTGTTAGCAGTTTCTAAGTTGCATTTACTCTGTAATCCAGGCCCAGAGATATATGATGTTGGTTCATCTTGGACCTCATCCAAGATGGCCATTGGCAGGGCCAGGAAACCTCAACACAAAGATGACCAAGCATTCCCAGTGACCAGGGATATCAGAAGTGATAAGTGGTAAACCAGATATTATCCTGTTATGCCTTGTATCTAGATGTCCCCCCAAGTCTCATGTACTCATAGACAGTGCTTTTGAGAGGTGATTGGATCATGGGCATGTGATACTGGGATTAAAGGTGCTGAATTAGTTTACTAATAGGTTTAGCATAGTTTTTGAAGTGACTGAATGGATTCACTGAAGATAGAACTCTCCCTTGGGTGTGGATAGCACCAACCAGCAGGCTTGTAGCCTGAATGGAATACAAGAGGAAAGCAGACCCGCAGCTGCTGTTACTTTCTGCCTGCCCTGCTATGGACTGTTTCTCCTCTGCCGTGCTTCTCTGCAGTGCAACCCTGCATTAGAGCTAGCTGACTATTGACTGAAACATCTAGAAATCATGAACTTAAAATAAACCTCTCCTCTTTTGACTTTGGATTTCTTGTATTTTTGACTCAGTATTGAGAAAAGTAAGTAAGCCATCTCCCATGTCAGGTAATTGAAGGTGAGGTTCCTATCTGTAATGAGGGAGGCATTTCTCTAAAGAGAAAAACAGAAACATTTTCAAGTATTTGCAATGGAAAAAGTTTACTGCAGGAATTTTTTTATACATGTGACAGAGAAATGAGAGTCAAACATGGCATGAAAAGGTAACCTAGAGACTGGCAAGGGGCAGGAAAAACCATATACTTAGGGTGGAGGGGCAACACCATAGGAGATATTCCTGGATCCTGTGATCTGGGGCCATTGGAAAGAAGGTAGAATCAGGATGGATCTTTTCAGCAGGATCTGAGATTCAGAGGATGCACAGGCCCTGCTGGAGAGGACATCCAAACCCAAGAGGGATGAGCAGAAGAACCTGGCTTCTCTCTTCCCTCTCACATTCCATTTCTGCCTAATACCATCAACTAGCCAAACTCAGAAGAAGCCAGCTCCACTGAAATGCAGA
This sequence comes from Cavia porcellus, assembly GCF_034190915.1. NCBI lineage: Eukaryota > Metazoa > Chordata > Mammalia > Rodentia > Caviidae > Cavia > Cavia porcellus. The sequence continues at coordinate 24,595,749 of NW_026947487.1, read as the reverse complement.
GTGACAAATACAAAGTAAACATACAATGAAGAGCAAACAGCCACAGAACTGATAGAGCAGTCACAGAACCTATGAAGAAACATCCATGAGAGATAATGCATTTTAATCACTTGCCAATACATGGAAACCATTTCCAGATTGGCAACAATTGAGCAAGGAATTTATCTGCCTTTCACTCCTCTCTTTTCCCAGGTTCCAAGCTCTTAGGGGCCAGAAACTGCAGCTACATTTTCTTGGAGATGCTGTCAAAATAAAGGGGGGAAAATCTGCTTGTTCCTCTTTTTCCGTGGCAGGCTTTCTACCCACTGTGAGTTTGAGCAGGGCAGTTAGAAGCTTTAACTCTGAGTTCAATTAGTGTCTTTGGTTATTATGTCAGAGCACACATACATTATCAAAAGCAGCTTGTCTTAAATATTAAAAATCAATAGGATTTTGTATTTTTGGAGAAAAGTCAGATAAACTAGGGGATTGCCCTACAGGTCATCTAAAGTAGTGGGAGTCAGTAAACCTCTTTCCACTCTGAACAGTTATGCAAAGAAATCTACAAGTAAAAAAAAAACAATTATTTCAACCCCATTACTACCATTTGTGCATGGAATCTTATAACTAGTCTTTTTAAAGCTCTTCTCAATTAACCAGATGTGGCAAGAAAGATTTTATACCCTACCCTTTATATATACCAGTGAGTTAGGGAGCAATGGACATATGTTTAAAACAAACATCTACTTCTGTTGTAAGAACCGAAATCTGTTACAATTTCAATGTCATTCCCAACTCAACCTACAGAATACAAACAAAAGCAGAAATATCTCATGCCTTTACTCTACTCATGTCTGAAAAGAAACAACTTGAAAATTTCCAAGTTAGAACATTTGTGTGTACCATTTCTGTTCCAAAGTATCGTTTTCTGAAGCCATTGCCCTATCTCATAACTCACATTGCAGTTTTAATGAAGTCCAGTGAATATTATACTTCCACTTTCTTTTCAAAGAAGACCCAAAATATGAATGTCACCAAGGGTTTTTTTTGTCACTTGCATTTCTCTTTGACATGTAAGGAAGTATAGCATATATTACCTCCATTATCTTGGTATTAGCAGGTGTTATATAGTGGTTTATTGAAAGAAATGAAAAAAAAACTAGGTGTATGTCAACTAATAAATAAATAAAATGTGGTATACACCATAGAATGCTTTTTAGCACTAAAAAGGGTGAAATTCTGTCATTTTTGACAGTGCAGATGAAAGTGGAGATCATTCTGTTAAATAAGTCAGGCACAAAAAGAAAGTACCACATGATCTCAGCTGTATGTGGAATCTAAAAAAATTGATGTCATAGAAATTGAGAGTAGAATGGCAGTTACCAGAGGGTGGAGACAGTTGGAAGAATTGGGGCTAAGAAACAGGACACAGTTGGTTAATGAGTACTAAATTCAGTTAGGTTGAACCAAAAAAGTGCTGGTGTACTATTGTACACTACGTGACTATGAATAACAGCTATGTACTGAACATTTCAAAAAACTATAAAAAAGGATTTTGAAAGTCATTACTACAAAATAGGATAAATGTTTGAGGAGAAAACTATGTTTAACCTAATTTGAACATTATGCATTGTACACATGTATCAAACATTACATGGTACCCCACTAATATATATAATTTTTACCTTTTTGTGACTCAGTTTAAAATGGAAATTTAAAAATATGAGTTTTGCTAAAAGCATAAATGTTTTCCTCTCCCACATCTGGCTTGAGTTATAGTTGGTAAGTAGCTGAAAGACCAGAAAGCCTGCTTGTGCTTCTTTGAATGACTCAGAAGTACAAGCAGAAAAAGGACAAAGATTATTACCTAGTTATTAACAGTTTGCAAATGTTTACCATAGTTCCACATTGGACACAGAGTTTCTATTTTGTCTTAAGCATGTTTTTGTCTACAAATCTAGAAGCATAGTTGGCCTAAGTTGAGCATTTACAGTGAAGACTGTAAGATACTGAATGTGAGCTCTGTCTTAGGCAGAGAAAGGGGTTCAGTTTCTCTAGTGGGATCCAGTTCAGAAGGGCCAGTGGGACCTGTAATGAGTGCCACAGAAGACTGGCTTTCACTGTGCAGAGCTGAGTGTCCTAGATTATACTCATGGGCTGATAGCAAAGATGTTAGAGAAGTGTTGAACTTGGAAAACACCAGAACTTCTCTGTATCTACTTGTTTCTGTTGTTTGAGTAGCTAAATCAATTAGACTGCTATTAGAAGTAATAAGCTTGCCAGTTCCAATTTTTCAAAACTAATTTCTATTGAACTATATGGGCACAAATACAAACTTGCCAAAATATTTTTAACTAATTTAAAAGTTAACCAAGTTTTAACTAATATTTTAAATTTGAAGTCTTTCCAGCATGAACATAAACTGCTAAATTATGTCTCAGAGAAAAGAAGAAAAATCTCAGTGAGGCCTCAAACCATAAGAAATATTTTTTAGTCCCCAAATCTATCTGACTTTATAAGCATTTGGTAAAAAGAATTTCCTTCCTGGAATTTCTATCTGAAACAATTCTTATATTGCATTTTGCCTAATTTTTTCATGTTATGGCAAATTTAGTGAAGTTTCCAAGGAACTAAATATTTTAAATTTTGCATGTAAAGTTATTTTGAGGAAAGAAAAGAAGAGATTTTTATTTTGGGGCTATATTATTTCTCTAACATGCAATTTCAAGTTGATAAGGAAAAACGAACAGAATTGAACAATTAAAAGTGAAATTTTATGAACTTGGCAATAGAGAATCCTTTATTCCCATGTTAGGGTACACGTTGTTACAAATGGAGACAAGTTCTTTTTAACTTAAGCATGTGAAAACCTTACTGCAGCATAGGAGGACTTTGAGGAGGGAGTGTGGATAGCCAACAGATTTCTGAAACTCGCTGAATCACCATGCTCTGATAGGATTTTTCCAGGGAATTTGTAGAAGCTCACTGACAGTGTCTTCTTTGGGAAGGGCCCGTGAAAATAATCTTCTCCAGTAGTTTCTATATGTGTTTCCTCTTCCTATCCATGGATACAACTTCCTAGGAAAGAAAGTCCGGTTGGTCTGTCTTGGATCACACTCCCTCCCTTTAGAGCACTTGGGGATGACCCATGGGACCAGAAGAACAGGCAAGGGTATGGTTCTCCAAAGGAAGAACTGAGTTTCATGCTAGAAGAAGGGGGAACGGAGGCTGGGAAGTATCCACTGTACAGTGGTAAAGCAAAAGCATCATATAAAGTTTTATTTCTTGTTGCTCCTTGAACTTTACCACCAAAGTCAACATGAAGACAGATAATATTAGATTAAGAATCTGCTTCATTGACATATTTTTTTGGTTCTTCTAATGTTGTTATATTCATTCTGAGTATAACATTTTGGAAGGAAAGACACTGTTGACCTAAATGTACAAATAAAGGCAAGTTCAATCAATGATTAAAACTTGCTGACAGCGATGGTAACTGTCTTTTTACTCAGACACAAATCCATCATTGTCAAAAGAACCAAAAGAAGTTACTATTTTTTTTCCCATAATTAGAAGTGTAATAATGTACTCCATAATTCATGCAGAGTCTTGGTAAATTTTAATATGGTTAACTGGAAACCAGTGCAATCAACATTCTATATATATTTACCTCTACACTAGGAATTACCATGTATTTAAATGTAATGACATAAATTGCTTCTATCTGATTATAGTAACATAATGAGATGGCTTCTATATCAGGCACATATTTAATTAAAAGAATGTGCCAGTAATAGGCACATAACAAATTACTTGGATAATTAATGATAAACATTGACTTTTAAACAATTTTATTTTTATTCCCATCCTTTCTCCATTCTACCCAGAATTTTGGAGTTCTTATCCTATGTGATGATAAGTCTTGCATAATAACAATTATTTTTACTTTATTAGAAAAGTCTTTACAATTTGACTGGCTTATAGGAAGAGGTAGATTTACCTTGAAGTGAGTGATGCTTTAATTTAATATCCCTCTTCTTCCTCTTCTTCTTTTTTTTTTACTCTTTTTAAGTCCTTAGAGTTAATTGTATCAGTTTTAAGGTCTATAAAACCCAGTTTTGTCCTGCTTATAGATTTTGTGGATATAACTAACCTAATGTCAGCTATTTCCTCAGGCACATCCAGTGTTTTCAGCTTGTATCAATCTAGATTTGGAACACTGTATATTCAATGGTTTTATCAAGAAATCTGATAAACAGCAATGATATTGGTGAGTGTGTGTCTTTTTTGTAGTGTTCCTTGTACATATGAGGACATGAAGTGAAAACTGTGTAGGTGTGGGAGTCCTTCATTAGGAAACATAAAGCATTAAAAGAAACTGGACTTCTTTCTTAGGCTTATCTTTATCTAGATTGTACTGCTCTGTACAAGTTAGTCCCAGTATATCCAATCCACTGTAATGAGCCTGCCATTCCTTCCTTCATCTCCTCCCCCAAACATGCTCCTCCTGTTTATGCTTCTTCCTCACTCCTCCTTCTTTAGATGCTCTTTCTTCTGAATTTCTGCAGAGGTCTTCACAACTGAATTTTTGCAGAGGTCTTTACAACCTGACTGACTTACAGGCAGAAGGTGAATTTACTTCTCTTATGCAGAGTGGCTTAACCCTCTCAAGACTCCTACCTCCAGTTTGTTTTCTCATCGTGATAGGACCTAGGAAAATATGAGAACATTTAATTGATTTCTGCTCCACAGAAGACAGTTTAATGAGTTTATTGCAAAATTCTTAAGATGTTTCCGATCTCACTAACATGACTATACAAAATGTTTTCTAAAAATGAGTGATGTTGAACTAAAAGGAATTTTGGAAAGGGAAATACACTAACTCTTACCTTTTTGCATGTGTGTTTGTACAGTTCACCAGTAATTTATTACCAGCACATAAGATTGCATGATATTCTCTCATGCCACTATAGTGTCTCTTGGCCCCCTAATCTTGCATAGTAGCTAGCATACAGTAAACATTCAATAAATGAATGTTGAATGTTTATAGAATGAAATTCCCATTTCTATAAAAGGTGCATATTTGTATCCACATTTTAAATATGGCTTTATACAAGAAGCTTCAGGAAACACATTCACTGAGACTGATCTTTTCCTCAGAAGTTTTATAGGATCTGAATAAGTTGAAAGAACACAGAAAGGAAAAGAAGTAAAAATCAAATCAAGCTAAAGTATTTATTTACAATGATGTACAGTGGGGATATTTTGCACTAATTAATTCCTACAAGCATACACTTATGCCTTCAGAATATTTTTAAATAATGTTTTATAGGTTTTCAAATTTTCACAAAAAGATAAATTATATAGAAAACAATTTAACTTCATAGACTTTTCAAAAGTTTCACAAAAGAAACTACAGAGATGGAATATGTAAAACAACAAAGAATAGAATAAATCTTTGTTTTTCTTAACATTCAGAATTCAACTGAATATTACTCTGCAGGAAAGAGCAACTTTCAAAATAGCAACTGAACAAACAAATTATTTTTAGGTCTTTGAAATGGATTCTACTTTCTAGATATCCTTTGAGGCATCAAATTATAACATATTTATCTTTAATTAGTACCAATTCTTTCCTTAAAGGGATAGATTTTCTGATTCAATCAAAGTGTTTCTTTGGTGTTCTTGTCTCTGTTGTCTTATCGTTTGAGCTTACTTCGGTCAAGTTTTGGATTCTGATTAGGAAAAGTCCACTAGTCAGGATTGATGTGCTGTGGGATTCTATCAGGTATTTCTTAGACTGGAATTTGTCACATAAACCCTTAGATGAAGAGAAAGAAAGGCACAGATAATATTATTATGATGTTGGGTAGACAAGAGTATCTTACTGGGTCTAGATAAGGGCTATATAGTGTGCCCATTTAATATTTTAGTGGAGTTCTTATTATCAATTATCTTCTTGGATAAACTTAAAACACTGAATCTACTCTTAGAGCTCAATATCTTTATTTCTGAGAAACAAAATTGACACTACAATTTTCCATAATAAATAATGACTTGGTTTTGTTTTAGGTTAATTTATCTACTAGGAAACTTAGAACAAAATAGAGATTAAAAGGAAAAAGAAAATCTTGTTTTTCTTTTCTTTTTCTTTTATAGGTTCCCATGAAACTAATTATTGTAATTTCACTTCCCATTCTGCCTGGAGAAATTTAGTCATCATACTTTTTCTTAGCACTAGACAAGAGCTAAAAATCTGAACTTAAAATAAATTTTTAGGGACAGATTGACAGGAACTGGATTTAGTGTTAGAAGACATTGTTAGTTTGGGACAAGATGTTCTCTTAATAAAGTACACTTGGCCCAGAATTCTATAAAAATTAATTTTGTAAGTTTGAAATTAAATAAAGCAAACATAAGAAAAATGTCCTTTTAGCTTTTTTCCTTGTTATTACAGTGTTTTTTAAAAAACGACAGCTGCCTCAATTTTTGGCCTAACCTATTGATGTACTTTATAGTGGTATCATTGATTTCCAGTCTTCAGGCAACCTTTTCTAGCTGCTGGAAGCCCAAGTCTTTTCATTTATTATTGTGTGTATGCAGGGGAGGGAGATGAGCCCATTGATCCAGCAGTGTGCCAGCCAGTAAATATTTAATGTTTATTCCCATCACTAAAATTATTTGAGATGTGGGAATTGACAGACGTTTGTATGCATATATTGGTGTGGTCTGTAATTTATAGCACATTCATTTCATCTTTGCAGACTGGCTTTTTGTTATTGTCCAGATAGCTATTCTATGTAGTCTCAATTTGAAATTCAGTTAATCTTTATGTCTTATGATCTAAGAACTTGATGCCAACTCTTTATCAACAATTAAACATTAGTAGAAATAAAATCCTGAAATATATTTGAGAATTGTCAGCCTTTATGCTTACCATAACTTTGTGTGATTTCTCACGTTATTTCTTACCAGAGAGCTTCTGTTGTACCAAGAGTAAAATTCTGCTTTCACATTTTTCACCATGTCGATAAATGTTCTGCTTCCTACAATTATGGTTATTCACACTTAAATGTTTAAATCTTGGCTTTTATTTTGAGATTACAGGTGATCTGCTTTCCTGTCTTTGAAGTCACTATCATCTTCCTAGCAATCATATACCTGCTGGGCCCTACAGGGGGTCATGGATACACACAAATATTTGAGACAGTTCTTTTGGAAACATATCCCACTGGGCTTTCCAGTCAGCCAGAATTTTGATTTCAAGATCATTTGGCTTTAGGTTTGAGGGTTCATTTCTGCCTCACACCCTTGGATTGGACAGATGGCTTCTGTCTCTGAAAGCTTTGAACCTGACTTTTGTCCCAGGGATATTTGCTGTGGCTGTCTTTCTGGCTTTGAGTGGGGAATCTGGTTCTCACCCCAGCCAAGTACTTGATGATCGTCAACCCAACTGAGTGAGACCAGAAGCCCATTAAGGTGAAAAATGATTTTATTTTTCAAATTGTCACAATACAGGTACAAGAGCTCTGCATTTTGGCTAGGGGAGCCAGGTGTTCAGTGTTACTATAGAAGTATTCATTCTTTAATTTTAAAATTGTGAATTAATATTAACTAGAGATTCTTCATTAAAAATTACACATTCCACTGGTTTCTCTGCAAAATTAGTTCTGTTATCTTATGGGCAAAGCTCAAGAGAGTCTGAGAGAAACAGGGTCTTTAAACAAATATTAGATTACTTGTGAAATAGAAAACTGGAAAACAATATAATATTTTACACATTATATGTTCAATTCACCAAACATATTTTAAACAAAAATATCTTTTTGTATAATTCTGATAAAAGTTATGTTTACATAAATACACTGGAGGAAAACATTTTGTTTAAAAATTTGCAGACCCTGAAGAAGTAGAAGAGAAAGTTCTCATCAGAATGAGCAGGCTGGCACCTCATCTCAGACTTCCAGTTTCCAGAACTGTGAGAATGCAATTTCTGTAGTTCTAAGCCCCCCAACCTGTGCTATTTTATTGCAGCAGCCTCCACTGACTAAGACATTACTCCATATTTTAGCTTTCTCTTAAGTTGGAATATTTTCTACAGAAACACCTGAGAGTATGTCTTCCTGATTTTCTTTGGTCTGAATCGGGTCACACTCCAATACTGAGCCAGTCAATGACAAGGGAAGGGAGGGTGCACTTAGCCTACCAGATGCATTTTTGGTTCTGAAAATGGGTTCAGCTTTTGATGACAGGAGAAGTGGATCTAAAATCATGTGAACAACTTCAAAGGCATAAAAACTTCTTCAGGATCTGTGGTTAAGAGTAATGCAAAGTTGTTTTTACTGTAACTTTGGCACACGTATCATATTGACATTACTGAGGAAAAGGCACCTAGGACTGGATCTTGCTAATCCATTAGGATGCTATTTAGAATCCTGATTTCCATAGAATAAAGTTCAATATGGAGTTTCTGGCAATTGTCACATTTTATGTTTTACTATTTTATTTATTTAAACTATATATGAGCTATTTTTTGCTCTTAAAATAGGATAGCCAAAAATATTGATTCATTATGGTCAATCTTTATATTAAATAATCAACAATATTTCCTGAGACCTAAAATTTTAGGCACTAGAATACATAGAAGGTGTATCTCTTACCTTAAAGAGTATATCTTCTAGTTGAGGGAACACAAGGAAAACAGGAAACATATGTTATGACACTTGGGTTAACTGTCAAATGAATGACATTAAATAGTTCACTTTGTCTTTCTCTTTGTGATTAGATGTGTGAAATGAACGCATTTATATTTGTCCTGACTTCTTACATGAGTACATTAAGGCTTAAATCAAAAAGGTAAAATTCTCAAGCTGTTATAATTATTTAATTTAAAGATTGACCATAATGTGTGTGGATTCTTCTTAGAAAAGGCAGGCTGTGAAAGAATATTGTTTGTTTGTGACAGTGTGGATATGCCCAAGATGATATATGGGTAATAGGGTGTCATGGTTTATGTCTGTGTCCCGCAGGCCTCGTGAGTTTGCATTGTTCACTTGTGTTGGTTCATTGTCTAGTGCTTAGATTGATGGTGTCAGTGCTCCACCCACATAGGGGTGGAGCCAGGATGTGATGTAATGGCAGGAAGAAGGTGTGTCTTACTCTTTGCTGGTTCCTGTTTGCTGTTTGCAGCCGCCATGAACTGCGGCCCAGCCATGCCCGCCTGCCTTGGAGCCAACTGAGTGTGGACTGAAACCTCCAAAAACTGTAAGAAATAAACCTTTCCTTTCCCAACTTGGGCATCAGGTATGTTGTCTCAGCAACGAGCATAAAGTAACTAAGACAGAGGGTGAATGATTTCACTAATATCTTCGAGATCAAAGACTTAATGACCTATTTCCATACAAAATTCGAACTTATCTCATTTAACATTAACAATTTCAGTCACCATATTCAGAGCTTCTGTGCTCTTTTATTTTCATGTGTAACTGAGATACATAATAAAGCCTCTGTTGCTTCTGATATCTAAATATTGCCTGATATCTAAATAAGGTCTCCAACAAATCTGTTATTTTGAAGGCCCAAAACTTGATCTATATTTGTCAATTTTAAGAAGCTTTGACTCAGAGTCTTTTATATGTTGTATCTTTTTAAAAATCTTATATCAATGATAGAGTTCAAAATTATTTTCATGTTATTTTGAAAGTAGTTTTCAAATTCCTGCTGCAAATTTGCATACTGCAACTCTAAAGGTACTCAGGAAAGCACACTATTTCCTATCCTTAGGCAGAATTTGGAAGCCATGGCTGGTAAACGCAAAAAATAGTATGTGCAGGAATAGAGATAATAGGAAGGGTGGTAGGTCATAGGGTTAGGAATATTGGTAACTATTTTTTCTAGTTTAGATAAAAATTTGTTTTATCTTAGCTATTTTTTACTCATCACGGAAACAAAATACCTGATGCCTAAAGTTAGGGAAAGGAAAGGTTTATTTCTTACAGTTTTTGGAAGTTTTAATCCATACTTAGTTGGCTCCAAAGTAAGGAGGCATAGCAGGGCCGTAGTTTATGGTGGCTGCAAACAGCAAGGTGGAAACCAGCCAGAGCAGAGACACACACCTTCTTTTTGCCATTACATTGTATGCTGGCTCCACCCCTAGGTGGGTGTAGCACTGACACCATCAATCCAAGTGCTAGACAATGAACCAATGCAAGCACGTGAGGCCTGGGGGCCATCGACATAAACCATGACATAAATAGCTGCACAGAAGTTTTTCTAGTTTAATTCAGAGAGGATCGCCAATCACTTTAGCAAGACAATTTATGAAACATGTCATGCTTGACTGTATTGTATAGTTCTTTTCAAAACATTACCTGCAAACAAAACAAACAAAAAAACTCTTCTTTTACTTCAACCTCTTTCCCTCCCACATTACCTTAAAAACAAGATCCTCCATAACATAACAACCCAGTTGGAAGCATTTGAATGTAGCCTGCTGGTTTATGAACAGTTGTCTCTGAGTGTAATCTCTGTAACTTTACCTACAATTAAGAGATGCTCTGGAAAAGGGGAACAAGGATAAAATTCAAGCACAGTGTTATCTTGTTGATGACGACAAATCCTGATATTTTCAATGATTTCTCTTGGGGATAAGGATTCTGATACTTAAAAAGTAGTACATTGACACAAAGCAGAAAGATAGGTGTCCAGAATAAAGATATCTGCACTGCAATTTCTTTTTTTGCCTGTACTTATGAGAACCTCATTAGGCCTATGGATCCACCTGGCACTGTTCCATTGAATGATAAATTCAATACAGATAATGCATCCAGCTGGGAATACTTACAAACTCACAAATGAATGCTTTTCTTGGAAGTTTTTAATAAAAATAGATTTTAATACTCAAATGAAAAATTGTATAAGCTTTCAATTTAATTGGCTGCTGGTTTAAATTAGAATGAACCATAGTTGAATATTTTCTTATTACTTGAGAAATGCTATTGAATATCTTTTGATTGTTTTTTGGTCACAGCTGAGTGTAGAAATTTCTTTTTTTTTTAATGTATTTGAGAGTTTGCAAAATTTTGCTTACAGTAGAGACTTAACAATTAAATGAGTTTAGTTTGTAGGGTTCTTAAGTAATTATACATTTAAACCTACAGAATGAGGCTTTGGTATTTATTTAAATCTATAGAATAAATATTTGATATTTATTTAGTTGTGTGCTTCAGCAGTGTGACAAACCCATAAATTTATCTCCCTTTCTTTTAAGCTTGTTTTTACTTTCATAATACACTCTCTTTTCCCATGGAAGATATCTGTTTTCATTGTATTCTAAGATGTGTTTCATCTTCCTTTAATATTTTTTCATTTAATCCAAGGATTAACTTTATTATCTCTTTTCTCTTTTTTTGTCTCTAAGACCTAAAGCATTTTCATGATGCTGTAAATCTTTCAGCATTGAATAGAATATAAATGGAATTCCAAACAAGGGAATGAATAATCCATCACCTATTTCTGAGGTTGCCAGATAACAAAAGAAGTTTCTATTTCATTCCAGAGTTTTACATATGCATATTATTTTCACTGAAGCATTTAAAGCACTTTATTAAGTTTTAATGTTTTCTGTTTTCTTATAAACAGTTTTGTGCAGAAAGCAGAGTATTTCTCTCTTCCTGCAGGTCTGCTATTGGGCTATTCCAAAGAAATATGTTTCTTTCTCAGGAAAGCTCTATAGACATGCTTGATTTTGAGTTAAGGCTGGAAGTGAATTATTCTACACTAGAATTTCAAATAGTAGGATCAGTTTACAGAACAGGAGTTGAAAATACCAGAAAACAGTTCTAAGATAACAGCACAGCACAGTTTTCTTTCCGGTGTGAGCCGCTGGCTTCCAACTAGGAGTCGTTCCACATTCACTATATATCAAGACTGTGGTAGGTTATGGTATTTTTATATGATATATAGTTCTCCTTGATTTCTATAGCTTTTAAAACTTCGGAGTACATACACTATTTAAAGTACATTGATAGTTATGGCTTAAACAAATTTTAAGGAAAAATGGACTTAAGTAAGACAAATCAATAACAATACTATTTTACTTAATATAAGAAGCCAAACGTATCAAATAACAGGGTTTGTTACCACTCCAGGAGTAATGATTCCAGATAAATAGTTTGACACAATTTCCATTTCCATTTTCAGATAAGAAATTACAACACAAAATCAAAAGAAAAGGGCCTGGGTTCAAATCTCATCTCTATTATCTACTTGTTTTTACTCTTAACCAAGTTATTTGGACTGGAGGAAACCAATATAGAACTATAAATGCATACTACTTAGCATGTGTTCTGACTGTCACTTGCATAGGTTACTGCGAGGCCCTGGAAAAGACTGGGAGGTGTTACAATAGTCGCACCTGGCTCTCTACACTTGAGAGGTTGACATTCAGACTTGTGGTACAAAAGATCTCTTGTTTAAAAAATGCACACCTCTTTCATCACCTCTTCCACTTAACAGCATACTGCTGGGATCCCCGTACTTGCTGCTTTTATAACTGCTTTGGGTAGAAGGCCTCAGTTAAGCACAAATATGTCCAGAGAGTAGGGAGACATATTCAGAACATATTTTTTTTCACCCTCTTTTCTTTCTCATTATCTGATGATCATGATGGAGATTTTGGAAAACGAACACGAAAAAAAGAGTTCCAAAAAAGCAACAAGAACCGTGGGAGCAATGAAACCCAAAATGTGTAATAGTCACTGTACAAAAGAGAGGAAAAGAAAGTGCTCTAAACTATATAACTGCATGTATATTTAAAAGTATAAGATAGAAAATGATATCACAGAGTTTTATTGGATCATTGAACAGAACTGTTTGCAGTATCATTGGTGGAATGTCCACTCTACAAGCTTTAATTTTGTGACTTGAACAATTATTTCTAAGATGGCAATATGTAATCCATTAACTAGTGATTTCCTACTGCGCATTTTTTTATTCTGTAAATCTGTATAACTTGTACCCCTTCACTGTTTTTTTTTCTTTCTTTTCTTTTCTCCTTAAATAAAAATTAAAAAAAAAAAGAGTTATGCAAACAATGCAATATTATCCAGTTTAAAAGAGAAAGAAATTCTGCCATATTTTACAGCACAGATGAATTGTGAAGATGTCAGTCTAAATAAATAAGCCACGGAGGGGCAGACACTTTACAAGTCCTCGCGCAAGAGGTATCTAAAATAGACAAACACAAATAAACCAGAGAGTACAGTTGTGCTTGCCAAGGGTGGCGGGAAGGGGAAATTGAGAAGTAATTATTTAAGGTGCATAAAATGCCAGTTATCAAGATGATTATGATCTAGAGATCTGTTGTATCACACCGTACATGTAGTAAGAAATACTATTTTATACATTTAAAACGTGAACTGGAGGGATTTTCTATTACAGGTTCTTCTCACAAGAAAAAGAAACAGTTGTAAAACAGAGGCTGGAGGAGATTTGGTGAACAGGGCAAGCCGTGGCAAGCTGCACCTCTGAAGTAGGAAGGAGCGGGCAGTGGGTGTGGGTGGACGGGAACAGAAAACTGCTCTCGACCCTTTAGTGTTTGACACAGAGGTGAGTTCTTAAATTACGTAAATAATGATGCAGACAAATTTGGGATGAGTGACCATACAAGACGCTGCAAGAAACCTGAGAGGACTGAGGAGGATTTTCTCTTATCTATAGCCTCTGTGTTCATCTTTCATACAAAGAAGTCCATGAGAGAAGAGCAGCATGCTTACCAATGGGGAAATGCAGAAAAGCAGTCCTGAGTAAAATTTCTTCTTAGATGACTTTTCTTTTATATTTACCAAAGTTAAAACTAGGGTTGAATGAGAGCTAGAATATAAAAAAAAATCTTTGAGAAAATATCTAACCAACCTTAAAGTGATAGTGCTCAGTTATATGTGTCTTGCTGAAGTAGACACTGAGAAATTGAGGTTTTCCCTCAGTGCCTAAAAACAAAGAGCACTTTGGGCTCTTTGTTTGACTCAGATATGGTCTCAGAAGGTCAAATAGCTGAAGGATTACTTCATTTCTGCTGTTCTGCTTTGTGTTTTTAATAATAAGATAGATTTCCACCATGTATTATTAATATAACAAGTCAGTGACATGAGTAAGGCACACTTTTGAGGCCATTTCGGATATTTAACTTTATTTTCAAATATAAAGCTATGCATCTTACACATAATCTGGAGCAAACTAAAACCTTTATGCACTTAGAATGTTGAAATTGTTTCCGATGTTTGAAGTCAAATTTGCAGTAATTAAAATGATTAAGAAAAATATTATTTGTATGTAATAGCAGTGATAAGAACTTTTAAATAGCTAAATAAGAATGTTTAAAGTTTGTATGAGTCAGTGTTTACTAGAGAAACATATAATACAAGATATACAAATATATAAGAATTTACAAGATTGGCTTACAGTGGCTGGTCACAGAGTCAGATGTGGAAGCGTGTGGAGGCTCCATCTGCACACTAGAGCCCAGAAGGATCCAGCTGAAGGTCTGGTGCTCACTGTAGTGTCCCATGTGAGTCCATACTAGGAGACTAATGAGTCTGTGATGGAAGGCTAAAGAGGCTGGGCTGGGAGATCACATCCGAGGCGAAGGCAAAGACTGAGCTCCTCCTAAGAAACTGAAACATATCTGTCCTTTATTTTCCCTTTATACTGTCCAGACCATGAGCTGCCCTACAGTGGGTCATCTGCACCCCATGGTGTGGAATTGCTGAGCCAACTGAGTTGAGCTTCTGTCACTCAAGTGGACACAATCAATTGACCAGCCATCACATAGCTACTGAAATACTGAGTGTTTTAATTTGATAACAATAGAAATAGTATTACATATATTTACACATAGTTTTACAGAGTTTTAAGAATAAGTTGTGGAAAACAATAGAGAATAGACAATATAATTCTAAATTTTGTAGAATTCTTTAGGATATTGGCCCTCATGAATGTAAATTAAATTGCCTTTAAGAATTTAACTTAAGGGGCTGGGGATTTAGCTCAATGGCATAAGCGCCTGCCTTGCAAGCAGTCAGTCATGAGTTCGATCCCTGGTACCGGTAAAAAGGAAAAAGACAAGAAAAAAAAAAAAAAAGAATTTAACTTAACTTTTATTTATATTTAGGGTTTAAGTCCTTTTAAGGAATTCTTTATATTTGTGAGTAAACACTAATAAGTACAATATCAACTCTGTTACATTACTTTTAAAAGGCACAAAAATTAGAAACTGCACATGACATCGATGAATAATAATCTCTGATCCAGATATAATGTTGATCTATTTTGTTGTTGTCGTGTAGTTTTTCTGTTTGCTTGCTTTTGTTTTTGAGTTAGGGTATCACTGTAGTTCAGGCTGGCTTTACTTTTGTAGCCTGGGTTGACCTCAAATTTGTGGTGAGCCTCCTGTGTCAGCCTCTCCAGTGGTGGAATTAGAGTCTGATCCAGGTATAATGAGCTCTATAAAGAATGTGGACCTTAAATTATTAGATGTTAGGCTGGGTAACTCTGATAATATCCAAACATTCACAAGAAAATTGCTAAGCTGCAAGTTTATAGAGTCCAGAAGGGATATTAAGTATGGATTTGGTTATGTGACATTCTGCAGGCTAAGGCTTAGGCACATGCTATTTGTGTTTCTTTTAAAACAAAAGATGTTAATGTTTGAATTTTTTTCTAAACTAAGACCTTAGTTATTCAGGTTGAATTGTGCTGTTGGTACTGTGTGTGTTGTGGACTGCAGTTTGGGCCTTTGTCTGTGAAAGGGTCATCACCACCGGCTTACGCTGAAGCTGAAGAATCACAAAAATTCTGTGGCTGGAGTTGAATTTCTGTCCAGCCCCACATTTGGCAGGAATAAAAGCTGCCTTTGATAGGTCTGAGTCACCAGGATTAATAAAGGTAAGTTACTTAAATTCTTCACAACTGCTTTTCAGCATGGCCTTGAACAATCTGCAAATAAGAAGAAATTATCAGAAAGTGTCAAAGTCATGTACAACGTGAGGGCCAGACACAAAGAGGCAAAGACCGTCTGTACCCTCACTTTGGGGCAGGTGGTCTGTATTTACTGTACCTTGCTGTCAAAAAGGGATTATCCAGTAAATATAAGGATTTCAGGTTCTACAATGTGTTGTACCTTACTTCTCAGATAGTTTCTACTTCTGTCAATTCTAATGGACAGGATCAGGTCATCAGAACATATGGCTCTTTGGGGACTGTGGTAAGGGAAGTACAAATAATGCGTGATGGACCATGTTAAGCTACCAGAGAAAAAATGTATTGTTAGCTAGCTAATAAAAATTCCAGAAAATCTTATAATCAACTCCACTTCCAGCAGACTTCTGTTTGCAGCCCGAACTCATCCTACCGCAAAAGAATCAAGAATGTCTGGAAATCAGTCCAAGGTAAATTTATCTCACTTGGACCCCTTGTAAGGCAATGTTTGTAATCTATCTTTATCTCCTAATATCTCTGGAAGTTTGGGAAAGTTACTATGCTTCAATTTTCTTCAGCTTTAATATGGTGATATTAATCATCCTCACCTTGTAGGATAATTTTAAAGATTAAATGAGTTTATGTAAGGCTCTTAAATCAATGCCCAGCCTATTAGCTTCTCAGAGCTCAGTCTCTTCCTTGTAAAAAGACTGTTTAAATTTGAATGGTAATTTTTGCATATATTGGATTGTCAAAGGTAACTCAAGGGTTTGTGCTACAAAGAATTTAAAATGAACCAAAATTAAGAATTTAGATGGAGGACAAATAGGAATTTTAATTAAAATTACAACTAAGATTCATTGGACACTGTAGTTCATTCCTTGCCCCCAGATGAAATAGAGAAGTTAGAAAACATTTGATCAGCTTTGAACATTTCTTATGGACCTGCCCCAGTATTGTCTACCTGGTTTAAACGTGCATGTTGTGTTGATGTGCACATCACATAAAGGCATGTCCTTAAAAAGGTTCTCAGAGCAAGAAGAGGTTTGAGCTTTGATGAATACTGAAAGCATAAATCAACCCTTGAAATGAATTTCTGAAGAAAAGCTTAAGGGTTCAGATCACTTCTCCTATCATTAATAAGCTTGCTCTCTTAGGGAAACTCTGCTCACTTTAAATCACAGAAATTTAGAGCCAGAAGGCACCTTAGAAATCATTCCTTATTCACCTAAAAAGAAAGAACTTGTTGTTAACTAGGTCTGAGGTTTCATAAGCAAGCTCTGGATAAGCCCCTGGCGTTTTCTCAGATGTTCGTAAACTCAGCCTTCCCCTCCCTCAATGGAATCTCCCAAATGGATTTCTAAAAATTTGCTGAGGTTTCTCCTAACCAGGTTTTTCCAGGTCACTGTAAACAAAGGAAGAACTAAACAGGGAAATAAGGGAGAAATAACAGAAGATTATTTGTATATAAGGACATTGTATCTTTTGGAAATAAATTCCTTGAGACAACGTAACAGAGTTATATATAGGAGTCAACTCTCAAGCAAGTTGTGGTCAGTGTTAGTGATAATGAGTGGTCCATCCTGTACTGATAATCCATATTCCCACAACCCTTTGCATATGGAAAACTGTTTGAAAGGGAAGAAGCAATATACTAGTAAGATATAATTACCATGTAGGCTGCCCACAGAGCAGCAATTATATTCCCAGCTTTGGACACTTTCCTCTGGGGTTCAGAGATCTGGAATTTCATCTTTTTAAAAAAAGTGTTCTCAAATTCCACACATGATGTGAACCATCAGGAAGTGGAGGGAAGAGAGCCAGTATTTTTTACAGTTCTTATTTCAGTCAGGACATGGCATAAAGTGGTTTCCATAAATTCTCCCACCAAGACAAATGTGGAAATTAGATTTCATAATGTGCTCCAGCCTATGAGAAATACTTTGTGAAACTGGTTTGCATGGCTGACTCTATCTGCAGATCTCATGGCCAATATTATTAGACCCTTGCTGCTTATGAAAGGGAAGTACGAATGCAGTATTGCTAACAGGGCATCCAAGCTTAGGCATGTGCTTTGCATATTCTGCTATCACTTCTGAAAGCAGAAGCACTGTTTTACTCTTTACATTAGAATGTAAGGGCATGCTCTCAGTTGAAATTTTTAAAAACTCTTACATTAACATAGGATTATTTGATAATCATAGGCCCAAACAGACTTTCAGTGAATGTACTTTTAAATATCTTGTCAATAAGAAATTTAAAAGAATTAACACGGTGTACCATTTCAGCACTTAATAGTTGCTACATTAATGTTAGTATTCTTCTTTTTGTCGTTTGGATTAGAATATGTATGAAGAGAAGGCATGTTGAAATAGATGATGTGCTCTGGGACACTTGAGTGTACATGGAGGTTTACTACAATGGAAATATGCAATTAGTGCTAAACTATGCAAGTAGCATTAAAGTGGTGCAATTTGTGTTAGAGAGTATTAATAGCACTAACCTCATTAATACAATTAGATGCACATGATCAAATGTGTTAATGAAGATTGGTACCCAAAATGTAATTTACATTATTGCTGCTGAGGAAATTCACTGAGTCCTGGTTAATTTCCAAGAATCTTGAACCAACATATTTTTTCTATATAGGACTTACATAACCATTTTCAGATTATTTGTTTTAAAAGTATTTAAGAGGTTGAAGCTTTCTGAGGCAATCCTAATTTTATCTTTCCATGCTCATTAATAAATATTCATGAGGTAATAAGTTCATGGCGCAAATTTACGCAAGAAATGCTGTTGTACTGAATAAGAAATGAAAATTCAGTTGGGAAGTGTATTACAAAGTAATAGGATGGGTGATGTTTGAAAACCCTCTGTGTTCTGTGAAAAGGCAGCTCGGGAGAATTTACCTTTAACAGTGCCTGATATTATATCCTTTCTTAAAAAAACACACGGAAAGTCTAATCCAAACTACTTGGGTTTCTAAAAAGGCATGAGGTAACTAGATGAGGGCCTAAACAACTACAGAAGCTTTGGCTTCTTCTGTTTTATTTGGTTTGAATTTATTGTGTGTGAAGGTTTGCACAACTTGTTGAAGAAAACAAGAAGTTATGGTAGCCTTTGTTGATTTCCTGTTGTCTGGTTGTGAAGTCCTGTGTTGCTTGCATTGGTCTGTTCTGCTTTGCTTTGTTTTGTTTTGCTTTATTCACTTTAAAGTAAAAAATTAAAATAAAGAATTAAAAAAAAATCCAATGTGTTTCATGGGCCAAGCACAAACAGGAAGCCTAGAGTTGGCAGATCCCAGAATTTCAGCTGGGGAGCTGTTAGATTCACAGAGAAGTGCAAAAATACACTAAAGGATGGTTCTCGTTGACTCTCCTTTGAAGCTGTTGGGACTTTTTTCAAAGTACTATGAGGTTTCAATATCCCTTTCTTTTGAGCGTCTGTTGAATGTTGTGACTGATTGAACTCAGATGCAAGCATCGCTCTTATCTTTTTCTCTCCAGTCAGTTTTCCCAGCCAGGATTCTTGTTACTCTAAGTGAGGGTCAAAATGGCTAAATAAAGCTTCCACGTCATGAGAAAACTATAGTTTTCCTTTTGGGTGATTAAGTTGTGGGAAGAAACTATTGCAGACACTCAAAACAAAACCAAACAAAGCATAAGATAAAATGCCAACAAAAACTCCAGATCTGAAGAAAGAAGCAACCAACCTGTTGACCTTGAAGGGCACTATGATAATTCAGCCTACTCAGATTTTGTCTAACTATGGAAAAATCTTATTTCTACCCTGACTTGATAAGCTTAGATTCTTTTTGGTCATCTCTTTCATCTCTGTTTCTTAGTAGGTTTCATATTCTAGAGTTTGTGATTTCTTACACTGGTATCTTATTTATACTACTGGTAGCCATTGTTTTGGATGGCAGGAGAAGATGCTTTTGGGTGCCTCCCAAATGGCGATTTAGTCTATAAGAACTGGAACAGCTGTGGTGGGGACAGCTAGGGAAAGAGAGTCCAGGAACAGGCAACTAATTTAGAGACTAGATTAGAAACACATATCTCTGAAAGTTCCTGAGAGAGGTGAGTTGCCTGGTATAGGAGAGGGACTAGAAAGGAGTAGTTATAAATTTAAAGCTAGTCAATACAAACAGTTTGGAATGTCCTAGGATAGAAGACTGAGATAAAGAATAGATTGGTCTTCAGTGGCTGGGGACATTAAGAACCAATACGGCTTCTAGGCGAAGATTTGGCTTTGTAAGTAATATTTCCTCTTGGATTCTAATTTCTCACCTATGTTTGATTCATGTATTTCAATTCTTTTTATATGTTTTGAGAGTAACTTAAAATTTTCATAATATGGTAATGTCTCTCATATATCATTAATCATCTTGCTATATGAAATCTGGGTGATCTTTCTGCTGTGCAGGAATATGGCTCCTGCTGGACAAGCATGTGTCCCATTTGTCTGTGATGTGATGTTCTAATGCCTGCAACATACAGAGTACTAAATAGCTGTTGAGATAAAACACTTGCATTGGTGTGAGGGGGTTGCTGAAGTCAAATTTTAATCTCTGAAAAGAAACCAAGCAGTTGGTTGAAGACAAGGAGGAAAGCATATATTTTGATGTATCACATTCTTTTTCAAAACAGAGTGTGATTTCATTTATCTTGCTTTATAAACTTCAAGCCTTCTCCCAGAACACAGGTGAATATTCTTCTTTCATTTAAGACATGAATAGAAATAAAAGTACCAATATTGGAAATATATTTGGGAAAGGCTGACAAGGGCTATAAAGAAAGACTGTAAGGTATTTACACAGCAATTTATCAACACAAATGCCAAGGTTCTAGAAATAAGTGGTGCTGCAGCTTACAAAACACCCTCAATAAGTTAAAAATTCAAGAAAAAAATCTATAGGTGGAAGAGAAGCAAAAAGCAAGCCAGAATTAATTGAATGTCCAGGAGAGTTGAATTAGGTTGAATGTGCTGACCTTACACAAGTTGGACAATCTCTAGATTTTCGTATTAGTAAAAACACTTGGGCATGTTATGTAGTGAAAATATACTTTTCTTAGTAATTATCTAGTGATATCACTGATAGCAACATTGGAATGGTTTTTCTAGCTCTTAAAAGAGTATGGATTTTTCATTGCCCAATTTAATAATATAATACAATACTTTTTCTCAAAAAGATACAATAGTATTTAAAATCTAAAGATAATATTGTTTAAAGAGTATTTATGCACATTAAAATAATTCATTTGTTTCTTTTAGCAGCAAATTTACCTTATGTACTTAAAGTAGTATTTCTAATGTACAACTTCCGGAAAGATTTTATTTCTTGCAAAAACTCAACAAATATTTGTGTGTTGCTTATTGAAAGGTTTTATACTAGGAAGGTAGAATCATGAATAGGAGAGATCACTGCCTTCTTGAGCATCGTATTTTGTTGTTCTGCTCTGATCTAATCTGTGAGAAGAAACTGACATCGGTATTTTAAAGCTAGTTTCCAGCTAGGCACCACATGAATTTATAATTCTGCTTCATGCTGAACAAAATTTCCTAAATAATAAAATTCTGCCCACAGTATTGTGCAAGTATATTTTTATTTACTAGAAGATAACTTGGCGCATAAGGGGCTTATTTAACTGAGGTTAACATATTTTCCCCTCTGGTTCCTGTCTGTGAGGTAGTCAGGCTCTGTGCTGCCATGAAAAGAGGAGAAATAAACAGAATTATAGCAGAGTCCTCACAGGTTCTATTGTTCCAGCAGTGCAAGTAGCAGTCATCTTTCAATTCCTCTTCCACTCCACTCCCCAATTCAAACACTTTCATTTCTATTTAAAGAAAAGCAACTAGCTAACTTAAATTGCCTGCGGTAAATTATCACACAACAAATGTAAATGAAATGTTCTATAATCAATCAATCAATCAAACTGGAGAATGAAAAGTTTATGCACAGTGTAAATTGATTTTTTCTTGTTGTTGAGACAAAATACCTCACATCCAAAATTAAAGAAAGAAAGGTATGTTTAGCTGACAGTTTGTGGGGGTCCATAATCTACCGCTGGCCCGAGGCAGGTTGGCTCAGTGCAGAGAAGCAACCCACTCAGGGCTGCAGAAGACAGCAAAAGCAACAAGGAAGGGAAGACATAGCCTTTTTTCAGTCCCTTGTGTTTTATAGAGGTTATCCACCCTTCAGTGGGTGTAGGGCTCACACCCTTAGTGAATGAATCAGTCACAGACTAGATTTAGCCTCCTCCAAAAAGTCTGCACCTCATTACTGCATGAAGCTTTGAGAGGAGACATCTAGACACAAACCATAGCGTGCACTATCACAGCATCTGCATTCTCTAATGTACACTCATCAGGTGACTATGTGAGACTAGGGAACATACTTTTGTAGAATGAATAGAGTTATAAACACTAAAAACATAGTGAAAAATAAAATAGCACTGAATTGTGTTCTTGTGCCCCATCCAAACTCAAATTCAGAATTAACTCTTTTATTGATTATTTTACTAGCTAATATCTCTACTTATTCTTTGTGTTTTCCACAAAAAAAATGAAGCCTAATTTTAGTTTAAAAGGAAGTTTTGCATGCTTCATGAAGAATCAGAAAACTGAATATTGCTGAAATAAAAGAGTGAACAAATGATAATATATCTAAACATTGCTTTCTGTATTCTTTGTTTAGTTGCTAAAATATTTTCTTTCTCTAGGACTCTTCTATGTAAGCTTATTAACCCCAGGTGGCTGATTATTTTTTCATATTTAAACGTGTACTTTTGCATACTTATCTCTAAGGATTCAAGGTATAATTAATTATCTTACTCTTTTAATTTTTTTTACTTTCATATCTGTTTCCTACACCCTGAATTTGAAGAGGAATTCAGTGCTAGTGATTAGAGAATTAGAGACCATGAACACACAGGAAAGGAATGACTATGATAAGGAATGAATAGAAATAGATTATTTTAAGAATGAGGAAAGGGAAAGCGTGAGAAAGTGAGAGAGACTGCCTGGGGAAGGAAGAAGAAGGGAGGGAAACAGAGGGAAAAAGACAGGGAGAGGGAGAGAGAGAACAAATCTAGGGAAGAATGACAGAAAAGTTGAGAAAAAGTAATACTATAGTAGATGAGGTCCATAGGTCAGACATCCATTTCCAATAAGTCAACAAATATTCTAGAAATAAAATCTTTTAGTGAAATCTATTATTAAAAAAATCTGCCTGTTACAATTGGTAAAACAATTGAAAAGACATAGCCCTCTATTCCCAAATAATAGTGTTTTCATGTTGAATGTTAAACTTCTATGACTTGAAGTATTCATGCAAACATACATTCACACATGGGATCTTATTTCTTTGCTGTTTTGAAAAATTTTATCACAATCTACTCATTCACATGTAAGTTATGCATCATGGACATTCCTGAAGGTGACTAAGTACTGACCTCAGTCTTCTCACTTTTTTCCTTTGCTTTCCCTTTTCTTCTCTTTCTTTTCCTTTTATTTTTTAAGTCAGACCTGTAGAATGGCTACTTCACAATATATTGAATTATTTCTGCATCGATGACATTCACTTCCAGGAGAAATTTTCTTTTCCTTTTGTTTTGACAAAAAGTTTTGCAACTCTCATCTTTATAATTATAACTATACTTCTTTTTTTTCTGTAGTCTTCAGAGTAAAGTTTCTTAGTAGATACATGCATATGTCAAAGGTTAGTTTCAGTTACCAGCTCTCTTAATGTTATTTTACTATAAGAAGCTTGAACAACTCAAAGTCAATTTTCAATTCCAAGTGTCATAAATATTTTTAATTTTGTCGATACGGATAAAAAAGTAACTTTAGTTTCCACTTCTCTAGCAATGGTTAGGCTCAGAAACTTTTTAGGCTTATTGGCCAAATTGATAGTATTTTCTATAAATTGCCTATTTATAACTTTTCTTCATTGTTTCTTCCAACTTTTTTCATTTGTTTACATTAGGGACTTTTTTTTTTTTGGCTTATCACAAAAACTACCCTATGTCATGAGCAAATGATTTTTTAGTTATTTTTATTTTGTTTACAGTGGCCTCATATATATTTTAATTTTATGAAGTCAAAATACATCTGTTTTTAAATTTATGGCTTTAGACAACTATGTCACATATAGAAAGCTTTTTTCTGCCTAATGGTTGTAAAAATATCTTAATTCTCTAATTTTTAAAAATATAAAAAATATTTTGGCATTAGAGTTTTATCCATCTGGAATTCGTTTTGGCATATGGTGAGAGGTAGAGGATCTAGCTGGTTTTCTTTCAAATAGAGAGCCAATTATGTCAGGATCTTTTATTAATAAACCAATTATTTCCCACTAAGCTAAAATGCTCCTTTTATAGATTTATTTCTGAACTATATTCTATTTCACAGATATGTCTATTTCTGTATCAGGGATAGGGTGTCTTGACTACACTAACTAAATATTAAATTTAAATGTCTTGTAAGGTATACTTTCTTTTTATCTCCCTTCTTTGTTCATAATTTTTTCTATCATGGGTATTTAGAAAAAGCTTATAAACTAAAAAAAATTGTACACAGTCCTCCTCAAAAACAGCAGCAGTATCATCAAAATTGACAATGTAGATCATAAAATTATTAGTTGAATTGAAATTTTTACAAAAGCTTCCCCATTTTATAAGTATCGTTTCAGCAGTTTTGTCTTGATTAGAATACTTCTGTTGCCTTTTAAAGTGATTTATTACTGGTTCTTCTCCCCAAAGCATGTTGAATTTTATTTTAATTTATTATGAAGGACACTGTGCATTTGGGTCACAAATACACAGGTTAGAGAATTATCCCATGATTTTATCAGCCTTTTAAATTTCTATCATCCTGGTGGATTTATAGTGATTTTGATTTGTGATCTTAGCTTGCATTTCCTTGATTTACTGTTGAGATTGGGTGGTTT
The DNA here is from genome assembly GCF_034190915.1 of Cavia porcellus. Lineage (NCBI taxonomy): Eukaryota > Metazoa > Chordata > Mammalia > Rodentia > Caviidae > Cavia > Cavia porcellus. The sequence goes on along the minus strand of NW_026947487.1, from coordinate 24,570,842 downwards.
TAATAGTTTTATTGGCCATTTGGTTCTCTTACTTTGTGAAATAGCTATTGAAGTCTGTAGGGCTGTCTCTTTAAAATTGATTTGTAGTAGCTCTTTAGTGCATGATTTTTTTTTGTAACGTATAAGTGACATAGATATTTTCTTCATTTCCATAACTTCCTTATTTGCTTTTTAAAAAATGAAGGACTTTTGGTAGAATTTATTAATTTTACTGTAATTTATGCAACACTTCCCCTACGATTAGGACTTTTTAAATACCCAGTTGATTTTAATTCAAGGTCCTGAAGATGAAGGCAAATATTTTCATCTGGGAACTTCGGCATTCCTTACTTAAAATTTCAAATCCATTTAGAGTTTATTTTTCAAATATTAATGATGTAGGGATCTAGTTTCACTTTCTTCCCCACTTGGATATGCGGTTGACCTAAAACCATTTATTGAGAGACCCTCCTTTCTTCCAGTGCTCTGTACTGTAATTTTTATTACAAATTAAATGCTCATATGTGAGTGATCTTTCTTCATTCTTCACTTGGTTTTATTAGCCTCCTTGTCTGTCTCTGAGGCAGTACCCATCTTATTACCACAGGTGCATATCCAGTTGAGAAGTACTCCCACTTTTCATCATTGATCATCATTTGATTATTCATCTTGATTATTATTATTCTTTTCATTTTAATATGATATTTAGGGGGCTGGGGATTTAGCTCGGCGGCATAAGCGCCTGCCTTGCAAGTGTGTGGTCCTGAGTTTGATCCCTGGTACCAATAAAAAAAGAAAAAGACAAAAAAAATTTACTTAATATGATATTTAGATTATTAGTTTCATGGAGATTGTGGAAATCTGAATCCATAAATAAGTTTTGAATCCATGAACAATTTTTGAAGAGCTAACACCTGTATATGCTGTATAGTGCATAAAAGTATACAGAAAATTCCATGTGTTGCTTAGAAGAATGTGTATTTTGTTGGTATTGAGTGGGATACTCTGTAGGTATCTATTAAATCCATTTGTTTGAAAGCTTGGTTCAACTCTGATTTTATGTTTTAATTTTTAAAATCTAATGTATCTTCTATTTATTCATGATAGTGGGGTATCCACATCCTCCACTATAATTGTATTGGTGTTTATCTGATTTTTTATGTCAGTAGTTTGTTTGTTTAATGAAGGTAGGTGCACTGTTTTCAAGGGCATATATGTTTATAATTGTTATCTCCTCCTGTTAAATTGTTCCCTTAATCAACTTATTTTGTCTGTTTTGGTCAGTTTTGGCCTAGAGTCTACTTTGTGTACAAATCAGATAGGTGTTCCTGCTTGTTTTCACATTTCTGTTGCATGATATATTGTTTCGTATTCTTTGTTTTTTAGTCTACAAATGTTTTGTTTCTTGTATACAACATACCATTGGATTTTGTTTCTTGATCCATTTAATCAATCTGTATCTTTTGACTGGGGAATCGAGCCTTTCACTTTGAGACTTATTAAAGTTATTGGCTTATTCTTGTATATTGCATTATTTTCCTGTTGCATTTTTTTCTTTTTTTTTTCCACTTAATTGCTTATCCTCTCTGGTAAATACATTTTACTGGACATTTTGGCATTGTTAGTTTCATTGTTTCTTTCTAGAATATCCTTGTGAAAATTTTGGAGTGGTAGTTTGGTGGTCACAAATTTCTTTAGATTATCATGGAAATACCTTATTTCTCCATCAATTTTTTTCAAGATATATTAGTCTAGATTGAAAGCTGTTTTCTTTTAGGGCTTGAAATACTTCAAGCTCTCCTGATCTTTATGATTTGTGTTGAGAAGTCTGTTGTAATTGTAATGGATTTTCCTTTATAAATGATCCACCGCTTGCCTTAAAAAGTATATTAAGGTTCTATTTTTGTGTGGTTTTTTGACTACTAAGTGTCATGGAGAGATATTTTTCAGACTGTTGATATTTGGGGTTCTACATGCCTCAGCTACCGGACGGTTAAATACTTTCTCCATATTTGTAAATTTTTCTGCTATTATTTCTGTCAATAGATTTTTAAAAGTCATTTGTGTATCTTGTGAGCTTTTCACTATTTCCAATTAATCTTAGAGTGGTCTTCTTCATGTCTTCTAGCAGCTGTTGGATTCAGTTTTCATGTGTTCTTATTTTTAAAGTAACTTTCAACAATCGGTTAGCAACAACAGCCTTGCCTTCTAGTTTTGACATTCTGCCTTCATGTTGGTCAATTCTGCTGCCCATACTTTCAATAGAATTTTTAATCTTGTGAATTTCTGTTTGTATTTTTAATGCACTCTATTTTTTTCTATAGAGGACATTTATGTTTTGTTCTACTATGCTAGCTTTTTATTGGTGTCTTTTATAGACTCTTCGATTGGTATATTTCCAGTATCTGTTTTGTTATATCTTCTTTGAACTCGCCAAGCACCTTATTGATCTGCTTTATAAAATATCTACTCTGTTATACTTTCAAGTAATTTTGCTGTGTGGTGTTTTATTTTCTCTCCCTCAATGCCTCATGAATCCATTTTGGGGCATTTGGAAGTTTTTGGAGGCATTTTGTTACCTTTATTCTTATGTTTCTGTTTTTGTTTTGGTTTGCTTTTGTTCTAAGACTTGTGAGTTGATTAAAGTTGAAGACTTCGTTGGTAATATGGAGACCTTTCTTTCTTTCTTTCTTTCTCTCTTTAGAGACAGAGTCTCACTACGCAGTTCAACTTGGCCTCGAACTCACTATGTAGCCTGGGGTGGCCTTGAACTCATGATGATTCTCTTGCTTCAGCTTCCCAAGTACTGAGATTACAGAGATGCACCACCATGACTGGCACTGACTTCTTTAGTTAGTGTCTGCTTTTCAATGGTATGTTTGAGGCATAGCTAATCACAGGTGGTTGCCTCCCCCATGATCCAACAATCTTTTTTTTTATTTGGGAAAGGAAATTTCAGTGTATTTTGTTCAGCAACTGCTTCTCTGGGAATGGACCATAGTATGGCTAATGTATGACACAAAGGCAAGCCACTGATTGTCATAATAAAACAATAGCAACAGCTATGCCACCTGGGAAATAACAGTAAAAGCACAGTCTAAACAATAAGACAAACCAAATATTGACCTACTATAAGTACTAAATGTAGCCATTATATCTCTCCTAATGATGGAACACTGGGTTAATTGTCCGAAGATTCATAAAGCTTGATGTTTTTACTAAAGGGGGTGAAAAATCAGAGAATGGAAAAAAATCAAATTTGAAAAATTAATCAATGGAAGACGAGGAAGAGAGAAAATTGAGATAAAGGGTTCTATTGAGGAATACAAGGAAGTTAATAATATTAGATAAAAGTAACAAAACAGAACAAACAACAAGAAGAAAAAACAGCAAAATAAAAGAAAATATGAAGAGCAAAAAAAAAAAAAAGAAAAATTATTTTTAAAAATCCAATCCCCAAAAAATAATGAAGAGGGGGGGAGAAAAAAATTTCAAGGAAAAAAAATCCTTTGTCTTTTTGAATGACTGCGTTTTTGCGGTTTTTTTTTTTTTTTCCCCTAGAATCTGCAGTCTTGGAATCCAAAGTCACTATTTTTTCTGCTCAGCTTTATGGCCTGTGAGTTTGTGAGGTGCCTACCCTGTAACCGTTGTCCAGAAACCCTTCTATCCATACACCTCAGTCTGCGGCCTCCATCCAAGCCACGGGGTGTCTTTGCTTATGTTAGTAGATGGAGAAAACAGTCAGATCACTGGGGTCTGCTGGATGCAGGCAATGGGTCCAGCCTGACTGCTGGACTTAGGGTCCACTTTCAGATGGAGATGCCTCCGGAAGAAGCGCTTGCTGGCCTTCATTTCTCACCACGCAGAACAGGGCCATGTCCTTCCTGGCCTGAGTATAACCTTCTGGGGGGTGTGGGGTCTGTGCCTAGTCTGCAGCCTCTCCAAGGCTGTCTCCCGTAGTTGCTCTCATACAGTCATCATGGAGTCACTTCTAGAGTAAAATTCCACATTGTTTTTGTATTTTATAGTAGCTATGGGCTTTCCTTGAGGGTAGTGCTGTTGGTGCTCTTATTTCTCCCTGAAGCTTCAGACTCTTTGATCTTCCCATTTCTCCTGGAGGATCATCCTCATTCACAATCAAGTCAGTCAGCTGGTTGGCGCCTCTGCTGCTCTGTGGCCACAGGGAAACAAAACAGCACAGGTTTGGAGTTAGTGGGTGGCTGGGGTGAGGCAAGAATTAGCGCTTTGATGACACTGAGTTTCAACTTCGCTAAAATGATTATACCACTTCAGTTTGTTCAGGGCTTATTTAATTTTTCTCAGTAAATTCTACAGCCAGTTTCTTTCTACTCATTTTATATTTTGATGTTACTATACCTACTGCTATTAATATTTTTGCAATTATTTATCTATTCTTTAGAAATAAAATTTTTATATACTGTTTTTGTGCACAGGTATTTTGCTAATGTTATAATTCCAATAATGTATCTGCATACACATTTTCTAGGTCTGAAATCATGTCTTTGTAAATGGAGTGGTTATGATTACTTTGGATAAGAGAGCCAGGAAAGATTTTTTTTTGTGAAGAGAATAGTTAAGAAAACTTGCTTCAAGCTTTTCAGTCTTTTCTCAAAATAGAGACCAAAGTATGTCTTTTAAAAATATGAATCGTACTGTGTCATAATACCTAACTTTATATCTCCTTTGATATTTTGACTTCTTTTCTTTTTAACTGATTGTCATTATAAGAGTTATGTTATATTTTTAAATTTTGAAAAATGTGTAAATCTATGCGATAACATCACAATAAAAATATAGATTTGCATTACCGCAAGTATTTGCTCAGGCTGTTTTGTAGGAAGCTCCTGACCCTTAGTCCCACATGTCTACTAATTAGATTTCTACTGCTGTGGATTAGTTTTTGCATATTTTATATTTAGAAAATTCTTCAATATTTAATCTCTTGGACTCAGTGTATTTTATTTAGCATGACTTGGAGATTTTGTGAGTTACTGTGTGTCTCAGAAGTTCTTTTTATTGCAGAATAGTATTGCATAGTATGATATACCATGGTTTGTTTATCCTTTCATGTTTGATAGATATTAGTGTTGTTCCATCTTTTAACTATTATAAATAAAGCTTTTAGGAATATTATCAAGATTTTGCTTAAATATGTGTTTCATTTCCCTTTAATAACTATCTTAGAGTGAAATTTCTGGTTCAAAACATTCTCTAGTGTGTTTGAACCATTTCACATTGCCATAATATGAGTTTTCATCTTTTAAGTATTAACAATTATTATGACCTAAAAGCGGCATCTCATTTTTGTTTTAATTAGAATTTCCTAATGACTAATAATGTTGCACACCTTTCTGGGTTGTTACAAGTCATATTACGTGTCTTCCTTTGTGAGGTGTCTGTTCTAATCTTTTTTTGTTGGTTTTTTTTTTGGTACCAGGGATCAAACTCATGACCTTGCATTTGCCAGGCAGATGCTTATAACTTTGAGCTAAATCCCCGGCAGTCTGTTCTAATCTTTTGCCTACATTTTTTAAAATTGTGTTTTTTATGTACCTATTGAATTTTAAGAGTTCTTTACAGAGTCTAGGTAGGAGTTCTTTTTCATACTCCTCCATGTAGCACAGAAAGCTTTCCCAGTCTTTAACTTGGCCTTTCCAACTTTTTTTGAAGAACAAAAGTTTAAATTTTTCTATATGTAATTATTTCTTTAAAATGGCTGCTTTTTGAGTGTTCTGTTTAAGAAATCTTTGCATGCCTCAAGATTACAAAGATTTCCTCTTGTGTCTTTTCTGAAAGTTTAATGGTTTTAAAGTTTATATTCAGGTGGATATTCCATTTGTGGGTGATTTGCTTACATAAGGTGAAGTAAAGGCCAAACTTCATTGTTTTCATATGGATATCTAATTGTTCAGAACATTATCTTTTTTATTTTAAAGAGGGTAAAATTAAACACAACAAAACAGAATAAAACAGAACAGAAGAAAGCAATATAAGAGACATAAATTTTAGAGCAAGACAGAGATCTTCACTATCATATCGTCTCTTTTGTTTTCTTCCGAATAGTTGTCCATATCTTCATATACAGAGAATTCACACAAAACATCATAGTATAGAAGTGATCTGAACAAGATGAAGAAGGCATTTTAGACCAGACAATAGGGAAGTCAACAATGGCTGTCTTCGTGTTTCTTATTCTCTTCAAAATAGCTGTCCGTATCTTCATGTATGTTGAAATTAAATGAAACCAAACAGGCTACAATCACTCTGAAAAAATAATAATCAGTATTGCTGGATTTCACATCATGATGTTATGGAATCAGCACTGGGTCCTGTAGTATATCTTTTTCTTCAAAGTAATGGTTCAATTCATCATGCATTACATAATCAGGTCTCATAAACTGTTTATAGGCAGAACCCTATCTTGAAACAATAAACTTCTTTTCCCTTTGAATTATCTGGATTCCTTGGTCAACAAACAAATCTGCACATGTATGCATCTCTATGTTTCAATTATCTATTATGGTCCCTTTATTTATATGTTTACACTTATGCAACCTCCACAGAATTCTATTATAATTTTATTTGGTACATGTTAACAGGTTTGCACGTTGTGGTGGTGACATTAGAATGCATAAAGATAAATCATGGCAGTACTGATATAGTCTTGTTGGCATTCTTGAGAATATATGTGATCTATGTCAACATCAATTCAGTCAAGGACATTGTTACTGGCCATTGAGAATGGACTAGTTCTGTAGGTGGAATTCCATGTCTTAATACTGATAGCCCAGGTCACATTCTTTTTATCGCAGCCACTATCCTAGTAGATTTTCTAAATTGGAAACTAAAATTCATATTAAAATGTTTCTCAATATTTAAATGCGTTAGAGTTTTTATTGTGGTGAGTACACTGACTTTATAGCTATATCCTTAAACAGAAGAGGCATGACTTTTATGTTTGAATCTTTTATAAATATGAGTGTTCTAAATAGTGACAACCTCATTCCAAACATCCGTGCACATAATTTCTTTAGATTTGCATGAAGTAGACTGCTGAAATTGGATTTTGAGGCCAAATCATTTTCTAGGACACCTAATTAGCAAAATCATTTTTTAATTCACAGCCTGTTGCTTTCTTTTTGCTTCATTTTAATTTTTTATTTATTTTAAAAAGCAAAACTCTTTTTTGCTTCTTGACATTCACGGTTTCTTTCCAGAATCTTTAAGACTTAGCCTGAAAGAGATCAGGCACCTTTATAATGCTCTCATACCACATGAAATTTACCTGAAAATCAATAAAAAGTGAATGAAAAAAAGTAAATGAAAAAATGTATTAACTATTTACTAATTTCTGCTTGTCATTGTTAGCCTGGCTTCTTAATTTTCATTAAGCTCATCCTGATTTCATTAAGTTTCTGATTGCTTGCTGACTAATCTGCGTTATAGTTTATGTTACAGTGTTCTTCTGTGAATCTGTTGTTGGTTAAAATGGTTTATCTACTTTAAATTGATTGCTATCCTACTATTATGAGCATCATCTGTGGAGTCAGGAGGCCTGAGCTTTGTCCCTGTTTTGCTTCTAACTGTGTGACCTTGCATACACTTATCTTTCTGGGCTTTGGTTTCCCTTGTTTGTTAGATGAGGCTGGCTTATATTCTTGAGATTCAGGATTGTAAACTGATTAAGTTTCTTCACTGGAAATTCAAGTCTTCAGATGGATTTCTATACTAAAAGATTATGTGTGGTTCTTTGATTTCCACAGCAAATTTGCTCTGCATGAGTGTATCACACAAATAATGTCACATAGATTATTCTAGAGTACAAGATCAGTAAATTTATAGCAGCCAGCTTGATGGGTTACAAATAATGTATGTATTATGTCAGTAAAGGGGAAAGAAATCCATATAGTTGTATTAAATCATTGCCACTATGTTTATTGCCTACCTAGGGTAAATCGAAAACTGTTTTGTCACATTACTATTTCTTAACTGAGTATTTTGCAATGTGTTCTCTGCAACTACAGAAAATGAAATTATTTCTTGATTTCTGAGGTCTTTCCATAATCTTCTGTTTCAAGAAATCATCCTCGTGGAGCCAATAATTCTCACGTCCACTAGAAATTTTAACCTTGTATTTTAGGACTCTTTCAGAGTAAGTGTTAAGTAGGGTGTTACTGACTGGTCATTGATACTGTCAATTTAGCACCATGAGAGTGACAATTGTCTTTCATAGAGAAGAAAGTGATTGCAGTTTTCCACCATCATTTTTTTTGTAAGAAGACTGCAAATGAAAAAGTTCCATGAGCCTCTTGGGAATTTAGATTCTTTTTATGGAATATTACAACCAAAATAATCCAAGCTCTTCTTTCTTTGGTAAGGTTGACTCCTATTTTAACTCACTCACATGACTCCTTGACTCTTTCTATATGACTTATTTTCTGTATTCTATATTAATAAAATACAAAGCACTTTAGCAGTCAGGGTTCACCTTCTGCTAATAACTACCTCTCATTTATCCCCCAGAAAGTTGTAGGCATTGTTCAATGTACTTAATGACAGTTAACTTCATTAAACCTATATAATAATTATAAGAATTTTGGCTTTCAAGAAACAAGAATGATAGATGAATAAGGTTAAGAATAATAATGATGGCTGTGGGTACTCAGGGTTGGAGCTGAATAATAGCTCTGTGACTGAAAGACCTTTGCCTTTGCACTGGGTCTTAAGAATAATGTACAACAGAGCACCATGACTACTTAAGTATGTTCAATTTGAATATGAAAATTGTTCGTCATGCATATAGTGCTTGCATACGAGAAATGCTTCATCTATCAAATTTGAATACCTCCATATTTACTAGTCATTTGCATTTTCCCTATGAATATTACATTCATTAGAGTTACATATATAACACTTTTACTTTTTTCTATTAAGTCCACCTCTGAAAAGAACATCACAGCCATTCTTACTGATGGTAGGATATGGCCTTTAAAATGCTTATTATATGCTCATCTTTGGATTCTTTCATTAAAACTTTAGCCTCTGATCTGTAGTCAAAATTATAGAATCATAAATAAAAAGAAATTTCTTCAATTATGTGAGAATAAAGTTTAATTTTTTGGTCATGGATATAGCTCAGCAGCACAGTGCCTGCCTAATGAGTGCAAGGTCCCAAGTTCAATTCCCAGTACCAGAAAACAAAACAAAACAAAACAAAACAAAACAAAACAAAAAACCCAAAAAGCAAACAACAACAAAAAAAGAGATAAAAATCAACTGTCCATTAAAAGTTTAACTTCAAAGAAGATAAACACAGATCCCAAAATGGTGACTATTATCATATTTTTGTAACAGAAAAAGTTTTTCAGTTGTTTAAATTATTAAGAAAAAACTGAAATTTTTATTATTAAAGTTAAATTTATTCAATTATATATAATTAAGTAGTAAATTCACTTAGTGTTTTCTAATTTTTTATTTTAAACATACTAAAAGAAAGGAAAACAATAAAAATCATATAGTAGTTAAAAACAAAATGATAGGAAATTAACAATGGCCACATATTTCATATTGTTATCTTCAAAATAGTTGTTCAATAAGATTCACTATGATGCCCATTGTGGTTTGACTATTATCTCCTTTGGAAGTCCTGTAATGTTTACAAGGTTTAGGTTTTATTGGTCTTGTTCTCTACTGTTTTGTTCAACTTTATAATACCAATGAGATAGACAATTCTTTTTAAGGAAGCAAGAGGCATTATGGTAACCATTGTTGATAACTTTGTACTCTGTTTTTACATCATGTACTATGTCTATCCTTGGTTTTGACTTACAGCTTTGTTTTGCCATATTTGACTTTATTCTCATCCAAAAAAAAGTAATAAGAACTAAGGAGTAGTAAAACCCAAAATGTGTAAATTTTGTTGTAAAAAAGAGGGAAAAAAGTGCTTTAAAGGATACAACTGCAAGTGTGTTTAGGGGTGTTAAATAGCTGACCACATTAATGTTTTTGGTTGGATCATTGAATACAACTGTTTGCAGTCTCACTGTTTGAATGTCCACTTTGTGTGCTTTGATACTGTGACTTGAGCAACTATCTCTAAGATGATAATGTGTAATCTATTAACTGGTGATTTCTTACTTTTTTTTTTTGTAGTTCTGTATTACTTGTACCCTTACACCACTTTGTTTTGTTTTGTTTTTTCTCTTTTTTGTTTTAAATAAAATTAAAAAAACACAAAACAGTTGCTCAGCTACTTAATGTTTTCTGAAGGTAAAATGAAAGTTGAAATGTTGTTATCATACTAAGTACTGTATATAAAATGCTATTTTAGTTTAACATTGTAGAAGGTTAAATTTGGTGGTTAAGTTCACTCTGACTGCCTGTGGAACCATGAATATGTTGTCAGTCTTTTTATAGCTTAGTACAAAGAGATTAAAGAGGGTGACCACACGTTTCATCTGACTTGACCTTACACTTCTGATAATGGCTGATAAGATAAATCAGTGCAACTCTATGACTTAGAATTGTTAGAAAAGTTGGCCAAAATTAAAACATCTGCTTGAAAGACTAAGCAGACTAACCAGGTGATAACAAATTATGGGATCAATCTCTAGAAGTCAGAGGGCTAAGCTTACCACTTGGGTCAGGTTTCTGTCTAAGAATTATCTGCCGATTATGAAAGAAGTACTAGAGAAGTTGAAAAATGCAGCAGTCTTTTTTTTTTTTTTCTTCCCCAGATTCACGGCACCCAGGGGACAAAGCTGGAATCAAAGATGCAGACTGAACATGTGTTTTTATCCAGAATATACAAAGAAGTACAAATAAATTAGCTAAATACGGGTAATGAAATAGTTGGTAAGAGACATCACAAAAGAAGATGTCCAAATTGAATTACATTACATAGCCACTCAGGGTATAATCAAGAAACTTGAGAATAAACGGTGTTGGTGATGATGTGGAGGGAATGTAACTCTGATACTGCTTGTCAAAGTGTAAATTGGTACAGCAACTCTGGAACATAGTTTGCCATCTTTCAAATATTATACACTTTTGGTAAAGTGTGTACCTGTGTGCCAAGAGACATGCACAAGAATATTGATACTAGTGTTATTTATTACTCCAGTATTTCATGTACTCATTCTGTCCTTTTAGGATACCGATTATGCTTATTTTGTACTTTTCAGTGTAGTCAGCTCCTGGGTGTCCTGCTGTTGCTTTTCTGTTTTTATCATCTTTTATTATGATAAGTAAAATTTCTTCTCTGTGCAAGCCATACTTTCTATAATCCTAGCTTTAAACAATTCCTGGAGGTACCATCCCCTCTGTCCTCTGACCTTCCTGCCAGTGACGTCATGCCTCAGCTGCGCCAGAGTTCCTTTTAAAGGACAAAAGCAGATGCATCCACATGGGCAGTGGCACATTGTGTGCCTCCAGCTTGCCTGCCAGAACCGCGGCATGAAAAATTCTGTTGTCAGAGTGACGTTTGCTGACTCCCTGGCCAACTCGGGTGACTGATGAACCCAGCTAATTTTTTTTAATTTTAGCATTTCCTTTTGATTTTTAGAGTTTCTGTATCTCTCTGTACATTTTCTTACACTACCCATTTATTCTTTTTAATTAATATTATTGAGATATAATTCCCATATCACACAGTTCACCCATTTAACTATAAAATTCAGCAGCTTAGCATATTCACAAGGTTTTCCAATCATTATCCTAAATCATTTTAGAACATTTTCATGATTTCTATCCCCAAACCATGAATCATCCTTTTACATACGGCTCCTAGCAATCATTAATCTATGTTCTGTCTTTGTGGTTTAGCTATTCTGGATATTTCATAAAAATGGATTCATACAAATAGTCTTTTGTTTCTGACTTCTTTGACTCAGGATAATATTTTCATAATTCATTCATTTTGTGTTAGCATGTACAGATGTAAAATAGCATGTACTTGATTTCTGTTGATGGTTGCATAACTATTTACTACCTCCATGGACCAGATTGTTCTAATCTTGCTATATGATTACTCTAGAGGCTCATGAGCATCCCCAGTTGTACCCTCAGAAGGTGAAATCGTTTCTCCATCTTTTGGTTATTACATGACTCTGGTGTTTCAGCTTCTCTTCATCTTTTCCTTTTCTATAATCTTCTCTCAGTACCTTTATTTTTCTTAACTTCTGGTTTCTATTCACCTATGATTTCTATGTCACACCCACTGCTAAGTACCCAGATGATTACTCCAGGTCCTGCCCTTGCCTGCTGTGTGTTCCATGTTCCGAGTCCCTGGGAAGACTGGGACATATCCCATAGTCAGGTACCAGTGTGGAGTAACAGTGCTTGGCAAGCTTCTCCTGCCTGATGAATGACAGAGGCTATTGGCTTTCTTCCCTTCTACCGTACTGACAAAGGCACTTGGGTCAGATACTTGGCTCCTTAAAAAACCTGAGCCCATAAAAAGCTATGCTCATGAGTGGACATTGTGGTTCTCACAGTATATTCTATGCTGCCCAATATAGGGGAAAATGTTTAGCTGAAAAGAAGTCAATATTGTTAAGTACTAGAAAAATTGTAGAGAGAATCACAAATCTATGTTTACACAGGAAATGATAGGCTAACCTGTCAAGGGATCAAGAGGGAGCTCAGAAGTCCTATTTTTTTCAGGAAATAAAAGTTTGCTCTGACTTCAGGGAAACCTCACATCCTTGTCTGAGAAGAAGTAGAGTTTCAGAAATGACGGGGAACCTGCAAGATAATACTCAGACATCAGCATGTTTGCCTTTAACAAGCACCATCAATAATAACCAGTAGCTTTCACTAGAACATTTTCAGCAAATACTGCAGCAAAGCACCTAGTAGATTAAGAAGTACACTAGCTGAACAGACATCACTCTTGTGTAACCCAGAGTAAGCATTAGGATTTTGTGAACGAAGTTCTCATGATACTTGATGTATGCAGATACTTTTCTGAACTATAGTGATGGCATACATGAAGAAGCATCTGGGAGCATTATCTGTGTCTGTACCTGGAATTTCTGAAAAAGAAATAACATCTGTTATAGTCAACCAAAAGGGAATCACTTTATGAGAATCAAGAAAAAGTCCTGAATCAAGAATCATGTGTGTCCTGATTCAGAAGAAAAAAGATTGTCTTTTTTTCATGGTGGTGCATGTCTGTGATCTCAGCACTCTGGAGGCTGAGGTAGGATCACTGAGAGTTCAAGGCCAGCCTAGGCTACACAGTGAGTTTAAGGTCAGCCTAAACTACATAGCAAGAACTTGTTTGAAAAACAAAAACAAAACACTGAAGAAACAAAACAAAACAAAACGAAAAGGTATCCTCCTGAGGTTATCAGGAGGAAAGATCTTCAAACAAAATCCTTGAAAGGGATACAATGTAAGTGTAATAGGCAGAACTTTCTGGAAACTCAACCTTATCCTTCCAGTTCCTGGGGCTGGAGAATCTGATGGAATATCACTTTTTTGATGGGATTTTGTTCCTTGATGTATCATTTTATAACAAAGTATCAAAAACTAGATGGCTTCAAACAACAGAAATTTATTGCCTCACTATTCTGGAGCCCAGTCATCTTAAATCAAGAAGCCAACGAATTCGTACTCTGAGAATCTGGTTAGAACCTTTCCTTGTCTCTGCTAGCTTCTGATGGTGGTGGGTAATCGTTGGCATTTCTTGGCTTTCTGCTGCATCCACCTGGTCTCTGTCTCCATCTTCCCATGGCATTCTTTTTGGATATCTTCACAGCATTGGTGTTCACATTTCGCTCTTCTGTAAGAACATACACCATAATGCATATCTAGATTCACCTTTAAAGACCTGATTTCCAAATAGGGTCACATACTGTGAAGTACCAGGGATTAAGACTTGAAATTACCTTTCATTTTCTTTTGAGGGGATACATTTAATGCATTACATTGAATATAGCTGATCTTTAAGAGGGAAGATTGTCCAGCTGGTTTTAATATAATCACATGAGCCTTAACAGGCAGAGAACCTTCTCTGGCCAGTAGAAAAAGAAGAAGTCAGAGAAATACAATAGGACCTGATGTGCCTGTAGTGATTTGAAGCTGATGTACCTTTAATGATTTGAAGATGGAGAACGCTATGAGTCAAGGAATGTGGCCAGCCTTTGGGGCCATGGGTGAACTCTGGTTGGCAGTCAGCAAGGAAAGAGTCTTCAGAAAAGGTGGTCTGCCAACAACTTGAGTGATTTTGAAAGCAAATTCTTCCTCCAACCTTTAAGACAAGATCTCAGCCCCATCGACAGGGTAATTTTGGCTGATGCAGAGAGCACAACAGAGTCCACTAGACTTTTGCCTATGATATAGTACATGGGATATTTTATAAAGTCATTAAGTTTGTGGCAATTTTTAACACAACAATAGGAAATGAATACAGAAAGGTATAGAGTGGTGTAAGTTCCTCTCTAGAATTGATGCTAAGGATTCAGAACTGTTCCTAACTGACATTAGAATCCTCTATCTTACAACAGTTGCTGACACAGAGTTTAGGGACACATTTTCACTAACAGTGGAAAGAGATTCTGGCAGCTGCAGGGGGCTAAGGGACAACTGGAGAATTTGCTGTGCTGTTAATGGGCCCCTGAAGCCACTCTTGAGCCTAGCTCACAGCTGCTTCGAAATAGTACCATAATAAACATATGGACAGAAGCTGTCACTAGTAGCAGTGGCTGCAGGTTGAAGAGATCTTGTTAACTGGAAGCTTCTTGCATTTTATTTTACTGCTCCTAGAAATAGAAGAGTGCTACAGATTAGGTAAGTGTAGGTCCCAACAACCAAGTAAGAGTTGAAGGTAAAATTCAGCAGTCATTGTGGAAGCCTGAGTTCTGAGAAGGGCAAAGAAGCAGCCTCATCACAAGAGCTAGGTACACAGAGGAGAGCCCAAGCTGTAATTAGAGAGCAAAGAGATACTCATGGAGTCACTTGGGGTACATTGGATACATCAATGGTGCAGCTAAAATTCTGTAAAAATGAGCTAAAATTCTGTACATGGCTGGACTTTCTTATTACCTGCAAGATTAGAGCAGCTTGAAAATCTTTATGAATTTCCACTGGGCAAGTCTCTCAGATTGGACCTAATATGAGTAGAGACCTATACCAGTGCAGAATCCCTGAATTCAATCTGATCACTATATTCTTAGCTATCTAGACTTTATGAGTCTGGAAAAGAAGTAAACACATGCTTATTTCCTTAGTTTTCTCATTTAATTTTCAATTGCTTTGAATTTGGTATTTTTTATTATTTTTTAACTTTATTAGTAAATATTTGCAGTACACAATGATTATATTCACTGTGGGGATTTGGTACATGCGTATAACACATTTCAAATTTTTCCCCTTCCCTCTACCTCCTTTTATTTTTCCAGAATCAGATTTATTTATTTGTTTATTTTTATTTTGTTTTGTTTTTTGAGACAAGGGCTCAGCCTAGCCTTGAATTTAGAGCCGTTTTCCTGCTTCAGTCTCCCTAGTGCTGGGATTACAGCAGTTGCCTCCACTCCAGGCCAGATTCATATATTGATAAGAATTTATAAAGTTAATTACCATATTACCTAATAAAAAGAATCTAGAGTTACTGTTTACACAGGAAATAAAGATTATACATTCTATTGTGAAATATAATTTGATTTTTTATATACAGTTCAAAATTACGTTTCTTTAACTCATATAGTGTGATATGATAGAAATGACTTGTTAAGGACAGCTTGATCTCAGCTTCTGTAATTTTTTTCCTCGGCAGGGATCACAAATTCCTTTTGTACACTGAACCTGTCCCAGCTCCTGGGCATAGTCTGACCATGCTCAACTGAGATTTTAAGGCCACTGGCTGAGCATCAAATCACTGTTGAAACTCAACTGCCCTGATATTAGCCCCAAGCATCTGTTCCTAGCCCACCTAAGTAGGCAGGTTTAAACAGCCTCACCCACCTGCAATCATCCAAAGCCTGCCTGGTCTGTGCGCCTGGGAATCTTCCTGGTCATGCTGTGGGGGCTGAACTCTACTCTGAACCTCCATATCCTGTAGTTTCTGCAGATAGTCAACCTCAGTTATTTTATCTAGTTTCTTAGGTTTTTACCTCAAATCATTAGAGATCTCAGAAAGTGTCTAATCTAATCTTGCTATTTTCAGAATATGAAACTGCACTGGAAAAATCAAATATTAGATTGTCAAGTATATTGTATTCAGAAAAAGCCAAAACTACTACTATATCAAACCAAACTTCTTGTCTTCAGTTATTCTTGTTCTATGATGCAATAATTGTTTTGTATTTTTACTAGCATATCAGTATGTCATGGGTCAAGGACTCTGTTTTGTTTAAGGCTATCTCTTCCATAGTAATAACATATGATAATATCATTGATGAGAAAGCTCACCAATAGGCATCCTAACCTTCAACATTATAATGGTCATGGCTACCTTTCTCTATACAGTAAGCACTGATACATCATTGTTAGAACTACTGACTTAGACAGTGCTCAAATTTTAGCTTCCTTGTAAGCAAAATGGGAACCAAACTGTAGTAAAATTTAATGTATGAGTTTTACAAGAGAACAGTATTAGCCAAAATATATTTCTGTAATATAGAAGAGTCCTCTAAAATATTACATATCAATTTTATCATTTTTAAAACTGAGAACAGAGACATAATTGTACTGGAAAGGCTAATTAATATAAGTACTAAGGATTAGAGAATAGCTTTTTTAAAAAAATGTTTACGTATGGAGATATGTAAGACATTTTGACTCTATATTTATTGATGAATATATTGCACAATGATATACATGTAAAATGTTTTCTAATGTAGGTAATGCAAAATATATTGTTCCTTGCTGTAATCTAATAATAGACCTATTTGTAAGTTTAGTCAGAAACCTAATTTGTCATGCTTCAGATTGCTGGTGTTCATTGATTAAAAAGTTATTTCTTGATTATCATCTAAGATAAAAATGTCATAAGATTGATATGCATACTTATTTAAAGGAATTAGAGTTACCTGTGCATGAAGTGAAATATTTTGTGGTAAATCATAAGTGTCTGTTCTGCATCAAAGAACAGAATTTCAATCAAAGGTCCCTCTTTTTCTCTGAACTAAAAATGACTACTATTGTATCGCAGTTTGTTATCAGACATGGCAAGTAGTTATTCAGTATACTTAACAGAATTTGACAATATCCATTCAATGTTATTTATAGAATTTGTACAATTTCTATTGACTTACTGATCACAAAACAAAAGGTTTAAAAGAGACTTTAATAAGTAGTAACCATAAAATAACACATGGACAATGCTGCTATTCAATAGAGTAGAATATATCTTGTGGATTGTCTTTCAAGGTGTTTGGTGTGCATAGCACAGTGTCAGGAGTCAGAGGCTTGCAGTGTGTGGAAGAGGCTGTTAGAGGCACCTCAGTAATTACAAGGAGGTATAACTGACACTCTGAAAATCAACAGCAGAAGTAGCAACAACAGCAAAATTTTATCAAATGATAAGTTTGGCAGATGCTGAGCAGGAGATCTTTGTCCTGATGTTCAATCTAACCTGAACACATGCCATTTTTAAAATTTCCTCAAATTGGCTTAATCAGCTATGTCATTAAAAGATATACTAACCAACTAAAATTTAACTGACTAATTTAAAATGGGATAAGTTTTATGTGACAAAGCACAGAACAAAGTAAGGCAGTCAATTCCAGTGTGTTTGCATTTGATTCAAAAATTTCTGGAGGATACAAAAACAAAGAGTAAAGTAATGGGAGAGATGGAAATGAATTACAGAGAGAGGATGGGTGTGAGATTATTTCTCAATATACTTTTCATAAATTTTGAGTTTTGAATCATGTGAATATATTAGCTACTCAAAAATAAGACAAAAAAGTTTTTAAAAATTATTTGTTATAAAGGTGTGTGATATATTTGGGGAAGAATACATGTAAAATCATGCCATCCTCAGCACTCATTCCCAATGTCCTTATTTTCCATTCTTCACAGTTCAAGCTTGGGCAGAGGATGTGAGCAGAGATCCTGTATCGCAACAGAGTCCCTTTATCAGCTATGTCATTTTAAAGTCAATTTATCAACAGGATTAAACATTCTGCAGCGAGCCCCAGTAGTCTCCCAGAAGTGGATTTCCCTTTCAGCTCTGTGATTAGTATACACGGCTGTATTCAGATCTGCTCCCCACACCAGTTCCTCCCATCTAGGGAGGTTGTGGGGCACTATTTCCTTGCTAGGTTTGATATTATTTGCTGTATAAGGGCAGTGAAACAAACCTAAAGCATTGGAAAATAGTCTGTAACTGCACACCATAAAAGAATGTGAATTTCTTCCTAAGGAGGACAAACATTTTAAAGTTCCCTTTTTTTTAGTCTAGTGATTAGGTTGCCTATGTGAGAAGCTTCTCATTTAATTTATAAATTTATCTCAGTTATAAAATGTCAAGTTACAAATCCAATTCGGGTCTTCTGGATGGAACGTGAAATCTATGGACTGAAAGAGATCTAGCTGAAGGGTGTCATATGCTTGAGCTCGTTCCTAGGGGTCCTGCCCAGTCTCTTTTTTGTTTTCCCTTGGCAGAAAGAAGTGCTAGTATTTTCCCCTCATGCTGTTTTCTACTGCAGGAAATCTTCTGATCCTTACTCCTTTTCAGTGAGGTGGATATTCACTTCTGCTCCTCATGCTTGACCTCCTTTTATTCCACTCTGATTGCGTTTATGGACAATTTCCCACTGTTTAGTACTTTGCTGATACCTAATTATTCCATGCTTATTAAGTTAAACACATGCTTTTGAAAACAGGAACTTGAGTGTTACATAATTTTTATTGCGTTTACCTCAGTGGGTCTCAAGTAGCATATGCATTTGCTACTTAATTTATTTAAATCCTCAAAATGGGATAAACATTTTTAGAAACCCCATAATGTCTTCTAAGAAGGGATCCCAGGGAGGCACTAAAATTCTCTGATGGCATGGCTGGTGGAGCATGATGTTGAAAACTTGGCCAGCTACATTATAGCACAGGCCACCTGTGGGCATGTGCTGGAATGAGATGCTTGCTTGTAAAATACTGTAGCTTCACTTTACAAATATAGCTTATTAACGGACTAGAAAAATAATAAAAAGGGCTTTGCTGTTATCTTAGTTTCCCTTGCTTTAAAACAAAACAAAACAAAAGGAAACAAAAACTTCCAACCAGATCTTTCTTGAAAAGGCTCTATAGAGCACGCCGAACTATCCTATAATGCTAAATAAAATAATTGGTAGCAGGTGGTGATTTAAGCACTACCAGCTGTAATAATAAGAAAATGAGAACTTTCATGGCCACAGTCAGGGTCTTGACCATATTTTTGATGTGAATGGAAGCTTTGTAAGGATTTGGAACCAGAATACAATAGAATACTATGTCAGCAGAGTGTTACCAAAAGCTGGGAAAACTAAAAATAAGTTAATTCTTTTAAGTTAAAGAGTTACTTTACATTTTCTTGTAATAAAGCTTTATTTCCCACTTTTTATGTAATACATAAGAATTTATATAATTAAACATTTTTATTTACTAATTATGAAATTATTTATATACAGAGTTAAAGTAGGATTACTTGGAGAAATTAAATTTGTTCTTACTTAATGACATGCATTGTTTAGTTATGTTGTGATGTTCCTTTGGAAAGAGCAGATTTAAATTCAACACAATATTACATCTTAACATATTAGACAGTGAAGCTAAGGTTTAAGTTTGATTGATACCTGACTTACCAAATTCTACAATCACAGAGTTTAAAGAAATGAAAATAATAAATAAAAAAGCACATCAGAGAGGTAAAGGCTTATTCTATTCTTCAATAGAGTAGAAGCAACCACAAGAACTTTGGTAAAGTTTTCCTATATTTGACAAGAACTGTGGTTTCTGTATTACTAGTATTTATGTTTTAACTATCCATGAATTGATTTATATAGTATTTTCCTACTAACTATAGTGCCCTATTTCTTCCTTTCAATTCACTGAAACTCTTTCTCAAAGATTTACATATTGTGCCATGTATGTATTGCTCTTAGGTTCCATGAAAAGGTTCCTGAAATCCTTATGCCAACTTTGCAAAGTAGGCACTTATCATTATTTTCATTTTACACACTCTGAACTGAGGCAGAGAAAATTATTAATCTTCCTAAGGTGACATAGCCTACAAGGATGTGCAGGCTGCCAACCCAGGCTGTCCCTCTGCACAGTTAATCAGGCTGCCTCCTACTCAAGGTTTCCTTGATCTATTAATTTCCATGTCTAATGATTTTCTATTGCTTAGCATGTCAATATTCTCCCTCATTTAGTTCTCTCTGTTTCTGTGACTGTGAAATCTCTTGGTTCTCTTGCTTATCTGGTTGCTTTCTTTTTTTCCTGTGGATTTTATTATAGTATTTGCACTTTATTGTGCCCTATTTTGAAACATTTACCGAGTTTCTGTTTCCATTGTCCTTGTTTATTTTCTTTTTGTACTATCATTCTTTGATAAACATCTTTCTATATTACTGTGCTTAATGATTCTCATATGTCTATTGCAATCTCCAAGTTTTCCCGAAATTCTTTGTCATATCACTGTCTTTTGAAATGTCTTATAGGTACTTTAAAGAAATCAGGCCTTCACATTCATTGCCCCATCATGCCCACTCTGTCAAATTTTTTTCACAGCTGGTGTCTGCGTCCCAGTTTATGCAATATTATCTTATTACTTCCTCCTCCTGAACAAAGTATTGCTATAAATATCCTCAAAAAAGTCCTTTTCTCTTTATCTTGTGGATATAGTCAGTCATAAGAAATTCTATTCAGGAGAAACAGTTTGAAAAAATGCGTAGATATGAATGTTTTTGGCATGTTAGGGAATTTTCAATAGCCTAAAGTGTCAGAGAAAGAAAGAAATAAACAAACAAAGAAGAAATTAGAAGTTAATTGAGTGCAATTTATTGACCTTTAAAGGAAAGTGTTCTATGAGACCAAAATGTGTTATTGAGATCCTATTTCTTCTTTCATAGGCATCTTCCTCATGGAAGCTTAACCTTGATAGATATATTGTCAAGACAATCTATCTTCAATCCCTATTCTTACAGCTCCAGGACCTCAACATTACCAATGCTTTTAGAGACCAACGAACTCTCAGAGATGGATTGACACTAATCAAAATACCATCAGTCATTTGTGAAAGCAGAAGCAGAAATTAAGGCTGAAAGGGAGCACATTCCTGGCCAAAGTGAATGGCTTCTATTCGGTACATTAATCCGAGCACCAATCTGCTTAAGTATTCAATCTGGTCTTCAGTGTACCTTGTGAGCCTGGACAGATAGTAAGGATAGGAAGTAACCTGAAAGTGAGAATAGGGTAGTTCATCAATCCCCGGCCCAAGAGCTGATGAATTATACCCTCTCAAAGTCTAATGAACAGAACGTGCCTCTTCTTTTCCTACTTCTGAAGCATACTTACTAAGGGTTACTTTTGTGATTTTTGTGCTAAATTTTCACCCTGGGCATCTCTATTTATGTGTGCATTCTTTGGGAGGTTAATCTCCCTGATAAACTAGAGGAAAGACATTTCCCTAGGATATTGGAAATGTGTCATTTCCTTTTACTGGAAGATCAAGCCCTTCCTCAAGGTAAGGAAATGAGATTTAGACAAATAAATGAAGTTTTATTGAATCAGAGTAGGAAGTACTTTATCCTGAGGAGAAAATCCGTATTCCTCAATTAAAGTCATTCTCTGGCATTGGCAAGGGCCTGGCACACTCAGTGGACTTTGCAGGGGTCAGATTTAACAGAAGATAGGCTGAGGAGAGCCACCAAATGTCTGAGAGGTAGATAAGGAGAAAGAATCTCAGGAGATTCGCTGCTTTCTGTTTTGTTTTTGTTAACTAAATACAAAGGAAAAAATGTAGCAGTGATCCTCAAAAGGAGAGAGATTTTCCCTGACTTGGCTGAGACAAAGGAGAAAGGAAGAGTCACTTAGACACTAGGCAGCTTTGAAAGCTTCTTTGGGTTTTCTGCTTCAAGATGGCTGCCTTTTGTTTTTGATAAAATCAGACCTAGAAAATGTATTTTCTAAATATGCTCAATAACCTTTCCATTCCTTTGCTATATTTTTAGAGACTGACTTCTTCAAAAATTGAACAAGTCTTCCCTCTAGCCCCTCACTAAACAGACATGAAACACAGAACCCTGTAGCTCAGTCATCTCTGAATGGTTCTCATTTCCCTCTAGGGTTTTAGAGGATTATGTCATGAAGACTGGAAACAGACCATACCTCTGTGATGGAAAATATTTTGATATACCATTTGTCTTTGCTTTATTTTCTTTGTTTTGGTTTCTTTACTATGGTTACTGCACACTTAGCCTGTTTTATAAATTATGACTTGGCAATTTGTCAGTGAAAAGAAACCGTAAATTGCTAAAGAAAGGGAGGGGGGCAGGAAATAGAAGCGGTAAAACATTAAAATCTGAACATATGGTGACCATATTTCCTGACAGAAAAATTAGTACATCTGATCTGATCGATGTGTCTATCTGGGGACAATAACATCAAATATTTCACACAGAGTATTCATGTCCTCTTAGCATGTCTAATTAGTTGGCTTTCCTATTACTATACAAAATGCCCCATAAATTAAAGTAAAGAGAGAGTTTATTTAGCTCGTGGCTTCAAAGGATTCAGTCCATGGCAGGCTTCTCCAAGGCAAAAACATCATGGTGGAAAGGTGTGGGGAGGAAGTCAGGATACTTAACTCAGTGTTGCCAGGAAACAGAACAGAAGAACAGTACCAGAGAGGCCCCTAAGTCATATCCACCCAGATATGTTCCTAAGTGCTCTTTACTAATCCTCTGAGTGGCTCCCAAGACAATCAAGTTGACAGTTAAGATGAACTATCATAGCATGTGTAGTCTGCAATCCTAGTGAGGCACTCGAATAAGAAATCTACCTCCATTTGTAGCTACAAAAGGCATCACTGGATCTTTGTAGAGATTTAAATTCTTCAGGTCTTGCTATCAACAGGATATTAACAGAGAAATAGCATTTTTCCTACTGTTTCCTGTGACGGCATTAGCAGGTTTTGAAGAGAAAAAATCTTGACCAAAATTAGAATGTTTGGGGAGACTGCATTTTTAATGTAAAAACTTCAAGAAAATACTCATATGGTCATTAAGAGCTCAAGACTGCCCTTCCTATTTCACATTAACCTTGGTATATATCAATAAATTGATTAAAACAGGGTTCATTCTTAATGGTTCACTGTACTCTGCCTACTTGAAAGGAATTCATGATAAGTTCTGTATTAGTAAAAAAAGGAAGAATGGGCAGAACTCAGAAGACTTTTACTATATTACTATATAATATTATAATGATGTTTATAAATCATTATATGTTTACCTAAACCCATAGAATATACAACACTGAGATTCAAGGTTTTGTAAATTTGGAACTCTGGATGATAATCTTGTGTGAATGTCGGTTTACCGGTTGTAACAAAAATACCACAGTGGTGGTGATGTAGGCAGAGACTGAAGTTGTACAAGGGTGGGACATGAGAGTATGCAAAATCTTTCTTTCTCGCAATGTTTTTGTGAATCTAAAGCTACTCTAAAAGTGAAGTCTTTATGAAAAAAGAAAAATGTCTATAGGTAAATAAGAATTCTGGAAAAAATCCACTTGTATAGATTTCTTCTTAACTATAGGTTCTCAACTCCTTTTAGGCTTTATATGTCTATGAAATTTTAGTATTTCACTGGTTGAGAACATTTTTTATGACAGTAAAATCTTTTCATAAGCTAGCTTTACAAAAGTGTTCTGTGTATCTTTTAATTTTCCTGACAACTTCAAAAGACTGGAGTATTACTGAGTAATTAAGAATCAAGTTTTAGATTTCTTCTGTGTATATGCACGGCACAAGCTCATATTTTTACTCTTTTTATTTGAAGCCTTTACACACTTTCCCATACACAAAAATATAGAACACTGTGGTGATGGGAGGCTTAGGCTTTGTGAATGTGGAGAGAAATATTCTGTGGTCTTTTCTTAAACTACCCTCTGAACTTCATCCCTGGGACTATTTTGGCTTTGATGATTTAATGGGTTTGTAAGTCATCTTGGAAGTGAAAGTTTCCTCATTAATTTTCTTGATTCTATATGTCCTTTTTTCCCCAGCCAGATACTGAATAAAATTAAAAAAGCAAAACCAAAAACATTGCTTTCGCAAGAGGGAAAAAGGACTGTTACTCTTTGGTCTCTGTCTTTCCTCAGTCCTTAATAAGGGCACAAAAATCTGCATTAGAACAGTTCAAAGGGCAAAGAAGAGCGTTAGTAATAATACTAATAGGACTTATAAGTTATTTTAAGTGGTAGTCTGAAATTATAAAGGACATATGGTTCTCCAGGGTGAGGAATTCATTTACTTTAGCTTCAAGCAAGCTTCTGACAATTAAAATAACAGGGAGAAAAGATTCAATTCCCACATCATAAAATGTTCCCTAGCTGCCAATGTTAGCAAGAAATTTCATGTTCTCCTTGTCTGTTCCTTCCTCTCCCTCTTACCCACGTTCCCAAATCCCTGCACCATGGCAATTTCTACAGAAGTTTGAGCTTCCAACTTCTAATATAACCACAAGCTGAACTCTCTTGCCAGAAAGTAGGTTGGTAGCTTGTAGTGTCAGCACTCCATCTATTATCAAGTAAGTGGATTGGGAGTCCATTTTTTGTTAAATAGCAATGTCTGGGCTTGTCTTAGAACACTCCAACAGCTGTGCTTAAAAGTAAGCAGTTGCTCCGTCCTTAGACTGAGCTTTCAAAATGCTTCATCTGTGTCAGCACATATTGTCTCTCTTTAGACATCCTCCATAAAATATGAGCTCACAGAATCCTTCAGTCTTATTCCTAGCCTTTTCTTTTGTGTTACAGCCTTAAGAAGTTACCCGTACATAAAAGGAGCCCTCTCCTTGACTGAGAGATGGATTTATACAAGTAACTTTGAGCATCTTATCTAGATACTATATCAGGATGCCCAAACCAATGATCTAATTCACGCCCCAGTGAACCTGTGCAGGGCGGTGCCTAAGAGAAGCTTCTGGACTTAGACTGCTTGAGTACGAGTCTGAACATTGCCACCCACATTACCTGTGCACCTTGAGGAAATTATTTAGTATCTGTAATATCTCTGTGTACTCTTGGATAAACTGGGAACATGAAGAATACTTACCAAATATGATTATTGAAAACTCACCATGAGATATGCTGGCACAGTTTTTAGAATAATGCTAGTCACATATTCTTCATTATTTGAATTGCCTGTTTTTCTGATTGCTGCCATCTCTTTTCCCCTCTTTTCCTCATTAATCACACCTGCTGGGTCCTCATACTTCTGACAGTGTCAGTCCCACTGGCCATGACAAGGAAGCTGTACACTGTGGACCTGTTTCTTGCGCCACAATTGCAAACCTTATCAAATGAATGCTTTCTATATAACCTATCTTATATATCCATTGGTGGTTAGTGGCAGGACATTTCCAAAATCCATTTTGGAAATGTCCTGCCACTAACATTCCAAGTCATGTATAGAAGATTGGATGAAGATTCAATCTTGGGAAGAAGATTCCTTTCTTTCTTTCTTTTTTTCTTTCTTTCTTTCTTTCTTTCTTTCTTTCTTTCTTTCTTTCTTTCCTTCTTTCTTTCTTTCTTTCTTGACAATGCTCTCAATTCTTAACAACGTTTCTAACAAAGTAGGGTCCTACCACATGTTTGTGAGGATAAATGTATATAGTATATATGAATGCATAACTCAACTCTCTACTTTTTTCAGGGGATAAATTGTGACCAGTGACTCTGCTGGCTGGATTTGTTAGCTGTCAAAATGCACTCAGAATTCTTAGGGAGTAAACTACCATGTCTATTATTTTATAGACTTTTAGTAATGTTAGCAAATCTGAAAAAAAAATCCAAAATCATACAAGTGTTGGAATCACATCTTCTATACATTCCAAGTCATGTATAGAAGATTGTGGTTAATACTACCTGCATAAATATCTATTATTTAGTTTCCTCATCTACTTAAAGTTTATTGTCTTCATTATTGTTGTGATCTAGTTCTAAAATTTCCCCACAAAACCTCATATATTCATGTTCTCTATTTGGGCCTCTGAACATGGGGGTACTATTCTCAACAGTGGATCAATCCATTAATAAGTTTATAGCTAAATGTGCTGTTAGGAAGTGGGGCCTAGTGGGAAGAGCTACGTCATTCCAGATGTGACTTTGGAGACTCTCTTTCTGTATTTGTCTCTGTCTCTCTTTCTGTCAATCTCCTTCTCTCTTTCTGACAGCCCTGAGCCCCAGTGGCTCTTCCTTCTCCCTTGTGCTTCCTGGCTGCTAACCTTTCAGCAGCTTTCCTCCACTATGTCCTTCCCCCATAGCTTTTCTGCCTTGGAGCCAACAGACAAGGACTGAACCCTCTGAAACACTGAGCTAAAATATAAATCTCATTTTTAAATTGTGGGCATCAGAAAGGTAATATATAATTACCATCATCTGAGTAAAAAACTGCTGATAACCTGGCATGGTGGACAAGTCTGTAATCTCAGTGCTCAGGATGCTGAAGCAGGAGGATTGCTATGAATACAAGGTCAGTCTGGGCTACAAAGTGAATTTAAGTCCAGCCTGAACGACATAGAAAGACCTTGTGTCAAAAAACAAAGCAAAACAGATGTTGATATCTAAACATCTTCTTGGCATTTTATGTAGATTATCTCAATTCTAAAAATCTTCTTAAGGTGCTTATTGCTATTCTACTTTCACAAATAAGAGAAACAAGACTCAGAGAAATTAATCATCTAGCCCAAAACACACAAATAGTGAATATCTGAGATCTGAGCCTGGCTTATAATCCAGGTAAGTCTGCCTCTGAAGACACTGTGATTATCATTTACACGGCATTCCACAAATACAATGGATTTATACTTTGGCATTGTTACTCGCAGCACAGACAGTACATCAGACTCACGTATGCCTGTGATTGTTCTCAATTCCTTCCTTCCTTCCTTCCTTTCCTTCCTTCCTTTCCTTCCTTCCTTCCTTCCTTCCTTCCTTCTTTCTTTCTTTCTTTCTTTCTTTCTTTCTTTCTTTCTTTCTTTCTTTCTTGACAATGCTCTCAATTCTTAACAACGTTTCTAACAAAGTAGGGTCCTACCACATGTTTGTGAGAAGGATAAATGTATATAGTATATATGAATGCATAACTCAACTCTCTACTTTTTTCAGGGAATAAATTGTGACCAGTGACTCTGCTGGCTGGATTTGTTAGCTGTCATAATGCACTCAGAATTCTTAGGGAGTAAACTACCATGTCTATTATTTTATAGACTTTTAGTAATGTTAGCAAATCTGAAAAAAAATCCAAAATCATACAAGTGTTGGAATCACATTTATTCCTGCCTAATACAAACAGAATTGAGAATAATATCTACAAATTATGTAATTAATTTGACCCTTAAGCACAGTAACAAAAAAGAGCAATAGTTATTTTGTTCACTTTAGTATTTTAGTGACCTCACTAGAGTAATTTCTGTTTCCTTCATTAATACTTAGTAATCTGATTCATAAGACAGTAAAATAGAATTAGCTCTCTTTGTTCTTTATCTGCCAGTCCATAGATGGTACAGCTAGTGGTGGTGAACCTGTGGCATGTATGCTGCAGCAGGCTGTTTATTATTATTGGAAGCTCTAAAAGGTCCTCAGTCTCTGGTATAGCCTATCTATTTTAGTTTCACTGCAGTCTGAGTGTGGTCCTACTGGCATAATTTTCAGCATTGTGGGTAGAAATAGACTTTTCAATAGTCAGTAAGGCTCTTCCAAGTAGTACAGTGAAGCCCTATAACTGCTCACTGTGCTGAAAATGGATCTCATGGTGTCCTGTATTTTACTGTCCTATGAAACAAAATATCAGGAAATAATGAAAATGACAATAACTAGGAGTATGGGTCCAATATAACTACAAATTCCTGTTCCAAAATTAATTCTCCATCTTTAAACAAAAGGGTGGCAATATAACACATAAATAAGAAATGTTCTTTTGATATTTTGGGCTTCTTATTTTTTTCACTCAAACACATGATGTAGCATTGATAATGTTAAGTTATGGCATGTAGCTGAGATACTCGAAGGAGAGTGTCACTGTGTCTATCTTGACTTCAAAATAACAATAATATAAAAATATAGACTAAAACATGAGGGAAAAGAAAAATTTTATAGTGTTGCATAATGTTTTAAAAATAAAGTGCATATTTAGAATTCAAAAAAGTTGCAAAAACAAGACAATAAGCTAATGCTTTTATCTGCTTTGAATTCAGAAATAGTTTTGTTGCTCTGAGTAAAAATTGCACAAGAAGCAACCAATAATGTGTGCAATTGCTTGGGGATGTTCAAAAACACCCCACCAAATTAAAAAAAATTAATTACAAAATTTAGACTGCATATGGTGTTTTGAATCTTGGTATTTTTCTCCCTAATGAACTTGGTTGGTTCCTTATGAAATGAAATTGTTCTAAAGCTTTTTTAGTATATTAATCTGGCATATATATATATATATATATATATTCCAAACAGGAGTGATTAACATCACCTATATCTACAAATATGACACACTTACATGGTCTTCTTTTGCTGAGAGATCATGGGGAAAAATTGCCATAACTTTTTTTTCTACAAATTTTAAAAATGCTTACTTTTCTAGTCTTTGCTTTTGTGCTCTGCTGATTGTGCTGATACATGACTTACTTTCCATATATTGATTTTCTGTTGAAAGAAGAATCTGGAAGGTACTCCAAAATGGATGCACAGGGTTTTAAGGATTATAAAGTGATGGCCCATACTGAATCCATTTTCAAGTGTAAGTGCCATGTGAGAGGAGGTGAGCATCTACTGCAGAATGGGTATTGATTCTGCTTGAGGATTTTATAAGATGTTAATACTGTTACCTCAGGTGTTATGGTTTATGTCGGTGGCCCCCAGTCCTCATGCATTTGCATTGTGCATTTGTGATTGGTTCATTGTCTAGGTTACATTGATGGTGTCAGTGCTACACCCATCTAGGGGTGGAGCCAGGATGTAATGTAATGGCAAGAAGAAGATGTGTCTTGCTCTCTTGCCAGTTTCTAGCCTGCTGTTTGTAGCCACCATGAACTGTGGCCCCGCCATGCCACCCTGCCTTGGAGCCAACCGAGTATGGACTGAAACCTCCCAAAACTGTAAGAAATAAACCTTTCCTTTCCCAACTTTGAGCTTCAGGTATTTTGTCTCAGTGACAAATTAAAAGTAACTAAGACACCAGGTATCTCTCAAGGAAGGAAATACCACTCACAGACTAGGTATCCATCACAGAGCCACATGAATGCCAGTGTAACATAGCCACAAAGATATCACACGTGAGAAACATGATCATTAGAAAAATAAAATGTAAGATCTCCTGGGTTAAACCTTGGCAGACTATTCTTCAAAGAGGAGGCAACATCAAGTGTTCCAACTTTTCCTTTTTGTATTCTCTTGCTTTAATTCTCGTTGCCAATAGGGATCCATTCAATTCCTTAAAATGGTCTGATTTTCTTAGGGAACAGCAGGGAACATACAGAAACTATAGCTACAGAAATTAAAGTTTCAGCCTGAATCTAAAGTATTATACTTTCCCAGTCAATTTAACTCTCTATTAATCTTACTCTTCACTTCTCACCTTTCTGATTGTATCTCATTTGTTTTTTCTAGAAGGGGCTTTATTTCTTTGATCTCTTTGCTGCAAGTGAAAGAAATGATATTAATTCTTTTCCTTTTGGAAATCTTCCAACTATTTCTAGTTTTTTACCTTAGGAACAACCTTAACCTAGAGTGCCACAACGGGCTGTATTTTTAAGAGAAAATTGGCTCTACATATAAGAAGTGGCTTCATTCCTGGAGCTACAGAATATAACATTCTCTTAATATAGTATCACAACCATATGTATTAATTAAATTGCTTTTGGTTCCAAGTAACAAGACTGACTTAACAGGATAAAACACTGAAAGTGTAACATCTTGTAGCAGAAGTATGACAGGCTTCGGGATTGGTTGAGCCAGAAGCTCAAGGATGGCATAAAGATTTGGGTTCTTTCCAGCTCTCCATCTGCCATTCACAGTGTAGACTTCATGCTAAAGTGGGATCCCTGATTATCACAAAGATACAGCTGGTAACAAGTGAAGCTTTCAGTCATCTCAAACATTTTGGCAGAAGAGAGAAAACATTTCTTTCCATGACTAACTGTGGAGAAGCCTCTGGAAATTGGCTCCTGATGTTTCATTGCCTTGATTTGAATCACATGCAAGTACCTGAATGAATGACTGTTTCCTGGAAAATGCCATGAGCTTCTAGCCTATACTTGACTTTTTGATTACTACATAGATGAAATTTCCAGATTGGCATAGACCGTACTTTGGAATGGAATAGAATGAAATTTATCTCTTTTAGATATCATTAGAGTAGTAGAATTAACACTGGATAGTCAATCCAATGTAGATCTTGTCATAAAAGATTAGTTACCCAAGAGGGCTGATTGGAAGACTACTTCATTGTGTTATATATTTTCAAATACAACTCTTGACTTCTTTCCCAAGGTGCTAAACACTTATTATAAATAATGACCTGAAAATTTGAAAATATCTTAGGCTGAAGGCTATCTCTGGAAACTTCAATGATATTTGGAGGAAGACAGGCATTCTATATTTTCTCTCATTCATTTTGCATACATATTTACATGGATGAGAAGGCTCAAGATGTATCTTTCCTTCTTTAACCTATCATAGGTGTGGTGTGGGAGGTTTCTATTGTGAGTTCTGTCACTTCACCAATTATCTATCCTATGTCCATCTAGCTCTGGAGCTTATAGGTTCTTTGGACAAGATTTTGCATAGAAGTCAACAGAGACTAAGAAACATTTTGGGGATACAATGTGTCACTCATGTTGGTTGTCAATGCTAGCCATTGTCCAAAGGAACTCCTCACTTAACACCAGTGTCAAAGACAGCTGGTATTGCTTTTCAACATGGGCCTCATTCAAATGAGTAGAGACTGCATGGATTATGAGCTCATAACTTTGCCCCTAAGATGCCATCCTTGAGCTTCTGGCTCATAGCTTGTGCTCCTAGGTATTAGCAATAGACTAGTGGGTGGAGGCCAAGCCATCTCTGTGGCTTGATTTGGCTTTAGACTGCAGTCTTTTTGAAACTCTTGTCTCATGATTCACCAATTTCCATGTGTATCTTTTTGTCTCCTTGACACAAACTAATGGATTTCTTGTAAAATCTTTCTTATCATATTTTCCTTTTTGCCAGTCAGTTATTACCTGAGATGTTTCATCCTGGCTTTGAAAGTTTGTACCTTAAGAACCAAGCAGCAACCACTTTTTCCAACTTTCTGTTTATATATTCATATTGACTGAACTACTTATTTCACCCTCTCTTAAAATATAGTAATTTTCTGTGCCTTTAATTTCCAATTAGTTTCACTATTCTTTGAAAATTGCATACTCTCAGAATCTCTATGACTTAAATGTTTTTATTTTTATAAGGTGGAATAGTAAATCAATATGTTACCATGGGTAATTTAAAACAAATGGGTCATTTATTTTATATTAATGGCTTTGAGCCAACTAGATTATATGACTCTCAGAGAATCTTTAATTTTTTTGATGGAAACAGCTTACATAAACTTACTTGAAATTTTAGAATATCTCAGAAATAAAAAATGTATGCTTAATTTACAGCAGTGGCCTAAAAGAAATGCTTTATTTTTTGTATTATTTTCTTTTCTAAGAAGTTATTGCTATACTTTTAATTAATAGAACACTGTTTTATATATGTAATGGCTATAGTGGATAGCATTTAAGTGCTGTTAAAGATTACAGAATATTTATTTACTATTATCTCAGTTATCTTTTTGTATTATAAAAATAAAAAATAAAAATGATAAAGTTTTAACAAAAAAATAGATTAACATTGGTTAATATATTATATATTGTTATCTTCAAAGTAGTTGTTCAGATTAGAAGATACAGGCATGAAAAAATGATCAGACAATGAAAGCACAAATTGTTCCTTTTGATTAACTAGCTGATTAGTAGTATAGTTATCTCAAATATCTTTACCCTGTGATAGCAGTATAATTATTATGTCTATCTTATAGAAAGTTTAAACAAAAATCTGAAGGTCATGCAATATGGTAGAGTCACTGTTTATACAAAAATAATCTAATTCCAATACCCACACTTTTTCTAAGCCTAATCTACTGATATTTACTCCACAGAAAACTCTTGCATTAAAATTTTCCTTAATCCCCATGAATATTTGCCCTATCATGGAAATAATCTATAGACATACGTTTCACACAAGCATAAAACAACCAAAAAATCAACAAAAAAATTAGAAACATTTAAAATGAAAAAACCCATAATTTTGCAATTTTAATGTCAAGGAAAAATGCTAAAAGAGATTTTGTTTCTTTAAAAGGACATTTACTGTTCTGTAATCTATAGTCTGATTATTTAGAGAGAAATCTATCTTATTTTTGTTGAAGGGTAATATTATTCTTGCAAAATTGTAGACTAATTAGTTTCTTAGATACTTCATCTCAAACAAATCTCAATGCCAATTACCTAATTGATATATTATAAACTTCATTTTCTCGGGTCAATATTTCATGAGAGAACAAGGAAAGATTTATATCAAGAAGGAGGAAAACAGTCGCTGGTAGTCAGGAGCTGTCCTGCACCATTAGTCACTGATGCTAGGAGCTGGCCTGAACTTCATATTACAACCTGGGATTTTCCTGTCCAATGAGAACTATCTCAATATTCTCTAAAATCATGCTCCATTCAGTGGAGAGCTGGATTGTATTATATCAGTTCAGATTTTGTACTGTATGAGTTCAGCTTTTACAAGTGCTTTTTATCCTGCACCAAGGTGTGTCAAACCAAGGTCTTCCAATACTTAACTATTAAACTCAGTGATTGATAGACTGTCTAAAACAATGTAAATACTGAAAAATACTTGTTGAATGAATAAATTAATGAACAAATAAAGGAATAAATGATGAGCGATTTTTTTCATCAGGATATTGTTAGTATCATTTGGTATTCATTACAGTTCATTATACTATGTTCACATAGATGATTGAGAGAAACTTTTTATATTCTCAGTATTAAAATTAGGGACATTTCATTGTGTGATTTTTAAATTTTATTTTTCAAAGTAAAACACAGTAAAGTTTACTCTTTGAACAATTAATGTAAAGTACAGTTAGTAGGTTTTATCTAGTAAGTTATCTTTCAGTTGCTGGACAAAATACTTCACACAATTTAAAGAAGTTTATTTGGCTGATGGTTTCAGGGATTTCGGTCCATGATTGGCTTCAAGGCAGAAACATCTTGTTTTAGGAGGATGTGGTAGAATAAAACTTGTTAGTTCAAGGCAGGGAAGAGTACCAGAGAGGAAGTGGTCAAGGACCAGATATAGTACCCAAAGTTACACCCCCATGACATACCCAGAAGTGTGCTTTGCTAATTTCCTGGAAGTTCTCTGGCCATTTAAGTCCACAAACTATTTTAACTAGTACCTAAGTACAGGGAAGGATTTTACTATATCTATATTCAATCAATCACTACTACACAATAGTTTTGCTATCCACCCTTTGCCCCAGATTCTCTTGTACTTCTCTTTTTAAATTATTACCTCCCTCTCCCAGTAATCCTCAATCACAGATCTCAGATCTATTTTGTCACTATGATTTTGTCTTTTGGAAAATGTCATATAAATAAAATCATACAGTATGTGAACTTTTAAGTTCGACTTTTTTCATCCATTATGGGGTCTTTGAGATTATCAAAGTTCTCATGAATTATTGTTTTATTCCTTTATATTGCTGAGTAGTGTCTCATTACATGGTTGTAACACTTCTCCAAAAGGACAACTTGGCTCTCTTTACCTCTTATGAATAAAACTTCTCTGAACATTCATGTATATTTTTTGTATAAATCTAAATTTTTGTTTTTTGGAGGTTAATAACTCAAAGTCAGAATGCAAAAATCATACAATAAGTATACACTAAACTTTGTAAGAAATTTTCAAACTGTTTTCCAGGGTTGTTGTACTGCTTTCAATTCCTATCAGCAATGTCTGGTAAGTTCCAGTTGCTTAGCGTGCTTGGCAATCCTAAGTATTGTCAGTAATTTTTTATTTTGAACCCTTTTGTAGATGTGCTATTCATCTCATTATACCTTCAATTTGTGTTTTCCTAAGAAGTAGTTATTTTTTCAGGTGCTTAATTTCATTTCATGTGCCTTTCTTTCTGAAATTTTTTCTTATTTAAAAAATTGAGTTATTTTCTTACTAAGTGTTGATGACTATACATTTTGGATAAAAGTTCTTTGCTGGCTATGTGATTTGCAAGTACTTTTTGTGCTCCATAACTTTTCTCTAACAATATCTTTAATAGAACAAGCATCCTGAATTTTGATTTGATGCAATCTATTAATTTTTTATACCATACGCAAGGAAGTTGGCCTATATTTTGACATACAAATGTTTGCTATAGATTTTATCCAGTTTTGTCTGAATGTGTTATAGTCTTTTTCCTAGATTTAGAATGTCAAGTATAGATCTAGGAACCATTTTGAATTAGGATTTGTAAAATGTTAAAGCTTAGTTCAAGCTTGATATTCTGTATATCAATGGCCAATCGTTCTATAGCCAATGGCTATACCATTGGCTATACCCTTTGTTGCTAAGGCTACCATTTATCTTGAATAACTTGTGCAGCTTTGCCAAAAATGAAACGACATATTTGTTAAGTCTATTTCCTCATTCCCTGTTTTGCTTTGTTGATCTGTATGCCCATTCTTTTTCCAATATTACACTGACTTGATAACATAACTTTATAGTAGGATTTAAAATTGGTTTGTGTAATTAATCATACTTTATTTTTGTTTATTCAAAATTGCATTGACTATTCTACTTTCTTTGCATTTCTGTATAAATTTTAGAATTAACCAGTTTGCATGTACTAAAAAACTTTGAAGAGATTTTTATTAAAATGACAAAAAATCAGTTTAGAGAATTGGAGTCTTAAAAATATCATGTCTTCAAATCTACACCTACTATGGTTTTTCTCTCTGTTTATCAAAGTATTCAGCATACAAATTCTGTATATGTATGGTCATAGATGTAATTAAATGTAACTAACATTCAGAATTGTAATATTACAACTAATTAAAATGTTAATATTACCTAAGAATTTAATGTTTTAGAGTATAAATGATACTTTTATTATTCAGTTATTCATTACTATATAAATATGATAGACTTTAGTGTGTTGTCTCTATATACTAAATCCTTGTTAATCAATGTTTCTAAGGAGATTTTTAAATGGATGTTTTGAGATTTTCTTTTTTTTAATTTTGTTTAAAGAAAGACCACACAAAACAGAAAACAAGTAGGAACAATGTATATTTTCAAAGAAAAAAATAAACAGTAAGAAATCACTAGTTGATAATTACATATTGTCATCTTACAAGTAGTTGTTCAGGATACAAAAGTGAAACATATAAAGTGGGGATTCAAACAGTGAGATTGCCAACAGTTCTGTTTAACTATCCATCAAAAACTTAGTAATATGATTATCAATCCTACACATGTAAACATACATGCAGTTATCCATATTTATTCATTTCATCATGCATTAGAAGATCAGTTCTCGTAAAATGTTTATAGGTTCTACGCATGCATGAGTCTTAACATGTTTTTCTATCCTTTCTATGTTAGAGGGAGAAACAAAAAAAATCAAGACAAAACAAACCATATTCCTATAAACACATGAAACAAAAAAGACATATAAAACCACTGTACAAGGATGGTATGTCTGATGGTATAGCCAATTCTATTGAAGATAACAAGAGACAACACAGTAACCATTGTAGAACTCCTTGTTACTGTGTTGTCTCTTGTTATCTTCAATAGAATTGGCTATACCATCAGACATACCATATTTGAATATAGCAGTACATAGCAATATTTAAAAAAAAAACACAACTTTGTAGATAGTGTAAAACTTCAAAAACAGGTAGTAATCAAATCAGATTGGGTATCATAGTGAATCTTGTCATTTTCAGTATAGTTGCATATACTCTCAGACTTGATACTATCAATCATAATAGTTTTGAATAAAATCTGTTGATACCAAACAGCAATCGAACAAACCAGATTTAACTAAGATCAGTCATGATAAAGCAGTATAAGTTATACAGGGCTCCAGATTAAGTTAATAGGAAATTAAAGATGATTACTGTACTATATCCTGATATTTTTGGAATAGCTGTCTGTGCCCTCAAATCTAGTGCAAGCAGACAAACTGGGACAGAATAAAATCTATTTTAGATGAGCGATGCAAGTAATATGGGTTTTAAGTCCTGATACACTATTAACAATATCTTCTGCCATCTTTTTAAAGACTATTCCTCCCCTTTCACTCACCCAGGGTGCACTGTGCATTTTTGGGTCTCACCAACACCCTCGGTTTTAGATTGGGGGGGGGAACTTACTATTTACCTAAGCAGTTCCAAACCCTCTCCCTCCTGGACTTGATCTCTAGTTGTATTCCTTTACCTATTAAAGCCTGTCTTTCCAATCTACCCACAAATACTGGTCTAGTTGCCCCTATTTCTCTCTGGTTCCCTGTCACATAGAGCATTGTTTTTACATATTTGATTTTTGGTCCATATACCCTTTTTAAGGTTAATTATATTTCCTATAAAGAGCATCTTGGTGGACCCTACCTCCTGATCAACTCTGCCTGTGTTTCTCTCTTTTTTTTAGTGTATCAAGGCCATCTGTATTAGAGATTATAGAAAACCTTCTCTGTCTCGTTTCCATTGTTCTCTTTTTATGCCATTAGTTGTCTGCTTTTCTTCTTCATTCCACTTTCTGCTTGATTCATTGAGGTTTCTCTGCCACTGTTCCTAGAATCCTGGAACTTTTCTCTCTCTCTGGAATGTCCTGAAGAATTCTCTGTAGAGTTGGATTGGTGGTCATGAATTCCCCCAGTTTCTCTTTCTCTTGGAAGCATCTTGTTTCTCCATTAATTTCTAGAGACAGTTTTTCTGGGTACATAAATCTGGGCTGGTAGTTATTTTCTTTCAGGGCTTGGAATATTTCACTCCAAGTTCTTCTTGATTTGATGTTCTGTGTCAAGAACTCTGCCACGATTTTGATGGGTTTCCTTTATAGGTAACCTGTTTCTTGTCTCTGACAGCTTTTAATATTCTGGTCTTATATTGAATTTCTGGGATCTTGATTATTGTATGCCAGAGTATAGCTCTGTTTTGGTTGTAGGTGGCTGGAGTTCTGTATGCCTTATACATTTGAATATCATTTTATTTTCCTATGTTTGGGAAGTTTTCCTTAATTATTTCTGTGAATAGTCTTTGTAGTTCCTTTGTTTGTACCCCTGCTTCTTCATTCACATTCTTTATTCTAAAGTTATAGATCCTCTTGTCATTTTCTAGCCTTTGTATTGTTACTGTTTGTTTCCTTTTTTTTTTTAAAGAAATTTTTCCTTTCATGATCCCACATTGCAAACCTGTCCTCCAGTTTGGATAGTCTATCCTTAGTTTCTTTCAAGCAGTTTTGCCAGCTTTCAATGGAATTTTTTATTTCCTGGTAACTCCTTTAAATCTGCTTCATGTATTCTAAGTTTTCTTTATATTCTTCATCAAACGATTCTCTTCTTTTTTTGTGCTTCGCCATTCTTACATCTGTGTCTACTTGAGAGGTGCTTAGCATTTCTTTTATTAATCTATTTATATCTTGTTTTACTTGGTTAAATATTTCACTTTTGAACTCATCTGTGAGATCCTGAAGATATCTCTTTATGTCCACTGGTGCTGTGTCTGATATTGCATGTTTGCTGTCCTCAATCTCTTCTTTATTTACCTTTCCTGAGGCTGGGGATTTTTCTTGTTGCTTCCTCTTCTCATATTTTTTGTTTCTTCCATACAGGCGCAGGTCCTAGTCTCTTTCTTTGTTGGTTATGGTTCTTCTGAAGCATGCTGGCTAGGTGATCCTGCCCACTCCAGTGTGCTACTGAGGTGCAAACAGGGGCAGCATATGCTGGCCCCTCCCCTCCAGATCAGTCAACCTGCTGAGGTTTTCACTGCCTTAGTGTGCACTGTGCATAGGGAATTGGTTTGGAACAACTTACTGGGTCTCAGACAGGGGCATGACCCCAAGCCAAGCATACCCCACCAATCTTGTCCAGGGAGCGAACAACTGACTCAAGTCACTGCTGTTCCTTGTTCTTGTCAGTCCTGCCAAATTCCAAAATGTTGTCCCATGGGAGTGACACTATTTTCTGTGGAAGGGGTTTATACCCCGCCCTCACCTCAGGTCAATGCAGGTCCCTTGCCAACTCTATTCTGCATTGGGCTCACCAACCTCTGGCTTCAGTTTGACTGCACTTCAGTGCGACTGCGGTTCCAGTGAGTCCAAGAAGTGGGAATTCAGGCAGCTCAATGAGTAGCAGCCAAGCAAGATTGGGTGCTGCAGTGGGAACTCCAAATCTTAGGTATTCCAATAGTAGCGCTGGGACTGCATGTTGGACTGGTTCTTTTACTTTAGTTTCTTGTTGGGTCAAGAGGATTCATCTCCCTCTGTCCGGGAATCCCCACACTGTGATATTTCAGCATCTAAGTTGACTGTCTCAGGGAACCTCTGTAATCTGCTCTTATCTATCCATCATCTTTACCGGAAGCCCTGTTTTGAGATTTTCTATGCAGACAATTGTGCTATGTGTGAAAAATTTTATTTCTTCCTTATAAGTTTATATACTTTATAGTTATTGTTTTTTATTTTCTTGGCTCAGAATTCAAATGCATTTTGGAACAGGGGTGGATGGATATTTGTGTTGTTCTTTATCTTTCTGATTTCCTTATCAGTTTGTATTTTTTATTATCTTAATTGTGAGGTATTCAATTTTTTATCATTAAATATTATAACGGTTATGGTTCTCTTTTTCAGGTTCGACAAATTCTCTTCTGTCACTAAACCATTTGATTATTATCCTGAATGGATACTGAATATTGCCAAGAGTATTTTCATCATCAATTGACATGATTATGTAGTTTGTCTTTTTTAGGGCATGGCAGATACACTGACTAGTTTTCAACTCTTCAACCAACTTTGATTTCTCTGTGATGATACTTTTATGTACTCCTGGTGTTTTATATATTGTCTGATAGAGTGTTGAGAATTTTTGTGTCTGTAGTTTGATCTATAGTTGTCTTTTTTGTTGAGTCCTGTTTAGTTTTGATACTGTTGACTTTTTATAAAATGTCTTAGACGTGCCTCCTTCTGTTCTATTGTCTGTTCTGTCTTTGTAGCCTTTTCACTGATGTTTAAGCCTGAGTCACATGTATGCTGTCAGTGCAGGACCTGGGTGCACTACCTTGATTCCATTTTCAGCCATTATTATGAGTATTATATTGGGGTGAATCCCAAGTTGTAAACAACTTGGTGGAGTCAGTTTTCTGAGTTCC
The DNA here is from genome assembly GCF_034190915.1 of Cavia porcellus. Taxonomy (NCBI): domain Eukaryota; kingdom Metazoa; phylum Chordata; class Mammalia; order Rodentia; family Caviidae; genus Cavia; species Cavia porcellus. The sequence goes on along the minus strand of NW_026947487.1, from coordinate 24,531,186 downwards.
TCCCTCTCAGTGACATGGTCTGGTATTTTCCAATTCTTTGGAACCACTTTTTTAAATCTCCAGGCTAGAAATCTAGGACTTTTCTTTACTCTGCCATGGTTTCCTTGTATGTCATGCCATATAGGGAGTAAGGAAGTGAGAGGGAAGATTTTTTTAAAGGAGTATGATTTCCCTGTTCTTTGAAGACACAGTTCTTTGAATCGGAAAGTTTCCTTTCCTGTGGAATTTCTGCTGTTACAGATGCTGCTCCTGTTGGTACCAGCAACTTTTTTCTCACTCCTTGTGCCTAAACTAGAGGGAACTTTCTGTGTTGTGTTCTTACTGATGCCTCCTTCTGTGTTTCCTTCAAGTATCATTGGCTGAAGACACTAGAGGAAATTAGCAATAACTTACCATCAGTTCAGTGATATTTTGGATGTTGGTATTAATATATTTGCCACTTTTTGTAGTCTCCCAATAACTGTTCTTTGCATTATATTATTATTTTTAGCTGCATTCAGTGGGAGAGATAGGATAGTGAGTATTTATTTCATTTTATCTGAAACCAAGGACTTCCTTTCAATTTGTTTTTTCTATTATAGACATTGTGGATCATGTAAATAACAGTATCTCTTTCATTGTCTTTTAAAATTTTTAGAGATAGGTTTTACCTGGCCTGTTACTATCTATTTTGCCCTAAGTCATCCTGTGGCACTTTGAATCCTTACGCGTTATTTCTAAGAGATTTGCAAAAGGTCTAGAAAAATCTAAGTTAGTATTTTATCTCTTATATTTAAGTTTTCCAAACTACGTCCTTGAAATGTGTGTGTTTATGTATGTATGTATGTGTGTTCTATACTCAGAAGAAATGTATTACTATCTACTAAACAAAAGGAAAACAAATATGATTAATTCTTATAAAGTTATTAACACATCTCTGCAGAACATAATTCTGCTCAGTGTGTCCATGTAAGCTCTCATGATGTGTTTTTTGTTTCTGTTTTTTATTTTCTCCCAACTAGACTGTTTCTCCATCCTTTTAGGATTTGGAAAGAATCAGTGAAGAAAGTTGGTTTTTATGTCTTTTAACTTCTTTAACTAACTAGACTTCTCTAGGTATAACTGGCTACTTTTATTTTATATGAGAATTTTTCATAAAAATTGACTCTTGTGTCCATGGAGGTTTGAGAAATACTACAATATATTGTCTACAGGCTGAAGATTCAGGGAAACTTGTCATATATTTCAGTTCAAGACCAAAGGCAGAAAACAAAAAGGTACAGTATTGATGTAAGTGTGAAAGTCCAGTTTTGAGAAATTTGAACTCAAATGTCTATCTCTAGTATCTAAGAACGGAGAAGGAGTGATATCCCTGTCAGAGGTATAGAGAGATGGGAAGGGAGAGAGAGAGAGAGAGAGAGAGAGAGAGAGGAGACAGAGACAGAGACAGAGAGACACAGAGAGATTAATGAATGAGTCTACCCTTTACCTTTTTGTCAGGCCTTCAAAGTTTCCATGATACCTGCTAACATTAATGAAGGTGGGTCTTCTCTACTTAGTCTACTGATTCAATGTTAATCTTTTTCTGGAATAATGCATTTTTATGGTTTGGCTAAGGGAATGTCTGATTACATGGCCAGACTGACTCAGAAACCCTATGAGAAGAACTTAAAATGTAAGATGCACTCGTGGAAGGCTGTGAGTCAAAGAAGATAATTGGCTCAATGAAGACTTCATACATAGGAGTCTCTCAAGTCTCTGGAGAATCTAGTCTGGACCTCCTGGAACAAGTTCCAACTAAATGGACATTGACTAGCATAGGTAACCTAAATATACACTTTGGACTAGTACAAGTCTTTTGGTTTTCACTGAGTTCAGAAATAAAAAATGTGATTCAGAAAGACATATCCAAATACAATTCATACTTTACTTGAATGGTTTAAGTTAAATTATATAATGATAACATGGATGACCTTAAGAAAATCATTAATCTCTTTCCTTAGCTTCATTTTTATTACCAACAGACAGGGAAGGACTGAATGGCTAATGAAGAGTTGGATTGCCCATTCTCGAGGGTGTGTTGTTTGTGGTATTACTTTCTGATGGACTTTACACGGTTTTCTTTTGTTTATGACATGCCTGCATAGATTTGATGTACCCCTAGAAGGAGCCAAATAACTATGCAGAAGGCTCATGCATAAAAATGCCATTTGGGGCTGCAGATTTAGCTCAGCAGCATAAGTGCCTGCCTTGCAAGCGCCTGGTCGCGAGTTTGATCCCCGGTACTGATAAAAAAAAATGCCATTTCAATTATCTGATACTTTATTAAAAACTCTGCAGAGATCACACAGTAAACCGAAACATCAATGGCTCAGGTGTCTGTATTTGGTGCCTGCCAGGCTGGGAGTCTGGAGACTTCCCTGGGCATCTCAGCATCTTGGCTGTCAACTGCTTTCTCAGCTTTCTCCTTCGTTGTGTTTGGCCTCTGCCTAGCACTCTCCACTCTTAACCCTTTGGCTTCTTTTTAATCCTGGCAAGGACAGTGAAGGATGTGCCCTTTAATGCTGCCTGCTGCTGCTTTCATTCAGAAACAAAGTAGAAAGAGTTATTTTTGGCTTTTCATGTGCTACTGATGGAGACTGCAATTGGTCCCTCAGCCTTCAGGGTCCTAGGGTAGTTTGAAAAAATCACAGAGATCTTGAAATAAAATAGAGATTACCCAGTTCCATCAATTTAGAGATTCGACATCAAAACCCAGACAATTAGACTTACTCAATCTTGTTCCAAAGTTGACTAGTAGTAAATTCATGCTTAAGAAATCTGAGGCAAATAAATTATGCAATAAAATGCAGGAATTGTTCCTAAGTTGTACCATATTGGAAGCGAAAAGTTATCTGATAAAGTTAGATAACTTGTCTCTTGGATTCTTACACCTCTGTCCTTAAACATGTAATTTTGATCGGACCTCTTGCCAGTAGTCCAAATTTAGCAGAATCTTTACAAATAATTTAGCTTTAAATAATTTGGAAATAATTAAAACACCAAAAAAGAAAAAAAAACAAAAACAGACTTCCAGATTACTGGTTTTAGGACCACAAGGAGACAACAAGTCATTCACACCCAAAGCCTCAGCTAGATAGGTGTCAATTATGTATCATGATATTTACCTGTAATGTCCTTTTCAGTATTCAAATAAAAATATAATTAGACAAAATAATGAAGATTAGTAGTGATAGCAGAGAAAAGGTTAAATCAGTGGCTTTTATTGTGCACCTCAGTGAAGATGGGATAAAGGACAATAAAAACTAGTTCAACATCATTGGTCACTTGAGAAATGCAAATTAAAACAACACTGAGATTCCATCTCACTCCAGAAAGAATGGATATCATCAAAAAATCAACCAATGACAAATGCTGATGGGGTTGTGGGGAAAAAGGAATCCTTCTTTAGTGTTTGTGGCCATGTAGACCGATACAATCATTGTGTGGAGATTCCTCAAAAAATTAGGATTGGAGGTCCCATGCCACCCAGGTATTCTGCTTCTGAGTATTTTCCCAGAAGAACTGAAAACTTCATGCCACAGTGATATATGTGCATCCATGTTGCAGCACAATTCTTAATAGTTAAGTCTTGGAAACAACCCAAATACCCATCAACCACAGAATAGATAAAAATAAAGATGTATTTTTGTACAATTGAGCACTACTCAGTTATAAAGAAGGATAAACTTGAGGCTTTCATAGGTAAATAAAAGACCAAACTCATAAGTGAAATAAATCAGACTCTCATGTGTAAACATCGCATTGTCTTCCTAATTAAAAAAAAAACAAACCAAGGCTGGGGATTTAGCTCAGCTGCATACGCGCCTGCCTTGCAAGCAGGCAGTCGTGAGTTTGATCCCTGGTACTGATAAAAAGGAAAAAGACAAAAAAAAAAAAATAAACCGTAAATAGATCCAAAATGTACAATAGACATTGTGAAAGTGAAAGAGGAAGAAATTGCTCAAAAGGAAAGAACACCTAGAATGAGAGAAAGGAGAAAAGAAGGGAAAAGACTGTGTGTGTGTGTGTGTGTGTGTGTGTGTGTGTGTGTGTGTGAATAAATAATTATACTAATAATCTTTATTAATTCATCAAAAAGAATAGTTTGTGCTTTCTCTGTTAGATCATTTTTCATGCCTATATTTTGTAATCTGAGCAACTACTTTGTCGATAACAATATGCAATATATTAACCATTGTTAATTTCCTATTATTTTGTTTTGAAATTGGTATCACTGTATTTATCCTTTTTTGTTTCAAAAATTTTAAAAAGCCTAGTCTTTGTCATCATCTGTTATGTGCTTTTATGCAGTGCTTCATTCAAAATTTGTAGCAAGTCCTAATAAGAAAGAAAAGTAATGAGGCTTGGAGCGTATAAATTTTGCAAAAGAACAGAGAAAATGGACTTGAATGAAGACCTTTATAGCTCTAAAACATACCTTCTTGCAGTAGGTTGATTTCTTCTCTTGCTATGTGCCTGAATCTCACAAGGAAGAGTGACAGAAGTTACGTAGTGAAATGAGAGGAGCATTACATTGCTTGGCCCTCTTTGTACATTTGTCGCATGTTTCATGGCTTGCTTGTTGGCTATTCGTGAGACACTATGAAGTAATGCAATGAGCCTGACACTGTCCCCATCCTCAAGGATCTTATAATCCTGGAAGGGGAGGCAAACACTCAGGTATCGCAGTTCCTTAGATCAATAAATACAGAGCAGGAGTGGTTCTAGAATTTGTAAGAAGGGAAGATTTTTAAGTTATCTGCTAGCTCCAAACATAACATTTTTGCCTTTCTTAAGCTCCTGTCTTGTGCCTCTATGTTCTGGATTGTATTACAAAAAGCTAGAAATGAAAAGAACCAACTTTCCAAAATTTCTTAGTAATTAAGTTGTTCAGTATAAAATGTCTTTTGCCAAACAGATGCATTTGCGTGAAACTTGCAGAGCAGAGGGTGAGAGAGGTCATGTTCTGGTGACTCCGGTTGGCAAACAAAGGCTAGAGCTGTAGTTGCCAAAAAGCAGTCACAGACTCTAAAATCAACCTGGCACCAACAGAGTGAATGTCCCAAAATATTTTGGTGGCTACAAAAGTTGGATTAATGGCAGATTTTTATTCCCTGTAATCTCTAATATATTCTTCTGAATCATTCTCTTCTACCTTTTCCAGCAGTTTTGTAAGTGCTGAATTCTGAAAATCCATTCTTTTCTTATTTATATATGTATATCGATGTCATTTTCCTGCGTATATGTCTGATGCACACACACACACACACACACACACACACACCCTTGCACTGTCTGTAATGTCTATAGTCTAAGAGGGATGAGATAAAGAGGTGATTGATATATGAGGTGTGAGTCTTTAGGTAGGAATGTTGGTCAGGGAAAACTCCATAAAGAAATCTGAGTGTTGGAATGTGGTGGCCATCTGCCTGCCACAGATGGAAAAGGGCAGGGTATTCCAGATGCAGAAACACAAGCACCTGGGGCCTGAAGGTCAAAGAAGGTGCTGGGAATTGACAGAATTTTGAGTTGGTCAGTAACACCAAGCACAGAGGGTAGGCAGAAGAAAATCTAGGTCAGTCTTCATGGTTTCAGACTTACAGGGCCAAGTACTTAACTGTAAAACCTGCATTTGATCCTGCACATAATGGGAATTTTACTGGACTTTAGAACAGGAAGTGGCATGATTGGTTTGAATTTTGAGGAGAACATGTTAGCTACAGCATTAGGATGGAGAATTAGACTATAGGCCTATGCATAACAAAAGGTTAATAATAATGACATATAGAGGCACAGTTTTAGTATAAACATGAATCTAATAAGAGGACATCTAGAAAGATGGTAGAGTGGTAAACAACAGAAAAAGAACCTCTCTGAAATTTTATGTCCAAACACTGGAATATAACAACATTAGGAGAAGAAAGTGGAGGTGGGTCCCCTTGACCCAGGAAGGATGAAATGAAAACTAAAGCTCATACGGAGAGTGAAGAGAGACTCCAATTAAGAGGAAGAGGTGGCAGGTTGCACTACTTACCTGAGCGTGGCCTCACTCAAACTTGCAGACACTTGGTGACTACTGGTGACTCCCGAGGCCTTCACAGAGAAACACTCTAGTGGAATGGTACAGTGGACGCAAAGTACTTCGGTGACTGATGAGTTTTTGGGTTTGGATGTCTGCCTGGGCAGGGCAATTGATGAAGAGCCATTTGGAGAAGGACCAGCTAAGCTTGAAACTCAGAGCGAATGCTGGTTCCATCTAATGCCAACCAGTGTCAGGTCAGGGAACTGAGTTCAAGTCAGCAGGAGGTGAGGGCACAGAGTTCAAGTTGGCAGGGAGCCAAGCTCAAGCTTTTTCTTACTTGTTTTTGTTTTTATATGAGGGTGAACATGGTTTCTAGCTTTTTTATTATTCTTTTATTCTGTTCTTACCTTCATTTCTTTTCTTTTTCCCATCTGTCTTCTTTACCAGTTTCTCAAAGTTTGTGTGATCTTCTTTGTCCTCCAGCCTTGGTTCTATTCTCTTCCTCTTTCTTCTATTTATCTATTTTCCCCCAAGCTTCTTTTAAATTTTCTCCCCTTCAGATAAAATCACTAGAGTGAAGGTTTATTTGCTGTATATGATTTTCTGTTTAATTTTAGATTTTGTTATATAATCACATATCTAGCTCATACAGTTAAAGGTGACAGATTAATAATTACATCATTTGTCATTTTTAAGCCTGTGTTTGATGCTATTATTGTTGCTTATTGTATCACTTTAGTGAAAGTGACATAATTGTTGTAAACAATTTGTTCTTCTTGCTATACTAAGAATGAGATTACCCAAAGGTCATAAAAAATACTAGTGGCCAGTGCCTAAAAACCAAATGGGCAGCCACTTCTCATGCCCAGTAAATTGAAGAAGTAGGCACTTGTGACAGACTCAAAACCCAAAAATCAACAACACCTTGAAGATGTCACTGAGAAGCAGTCTCTTCTTAAGGGTTCTAAATACTAGTAATAATGATACTTGCCGTAGGCAATTTGCAAGTATCAACCCAGGAGCTAAGCTAAAAGGCAACAAACAAACAGAAAAACAGAAAATAATAGGGTACTTAAACAAGATTCAACCCTAGACTTTCAGATCACCAAAGGCAATGAGGTAAAACAATCCAAAGCCACCCACCTGGATTCTCTGAAGTGGTAGCAGTAGAAGAAACAAAGTAAATGAATGTGACTCTAGAAAAAAATCAAATCATAAATAATTTTTCAGATAAATACAGAGATATGACTGTAATGAAAAAAGGCTTAGTGATTCTAGAGCATATACAAATAAAAAAGAGGATCTTAGGAAAATGACAGAACACAGTGAGTGCCTTACACTAGAAAGAAATGGAATTGATGAAACAGAGTCAAATAGATACCCAGGTAATGAAAAATTCCATTGAAAATACACAGAAGAATTAGCAAATGTGAAGACAGACTCTCAGATATAGAAGGGAGGATTGTGGTTAGTGATCCTGAAAAGAAAGGTTTTTCTAAAAATAGCAAGGGACAATGAGAAATCAAAACAGTAGCTTATAGATGCTGCAAAGAACAAAATAAGATTGAGCAGAGTCAATGAAAAGGCAGATAACATAGATGACATTAAAAACCTGTTTACAGAAGTCATGACACAAAATGTCTCAAGCAGAGGAAAGGAATTTGAATACAGATAAGTGAGGCATATTGAACTCCAATTAGCCTCGATCAAAAATATCTACGTCAAGGCATGTAATGGTCAAGAACCCCAAAATTCCACAAGAGACCAGAATATTAAAAAACTATTAGAAAGAAAAGAAACAAATCACAAGGAAAACCCTTCAGAAGTACAGCTGACTTCTCAATACCAACCCCCAAATCAAAGAGAACTTGAAGTATGTCAAGTCCTAAAAGAAAACAACCTCTACCCCAGATTGATGTACACTCAAAACTATCCTTCAAAATTGGTGGATAAATAAAATACTTCCATGATACTGAGCACTTGAGGAAATTCATGAACATCAAACCAGCACTCCAAAATGTTCTGAAAGGGATTCTAGAAAGAGATAACAGGGATTACAACTCCATGAACCCAACAGAATGATTCCAATAGGCAAGGTTTACATTTATTTATAATCTGTTTAGATGATGGGGATGAGGGGAAACCAGCAGCAGGAAAATAACGTGGCAAGTATAAGTAAATACATGTCAGTTTTAACCATCAATGTTAATGGTCTCAATTCACCAATCAAAAAACATCAAAGTGGCAAATTGGATCAAGAAGCAAGATCCAACAGTATCCTGTATACAAGAAACACATTTAATTTAAAAAGAAATTTATAAACTGCAAGTCAAAGGATGGAAGCCAAACTCCCCATGAAAGGAACTCAGAAAAAAAAAATCAGGAGTAGCTATTCCATTTGCAGACAAAATGAATTTCAAGCCAAGACAGATTAAATGAGACAAAGAAGGTTATTACATCCCTGTAAAGGGAACAATCCAAGAAGAAAATAACAATCATAAATACATATGCATTAAATATCACTGTACTCAACTATATAAAACAAACATTAAGAGACACAAAAATCATATAAGCAGTAATATAATTATAATACCTTATTGTCACAGGTAGACAGATCAACTAGACAAAAAAAATCAATAGTGAAATATTAGAACTGAAACAAATTTTTGAACAAATGAACTTAGTAGATGTCTACAGAATATTCCACCCCACAACATGAGAGTATAATTTCTTAGCTGCACACTAGTGTTCTCAAAACTAGATCACACACTGGCTCATAGAATATGCTTAAATAAATGTAAAGGAATTGAAAGTATCTCATGCATACTATCATAGTGCAATGAAATGAGAAATCAATGATAAAATAAACCACAATATAATGGTTGATTGATTGTGTCGACTCGAGAAGTTTAGAAGCTTAACTAAATCAGCTCAGCAATTCTACACCCTAGGGTAGCTTATCACCTGTACAGTATAAAGGATGGATCTGCTTCTGTTCTTCCAAGGAGCTCCAGGTTTTGCCTTCAGCACAGATGTCATCTCCAAGCTTCTAGCACAGACCCTTTGGCTTTTGTCACAGACTCGTCAGCTTCTGCTGCTGGTTCTTTAGCCTTCCATCACAGACTCATCTGTCTCCTTACATAGACTTGCATGAACACTGTAGTGACCTCCAGACCTTGGACTGACACCGTCCCTCTCCAACATGCAGACATTCTCTGATGCTTCCTCATTCAACTCCATAGGTGACTGTTATAATCCAATTTTTCAATTTCTTATACATTTGTGTATTTTCTGTTATATCTATTTATCTAGTCAAATACTGATACACACAAGAACTCATAAACACATGAACAACCAATGAATCACAGATGAGATTAAAGAAAAAAATTAGACAGTTTGTACAATTAAACAGCAATGCCAATACAATACCTATAATATTACCTATAATACCTATTCTTTAGGTAATAAATGATGAAACCAATTACCTATGGAAGGATTTAGCAAATTATTTTTACAGCCTAGGCAACAAGTTACTACTTGTTGGGTGAATAAAGGAGTGAGTGGTTATTAGTTGATAAACCTTCATAGCTAAGAAAGAAAAGACTATCAGTCTCTCATAGCATTTAACGATCATTAATCATTCCTTTGATACCCTTAGGGCAGGAAGTGTTCAAATACCCCTGGCCATTTCTTTTCCCTTTTAAGCCATTCCTCAAGGCATTCTCAGCTCCTGACATTGATGAAAATTCTTTACAGAATACAAGCTGTAAACATGACCTGTGAGGGAACCCAAGCATATTGTGTTTCATATCGTTTCTTATTGATTAGGGATGCGTTATTTCAAGAAGAAATTCCACAGGAAATCATCTCTGGGGTCCAATATTCTCAATTATGGTAACTAAATGGCGGCAACTAAATCAAATATCATGAAAGATATTGAAAGACCTCATTTTAAAAACGATTATCCTTAAGTGTACAGCCTTGTTTAAATGATGTCTACCTTGACAATTCTTATGAATGTTTTCACCATTAATTATATTATAGTGGTTAATGAGCTTGAATGTTCATGTAATCAACTTCAAGTAGGTGGATGGAACCCAGTGACTGGAGTTTGTTTTATATCTGAACAGAATGTAATAAGAGTAAGTCTTGGACTTGATAGCATAGAACTGTTTTCACTTTATAGGCTTCTGAAGGAATTTTCTGTTTTTCCCACAATCATTTGCACAAGATATACACACCTGATCTGTTCAGTTTCTCTGTGTGTTATATTTGTAATTGCATTCAAGAGCAGGGCAGTTTTTCTCTGAAAATGAGTCTCTGCCTCACTTCTCCACTCTGGGGCTCAGTAACAGTGGAATCTTTCCACAGATTCAGAGTATTTCATTTGTTCCGTTCCAATACTTGAATTTCCCCTGGAAGGAGGGGACAGTACCTGCACTGGCACAATGACATTATTGCACAGATACACTCCTTTCTTTCTCCCTCCTGACAGCAAATGCACACATTTGGTGCAGCCCCATCAACTAACAGATAAGAAAAAAAGGTTCTAAGGCATGAAGAGGTTTATTCAAGGTTACATGACAAATGAGTGGCAAACCTGGGACCAGACCTTCCGAACATTAGGCTGTTTCCTGTGTACTTACAGCCAAAATGAACATCTGTGCTGGGTCTCAGCCAAGGGGGCAGGGAAGCCAGCACAACAGTGCTGCCAGGTAAATGGTAACTTCATGAAAAACAGCAAATTTTGTAAGCTCTCATCTTCTTGGGAGGTAGCCTTGAGTTTTTACTCCTCCTTGCGGGATTCAGCACTGCTTCCACAGCAAAAGAGCATCCAGTCCCCAGCCTTCAATTCCAGGGCCAGTGGAGTAAATAAGATGAAAGCCCCAAGTTTAATTGGAACTTCTTTTGTAAAACAGAATGGAAGGGTCACTGAAATGTCAAAACATTTTCCAGTGATCTGGGCAACTTACCTTTGCTCCAAACAATTGCCAAAATTTTCAGCCTGACATTTGCATTGTGAAGAGCTTGCAGGGAGTAGAAATAATACCAAGCCACGTTTTCATCTTTGGTGAGGATGAAAATAAGGAATTCCCACTGGGGCTCTTGCACATATTTTTTTTGCGCTTTTATCAATCATTTCTTTTGGCTTTAAATGTGGCTTCCAAGCTATTTAATGAATCACACTTTTCCTATGTAGAACTTGTTGTCACTAAATCACCCCAGAATCTAAATTGCAGCAAATTACTGGGGAAAATTTACTGGTTTTATTTCAGTCAAGTGAATGTTCATGCTCAATAAAATTAATAATCAAACTGACAACAAATCTATATTCATGATAATGTCTTAAGGGACATTCACATTACACTATTCATTTTGTCATTTTCAGTTAATGGTATCTAGTATGTACTTCTAGTTAATCACTTGTTTTCTTGAAAGAAGACCATGAACTTAGTTGTACTCTTTTATTTCATGATTTTATAATTCAGGGCTATGTTATTCTGAGATCTGAAATTTAACTTTGTTCATCCTTTTTAAAGGGATAAAGTATATTTACAGTATTCATATGGTTTCAGGACAAATAGTTACGATGCCAATCTGCTGTAAATTGAATTTGGTAGTTATTACATGTATTTCACATGTCTTCTCATTGTCTGGTGAGAAGAGCCCTAGAGGATAGGTGTTGTCACTCTTCAGTTCACCTCCCTTTTGTAGTTCCCTCACCAGTCTCAGAATGGTTGAGAAATCTGAGACCATACAGCTGAACTGAAAGTAGGATGAGGTGTTTCTGACTCTACAGCTTTTGTTTTATTTATTTATTTTGTTTCTTCTGTCTGCCAAGAGACATCAATCTAGTGGCAGTTTATTTATCCATTAATTAACTTATCATAAAACATTCATCAAGTCCTCTCAATGCATGTACTAGACGGGTTCTGGCAGAGCAAAGATTAATAAGATCCAGACGCTGCACTGGAGGTGGGAGGTGGAAGTAGCTTACTTGGAAATAAATGATTGTCAGATAATGTGCCCCCGTGGCCACAAAACTGTACACACAAAGCCAGTCATTATAATAAAATACTTTACTTGCTAATAAAAAAATGTTATTTATTTCTCCACCAAGGTCATTTTGTGGGCATTCTTTGAGTTACTTTTAGTAGTTCTAAATAGTAGAAGTATTTCTTTAATGCTTTTAGTACTTCGAGTTATAATAATTCATGTTTTCAATCTGCCTAGTTGGCCCCCAACTAGTTAGATTTTACCTTATTTGCTTACCTTGTTGATTTTGGGATCACTTCATGAAAGATAAAGCAACCCAAGCTGATATTCATTCCTTCCAGGAAATGAGTGAGACCCAGAGCGTGATCTAGAGAGCTTCTGTCCTATCTGGGAAGCCAAGGAAGGCAGTGTTTTGCTTTATCTGTGTCCCACCATGTGTGTTTTTCTGATAAATAAAACACCATCTTTTGAAAACCCATAATGAAGGTATTTCTTGGAAGTGAACAGTTTTTCAGATTTTTATTTTTTCATAAACATCTGTTCTACTACTTTTAGACATTCAAGGAAGTTCTCCTTGACTAGCTATCAAGTACTGCTACAAGCATTAGTGTATGGAGAGGATTCACATTTACTGAAGAGAAGTCTCCCAATAAAAGTGTATAATGAGTCATCTTACCATCCACAAATTGGATGTAAGAGCTGTTTTGCATACTTTATAGAGCTGTAAATAGAATCAAATGACATAATATACCCAAAATTATTTTGTGGAGTATCAGGTAAGTATTATAGCTCTCATAAAAGTAAACATATTTCCCAAAGTATATTGCTCTCAAACTGAGAAGTATGTGACTTGGGCTTAGGTTGACTAAAGGATCTTGTTTTTGCAGTAAATTCTAACTGACCAGAATTTTAATGATGTGAGTACCTTTTTCTAGCCTATTTGCTTTATAAGTTCAGATGTTGAACTTATCCTACCCTTCTAAAAACATATATATTGTAATAAACTATTGTTTTGGAAAGTAGTTATGATTCATTGTAACTAGATACTCATATTGGATCTTTCTAGAACCTGCACATCTCCAATATAACAAAAAACAAGGGAATATCTTTAGCATAATCAAATTAAAGTCCAAAATCTTTTTAAATGAAGTCCTTAACTTTCTACAAAGCTGGTCTTTTGGCTGTAAGGATTCTGTTCAACAATCTCATAGTCCAAGATCTGCCATGTTGTCTTTAAATATTTTTCAATTTAGGATAGGAAGTAAATTACAATCAAATGATTAAATCTGAGGTTTAGTTGCTGTGAAAGTATCAAACAACCACATTATAGAAGCCTGTGCTGTCAGCAGCTACACCACAGCATAAAATGATGAAAGGGCAGGTAATTAATGATGTCAAGCAGATTTGAACACTGAATACAGGGCTTATCACGAGGGGAGGTATCTGAGAATCAAGCTGGCTGATGTTAAGCAAAATTACCATGGAGCTGGTGTTGCCTCTGGGAACATGTCAATACATCTTTCTAATATGAGTTACTACTTTCAAAGGCTATAAAAGGCAAGTGAATTTTGCATGCACCTCCTAGAAAAAAAAAGGCATACAGTCAGTGAACAATTGATATTATAAAATTATCACATAGACTCATTTGAGAATGATGAGAAAAATACAGGTCAGGGGAAACCTATTCTATTTTCACATAAATGGCAGAAAGTGGCAATAAAGTTTCATTGTTCCTGAAATCAGAGTGCTGTGATATAGCAGTTCTAAGAAAGGCATAGACTGCTGCAGATGAATTCTTCAAACTGCAGTGAACATCCTTGAAAATCAATTGGGGGCAGACACAGATGGACACTGAATTCTGGTCTTGAACTCAGAGTTGTGTTTGAGGCCCAGTGCTACTACTAATCCAGAAAATCTTAGTTTTTCTTTCAAATATTTTCTTGCAGTTTTCATTTGGCTATTATGCTACTTTTAAATTTCAAAATTTACTGTTTTTTCTCAATTTCTAGCTATAGCTTTCTATTCCTACTTTATGGATTAAGCATAGTAACCTACCTCTCTGAGGATTTTAATGTTTGTTTGTTCAAAGTTTTTATCTGCCTCCCACATTATTTCTGTTTCCCTTGAGTTATAAGTTTTACATTGTGGTTGTTTTAGATGCTCCTGTTCACATTACAGGCTTTCCTCAAGTGAATTGTGATTCTTAGCTTTTCATTTCAATGACTGAAACAATAAAAAGTTGGTCAGTCATTGTGTATAAATGCAAAAGGCTTATCAATGAATAGCCTGTGACACACTTTCCATTTGCTGGCCTGTGTCTTTTCCTTTAGTTTGGAAAGTGAATTTTTCCAGTTGTTTAATGCCTGAAGTCTCAGCTCTGTCTATTATACTAAGTTCAGAATCTCTCTGGTTCAATTTTCTTGGAAAGTAAAGCTTCATTTTTATCTTCTGTTGGGACTGGGGGAACTTCTGTAATCTAAATGCATTTTGCACTGACTTAATTGGTCTCTGCTCTTATATTTTATTTTTCCTCCCATTTTCACATGATAGAGTGCCCCGAGTTCCTGAGCTTTTCTGTGGATAAACCTGCCTCCCCCTCCAATTGCTGGCAGTAGGTCACCTTTCTCAGGTCCACTTCTTCTGCCATCTCTTATGCAACAGCTTTCTAACTTCCAAAGTTATTTTACTGTTGTCCTCTTTCCTGTCGCCTTTATTTTATAGGTTTATGCTTGTTGTGGCTTGTATCTAGAGGTCCCCAAAGCCTCATGCAATCATAGGTGAGACTTTTTGGAGGTGATTGGATCTAGGGTGTGTGATGCTGGAGGGTGTGATACTAGAATTAAGGGTGTGAATGTTACTTACCCTAAGGATAGGTAACCTGTGTAAGACATAAGGGACAGAAAGATGGTTGTGGCTTGTTGCTAGTAGTTTACTACCTTCTTGAATTCTGCCTTCTGCCTGCCATGAAGTGTTTCTCTCTGTATGATGCCTACCTGCTATGCTGTCCTGCCTTGGGGCCAGCTGATTATGAACTGAAACTTCTACAACCTGTGAGCAAAATAAATGTTTGCTCTTTTAACTTTAGGTGTTGGATATCTTGTCTCAGCAATGAGAAAAGGCAATGCCTTTAAAAAATGCTTTTACCATCACGTAGGACATTTGAGGAAGGAGCTGATAAACATATGTGTTTGATCTACCACGTCTCAGTGCTTTTTTAATGTGGTTTTTAAAAAATTTGATTTCAAAAAGTTATATATGTGAGTATAGATAACTTGTTATTCAAATTATAAGTTAAATAAAAAAAATCCAATACTCATTTACTGTGAACAATTAACATTTTCATTCTTTTCTTGAAGTCATTTTTTCTAGAATTAATTTTTACATAATTGAGACCATATTGTACTTGTAATTTTGTATCTTATTCTTTTGTTTTTATTTGTCTTCATAAGGGTTTTCCATGTTATTAAAACAATTTATAAACATTATGTTTATGAGCTATATTATATTGAGTTCCATATACTGCTGCTTACTTGGTTATGTGTGTATTATTGGACACTTGGGATGTTTTTCTTTATTTTCTTAAAAGAAATAAAGCAATTTGAGAACAAAAATCTGTATATAAAGTCATTTCTGTATTTCTGAAATGTTTTTAAGGATTAAATTCCAAGAAATAAAATTATTAAGTCAAAAATGAAAATATTAAGATCATTAATGTACATTAAAACACCTGTATTTTTGGCATTTATTAGAAATTAATCCTAACTTAACAGAGTAGCCACTTAGCTCTGCCTAATTATCTGGTACTCTCTTGGCTCCTGCTGTGTTACAGAGAAGCCAAGGGCAGAGCATTCCTTGCTTTGCCTCTACCTCTGTTCGCATGGCCTAGTTCACCTTTCGCACCTTCAGGGCCTATGTCAAAGAATAAATGAGGGATTCCAGTGAGTAAGTTCCTGTCTTCACTTGCCTACTTCACAGAGCCTGGAGCACATGTCTGTGTATATCAATGTCTTCACATTTGATTGCACCCACACCCCTCATTCTGGGCATCTCTCAGTGCTGAGGGTGTCCACATTTGCAGTATAGTCCACTTTTTGGAGGAAAACTTGAACACCCTTTAAACAGAGTATTTTAAGATTACTGTTCTTCAGTATACAGTCTGGAATGCCAAAGAGAGGGTGTGATGTCCCAGAAGGCACTTGTCTCATGAGTCTGCCTTTTGGGAAGGGGGGAGCAGCAGTGAAGACAGAGCTGGGGTGCAGACACCTCGGTCTGAGCATGGCATTAGTTACAGCCTACGCTAACCCATACTCTGAGACCTGCATACTGGGCCTTGTCAGTGACAGGAAGAAAGAGGCAGTCTTCCTGCCTCCCAAATGTGGCTGCTTTGCATGATAAGAATGTAACATAGGTAATGAAAGGAAGTAGGTGTGGGGAGGAGAAAGCAGGGACAGAGAATAGTATCTGCCATTTTTTCAAAGGAAACAAAGATAGACTGATTGTCTAACTATCACTATGTTCTCTTTTATTCACGTGAAAAATAGAACCCAAATGCAATACTGTAGCAGTCTATGTATTGTTACTCAAGGGTGTTAAATCCTGGAAATTTGTGAAGAGTGCTTTATTTAGAAGAAGAGTGTTTACTGAGAGATGCAATTAAGTTGAAGAGTGTAGGTAAGGTAATCATGCTAGAGTATCTGGATGGTCCCTAATTGCTATTGTAGGCATCCTTAAAGAAGAAAAACAAAGAGAATAATTCAGACACACAGAGAAGGCAGTGAAGACAGAGTAGAAGGACATATTTATGCTGTAAGAACAGAGAGATAGACTGATTTTCCCCCTTGGAGCTGCTAGAGGGAGTAGGATTCTACTGAGACATTGATTTTGGACTTCTGCCCTCATAATGGAGTAACGAATACATTTCTGTATTTTAATTACTCTGCTGTGGTAATCTGTTACAGCAACTGTAGTAAATTTATTCACATGTTATTAAATGAAAACTGTCGTTATTACCTTCCTTCCTACCACTAATATATGGATTTCAAGAAACAGAAAGTCTGAATTGTTTGGTCATATTTTGGTCTGACCACATATTTTTCTAAAACATTAGGTAAACATTTTAACATTTTGAGATATCATTTAGGACCAAGGTAATTCTTGGGATTGTTGCATATCAACAGAGACTGATCCCTCATTGAACTATTGCAGGCAATACAATACAGGGAACAGATTCTAGACCTTTGCAATTATAGTGTGACTTTTCTCTTAGATCTACCCTTAGATGGCCCTTGATCGTGGACATATTACCTAACCTGCTGCCCTGCAACATGGAAATACATTTGTCTTGCTACTCTCTTAGAGATATATTAGAAGGTACAGTGTGTCCTTCCTGAAGATCTCCCCTGATCAAGTCCAAGCTTCCTGAACATATTCCCTTAATGCAATCCAGGCTTCTGGAACTCCAGGCACTCAATAAAGAGTGTATGGCAAAGTGGGCAATTTTTTCAAGTTTTGGCTTATGTTATTAATATTAAAATACCAATAGTTTTATAGTTATTTTTCAAATCATAAGAATGACTCTTTAATGTAGTTATTTATATAGTATGACCAGTAAGTGAATTTAAAAATTTAAAAATTCAAAATAGCATTTTTTATTTAAAAAACATAACAAAACAAAAAAAGGATACAAGTGATACAGAATTTTTAAAAACAGTAGCAATTGATAGTAGCTAGTATATTGCATATTGCCACCTTACTAGTAGTTGTTCAAATGGCAAGATTTAGACATGAAAAATAACTGATCAAACAATGAAGGCACAAACCATTCTTTTTGATGACTTGCAGAGATTAGTAATATAGTTATCTATCTTGTATATAGGCATTTTATATGTATCTTTCAGGAAACATATCGGTAAATCAGTTCTTTTATGAAAATGTATATCCCCTATTTGTGGAGGATTTTTTAGAAAACCTTCAGCAGGTACCTTAAATCATGTACAATACTGAATCTTATATAGATCATGTTTTCCCTGTTGTTTCCTGTTGTAGTTTAATACAGGACACATAATTTACATAACTATTTTATAATAGTCACCTGAAGAACCAAACACAGAAAAGTGCAGGAAATCTATCCATACACTAAAGACCCCAAAGAATCCAGCAGAAGTCCCGAATTTCATGGCAATATCCTACATGAGTCCAGCTGAAGACCTAGAGCCCATAATAATGCCCCCACACAAGTTCAACTGGAGGTCTGGAGCCTACAACAATGACTCATGCAAGTTTGTTTCACAGATCTGTGCTGGGAAGGCCCAAAGGTCAGCAGTGGAAGCTTTCCGTTCCAGCGAGGTTAAGGGTTTTGTGCCAGTAGACTGAGGTTTCTGCACTGGAGCCAGGAAACAACACTCAAAATAAGGATCAGAGCTCCCCTGAAAAGTACCACAGCCATCCTCAACAACAATGAGGTCCTGAGCTACTCCAAGCAGAGTTCATATCAGGAAAGAAGCTCAATAGGCTCCTTCAGGAGAACCAATGGCAACAGGAGAACCAACAACATTATTTCTTCCTCTCCAGTTCTCCTTTTTATGTTGGCAACAATTCTCAGGTGGGCCATCCTTACCCAGCAAGCACTATGCTGATTCAGTTCAGCTAGTTGTTACAAGCTGACTACCAGTTGTCAATCCTCTAAATTTCATATCTATGAGTAAGTTTAACCTATAGGTTAGGGACTACAAGATACTAACAACTGTAATAACATAGAATGTTCATAAAAATATATTATAATACAAGTTTTTTAAAGGTTTATGAAAATGTTTATTTTTGAAAAATTTCCTTAATATTTGCATGCCATAGTTGATCACATGTAACTGAAAGCACAGAAAACAAATTGGTGAATAGAGGGGAGGGGGACTACTGGATTTCTTTATGTCTCATTGGACACAAAAATCATAGGAGAATAGGCAAAAGGAACACAGTTTTCAAAACAGTGGAAAAAATAGGATTCACCATTTTACACTATTATTGCAGTCAAGAAAGCTTTATATCTAGAACAAAGTTTATTTCCTTTAGTGTGGGAGAGAAATCAATTGAAAACCACAAGAGATAAGCAATCCTCATTGGAGATCTTAAAAAGTGGAGCTGTGAACACTAAAATTTCCATGAACAGCAGTGGATCATCCCCAGTTTATCAGACTGGAGAGAGGCCAATATTCACAGCTTCTCTTTCTTCTCAACTTTGAACAAGAGGATTCTCTAAGGAAACAACATCGCTCTGTATGTCTTAAGGTGAATGTTGTTCTTCTGAATTATTCTAGAATTAAAATATTTATCAACAAACATTTCCAAATGCACACTTTTGAATTCACTATACTTTAAAAAAACATTTTATCACTCTTTTTGGAGGATTCATAGAAGGTGGAGTTGGCATGAAAAATAATGATAATGAATCTTGGGCAACATGAAGTAGATTATCTATGTGTGGACCAGATGTCTTGCTGCTGGGGGGGGGGGTGAAGAGCTGAACTCCTTTGTTTCGTTGTTGTTCTGTGGCAGAGGAAGATGATAAACATGTGGATGAAAAATGAAAGGCATCCAGAAACTGGATCTTGGTGATAAAGTGCTGGATAGTTACAGTGTAGAGTACCTCTTTTAAAAAAATACGAGAAAAGGTTCTGACTGCGCTCAGAGAACTGTGGAGTTCTAAGCAAGCAGGCGGGTGCCCACTTTCCCCGGAGCCCAGCTTGTTTGGGACTGCAGAGTTCTAAGCAAGCAGGCAAATGCCACAGGTTCCAGAGGCCCGGCAGCCTGGGGGAACTGGGTGCCAGAGTCCCAGGAGCTGCGGGCATAGAAGTGAATTTCCTGAGGTCCAACAGACCCTGAGGAAGCTTTCGAATAACATTTGAAACACAGAAATACAGGAAAATGACAAAACGAAAGACCAAATTACAACCTCAAACCTCCAGCCCATCTCAAGAAACCCTAGGAGCAATGTATATAAAAGAAAATATATGCCATACACCTCAAAAATCAGACATAATAGCAAATGAAATAAACAAGCAACTCCAGGAAGCTTTAAAGGAATTCAAAATAGAAATAATCTCCCAGGTAAAAGAAGAAATGAAAAAGATGCTGAACATATCTAAAGAAAACACAGTTAAAAAATTGGAGGAACTAAGCAAAAAGATAGAAGCCCTAGATGAGCAATATAAGAAACAAACAGAATACATAAAGCAGATGCACAGAGATATACAGGAAATCAAAAATTCCACTGAAAGCTGTCAAAACCACCTCAGTGAAAGTGAAGAAGAATTTCAGTCCTTGAAGACAGGATTGCAGCTAGTGAATAGGAAAGGAAAGATCTTTTAAAAATAACAAAGAATCAGGAAATAACAATTCAACAACTGCAAGATGATGTAAAGAAAAACAACATAAGATTGATAAGGATTAATGAAAAAGAAGGGGCCGACATAAAGGACGTCAAGAGGATATTTAGAGAAGCATGAGAATTTTTCCCAAGCATGAGATCAGAAACCAACATCAAGTTCAGTGAAGCATACAGAACTCCAAATAGTCATAACCAAAATAAAACTACACGTAGACATATAATAATCACCATCCCAGAGATCCAACACAAGAATAGATTATTAAAAGCTGTCAGAGAGAAAAGACAGGTCACTTATAAAGGAAAACCTATCAGAATCACAGCAGCCATCTCAGCACAAACAATAAAGTCAAGAAGAGCATGGAGTGAGATATTCCAGATCCTAAAGGAAAATGATTTCCAACCTAGACTGATGTACCCTGCAAAACTATCATTCAAAATTGATGGTGAAATAATATACTTCCATGACAAAGAACAGCTGAAGAACTTCATGATCACCAAGCCAATCCTGCAAAAAATATTGAAAGACAGTTTAGATGCACAAAGGCAAAAACCATAAAGCAAAGCAGATAATTAAACAGAACAGAAAGATAAAAATGCAACAGCAGAAAGATAACATGTCAACAATAAACCAACATATAACAGTTATAACTATTAATGTAAATTGTCTCAATGCACCAATTAAAAGAAACAGACTGGCAGAATGGATCAACAAACAAAATCCAACCAGATTCTGTTTACAGGAAACCCATCTAACCCAGAAGGATACTCACAGACTGAAAGTCAAAGGATGGAAAACTATACTTCACACAACAGGAATCAAAAAAAAAAAAAAAAAAAAAAAAAAAAGCAGGAGTAGCCACTCTGTTTGCAGACAATGTGAACTTTAAACCAATAATGATCAGAAGAGACTAAGAAGGTCACTACATACTCGTTAGGGGAAAACTCCAAGAGAAAGAGATAACTATCTTAAATATATATGCACCAAATTGCAGAGCACCCAATTATATAAAACAAGTATTAACAGAAATGAAAAGTCAAATTATCAGTAACACAATTGTAACAGGAGACCTTAACACACCATTGACACTAAGGGACAGATCAACCAGACAGAAAACCAACAAAGAATAACAGAACTGAATCACACCTGTGAACAAATGGACTTGATAGACATATACAGAGTGCTCCATCTAACAACATCAGAATACACATTCTTCTCAGCAGTCCATGGGTCATTCTCTAAAATAGACCATATATTAGCTCACAGAACACATTTAAATAAATAAATAAATGCAAAAGAGTTGACATTATCCCTTACATGTTATCAGATCATAGCACTTTGAAATTAGAAAGTGGTGATAAAAGATACTTCAAAAATCCCACATACATGGAAACTGAATAACACACTCTTGAGTAATCAGTGGGTCACAGAAGAAATTAAAGAAGAAATTAAACAATACCTACAAGAAATGAAAATACAGATACAACTTACTGGAATCTGTGGGATGCAATGAAAGCTGTCCTCAGAGGAAAATGTATTGCACTGAGTTCCCACATCAGGAAAACAGAACGAATATAAATAACCTGATGCTACACCTCAAGCAGCTAGAAAAAGAATAGCAAGTCAAGCCCAAAGCCAAAAGAAGAGAAGAAATTATAAAAATCAGAGCAGAAATCAATGCAATAGAGACTAAGAAAACAATCCAAAGAATCAATGAATCAAAGAGTTAGTTCTTTGAAAGAATAAATAAAATTGATAAGCCCTTAGCCAACCTTATTTAAAAAAGGGAAGAAAAAGCTCAAATTCATGCAATAAGAAATGAAAAAGGTGAAATCATTACACACTCTATAGAAATACAGAAGATCATCAACACCTATTTCGAAAACCTCTACTCTCAAAGGTTTGACAACACAGAAGAAATAGACAGATTCCTAGAAACATATGAAATACCAAAGCTAGATCAAGAGGATGTAAAACTGTTGAATAACCCAATCTCTATTAATGAAATTGAAAATGTCATAAAGTTCTTACCTACAAAGAAGAGCCCAGGCCCAGATGGATTCACTGCAGAATTCTACAAGAAATACAAAGAGGACCTAATGCTGACACTCCTCAAACTCTTCAATGAAATTGAAAGGGAAGCAATCCTTCCCAAGTCATTCCTGGAAGCAAATATTACTCTAGTACCAAAACCTGAGAAAGAACCAACTAAAAAAGAAAACTATAGACCAATTTAGCTAACGAACACAGATGCAAAAATACTCAATAAAATATTGGCAAATAGGATACAGCAAATCAAGAAGAGTATACACCCTGACCAAGTGGGATTCATCCCAGGCATGAAGGGATGGTTCAACATACATAATTCAATAAATGTAACCCACCATATCAATAAAGCCAAAAGTAAGAATCACATGATCATTTCTATAGATACAGAAAAAGCTTTTGATAGGGTCCAACATCCATTCATGATAAGAACTTTACAGAAAATTGGAATCGATGGGCTTTAACTCAGTATAATAAGGCCATCTATGACGAACCAATAGCCAGAATCATACTAAATGGCCAAAAATTGAAGGCCTTTACTTTAAAATCAGGCACAAGACAAGGATGTCCTTTATAACCACTCCTATTTAATATAGTACTAGAAATCCTAGCCAGAGCAATTAGACAAGAGAGAGAAATAAAAGTGGTAAAGATAGGAAAAAAAGAAGTTAAATTATCATTGTTTGCAGATGACATGATACTCTACATAGAAGACCCCCTAAACGCCATTGAAAGACTCTTAGATACAATAAATAAATTCAGTAATGTAGCTGGATACAAAATCAGTACTCAAAAATCAATAGCATTTCTATACACTAACAACAACATCACAGAGAGAGAAATAAGAGAAGCCACACTCTTCACACTAGCATCCAAAAAAATGAAATATTTAGGAATTATTCTTATGAAAGAAGTGAAAGACTTATATTGGGAAAATTATAATACACTGAAAAAAGAAATTGAAGATGATCTCAGAAAATGGAAGGACATCCCTTGCTCAAGGATAGGAAGAATAAACATTGTGAAAATGGCCATTCTCCCAAAACTCTTATACAGATTCAATGCAATCCCAATAAAAATACCATCAACATAACTCATAGATCTAGAGAAATCACTCCTAAAATTCATCTGGAGTGAGAAGAGACCTAGAATAGCAAAGACAGTTCTAAGCAACAAAGGCAAGGCAGGAGGCATCACAATCCCTGACTTGAAGTTATACTACAAAGCAACTGTAGTAAAATCAACATGGTACTGGAATCAAAACAGAGCCAAAGATCAATACTCATCATTACTCATTAGAGAATGAGTACTCATCATTACTCAATAGAGTAATGATCATTACTCATTAGAGAAATGCAAATTAAAACCACACTCAGATTCCATCTCACTCCTGAAAGAATGGCCAGGATCAAGAAAACCAACAGCAACAAATGCTGGAGATGCTGTGGGGGAAAAGGAACTCTCATGCACTGTTTGTGGGAGTGTAGACTGGTACAACCTTTGTGGAGTTCAGTCTGGAGATTTCTCAAAAAGCTGGGATTGGAAGTCCCATTTGTTTCAGCGATTCCACTTCTAGGCATATTCCCAGAAGACCTGAAAGCATCATACCACAGCGAGATATGCGCACCTGTGTTTATAGCAGCACAATTTGTAATAGCCAGATCTTGGAAACAACCCAAGTGTCCATCAACTGAGGAATGGATAAAAAAGTTGTGGCATTTTTATACAATGGAGTACTACTCAGCTATAAAGAAGGATCACATTGAGTTATTTATAAATAAATGGGCGCAGCTTGAGACCATACTCATACGTGAAATAAATCAACTCACATGTGTGAATACTGAATAGCTTCCCTATTGTAAGAAATGATTCAAATATATACAATATGTGGTAATCATGATTCCCCATTATGTGGCCTTGAAGCCTTATAAAGTTTTCACTCATTAATTGGAATGGCTTTATTTTGGGCTGCTTGATATTACTGCCTGTGTTGAAATGAACAGCTATTTTGAAGAAAACAAGACATCATAGTAGCTAGTGCTGATTTAATATCATCTTGTTTTGAAGCCCCACCGAACTGTTGTTCTTCTGTCTCCATTGGTTTTATCATGTTGTATCTTACTGGATTTTATTATATGTGATAGTATGAACAAAAATGTTTATAGGCAAAGAGATAATATAGAAACCATTGTTCGTTTTCCGTTAGCTGATTCTAAATACCCTGTAATACTTTCATCCACTTGAATGGTTTTACACTGTCTTGATATGTTTGATGCTATACTATAATGAAGTTAAATTCAGCCATTTCAAGGAAAGATACATTATGGTAACTACTATTAAGTTGGGTTATTGGGTGGTGAAGCACTAGGTTGCTGAAATTGTCATGCTTTGACCTATATTGTTATGTTGTTATGTCCTCTTTTATCTCAATCTTTCCCTTATACATTAAAAATTTCTTATTTCTTTTTAATTTTTTTTAATTAGGGGAAAAATAAAAAAATAGCAGGATATATTGCAGTAACTTTTTTTATTTCCTATTAACTGGATTGGAATCCCTGTATTACTTCCACTATCTTGTTTTGACTGATTTAAGACTTTGTTCCATTCTGTTTGATAGTATCGTTTGAGAGTATAAGCAACTACTTTGAAGGCAATAAGATTCATTATGATGCCCATTCTGGTTTGACTATTATCTTCTTTTGAAGTACTGTAATGTCTCCAATGTTTAGGTTTTATTGGTCTTGATTTGTACTGTTTTGTTCAATTTTATTATACCTAATGATATAGGCAATTCTTTTTAAGGAAGCAAGAGACATTACGGTAACCATTGTTAATAACCTTGTACTCTGTTTTTACATCATGTTCTATGTCTATCCTTTATTTTGACTGACTGCTTTATTTTGTCATATTTGGTTTTACCCTCTTCCAAAAAAAAAAAAGTAGTAAGAACTATGGGAGTAATAATGTGTAAATTTTGTTGTAAAAAAGAGAGGAAAAAAAGTGCTCTAAAGGATACAAGTGTGTTTAGGTGTGTTAAGATAGATGAACATATTACTGAGTTTTTGTTGGATCACTGAACACAACTGTTTGCAGTCTCACTGTTTGAATGTCCACTTTGTATGCTTTAATCCTGTAACTTGAACAACTATTTCTAAGATGACAATATGTAATCTATTAACTAGTGATTTCTTACCTTTTTTTGTAATTCTGTATTACTTGTACCCTTATATTGTTTTGTTTTGTTTTTTATTGTTTTCCTCTTAAATAAAAAAATACAAGAAAACCTTTGCTGGTGCAATAGTGGTTGAACAGAGTTAGAGGTGTTCTGGTAAGTGGTTAGCAGTCAACTTTCTTTACAAAGAAAGAGCTTGTTTTGTAGCATTTGCTGATGTTTGTGCAGGAAATACTCCCAAGATGGCTCAGATAAGCTACCAGTGTAATAGCAAGTGGCTTATGAAATTTCTGAAGCCTTAACTAACAGTTGCTTTGGAAAACTGGTACAAACTGGACTCAGTACACTAATAGTTAGAAGTAAAATGTATATTAGACAAGTGGCTTGAGTCTTAGGGATATCTGGACATTGAAAATTAATAAGTCTTTGTATTTGACCTTGTGAATGATTTGCTCCAAGGAGTGGAACACGTTGGTCAGTACAAAGCCATTCGACTTTTGTGATTGTCTCTGAGGTCTGGGCAGGATGGCATCATGAGGCATGTGTCCTGTTCTTATAGAGTGGGACACCAGATTCTTTTCTGCCTACAGGATCAAGGACATACATATTTATCCTACTATCACTGAGAAATTGTTAATTGATAACATAAAATTACTTCTATTAGCTGTGAGATGTTATCAGTCTATATCAGTTTCTATGTTCAAATATGCTGCAGAAAGGGTCTCTCCTTTCTTACCATGCCACTTTTACTTTATAAAAAGACATTCATATGATAATTTGTCAAAATCAGTGAAGTATGATTTCTGGTACATACTGAAATTCCAACAGTTTCTTAGTGGTTCTAGGTGGCAGAAGTAGGTCTCAACTCATTTTTTTTTTTTTTTTTTTTTGGTCTTTTTCCTTTTTATCGGTACCAGGGATCAAACTCACGATTGCCTGCTTGCAAGGCAGGCGCTTATGCCACTGAGCTAAATCCCCAGTCCCTCTCAACTCATTTTTAAGGGACGCTAGGTTCCTTTGGGATATGCCTCTGTGCCTTCAAAGTACTATCACTGAGCACAAGCATTAGTTACTATGATTGACGATAGCTGAAACCTGTTTTCTAGAGAAACAGGAAAGGGAAGAGGTCATTGGAGTTGGTATCCTCCTGGATAGAATGAACTACACTGCTATTTTCTGGAGGGTGCTGAATGCCAAATCAAGAACATTAAGTGGAAAATTGGGAGTTATCTAAAGATTGTTGATTTAAGGTAGAGAAGAGGGAACCAAATAAAGATCCACATGGAACTTAAGAAATGTCTGCGTAGTTATGGGATAGAGAAAAAGGAAGGGACCTGGAGTCATTCTTTTTTTTTAGTACTGGGAGTCAAACTCAAGGCATCATGCTTGCCAGGCAGCTGCAATGCCGCTGAGCTACATTCCCAGCCCCTAGAATCATTCTTTAAAAGGACAGATAGTAGATGTTTTTAGTTTTTCAACCCATAAAGTCGTTGTCACAAACTGTAGCACAAATACAGGTGTAGACAACATATAAATGAATTGGAAAGCTGTGTTATAAAAACTGAGTGGAACTGTGTTGGACCACGGTTTGCCAAACTCTTATAGAGGATAAATGTACCCCACTGTGTTGTCTTCCAGGGAAGTTCTTCAGGGGGTTTAGTTCTGTTCACAGCCCTGTGGATTCGTTTAAAAGGAATGAAGTGGCATATGTTGATAGCATATTGTGCCTGTTTCTTTCCTAGCTTTATCTCAAGTTTCCATACTTTCTATGATACAAATGAAAGCCAAAGACTCCAAGACATGATGGCTTTTAGTCATGATAAGTATAAAATCCTTCTTGTGTTTAAATCCTTTTGTGAAAGCAATGACAACTTGTATGAAAGTGGATAAGATACATTCAAAAACTCTTTAAGAGGAGACTGGATTTGGTTTTTTATTTCTTTTGAAATTTCCCCCTTTTTTAAAAAATAGGGAATATGAGCTGGGGATATAGCTCAACGGCACAGTGCCTTCCTGACAAGCGCAAGGTCTTCAGTTCAATTCCCAGTACCAAAAAATTTTTAAAAATAAAAATAAGGAATAAACTACATATCTCTGATTAAATGGAATACACAATTTTTGCTTCTGGCTTTGTGATATTTTTATTAACAGTAGTCATTAGGTATGTTCTTGACAAGATAATGGCATTGAAAATGCACTCATAATTTCTGAAGGAAAAAAAGTCATGAGACAAAGTTCAATCAAAGGGCATAAGTGTCATATTGTAGACTTATGACACACTCCAAATATTTGGATCAGGGCTGCACAATGAACTAACATGACTGTGTTAGTTCTCTAGGACTGCTGTGTGAAAGTACGTATATCTCATAACTCTAAACAACAGAAAAAATTCCCTGTTATGAAAACTGGAGGTTTAAGATTAAGGGTCTAGGAAGGAGTCCCTAAGAGAGAGTCCTTCTCTGCCTCTTCCAGCTTCTGGAAGCTTCAGGTCTTCCTGGCTTATAGAAGAATCACTCCAGTATCTGCCTGTGTCTCTGCACAGCCATCTTTCCTCAGAGCCTGTGTCTAAATTTCTCTCTTCTTATCAAGCCACAAGCATAGTAGATTGTTTACCTGATGACCTCATCTTGATTATATCTACAAAGATCTCATTTCAAAGTAAGGTGACATTCAGATTTTAGGGTTTGGACTTCAGTATGTCTTTTCAGCAGACATGATCCAACTGATAATTGGGACCAAAATTTATGAATCAAGACTAAACACAAAATAATGAATTGAACCAACCCTATTAATCGAAAGCCCTTTGTAAGGATGTCATAGAGCAGTGACGACGAACATTTTAGAGAGTAAATGGTGAAACTGGAAACCAAAACCCACTTATTTATCACAAATCGCCAACACTACAATTAAACCTGATACTGAGGTTTTAGTTTAGAAAGAATAACTCATGCACTTGGCTTGACAGAGAGCCCTGCACACATGCCATAGATTCACCACCAGCGTTAGGGAACATGATTATGTCAGCCAAATGTAAGTCTTAACAGTACAGTGAGCAGAGTGAAAGAAAACAATGTGCAGAAGCAAACAGGGGCCAAAGAGTAGTTTGTACAGCAGCTTCAATACTACAACTAAGCATCCTTGTAGTCAACTTCTGATTTCCGACAGATGGTGAGATAACCCAAGTGGCATTTTGTTGCTTGAAAAGAAAAAGAACAAAATCCTAACAACCTACTCCCTTGTCCACAAGACTCAGGGAGGTAGGCTTGGTAGGAAGGTGGGAAGAGGGAAATGAGCAAGCGAAGAGCAGAGGCTGCAACTGCTTCAGTTTCTATTTCGTGTATATCTAGCTGATATTCTTTTGCTCTTGCCCAAGAATTCTCAAAGGCAGAATTTCTTGGCAAAAAATACACTGACCAGAAAAGCTCATATTGATTCCTTTATTAAGCCATGCCTCTTTCAATCTCTTGGACCCACCTAGAGCAACAGAATGATAAGCAACCTCATCTCTCTGCCTCTGCCTCTGTCTCTCACTCTCTCTTGCTTTTCAAAATCACTCCTCACTCTTACCTAAAGTTTTCCTTTCCATTCATATTTTGCACAATATGAATTGTTTTCTAGGTCAATACAAGATAAGATAATGGTAAAATCAAATACTATATGTCTCTTAATATACATACCAACAATTTTTGTGTGAGTAGCAGTGTCTTAAGTGCATCCTGCATTTTCTGTCAGGGTAAAGAACCCACTTGCAGGCTCATAGCAGCCTATTTCCTATTACTGGAGATTGATGTCACTCTATTTTAAAATATCTGCAAATATTAGTTACTAAATTATATATCAGTGTTAACAATATTTTCAACAGTGTTGTGCAAAATATTTTGTAAGGAGACAAAACAAATTGCATGTAGCCTCAGCTTTTTCCCCCAAGATCAGTAGAAAGAATCATGTGGTTTTTCAGCTTTCCAAAAAGGTAGATTAATAGATTCTTCAATTAAAATGTCCTGTGTCAACCCCAGAAACATCTGAAAAATTTTAGAAATATTTTTAGTCCTCTTTAATACACTTGCTTTTTGGCATTTTTAAAACTAATTACAAGGTATGAAAAAAAATTTCATCTTAAAAGCTTTCAGGATAGAATTTTTTACCCTTGTTTTCTGAAGATAATGCCTTTATTTTTGTTTGTAACTTTACTTTAGAAGCAACAGGAGTAAAGTTAAATCCTAAAGTCTGCTACCTTTGACTATGCCATGCACTTTCTGCCTAAACACCAAATATTTAACAATAGCTATGTCTGGTAAATGAGTGTCCCATTTCATTGAGAAGCCTTTTCTAATTGCCAGAAGTTCTTTGGTGTGCTTTGACATACTTTACTAACTCAGTGGTACAGCTGTGTTATCTGTCAGGTTCTAAGAATGATGTAGCAATGCAATAATGTAGGCAGGTACATATTGGGGACAGAACCTGTATTATGCAGTTGCTTGGAATATTTAAAATCAGTAGTACTTTGTTTTAACTTGAGAAAAAATAGTTCTGTGTTTGATAAAGCCAAATTATGTTATAAGATTCCATATAGCACACTGCAAGAATTTATATTTTGGAAATATTAGTTTAATTAGATATCAAATAAGAAAAATCAGATACAGAATCATCCTGAAGCATATGAAAAAGTTAACAGGAAAATAGGTGTGCCAGTCATTGTTTAATATTTGGGGTATTTTTTCATTCTTTATAAATGTAGTGCTTGGTGTATTTATTTACTTTATCTTCAACCTTGTGGTAAAGATAAATCTATGGCACAATGAAGCCTATACTTTTCTTTTACTAAGTTTTATTTAGGGAAAGAGATGGAAAATAAATGAAAAACAGATTGTGATAAGTATCTCTGAAGAAATTTACATTGTTTCTTTATGTTTGTACAAATCCAGTGTTATCATATTAAGAGGGAAGGAATAAATGCTGCATAGTTAAATTTTTCCTCAGATATCACTTACAATTTATTTTGTCTTGTATTTTTAACAATTGCCAGAAAATAAATCTAGTCTTTGTTTTTAAAACCCAACCCTGTTTTGTGTGGTGGCACATACCTGTAATTTGAGTGTTCAGGTAATTAAAGCAGGAGGATTGCTATGAATGTGAGGCCAGTTTGGGCTACATAGTGAGTTCAAAGTCTGCATGAACTGCATATCTAGATCCTGATGAAAAAATAAAAGCAAAAACAAAAAAAATTATGCCAATTTTTTCATTATATAACTCATGAGTTCCAAGTATTTCTCCTGCTTATTTGAAAATAAAAGAAAAAAACAAACAATCTCTGTTTTATCAAATGTATTCAGATTCAGGAAAGAGACTACTTAATTTCATCTCATGGCCATGCTAGTTATTAGCTCTAAGATCATAGGCAAATGGTGCACAGTCTCTCTATCTGGTTGTGTTTCCTCACTTCCAAAGGGAAAAATAGTTACTTCTCCCATTGGGTTATAGGAACATCTGGCTAAATTGGGATACGTAAGTGATAAATCTTACTATCATTCACATAATGATTAGATGACCTGTTCCTCATGGTAAATATTTGGTGGTGCACACTTACCTGACAAATGCATTTGTCAAGGCCACTATGTTGCACAAGATACAATGTAATGTGAATGACACCGCTGGAACATAATATTGTGTTTTGCAAGAATGATGCCTCCTAATGTGTAATTTTGAGGACTTTTATCCATCTGCTTCCATTTTATACCTACCAAAGCACATCGTCAAGGATTGTGCAGAATTTCCAAGTCATATTAGGATGAGATATTTCCTCTTTGCCTAACAGAAAAGAGAAAAAATATTTTCCATTATAGAAAAAAAAGTGAAAATAAATGCTCTGTCTACAGAGATGTAACAAAATTGGACTAAGAATTTAATCAATATGATATTCTGTAAATTATTTAAAGAGCGAAGTTACTGAGATTACAGAGTTCTGTTTGTGCTGTTCAAGTGACATATAACTCCTTTTAGTGAATGGTTATAATTGAATACTTTGGCCCTATTATCACTGCAATATTTCCATTGGATGTTCCCCTGGTGGATGTTGATTTCAGAAGTATATTTTTCATAAAGAAGGGTAAGATATTTATTCTGTAAGTTAGGAAACTGACTCTGTGATCTGGTGTAGTGAAGTCAGTCATGGCATTAGCATTTCTGAGCTCACCCATGGACATCAGTACTCAAGAGGCACTGATACTCAGTTGGACTAAATTCAGAGAAACACTTTGAACTTGAAGGTGCAAGAATTTGTGTTTATTTTTCTGTTTCAGAATGATAACCACCTGCTGCCATACCAGAGTTTTGTTTCTTCCAGCCAAAATAATGTAACTTAAAAATTCATTTTTTCTACTGAGAAGCACATCAGCAGAAAATATTCTTTCTTATTGCTTTAGTTTTTGTTTGTTCCCTAAATTGATCATCAAACCCTAGGGTTAAAAAAATTAATTCATTAAATCCTAGGGTTAAAAAATTTAGTTCAATCATCATAAATATAGCATGAGGTAGATTTAGGAAATTTTTAGCGTATAATCAGATCAGATCTCCCTTTTGGACCCCAATGAAACCACTGCCCACAGCACAGGAAAGACAGTTTCCTATTTATAATTTTAGTTTCTGAAGTTTCCTATTTATAATTTTACCTTGATAATAATCATTTACAAAAATAGTGTTCAAAAGATTAAATGCTCCTCCATATTTTCTCAAAGAATGGTGAAATTACAATGTGTAAATGTTTATAAAAGTTTTAATTAGCACCTTAGAATTCCACATAGAGATCTATAAATAAATGGTAGATTGAAATCAAAAAATATCTTTGAAACTCTTACTGCGTTCAATACTTTTAATTAAGGCCTAACACATTAAACTATTATTCCTAGGAACTTCTATGATACTTTATTGTAACTTCTGCTCCTCTTTTCTCCCTATAATCTTCTTGCAACTGCTTTTGTGATCGATTATGTACCAGATTGTCATTTTATCATGGACTATGAACGGACTTTTCCTCTCGAATTTTAATTTCTCTGTTTATCTTTGAACTATATCACTATATTTCAACAAAATTTGCAAATCCCTAATGTCCTTAACATTTCACAGTATTTTTTCCAATTAACTAGTTAATTAGTTGATTTTAGTCTACAACCTATGTTCTCTGGTCTTAAAGTGCTGGAGAATCATGCTGATTGCAGGCTCTAAAAATTCACGGATTATAATTTTTGGTAGTCCCTCAGCAAACTGCTAGCCAGCTGCTACAGTGTATGGTTGCATTCCTCTGGGCTGTCATACCAGTTTTTTTCTGTTTCAATCTGGAAGTGGATCCATAGCCCTTTTCTTTTATCTTCACTGGAATTAGTGATGCCATCTGAGAAAAATACAGCTCATATGCCTTCAGATATTTATTGCCTTAAAACTTTTATCTATTACCTTACTTTTGTAAATTCCTGGGTGTTGTGGCGAGGAAACAAGATCTATTTTCCTTCCCAGGGCTAACAGTTTATCTAACACTCATATCTTCATCTTTTTTTGCAGGACTGACTCCATCACTTATTCCCTTTATTTCAAAACTTTTTGAGCACTCTGTTTCTAATTTCTTTTATTCTTTTTTTTTTTTTTGTCTTTTTTTGAGTCAAGGTCTCACTACATAGTATAAGCTGGCCTTAAGCTCACTTTGTAGCCAAAGCTAGTCTTGAACTCTCAATGATCTTCCTGTCTCAGTCTCCTGATGCTAGGATTGCAGTGTGTGCCACCATGCCTGGCTCTCCATTTCTTTTATAGTTTCTATGCTTATGTCTTCCCTTACAGTTGCTTTTCACATCATTTTTTTTTAAAAGTCATGGTCCATGTCCATTAAACTTTCAAAATTACGTACTGTTTCTGTGAGCAGGTAGGTATAAGTGACACTTAACATTAACATTGGGAAAATACTCTTTCAAAGGCAATCTTTCAATTATAACAAATTACCTTACTTTAAAATAATGAATCTTCTATGTGTATTGCTTATTGTCGGCCTCCCCAAGCAATGACCTAAGCCCCTTGAGGCTAAATCCCCGGCTGCCTATCTGCTCACTATACCTCCTTGCATCTCTTGGCTTGGATGGCATTGGCACTCTACTGCTATTCATTGTATGACTGGGGCATCCCCTAGTCCATTAGCCTCCTCTCAACCCGCATCATCCTTTAATTTTCAAAAACTCTTATAATGGTTTTGTTCAATATCAATGTTACTATAGCCACACATTCCTTGGGGGACACATTTATCATTTTTTATTTCCATCAGTAAAACCAGTCAGTTCCCACTTTCTTGTTATAAAAGCCCTCATGTGTATTTCTCGTCTACAACCTTTTCATTTAAGCAGATCTAACTGGAAGACTTCCATAGCCACTAATCATCTCCAAACCTCTTCCCATAGTCCTGCCTAAACCATCCTATTCTGGTACACTAGAGTTTTCTTCATCTGAAACAAAATTTTGGGTACACTCAGTGGCTTCTGTTGCATATGCCTTGGAATTTGTAGGCATCTATGGTTTGTTTCCAACTGATTTTTATTGCTTCATCCTTTAGTAGTTTCCTACCTCATCTTTGTGTTCATAACAAGTAGTTCAGAATTCAGTTTTATAATATAAATAAATATAAAGAGATATAAATATCAATAACTCCTTTATCCAGTTTTTCTGCAATTCCTTCTCCCTAATTCATCTGTCAAGACTTGACCCAAATGCTGCTTCTTCAAGTAAGTGTTGTCGGATTGCTCTAAACAAGAGTGATCTCTTTCTTGGTGAAGCCCTCACAGCATTTTGCATGTCCTTCATGATATGCCTCACATTCTATATTCGTTAAACATATGTGTGTGCATTTTTAATCTTTCTTATGAAACTGTATATTGTTTGACAGGAATAGTAGTAAGATCTTTTCTTTTGTGATTAGCAAGGCAATTTTACTTCTTGAGCTTTACTAAGGCATAATTCACAGAGTAAAATCCATTATGAGTGTTGAGTTTGATGAATTTTATAGCAATCATGTGATTATCAAGATGCAGAATGCTTCTGTAAAAGACCTTTTCATTTGTGTCTTTGAGATCTATGGTCTTCCTGTAATTCTCTGCCGTGGATTATGAGAGAATTTTCTAGAAATGTGATTTTGCCTTTTTTAGAATTCATATAAATAAGATCATAGTATTCACAGTCTTTTGTTTTTAACTTCTTTTACTTTTATAATATTTTTGAAATTTTTTCACAGGGTCTTATATTTTAATTAACTTCTTGCATTAATATTTCTATGGCCGGATACACAGAACACAATTTATTTAACATTTATAAGTTAAAAGACATTTTTGTTGCTTTTGGTTTTGGTTAATTGCTAATAAGGCTGCTATGAACATGTATGTACAAAGTCTGGTATGAACATGCACTTTTATATCTCTTGATAAATGCTTTAGAGTGCAACAGCTAAACATATGGTAGGCGTGTACGTTACATTTTAAGAAAATTTAACATTTTAAGAAGTTGTGCATAAGGCTAAACAGAGTATCGTACTACAGCAGCCAAATACATGTACTGTTTAACATCTATAATCAGAAGGCAGCGTGAAGTAAAGGAGCTGACAGCGGTCAGTCTGGTAAGACGTCATAATCTCTTGCTTATTCCTGAACTGGAGCCAATTTGCAGATTTGGATCCTACTGACTAAAAAGGACTCTCATTCCTAGGAGGAAAAGCAGCAACTCTGATAATAGTTCATTATAGTGATTTTTCAGTCCTTTCTCAAAAGAGTCTATATTATTTACTCACATGACTATTCTTGGGAAAGATAGAAACACCCAGGAATTTCAAGGACTATTGGACAGAGGATGGAATTCAGTCTGACACTTGCAAAACCAAAGCTTCATCATAGCTCCACGCTAGAGTTGTGGTTACAAAATTTATGAAGTTCTGATTAAAATCTACCTCCAATGGGAATCCATGCGTCAACTCTAATCTTTTCTGAAGGTGTAATTAAGGGTGTAAGTTTGGATAACTGGAATAACACTTTAACTGAGTCTTTGGCATTGCCAAATTTGTGCATGCCAATTTGTGCACTCTGGAGAAAGGGTCTATTGAGAGTGTGGCAGAGATTAGTGGGCAGTGATCCTCATAATTTTGTTAGTTTTAATTTGCAAAACTGGCTGCTTCAGAGATTGAGGAATCTGAGGAATAACTAGGTCACTGAAATAGTCACCATGATTACAGCTTTTGTACCAGGTGTTTCACTGATGCAAGAGAAGATGTATTAGCTTCAGTTATATGATACAAGGGCAGAACAAGTGCATTGATATTTGATAAGACAAAAGGATCTGCATCAATTCGCATTTATGTGGAGCACATAAATATTTACTAGTAGGTTCTCTCTACCTAAGGTTAATTTAAGTTATCTCCCTTCTTTCGTGACGGGATATGGAGACATCTGGATGGAGTAGGCAATCCACAGAACTTCACCCTGGTGTGTTACGTCAAAGGCATTGGGCCGCTTGGGTGGGATCAGCAAGATGTGGTTAGTGTGGTAAATGTCTACACTCGACCCACCCTATCCTTCTCTGTTGGTCTTAACATAGAACTTTGGTTTTTCTCTTTATGCCAATTCATTCTCCAGCTCACTTAGAAATTTTGAGTTATTGATTATATTTTCTGTCTTGCATTTTTAACATCATCATCTCAAACAGTTGTTTTTCATTTGAAGCTTATCATTAAGATAAAATCCATCAGTCTTCCCTCTGTTCCCTAATTTTCTGATTATTACAGAAAATTCTTTTCTCTGTCTGGCTCACCACTTCTATTCCACAATCAAAAATTTTCAGCTTAGTTCCAGCCCTTATTATGTGTTGAAAAAAATGGGTTTTTAAATGAGATCAATAGTGGCCTCCTTGCTAAATCTATGTCTGTGGAGGGTTTTTTTTTTCTGTTTGTTGTCAGTCACAGTTGGCTTCTTAGCAGCATTTGATAATTCATCTTTCAATTGTTATGATTTACATCTTAAGTGTTCACCAAAGATCATGTGTTTAAATACTGGTTAACAACTGTGGTGCTATTAGGAAGTGGTGGAATCTTTCAGAAATGAAGATCAGTTGGAGGAAATTCAGTCTAACAAGGGTACACCCTTAGGTGGCATATTGGGACCCCCTAGTCCTTCAACATTTTCTTTTTTTATCTTTGCAGCCAAGGAGAAATCAGCTTTCCTCCACCATACTCTCCCTGCATGATGTCTTGCCTTGCCACAGGTCTAAAAATAAAAAGATCCCCTGGCCATGGACTGAAATCCCTGAAGTCATAGATAAAGTAAGTGTCTCCTCCTTTTAAGTTGTTTATCTCAAGTATTTTATTACAGTGACAAAAAGGTGACTAACATCAATTTTGCAATTTTCTTGGACTCCAGATTGACAGAATCAGCTTTGTGCTTGACATTTTTACTTGGATGATTCAAAGTTATCTCAGACTTATTAGATTCAAAGTCATGCTGTATTTGCCAAAGTTAGTCTTTTCCCTGGGTCCCCATAGCTTCTGAAACACAGGCAATAAATCTCTCTCTCTCTCTCTCTTTCTCTCTCTCTCTCTCTCTCTCTCTCTCTCTCTCTCTCTGTCTCTGTCTCTGTCTCTCTCTCTTTCCCCCAGTGTCTTCTTTTCTCTAACCTATATTATTTTAAGTTTCCTAATTGACTGTTTTCAGTACTCTCTGAACAGTGATTTTTAAGAGTCATCTCTTCTATAGAACAACTTTAATAAAACAAAATCCCAAGCATTTAACATGATCAGACATGCTGAACATGATTTCTCCTCACTTTTCTTCATGTTCCACTTTAACTGTACACAACTGCTCACCCCACCCCTTTTATAGAGATTATTCTTAGTATTCAAGCACAATTTATGCAGAAAAACTTTTTCTGGCCACCTTAGTTATATCTTCTTATGAAATGTTCTCACTACACGTATATAATTCTGTTTATGTTTCCTGACTAAGAGTTACTTTGTGTGAAATATCATTATCAGTACTTTAAATTGCACAATGAACATTAACAATAATCCTAGTTATTTTTAAAACTCTCATTTTATATATAAGGATCTAGTATAGAGAAGCTTGCTACTTTGTTCAAAGACACACTGCTGGTGTGTGTCAATTAAGATAAAATGTAGGCATCAAACTTCAGAGTCCATACCCTTAATCATTTTACTTATGATGCTTCTCTTCCTCAGTGACATTTATTAGAATCACAATTTGTTAATGTGATTACTTACGAATGTCAATTTCCCTACTATGAGAAAATTATTTTATTTATTAACATGGTATATAATGTAACTAATAATGAAAAGAACATAAATAATTCATCAGACTCTTCATAAGCAGGACCCTCTATTTTGGATTTTTATTTCCCTTCATATTCTGATCTATCTTGGAATTTAGTATGGTTAGGCTAAATTATTTCAGAAAAAATTTCAAATGAGCATTAGGTAGAATTTGAAATAGGTAGTGAATCTTCATGGCTGTAAAACTTAATAACTGAAAGTCTAAAGTAGAAAGAACAGCACTTCAGAAATATTATAGAAAGTATTCATTTTTCATTCATGGTGAAAATTTCATGAACCAAAAGTAATCTTCTACTCTTCTGATTAATTATGAATTCCTTGTCAAGGCAAACCTAAAGAATGGTAAAGGAAGGTAACATTTTTCTGATTATAAAATAACACATGTTAATTAGATGGAAATTTGGAAATGTCAAAGATTATCAAGAATAATTTGAGTCATTCACTGTTAAGTCTACCAGAAAAAGAGAAAATAGAATTATTATTATGCACAAAATCTTGTAATACATAAACACATATACACATATATAATGTTTATATATGCATATATAAATACAGAAAAATGCATGCATATTTTTGTATTAGTATTATTCTTTTAAAATTAGCATATTCTAGATGAGTGCTTGTTTCTGACACCTTATATCGAAGCATACTTCACTTCACTGTTATAAAATGTTTTTTAAAATATGCTATTTTATGGCTGAATAGTCACTCTATAGATATGCCATAATTTATCTTTTTTTTCTTTTTCTAAAGTCCACTATTTTCTCTTAAACAAGAATTTAATATTCTTGCATATATAAATCACTTTCTACATCTGTGGGATTTTTCTCATATTTGGATCCCGAAGTGGAAATGGGTCAGAAAGAATGACCTTGTTAACTCTCCTTGTTCGTATTGCTTGATTGATTTCTAGAGAGGGTATAGGTAATCTAACATGTCTAACAGAATTGTACAATTGTGTCTAGACGTTTTGCCTAGTCAAGCATTAAATATTGCTTCTGGAAACAAAATATTTGATGGTCAAACTTTGATAATCCTGTATTAATGGCTATTAAAGAAAAGAACATTTTTATATTTTATAAATTTGTGTGAAAATTACTAGAAGCTCTATGCAGTTAAATTTGGAAAGTTCTTCTAATTTTTAAAATCATGTTCCTTTTGTTAAAAATTAACATCTAGGAGTGATTTCCCTGGATATATGAATGCTTATTCTCAAATTTAGGAGTATAGATATATTTAT
The DNA here is from genome assembly GCF_034190915.1 of Cavia porcellus. Taxonomy (NCBI): domain Eukaryota; kingdom Metazoa; phylum Chordata; class Mammalia; order Rodentia; family Caviidae; genus Cavia; species Cavia porcellus. Next base: position 24,491,955 of record NW_026947487.1, on the reverse strand, counting down.
GATCACTTGCTTATAAAAGCAAAAATTTGTCTATAGGTGGTAGATTATATAAGTATGGTCTAGCCATACTACACACTACTGTTAAAAATAACAAATGTAACTCAAAGTGACTTACACTATATGAAAATACATTGATAATTTGAAGGCCAAGAGGTAGAATGAACTGTGAATCTTAACTCCTTGGCTGTCTCTTGTTATTTCTTCCATAGAATCTGCAACAGTACAGATCTGCTCTGTTAGTGACTGTACCACGCTTCCTGTCTCATGGAGATCAGGAGCCACTTCCTGTTCCATCAAAAACCTGAACTTCATTTTGATTGATCCTATTTGAGTCATGTATACAGACGAAACTAGGAATAATACCCACCCCTGCAGACACAGGTTTCACTCAAACTTCAGGGAAGTGATACGAAGATGGGAAAGTGGAGGAAGATTGCTAAGCTGTGAGTTTTTATTTTTGGGTTTCTTTTTTGGGGGTTCTCATGACCTTGCACTTGACAGTTAAGTGCTTGTGTCACTGAGCTAAATCCTTCACCCTAAGCTATAAGTTTTATCCAGAATTAAAATGAATATTTTTATATGCATTGATACAAAATAAACCCAAAGGTATATGGACAAAACAATATGAATATTTGCCTGTGTATGCATGGAAATTTTGCTAGGAGTTAATAGTTGGGTTACTTCTGAAGAAGCAAGTCACTTCTGAGGTAGTGGAACAGATGGAAAGAGACTTTCCACTGTATGATGTTTCTTCTTATTGAGAATTTTAATTTGCATTACCTATTTTTAAGTGAATGCATGAAAACTGGCTATTTTATTCTATTTTATTCTAGAATAAATTTAGCAAGATAGATTTCTTTCAAGCAAAAATGGGCCATTTGTGCCTATTGTTGTTGGAACTGTCCACTGATACCTTTAGTCATATTTTTCTATTGAGGGGTTGCCAGCCTCCAGAAGGGACCTAAGGATTCATTGCTCTATAGTCATCTTCTCATATTTTACCTTTTATATGAAATTGACCTTGACCTATATTACTAATATAGCAGAAGGGAGAGAGTGACAGTAACAAGACTAGGTCACAAAAAGCATTGCATTACTTGTTTTCCCTTTTCTAAAGGCAACTAGCCATCATGTCAAGAAGCTATACAAGCTGTCCTGTGGAGAACCTCGTGTGGAAGGAAAACCATCCTCCCACCAGCAGTCAGCACTGCGAACACCAGCACTGGAACAGATTCTCCAGCAGCATCCAGTCCCTCAGGCAACTTCAGCGTGTGAGGAGAACTTCACTAGAGACCCCTACACTAAACTGGGACTAGACAGCCCTGTCCCAAATTTATGACTTGTAGAACTGTGAGAGATAAATGATCATTTCAAGCTACTGCAATTTGGAATGATTTATTATGCAGTAATATGAAACTAATAATGCACATAAGCAGTTTTCAGATTGATTTGTTAGAGATCTTTACCTTTGCACTTTTATGGTTTGCCTCCAACTTCCATGTTTTTTGTAGTGTAGGTGTTTAACATTTTGATGTAAGTGAATATAGATAGTAATTCTTTTATTTAATGATTCATTTGGTCTTCAAAGCACTAATTTATGAAGAATCAATTCTATGTTACATTTTTACCACTTTATATATTTGAAATCAAATATGTATTTTTAATCCTATTTCTATATTGATTAGAACCATGAGAAAGAATAATGGTGATTATAGATTTTCTCATCTGACTCTTTGATTTTGATGGAAATTACTCTGGTGATATATATTCCACACCTAGAAAAATGTACTATCTAAAAAAAAGCCCCTGTTGACTGCAGTGACAGTCCAAATCTGTCTTGTTCTCATAGATACATACACTATATTTATCTGAAGCACTTTCTTTCAGTTCCCTCTCTGAATCTGGCACTGTAGTTCATAGCAATGATCCCCAAGTTTCATTTAATGGCTTACTTCATATATTACTTCTAGCTCATTCTATCATGTGTGGTTGTAGATGTGTCTAGACTAGACATGTGACTAGACAGATAAACAGATAACCTATAGATAGATGCCACAGATACAGGTAGACATAGATATATAGATGTTTGGTCAAAGTTCATTTGCTATTATTTATGTCCAGGAATTTGTACATGTAGGACTTCAGGGACTATGTTTAGGTGAACAACTTTCACAGGAAACACAGACAACTCAGGTAATCTGAAAGCATCTGGCAAAAACAAAACAAGATATTTTGTCTACAGTTGTATGGAATTGTGCCTTCATAAAATCTATTTGGTGCTGAAAACCCCTCTGGAACACTTTGCAGTGTACCACACTGATGGGCGGGCCCAGGAGCCAGCGCTCCTCAGAGAAAGCTAAAGATGTTGTTCTTCACCTCATTTCCCAGGCTGCCAGGCAGAATGCAATGGCCTGGGTGACGGCTGATCCATGAGGTGACTGTGAGATTTTACTGACTTATAAAATGACACCACGGAACTGCTTGGTTTAGCTGTGAGAAGCTGTGTGTCAAACTGTCCTGTGGACAAGCAAAGATACTTCAAACTGTTACAGATTCTACTTTACAACTGCTCAGCTAGAATTATGCTCTCCCCTGTGACCTTCAGCTCAGCAGTGCGTGTTTCTTTGACTATCCCTAGGACCTTGTGGGCCCATTTATATAAAGCCCACTCCCCTGGCTTTATATTTTAGTGGAGAGGAGAGCAGAGGCAGAGTATTTCTTAACTAGATCCCTGGAAAAACATGCCAGCAAGCACCACCATCATGCCTCCAACCTCCTCTCATGTGCTCCTCTTCTATGAGGCATATCTCTTCCTCATCAGGGAGTATTATGACATTCAAGATGTTTGTGTGGTTGTTTGGTGGCTGATATTTCTGGATATCTCTGTTTTTGTGACACTCCACCTAACCTGTCATATAGTATCATATGTACTGGTTATATTAACACATAGCATAGTGAGCTTATGAGTTTCACGATTGCTGCCGCAATAGTGTTCTTTGTCAGAAGCAAAACAACTATACACTGAAGTTCCATGAGTGTGTACACTATTTTTCTCATTGCTGTATCCTTAGTAAAATGAATACTTTTTGGCCATGGTAAGTATCATAATAAAAGAATGCATGCTCTCCTCGCCTCTGCAGACTTCTCAGATTTTACTGCCGTTCCCAGTTTATCTTTCTCAGTGTTCAATCTCAAGTGAAGCGAGCGGAGATGATGGATAACAGGTATGTGCCAGGCAGTTCTTTTCACTATGTTCTGGCGCTTGAATCTATCCTTCCCCTGAGAAGTGCCCTAGCACCATTTAATTTAACATTGTGACTTCCTCCTTTTGCTCTTTCTGATATTCTTCGGTCTTTGTTGTATAAAAATTTAGCTTTGAGATGGAACAATTTCAGTTGAAGTTAAATTAAACAAAAGGGTGAATATTGATTGGTTCATGTAGGCACAGTTGGACCTGGAGACACCTGGAACCAGAACCGAAATGCTGCCCAGGCCCTAGTTACACGTCTGAGGCCTCTTCTTTCTGAGGGACGCATCATCCTTAACATCTATCATTCTTTGTGGTAAAAACATTTAGAAGGTTTTTTTTTTTTTTGGTACCAGAAATTGAACTCAAGACTTTGTGTTTGGCAGGAAGGCATTGTGCCACCCAGCCTGAAAAGCCTTTTTTTTAAAAATAGCATTTTTGAAATCTAGTATATTGACATTATCTTACTCACTGTACTGTGCAATAGAACACCAGAACTGACTTCTTAGCACACCTGTGCTGGCCAAGTCTATGGTTCTTTGTATCACTGAACACAATTCAAATATAATAGCTGTTCTATATCTACTAATTCTAACATTTAGTTAATGTTTAAATCAATCTTTTTTGGTTGTCTTTTATCTTGAAAATGAGTCATGTTCTGATTTTTTTTATAGGTCTACTAATTTTGTATTACATTCTAGACATAGTAACTTTGTGTTGCAGTCTGTAAATTCCACTGTATTCTTTAAAGAATATCAATTTTATTGTTTCAGAAGGCAATTAAAATGAATGTACTAAGCCTGCTGACCTTGTATCTTAGGCAGTAGCTCCAATATTAGTTTGGGTCTTTGGTCCTTTTTTTTGACAGTTCTAGGCATCAAATATCAGCCAGAGGTTTGGACAGAGTTTACAAACTGTATTTAAGATTCTCCATTCTCCTTTTCTAGCTCTCTCTTTTCCAGGATCTCTATTCAATTTCCAGTGACTGTGGTTCTCCTCAATTTGGTATGAGGGTATTGTTGTCTAAGAAAGTCTGTGGCTTTTCTATCAGAGGTTTAGATGCCCTTCGTTTCAGGTGTAACTGTATTAGTTTACATTTAAATCAAACTCTCAATCACATTGATTATGAAGCATTCTGAATGTATTGTCTGCATTTGTAAAGAGGCTCTTTTTTGCAGAAAGCAGTAGAAATGGGGAAGAGAGGAGCTCAGAACTGCTGCCAACAGCTGTGTGACCCTAAAGTGGACAGCAAATCTCCCCGGGGCATTTCTTCATTTGGAAAATAAGATCTCTGTCTTCAAGATGTTAAACACCAATGTCTCTCCCAGTTAGTTCTGTAGTTCAGTGAGTTTTATGGTGGGATGAGTTGAGAGAAATCAAAAGTCCTTTGTCCCCATTTCTTTTCAAACAATAGCTTACAGTAAGGTCCTGTGGCCTGTAATTGGCATATACTTGACTGTATAAACTTAAGCATACAATTTGATGGGTTTTGATGTGTGCATATTCATTGAAACCATCACTGTAATAAAAATGGTGAACATACCCACCATCCCTCAAACTAAATTGTGATTTCTTCCTCCATCTCTTTCTTTGTCCCCTAATCCCCAAACAGGCAGCCACTAAATCTGCTTTTAGTTATTACAAATGAGTATGTCATTGAACTTTGGATTTGCATTACCTTATTGTCTAATGATAATCAGTGTCTTTTTACAAACTTATTTGCCATTCATATCGTACTTGGTGAAATATTTTTTTTCGAATTCTCTGCCCATTTTTTATTGAATTGTTTGTTTTCTTATTATTGGATTTTGAGGGTTTTTTTTCATGCCTTGAACATAGGTGCTTTATTACAAATATGCTTTACAATAATTTTTTTTCTGACTTGTATATATTCCTTTTCTTTACATTGTCTTTGGAAGGCAGAAGTTATGTGGAGCCCAAACTTCTGACAAACAAAATTGTGAGACACCATAAAGTGATCTCTAATTTTTAGTTTGGTTCATTACACAGCAGTAGATTATTACCTTAAACAGGTAAGGAATAAAGAAGAGGAACAGTGGTGAATTAGGCAGAAAAACAACAATAAATTCTACTGTTTAGTTCATCGAATATACCTATTGTCATTCCTTTGGGAAGCTCTGTTCTGCCTTGATTTGTGTAGTTTGAGGTCTGAAGAAAGCAGAAGTTTGCGCTCTCTGCATAAATGAATCCCCTTCTTTTCTGAGTCATCTGCTTTGGAAAGTAAAACCCTGACACACCAGAGGACAAATTCTTAAGTCTTCTGTGGAACTGGCAGCTCCTTTGATATATCAGGGAGCAGTGGGTGACATGTCCTCCAGGCAGCAGTTTGATATCTGATATCAGTTGTTTATCTTTCAGGTGGTCATATTTTTGTTGTATATGTCTTCTTAGTTGGTACCAATTAGTTTTTGTAAAGATACACCGTGTATGAAAAATTTTGTGGAACACCATTCATTCATTCATTCATTCACTCATTCATTCATCCATTTCTGTTTTTATTCTCTTAATCCTGCATATATTATCAGATGTGGGTGTTATAGCCTAGTTTTAACCCTTGGGCCTTATTTCTGTTCTGTAAGCACAGCTCAGCACCCTCCTTCCCTTCCTATCTTTCTAGGTTAAGTTTCAATTTCCTGAGAAATCTGTAAAAGCCTTAGGTATCAGTTTCCTGTAACCCCCTCCCCTACCCCTCATCCGGCTATCTGTAATAAAATGTGCTGTTCTTTAAGAAATGCTTATCTTCAAGGAAATTACAGGAAGTTCTATAAAGTCCAGATGCTACCTGTGTCAGCGATTACAACATTCCTGTGGTTTTCGGCTTTAAAACCCAACCTTTTTGGCTGTAAGGCGTGCAGTCTCCAAATTGGCTCCTGGAGACTGTGATGCCAGGCCTGGCCTAAAATAAAGCCTTTGCTCCCCAAATTTTAATTTCTTGCTTCCTTGGGTTTTATTCAAGGGTCTGAGCTATCACAGCAGGTACTAAAGACAACGCCGAGTTCTTCCTTATACATCCTTTATCTGTCTGCCTAAGTTTCTCTGTAAAATATTTTCAAAGAACATATGTCAGACTGTGTTTAGCAGCAGTTGGTTTTCTCATAGAAATGGAGTGAGATGAAATCTCAATGCTATGAAAAGGATGACTTTGAGGCTTTTATAGGTAAATGGAGGCAACTGAGACTATCCTCATAAGTGAAATAAATCAGACTCATATTCGTAAATATTGTGTTGTCTCTCTAGTATAAAAATAAATAATAATAATAAATTTAACAAGTAATAAGATCCAAAGTGTATAATAGATATTGTAATAAAGAAAGGGAAAGAACATGCTCAAAAGAAAATAACAACTTGTGGGTATATACACATAGCTGTATTTATGTTTAAGTGTACAAGTAGATAACCTTACCACTAAGTTTTTTTTTTAATTTAGAGAATAAAAGTAAAACAGACAAAAGGGTAGAAATAATACAGAATTTCAAAAAAATACATAAAAAACACTAAGAAATCACTAGTTGATAAATTCCATATTGTTTTCTTAGAAGACTACTAAGTTTTTGATAGTTCATCAAACATAATATTTTATCCTGTCATTGTTTGATTGTTCATTTTTTAAACTTTGCTTTTGTAACTTGAACAACTACTTCTAAGATAACAATATGTAATATATCAAATAGTGATGATTTGTTAATGTTTTCTTAAATTCTGTATCATTTCTATCCTTTTTTAGTTTTGCTTTTTTTAAAAAATGAAAACAAAAAAATAAACAAACAAGCAAACAAGAAAACAAAGTACTTAGTGAAGTTCCTTTGTTTCCAAATACCACTAAAAAGCATACAGGTCTCTAAGCAGAACAAAAATTCAAAGAATTTCTGTTTTTGTCTTAAATAAGGGATACAAAACTCCATACAATTGATAAAAAGTAACAGAAAGATATGATACTGAAGTAAGTGGTTCTTAATTCAGATAATTATGTTAACCTTTTTTAAAATTTATATTTTATTTTATTTTATTTTATTTTTGGTACTGGGAATCAAACTCATGATCCATTAAGCTGATTAATATTTATTGTTTTTATGCTTAAATTTACCAAAAAGTAGTACTATGGTATACAATATGCTTTGTGATCTAATACTTATTTAACCATATGTTAATTTTATAAAGTATTCTTTTATCATCATTTCATGTTTTTAATAGAACAGAGTTTTAATAATTTTATTACTGTGTCAATACATATGTAATTTTTTTCCAATGGTATGATTAACATTATAGATACATATTTGAGTGTATCTATAGTTAGTTTCATAGATAAATTTCCAGAAAGGCATGTTAGAATGAATACTTTATGAACTGCCAAGTTTCTTCTTGAGATTAACAGAAATTCCCACCTGGAGAGTCTTATAATTTCAGTTTAGTTTTGTTTATCTTTTGCTTTGCAATACTTTGGTTTGAACCCTAGCTAGATAATTTTTTTAATATAATTTTTAATTTTACGAAAAAATTTCTTAAAATAACAGTCAAATAATTGTTAGTGCATTCTATCATTGTCTTCAAAGTAGTTATTCAGTATGCAAGATATAGACAAAAAGATTTTTTTTTACAAAGAAAAAGTAAGCAGATAACACAAAATATTACTTTTAACGAACTAAGAGAAGCTAGGTGAGACTGTCTCAGCAGGCCACAGTTGTGCAGACTGGGTTCTAACTTGTGATCTTTCTGCTTCAGCTTCTCAAAGAGAAGGATTACAGTGATGTGCCACCACATCCAATGAAAGTTTAAGTTTTTGATAGAAAATTATGAAAAGGGCTCTTTCTTTTATTATTGTTAATATTAAGCATTATATCTTTAATCCTCTCTAATGTGAATCTTGGAATGGGATTTTATACTTGTAATCTGTTTTTCTTTTATTGCCAGGAGGATATGCATGTGCACCTTTACAGTAGGAAGCAATGAAGTGAACGCTTTACAGTAAAGTACTCAGGGTTTGCCGGCTAATTTATCTAGGTCACCCAAAGTGGGAAGGCTAACACTGCAAGATGAAACGGGAGGTGTGGCAGTGACACACGGAGGTTGCACACCAACAGCCGGAGATCATGTTTATTTTGCCTACACAACAGCAGAATAAGGTGTGCAGGGAACAGGCTGGAGTGATGAAACTCCTGTGGTGTCACCTTTTACTTAGGAGAATTTCTTAAACAGCCTTAAATAGTGTGCTGTTTCTACCTTTAGCTTTCTGTATAAATAGAAAGCGAAATAATTTTTTGAATGTATTTCTTCTTTCTCTAGGAAAATAACGCCAACTCATTTTGCAGTGCTGGTCTATGAACTGAGGTTTGATGTTGAATAACTATCTTCTCTCCTCTGCTTAACTAAGTAGTTCTCAGGCCTGGGCTGAACATTAGGCTTGCCTGGGGAGCTATTATACCAATTCGTACTGCTTACCCTTCCGCCTTTATTTAAGCTAATTACTGACAATCTCTGCCCTGGTAGCATCTTTTGAAGCTTCCACCTATGATTCTGGTGTGCATTTAGGATTGTGAATTAATTAATTAATTAATTCCCACCTTTATTATTCCAGGACCACCTCTCTTCACATCTTCCCCTCTCTGTATACATGTGTCTTTTCTTTGGAAAGCTCCAAGCTGGACTTACTGAGAAAATTCAAAGCAGCAATATATAAATTGACTATCCATGCACATATAAACATCATTGTATTTAATTATTCCCACATGCCTTCTGATTTAATTAGTAATTACTCCAATTAAGGGACAGTTCAGCTGGTTTCATGCATATGAGTTTCACATATATGTTAGCTTGAGTGAATAAATCATTCCCTCCTCCACAAGGATGCAGATTTGGATAACCGGTCAAAGAACAAGGGATGTGTCTTGTCATTCAGAAACAGCCTGAAAGTCTAGAGAAATCTTCATGTGAGGAGCTCCATCCTGATCTCTGCTAACACACCCACAATCTCAGAGCTAATTCTTTTGTTTTCTTGCTGTTACCTAGACTATAAAAATGAACAATCACAGTGAGTAGGCTGACCTAAAGCACACTTCAGCCTTTCTTCTTTCTTTGGGTTGGCTCTGATGTAGAACTCTCAGGTTCTGTCTCATCTTTCAGTGCTTTCAAAAATGTTTGTCTTTTTTCCCCATGATGCTGAGCAGGAAAGAGTGTCCAAACCAAAGAGGAAGCCTGCCTCCCCAGCAACAATAGTCTCCTTTTTCTTTGGTCTTCTCCAGTTCCCTTTCTGGAATGCCACCCTATTCTGTAGCACAGTGTTCAAGAGAAAAAGGAATATATTTGAAATGCAAAGTTTATACTTCACATTCAAATCATGCTAACCCAGCAGGAAAGTTTTTTTAAAGCACTTTTAAATTCATTATTTTTTTTTCTATGTTAATATTGCTGCCAGGTCCCACTTGTTGGTGAGGGAAATGGAAACATAGTATAAAGAGAGTTAAGTCACTGCCAAAGACCCACAGCAGGGCTCAAGAGACTTCAGCATATCACATTTCTCTTTTTTTTCATGTTCTCAATCATAAAGCCCATAATAAGGGCTAACCTGGCTGTCTCATCTTCAAATGACATGATATATAAGTATGCTTTGAAAACAATGAAGTGATAAATATCTCCAAATATATATAGACATATATATATATATAATTTATAATAGTAAAACGCACAGATCTCAAATTTAATACATTTTCACAAATACACATATACCTGTGTAACCAGTGCCCAAACAAGACACAAAAGTTGACCATCACTGTAGGGAGTTCCTACATGCTATATCCCCCCAGTTTGTGTTTCTCTAGCGACTAAGGATACTAAACATCTTTTCATATATTCAGTGGCCAACTGTATCTACTCTTTGATGAGATTTCAAATCTTTTGTTTATTTCTTTGTTTTTTTATATATCTTTGAAAATGGGTCCTACCTACATAGCCCAGGCTGGCCTCAAATTTGCAATCCGCTTTTCTCATTCTCTCACTTCTCTGTTGGAGTTACTGCCAAGCACCACCATGCCTGGATTCTTTTGCTAATTTTAGAAAGTAGGTTACTACTTGATTTCTAGGAATCTTTCTATATTTTGAATATAATTCATTTGTCAGATGTAAGCACTGTGAATATTTCAGAGTACGGCTTGCCTTTTCAATTTTTTATCATTGTCATTTGTGTAGAACTCTTAAATTTTGATGAAGTTCAATTTTATTTTTGCTTTATGGTTTGTGATTTTTGTATTTTACATAAATTTTTTTCCTAGCTCAAAGTCACAGACATTGTTTCCCTGGGTTCTCTGTGCTGCTGCTGCTCATAATTTGGCATATGTTTGATATGGTGTACTTTGCTCTTGATTTTCTTCATATTTTCTGTTCTTCTGCTTCGTTGAGACTCATAGAAATGAAGAATATTTGAGGAGACGGAAATGTCTCTCTAAACTGATTGTTATACATATGTACGTTTAGTGAGTTACCATACTGTAATCCATAAGTTTTCACAAATATATCAATTAAGAATTTGAAAATTAAAAATCTGTTTAAACTCTTCTTAAATATAATAAGATTCAAATTTAAAATTTTTGTAACAATCTCATTATGTAAAAGTTACAGTCTTAAGTTACCAAGCCTTAATTTGCTTTCACATGAGACTTGATGTTTGCTGTCAGATCTTACTTTTGGCTTACTGGTAGCATTCTTTGGGGCTTTTTAGACGCTCACTTCCTCAAGATCACTAATTTTGGTATTCACTGGAGCAGTTCATCACATTTTGTGTTATTTCCTTTTGTTCATTGTGAGAAACGTTTGAATTGTTCAGTCAAGCTGTATGTCTTTAGGCTGCTAAGCCATTTATTTTTTAAGCTAATATGAGGAATGAAGATGGAATTACAGTTCTGATGGACAGTGCAAAACCAGTAAAGTCAATAACTTAAAAACTGGTTCATACTCATATCTAAGAAGGGAGACCGTAGTTTTGGTTTTACTAGTTCTCAGTGTTCCTAGTCACTGCCTTTCTTCATCCAATCAGTGGACATTTGAGCCCTGTTGGGCCCTGCTCCTGCTCAAGGTAGACACAGTGATGAGTCCAATGCAGTCCTGGCCTTCAGTGTGTCCACCTACTAGTAGCAAAACATCAAATAATTATCATACAGAATGTTAAAGTTATACAACCAGATAAGAGGAACACACGGGAAAATAGAAGGGACCTGTCTAGTGTTCAGGAGACTTCATAGAAAAGGGAAAAGCAATTAACAGTCAAAGAATCACATTCTCACTATATTTTGACACATTGAGTCAGAATTATCTTAGCTTATGACCTAGCTAATAATTTTCCTATAAGACTGTGCTTCAAACCTTCTATTGGAACTGAGAGGAAGGAATATTGTTGGTTTCTGAGCACGGTCTAGATGCCTGGGATTGGGAACTAGCTGCCACTTTGTATGTTAGTGCTTACTAGAGAAACAGTTTTAATACAATTTAGAAATACAAGAATTTACAAGATTGGCTTACAAAGGCCGCCTGCAGCATCAGGTGTGGAGGAGTGCAAAAGGGCTGTCTGTGTGCTGTAGATGTGAAGGATCCAGTTGAAGCCTGTAGCCCACTGCAGTGTCCTGTGTGAGTCTGCATCAGGAGGCTGATGGGTCTGGAATGGAAGGCGGAAGAGGGTGCACCTGAAGTCAAGAGACATCATCTGAGGTGAAGGTGAAGCTGGAGGGCCTTGAAGAAGCAGAAGTTTCCTTCCTTCTTTGCTTCTCTTTTCCTCCACGGAGGCTACAAGCCTGTTAGTTGGTTCTACTCACACCATGGGTCTCCTGTTTTCAATAAATCTCTGGGCACACCCAGAACTTTGCTGATCCAATTTAGTTGGGCATGTCTTACTCAAGTTAACGCAATCAGTTAACCTTGACACTCTTCTTCTAGATTTTACAAAATGTCACCGAACTATAAAGTTCTTGGTCAAAACAAAACAAAGAAAAGAAAAAAATATGGTGTTCCAAAAACCTCAGTAAGTAACAAGACCACCAACCCCTTTACCTCTATTCTTAAGAGTTAAAATTTCTTCCAATTACAATAGAGTATTTCCTTAGAAAGCACAATGAGAACAAATTTAAGAATGGAAATCTAAATCTAATACGGAGTATTTTTTAAACTTTCATGCAAATACAAATAACCTGCTGATACAAGTCACCTGTTAAAATGTAGTAGATTTGAGTTGTGGCTTTATGTGTACTGGACTGCTTGCATTTCAGATAATGTGTGCTATTCAGGTATATAACATTTTGGGGGACAAAGTATTTTACCATTAAGGATAATGATTTTATTTATAATATTGATTTTCTGAACTCATTACTTGAAGCTGGGCTTACAAATCTGTCTTTTAAGATTTTTAAATCTTTCCCTAAATGTTAATTTTATATGTAACATCTTACTTTTGGCAGATACAGCATCTATCATGACTGATTTTCCTAAATTAAACTGCAGCTTATTTCAGCTGAGAAAATTGCAGCAAGTCCCTTCTGAAAATTCTATTTGGTGGACTGTTAAACTTGGAAAGTAAGATAGACTTCGAGTGATTTTTGGTTAGTAGCTGAGTAAACCAGAATGATTAAAATGACACCCACTCTATGTTACTAGAATTGATTTTCTTGTGCGCTGCTTCTACTCTGTGATATTTATTTCTGTTTTATTTTTTACATTGCTGAACAACATACATTTCATGATTTAAAAGAGACAATTACTTTTCTGTTATTCCCTCAGTAATAAATAAAGACCTTTTGAAGGAGAAGCAAGTTACTCTAGAAATAGTAAAAAAAGAGAAAGTGCCCTTTAGCAGTTAAAATTATGTAGGAGAGCTTAGTGTCTTGAATCTGATTCTGTTGATATATGTTGGAAGTGTCTGCAACAATAAAGATTAGTAAGAGCCAAGAGAGCTAGAAAACAATTTGTTTGATGTTTCACTTATTATTTTCTCTCTGAGGCAACTCATTCGGACACGAAGATCTGGGGAGATGAGAAGCAGCAGAGGTTTATGTGTGAATTTGCATGAATGACGTACACTAGACAAGCCAAGTCAGAAGTCAGATATTTGGTCTGCTAGATACGCCGAATGGGTGTCATTGTAATAAATCTACTGGTCATGCCAGCATCATCTGCAGAATGGAAAGTGAGTCTTCTCTTGGGTTTAGGTTTGGGGAGAAAAAGGGAAAATGATAATGAGTTTGGACTACATATATAGCTCACAGCAGTACATAAAGAACAATGTTCAGGAAGGGCAAGCAACAATAATAAATAATGGATTGTAAAATGCAAATCCAGAGAAAGCAGTTTTCTGCTGGACTTTAATCCTGAAGAGTTCTTGAAGCTTTGAAAAAATATGTGGTTTTCTGCAGTTTTGAGCAAGAACAACATAATTGTCGGTATATGATGTATACAGGGTAAATGAGGCATGGAAGATAAATAGCAGCAATTTAATAAAAAACAAAATGGAAACAAAACAAATAAAACCTAGAATAGAAAAAAGAAACTTCAAGGCTCAGATGGTGATTCTCTTGTCTTGAACTAAAGCTAAATCAAACAGCTATTAATAATTGATTTCTTTGTAAAATAAATATAGGCTTTTCATTTGGCTCAAATTAAACTAATGTGATCTTTATTACAGATAGTTATTGCATTGACAATTGTTAGATTTCATAAAATGCAAGTTTAAAAAGACATTAATCTAGCAAGGTTTTCCTTAATTACTGCTTTATGTGCAGTATTTATTTTTTTGAAAGGCATCATGAAACTACACATATTAAAAAATATTTCTTCTGTTTTTCTAGGTTCTTATTTTTGGAACTCAGACTTCTAATAGTCTAGGTAGGTTAACTATTATTATAAATTTTATTAAACTTGTCTGTGTTTTGGCAAACATTAGAATTCAGTTCTCTAAAAATCTGACACATACAACCTAAGGATAAAAGTATAATACAGTTTCTAATACATTGTATAATACAGTGAATAATACTTTACATACTACAGTTTCATGATGCTGCAATTAGAAGCATACACCATTTTTTCTTTGTCTTAAGAGAGATGTTTTGCAGGTATGCATGCACACACATGCATATACATGCACTATAAGAAGCAAGGAGTAAAAAAAAAATACCAAAAAAAAACCCCTTCATGCATCATAGTATAACATGCTGTATGATGCTAAAAATTACATTCTTCCTTTTATAACTGAGTTCTGTCCACTGGGTTGTTACATGGATTGATTACTAAAGGAGGAATTGTATATAGTATACATATTACAATACTCAGAAAAAAGAAGTGGTCAAACAAAACTCTGCTGGATGACTTTGCTTTTATTTGCATAACTCTCACACGCAGTACTGTAATGTATAACAGAGCATAAAACTACAGTACTGTGCTGTGCAGTACAATCATCAAAAATTACGGTATTATATAAACAAGGTTAATGGTACAAAAAACATTGACTATAAACAAGTTATACAGAATGGTACACAAAAGGAGAGTTGTAAGTCTGAGTGGCAGGTCATAAATCTGAACAGTCATTAAACAGGTGTGTCTTAAATCAGGAATGCCTGTATTCACAAATGGAGAAAGTTTCAAGTAATGTTGGTATAGAGCAAATCAAATCTTAAAACCAGAATAAATAGTAGTTGCCCTTTGCTTCAGTATTGAAGAAAGCAATTTTTAAAGTAGAATTAACAATTACATTGCTCCTCAAAACCTGAACTTTGAACAATTTCGAAAAAGTTAAAATTTTCTCTATTTGGTAAAGGAAAAGAAATATGGATGCAATTGTTTCAGTGCACAGAACAGGAAGACAATCGCAAATTGGACACAGAAAGAACGTCAAGTCAAAAAGATGTGTGAATCTTAATAAATAAAAGTTTAATCTTCAGAAATTGTCTCAACTAGCTAAATGGTCCAAAATTCAAAATGGAATCTGATGGTCACTTGGGAATGTCACACATAATGCTATGTGTTCACACAAGGACCATAAATTGAAAGTCTGAAGCCTTTTCGAGAGAAATCTCCTTCCCAACTGCCAAGATAAACAGTCTCTGGAAAGTACCATTCGGGTGTGCATGCCTGACCAATGAACTCTGACATGCAGACATACCATGAGTAATGTCGAGCAAGCAGCAATGGACAGGGTTGCAACTCTTGTTTAGACAAAACCCATTAAGCATTATTTGCATGCAACAAATAATTGCAAGCATATTTGCACCCCTCATTTGCATTGAGAAACTGATTTAGAACTTTGTTTATATAAACCAGTCACTCCTTTTGTCCACTCTGAGTGTGCCTTTCACTTGACCAAATGTGCACTGCTTGGTTTGTAAATTGTTCTTTTTCTTCTCTCATTTTCATTCTTTTTCCTAGCTCCATCCATTTTCAGCAAGTAACACTAAAGAGAGGTAGTTACTGAGAGGAGAGCACTTTGGGTGGCTTATAATTTGCTGTATTTGTCTGGAGTTCTATCAAATGTATACTTTAAGTGTCTACAATTCTAACTTTTACAAAGCAAGCAAAGTTGTTGTCTTTAGAGTCATGCATTAAAGAATTTCATGGATAGTCTATTAGTGTTGATTTATAACTACACTAGCTTGGTATCAAGTGTCAAGACTCTGTTAGCTTAAACCAAATAGATAATACCCTTTCTGCCATATTCACATTCTAAGACTTATCTGGAAGTGATACATGCATTATACATGCATAACACTTTAAATTCAGAAGTAAGAATTAATACTTTTTGAGACAGAGTCTCACTATGTAGGTCAGGCTGGCCTGGAACTCACTGTGTAGTCCAGGATGGCCTCAAACTCATGGCAATCTTCTTAACTCAGCCTACTGATGCTGGAATCACAGGTGTGTGCCATCATACTAAGCAAGAATTAATATTAGGTTGTTGGTTATATTTAGTTTTGTAATATAACGAAAAATATAGAAATGACTTGCCTACTTATGATGCTTTGCAAGTGAGACAGACAAGAGACGGATTCTTTTTTTTTTTTTTCCTGCCAGTTTGTTGGAGAGTGTACGACTTGGCCAGAAGCTGTCTGCTATGCCCCTTCATGCCCTTTGCTCCTCTTTGCATCCTAATAGACTGGAATACTTTGCTTCAGTGTCCTCCCTAGCTACCAAACCTCCTCCATGGCTATTTTCCACTTCAGTATGAGTGCAGCCAGGCAGTGAAGTGTCTCTCACCCACTCCTCCTACCTTAGAAGATTGTGTTGCATTTTTGAGGAAAAGAAAGGGGCAATCTGGAGTGACTTAGATAAGGAACGCAGAGATGTGGGTCCCTTATTTGCATATCCAATACTCATAGCAAGCTTTTAGTCCTCACTTTCAATGAAACAGGCCTAGAGTTTGCAACATATGTGGCACTTCCCAGCCATTTCTTGGGTTTTAGCCTAGCATAGAGTTCCTCCTATGTACTGACTTTTCTGTGCTGTGGCACAGATCTTGTTCAAATAAAACTGCCTCTGGTGTTCCTGGAACCCATTTGTGACTCATTTCTTGGAAAATGAGGATTCTAAAACTCCTGTAAATCTACTTGGGAATTTTCTCTTGTGTACTGTACATAGACCAGTCATTTCCAGAGAAAGACAAAGAAATACTCAGAGCTGCAAACACTAAAGAGCTGCAGATGCCAGAAGCCAGTGAAGAAGCAAGAAACAGTGGAAATCAGCACTGGCAGAGGGAGCCTATTGGGTCCAGCGCAAGCTGGCATCAGACAATGCCAGTCGGCAACTGCACTTTGCCAATTCATAATTTCTATCTGAATTGAGCAAAAAGAATCCCAATCTGATTGGCACACAAATTTATATATAGTCTAATAATCATTTTTCTGTTTATTCTATCCTTATGAAGTGGATACAGAATTTTACAAATAAGAAATAAAAAAATTAGAAGAAAGGATTTTGCATATTTTTACAACATAAAAAGATACTTGTTTGAGGAGAAACAAGTGCTTATTCAGATTTGAATGTTATACAATATGTATCATTTATATGTCGATAAAAAATGAAAGAAAAAGGAAATTTCCATATGCCTATTTTAATGGCTCTTGTGAGTAAAAGAAATCACTGAACAGATTGTGAAACTATAGAACTGATGGATTGACAAAAACAGGATACCATTCAACGTATTCTCTACTTTTTGATTATTTTACCTTATTCTATTTACTTTTCTTTTGAGATTGTAAATCATAAGCCAGCAACAATACTTTTGCTATATACCCAGACATTTAAGTTTTCTGGTTGTATAAGAGAAGTGCATGTTTTATCTTGTTTAATTAGAAAGCAATAAAAGAGTATGTTATTTTTAAGAAAGTGCGAATAGTATTGTAGATAGGAAATACCTGAAAGTGTGTCTAGTGACTCACTATTCTGTGCAGAAAATGTGCATGTTGCTATTGTCTTGGCTGAGCACTACATCCCATTCTTTTCATGGCTGTACTTTGCAACTTGGCATGACCGTTTGTTTTACAGATGGAAAAGAAGGAGAAATTTTATGTTATTTCCGTGGAGACAATGGTCTTTCCAGCTGGATTTCCCTTGTCAGAATTACAGCGTGATCACAGTGTATGTCAGATTTCCCATCAGAATTGGACAGGAAAGACACATAACTGAGGAAAGATCAGACAGTAACTTGACACATCTGTTCTTATGAAGTGTCAAGTTAGGAAGCCGTTTTAAAAAATGCTGGCTGCCTCAACAAAACAATCAAGCAGAGGACACAAAGGACAAACGAGATGGAAAATACATTCAATCAAATACTCTTCCTCCAAATCAGTGAGGTTCTGAAAAGAACAAAGGAGCAGCCTTAGCCTTAGCCTAACTGTTCTACTTTAGGGGTGATCTAAGAAACAAAGAGCAGTATAAAAGAACAAGCCCAAATATGATGTTTTTTTTTTCCACTGTAAAGGAACAAGTAGTATAACCAGTAGTATAAACATCACTGAAAATTTGTGATTTGGATGCATCAAATTATCATATGCTGTTTTTTCCCACACCCATATGCTTATCGACTTTTTTTGAGAGCAGAAGTCTCTTAATGGTCCATCCAGAAACCAGTGATTGAGGATGCAAGCACATCAGAGAAAGCAGATAACCAAAAATTTAAGCAATGGAAGCGAATTCCCAGATGGGAGCAGTAATGGTGGGTGGAGCTGTACTACAAAGGTAGATGTGTCTGTGTACATGTGCAGTGGTGTGTGTTTCTTGCCCAGTACCTTCAGCTCAATGAAATTCTCAGTTCCTCTTTTTGTCCCCTATCAAATGATGCCAGAATTTCTAAACCAAGGAATTTGCTTTCTTTGGGACAACAGAATATTAAAGCCTGGATCTCCTTTCACCAGGATCTTCCCCCCTGAATGTCATCCCGAAGAAATGCTGGGTAGCAGTTGTGACTTGCTCCTACTTGATTGATTAATTCCTGCAGAATTATTTCACTTTAAGTGCACCAACAAATAAAATCTTTGAGGTGGGGGATTGTGTTTTGCATTAGATTCTCAGGGTCTGGCATGTTGTAGCTATGTCAGTGTTTTCTACATGAATAAAAGGTAGCTTAGTTTTGCTAGACAAAGCCTCTCACTGGTTGGCATTATAACTCATGTCTCCAGTAGTTATCTGCAAATTTCAAGAAGACATTAATTACTATAACAGCTACAGATTTGTCCCTTTTCTGGGATTGATAAAGAAGTAATTGAAGATGGCAGTCTTTTGTATATTAGATTTTGAGGACTACATCAAATGAACTTCTTTGCCATTTATCAGTGTGGGTTTTCTATATTGTTCCATGAAATTTCTCATGTTGATTGAGATAAGTAGAGGAACTGGGAAATAATTGTGGTCTGAGAGGACTTGTATTGCTGTAATATAAGGTTAGTAGATATACATATGCTTTAAAGATAGAAAGATATTAGTGATTGTACATGACACTAGTGAAAGAACTTTTAAGTTAATATTTTAATTAAAATATTTCAAGTGGTTTTTTGTTTTGACTTTTATTAGTACATGTTGGCAATACATAATGGTTACATTCATCGTAGGGAATTGTTATATGCATAACACATTTCAATTTTGTTTTTCCCCTTCTCTTAACCCCTGCTTTGTATCTGTCCAGCATTCACCCATAAGAATTTATCAACCTAATTATAATATTACAGATGTAAAACCACATTAGTGGACCAAAAAACATATAAAATATGCAAGACAATTATACAAAGTCAAGGTACATTTTTACCTACATTGTCCATGCTTCATTGCAATCACTTCTTTTCTCTCAATTTTTTTCTAATATCTGTTAAACTTCTACTGTGTGCCCAGGCCCTAAGAGAATGTGGACAGGGGGCCAAGGAACTTTAATTTGTGTTTCTGCCTTTAAGTGAAGAAAATTCTAGTAGAGGAGCAGAGCCACGCCTATATCTGCATGCTTTCCCTTATTTCACATAGGTTTGCCCTCAGTGCCACCAGCTGGAGAGCTTTCCCGGGGTGCCTTTCCGAGAGCGCCACAGCTCCCCTCATATTTCTCTCTCTCTCTTTCTCCTCACCTCACTGCATTTTTCTCTGTAGACTTACAACAATCAGAGAAAATGTTGATTTATTGGTTCACTGTGTGCTCCCTCCTAGATAAGTGAAACTTATTAATAAAAAAAGAACTTTATTTTGTTCATTGCTTTCCCAGAGTCCAGTCTCTTAATAAAAATCGTTGAATGAACCATTAATATCAGGTAGCCCATAATGTTATCATTGACCTGAGACAATCTGAGTTCTTCAGTACTAAAATTTTATGGTTTCTTATGGTCGAGAACAAATGTCTAATCAATGTGATAGATAATTAAAAGTAGTGAGGTGTTCTTAATTTAATGTCTTAGTTACTTTTCTTGTTGCTAAGACAAAATACCCGACACCCAAGGTTAAAGGAGAAAGAGTTTATTTAGCTCACAGTTTGTAGAGGTTTCAGTCCACAGTTAGCTGGCTGCAAGGCAGGGTGGCATGGAAAGTGGGCATCAGAGAGGAAAAGCAGTTTGTGATTGGCAGAAGGTAACAAAGCAACAAGAGACTGGACAAGTTTCTTTCTATCCCTTATATTGTATCCATGCTACCAGGATTAGGGTGGTTCCAAAGCAATCAGTGGATTGATTTAGTAATCACCCACCCTTAACCCTAGAACCCTTAATCCTACCATTGCACCATGAATCAGTCATACACTAGATTTAGCCACCTCTGAAAAAACTCCACTTACGACTGCACGAGGCTTTGGGATGACATCCAGACACAATTATAACATCAGTTCAGAAAATAAACGTGGGATCTAGAGAAGTTAACCTCTTACAAACAGTTTCTAAGACTTATTATGTTCCATTTTTGTTTTTTGGTCTGGTTTTTTATAGGAGTCAATTCTTATTACTACTTCTTTCTGAAGTGGCATAGATGGACTGATAGACTTCAAGAACATCTGGTGTCATTTTCAAAGTATAGAATTTTAGACTACAGAAATAATCTTTTTATAGACATTATAATCATTTGGGAAATTAATACCATAGTAGTTGAACTGATTACTTGAGGGGGAAAAAGGAATCAATACATAATTGCTTAATGTCTCCCAGACACTGAATTACAGGAAATTTTTTGTTGAAATACAATGAAGTTATACTGTGCAATTCAATCACAGACTAAATAATTTAGGGTTGTTTTTTTTCCTAAAATTCCTCTGTAATCACAGTAACATTTGGTTGCTAATGCAATTCTGAAAACTGATATGGACTGTCTACTTAAATAGTCATAGCTGCAACCCATTAAATTTTCTCATAAAAATTTCATTTTTTTCTTATGCACATGGTATCTTGGAAAACACCTGATGATTATAACTGAAGAACATTAATTTTATAACTTTAACTTGAAATTTTCTGTGCTTTAGGGAATAAATAAGCATGAAAATTATATATGAATCACTGTAACTTGTCAATCCAAAAATATGTGAGAAAAACCAAAAATGACTGGTTAGGAGACTAAATAAGTGTTTGAAATACATTGCTTTTTTAAAATATATTATTTTCTTATTAAGTTAACTTTGTATGATTGGCAGACACATCAAACTAAGGGATTGATGAACAGGAAGTGATGACTAGAGGGTAAGGCTAACCTTGAAGAAACATTAAGAATTCACTTAATGTTGGGCTTGATGACCTTCAAATTACCTTCCAAATAGTAACTGTATGATTTTACAAAACTGAGGCGCATTCTTACATACTTCCATCTAGCAACATCATGCATTTTAACAGTGTGAAGCTGAAAAATCTGTGATAGAATGGAGGAGATAATTTACAGATTTCTTCACCTGAATTCTTAAACAGTCCAACTGACATTTTCCAACTTTTCTTAACAATTAGACTAAATGATTAAAATAACAATTAGTAAGATCCTCCCTATTCC
The DNA here is from genome assembly GCF_034190915.1 of Cavia porcellus. NCBI lineage: Eukaryota > Metazoa > Chordata > Mammalia > Rodentia > Caviidae > Cavia > Cavia porcellus. The sequence goes on along the minus strand of NW_026947487.1, from coordinate 24,470,237 downwards.
TGGGCTCTGGAGATTCAGGTGGCATTTTAAAAAATGGAAAGTTCTTCTTATTATTCTACCAGAATTTACATAAATCTAGCTTTGGCTTTTGGTACCAATTAAACAAAATCACTGACCTTATATATATGATCAATTTTGCCTCGCCCAGGGAACAGAGATATGGTCACATTTAAATTTGATTCATATTTTTATAATGCATACACACTTAAGTATTTTAAAAATTATATATGTATCATATATTATACGTTATACATAAAAATATTTACAAAAATTGCATAAAATTTTTAAAAATTGAAAATGATATTTTTTCATACTTATTTGTATTTACAATACAAATTACATATGACATATGAAAATTACATATGAATTGTCAGAAAATAGGACTTAGAGTTTGTAAATAATTTCCAATGAATGATTTAGATTACTTTTATTTACAGTTTCATTTTTTTTAAGTACATGTTTGCAGAACATAATGGTTACATTCATCACGAGGCATTGGTAAGTGTACTTAACACATCTTAATTCTTTTTGCATGTCCTATTCCTCCCCCTCCTTTCATCTAGATTACTTTCTTAATTCTATTCATCATGAGGAAAATAATTTGAATGGACAGATTTACTGTTTTCTGAAAAATATTGTTAAAAAGCATAAAGATCTACAGCTTTGTACGTACAACATATATACTTAGATGACTCTCAGGTGATTTTTGGCAAATTTATATGTGGTTGTTTCAGAAACAATGTATTTACTTTTGATAAGTTAGAAATTCACTATGTACAAAAATTCAACAAAAGTCTAGATAGTTTGCATGATAAAATCAGTATTAAAATGTTTAATTCCCTGCTAATAATCTGTAATGGAGTTTTCATCAGGAAAAAAATCAGATAGCTATTTTTTTTACTAGAAGATTTTGCATTCATAATTCAGCACACATTTTGAAGGGACAATTGAAGATCCTTGCACTGATTCAGTTGTGTGGACAAATGCTTACACACTACTTGATCAGCCACCATTCTTTGGGTTCATAAGTGAAGAAATCAATAATTACATATTTAATCTAATTGGAGATGGATCTTCTTAAGACATTTTAGGAGTTAAAAATAATGTTACAAGATTTTCAAAAATCACAGGGAAAATTATCGCTGGGTATTGTTATCTGCTAGGCAAGCTTTGGAGAACCTTACACATGTGAACTCATCAAATCTTCATAATCTTAGAAAAAGCATTATATTTTTTCCAGGGAGGAAACTGGATCACAGAGGAATGTGTTCAATTATTTGTGCATCAAGATGAAATTGCGTACTAATGAGGTGGGCTGACATATAAGTTAAGGCATGAGTGTCTAGGGATACATTTTTCCATGCTTCAGCTTCACTCTGGAAAAACTGTAATGCTTTCTCTGAGGTTACAAGGATTGAATGAGTTTACACATGTAAAGTACTCAGAGGAGCGCCCAGCCAGGAACAGAGCCCAATAATGATGGCTATCATCATTATACATCTTGCAGCAGAAAGTGGTCTCAAAGGATCACTAGTCCAGGCAGCCCTCTTTGGCAGTGTTACTTTTTTTTTCCTTTTTCTTCTTCTTCTTCTTCTTTTTTTCTTCTCTTCCTCTTTTTCTTTCTCTCCTCTCCTCTCCTCTCCTCTCCTCTCCTCTCCTCTCCCCTCCTCTCCTCTCTTCTCTTTTATTCTCATCTTTTCTCCTCTCCTCACCCTTACCTTGTTTCCTGGACTGTCCTGGAGATCCAAACTAGGGCTTTCTGCTCTCTAGACAAGGGTTCTACCACTGAGCTATGTCCACTGCTCCTTTAGGACTATTATTATTTGAGTTATAAAGATAAAGGGATGTGGTCTTATAATGAGAACATGTGGAATGTGCCTCCTTAAGCCATCTTTTCTTACGTACATTCACTAAAATATTGCTGTATCTTTTTCCTTTTCAGAAAATTATCTTGCAACAATTTCATGTAGTGGATGTTTAACAAAAGTTTGACAGGGGAATGTACAAGCTGTTCCTTAACAAATTAATCTCTTATCAAGATAAAATTAACAAATAAATTTTGTATATATTTAAAGTAAAAATTGGTATTTTGATATATGTAGGTATTATGAGATGATTACCACAATTAACCCAATTATTGTCCATCACCTCACATAGTTACTTTCTCCTCCTCCTTCTTCCCCATATCTTCTTCCTCTTCCCTTTCTGTGATACGATCACTTCAAATCTACTCTCTTTTCAGATTTCATGTAAATAATACTGTGCTATTAATCAGAGCTACCCCACTATAATTAGATCTCTAGAATTTATCCATCTTGCATAACTAAAACTTCAAACTCATAGATCAACATCATCATATTTAATACAATCCCAGTCCCTAGTAACCATCATTCTACTCTCTGCTTCTGTGGGCTTGAGTATTTTATATTTTACATTTAAATGAAATCAGATAGTACATATCTGTGCTGGCCTTATTTCATTTAATTTAATATCTTCCAGCTTTATCCGTGGTGTCACAAGTAGCAATATTTCCTTCCTTTTTAAGGCTGAATAATGTTTAATTATATATCCAGATAGAATATGAAATTTCATATGAGTGTGCCCACAAGTCTTACATCTAATTATCATAGGGTCTCTGGAGCTCAAACCTTTGTCACCTCTATCAGCTTGGGGAATTTCTTCTAAAATTTTAGAGCAGTCCCATTTCTCTTATCATCAATGAACATAAACATTTGGAGTAAAATTCAAGAAGTCATGTCATTTATTTTCTATGGGACATCACAGCACCCCACAACACAGAACCTATTATATCCTACAAATGATAGAATTGGAAAAGAAGAGCAGACATGGAAACAATCACATAAATTCTACTGCAGAATGATTTCTAGCCATGCTGATTTATTTTCTAAGCTTTGCTCCTTTTACTCAACTTTAACTGACTATATATATATATATATATATATATATATATGACAAAATGGTGTTTTAGAGCATGTATATGGTGTAGAAAGGCTAAATGAAACTAACACATGCATTACTTCATATATATTTTTGTGCTGAGAACACATAAAATCTGTTCAGGAATTTTCTAGTATGTAATATATTGGGGTTAACTGTAGTCATTGCAGTGTATAACATATCTTTTGAACTTATCCTTCTTAACTGAAATTTTGTGTCTTTTGAAACAGCATCTCCACAAAACCCCTACTCCTCAACTTCTGACAACCAATATTTTGTTTATACACATTCAACATTTATATCCCACATGTAAGTGAGATTATCCAGAATTTGTCTTTCTATGCTTGGATTACTTCACTAGGCAATAAATGGCCTCCAGTTCCATCCATGATGTCACTAACAACAGAATTTCCTTCCTATATTCTGTTATTGCTTTTTAACCCTACCTCCCAACTTTCCACACTGCAAATTTTATTAAAGCAAAAACTGCTGTTATCTTTAGCACTGTGTAGTCAGCACTGTGTGTATTCAGTAGTACAGAGGATGGTACAAAATAGGTCCAAAAATGGAAGAAGATGAATTAAAATATAACTGGCATTGAGTATTTATTATGTTTCTCATCCTAAGTACATCACTTCACATGCTGTAGCTAAAACGAATAGTGAATGAATAAACATAAGAAAGTTTGACATGAAGCACAGCATCACAACATGAAGAACCATTTGACAGTCTTGAGCCGACTCAATAAATTTACCTAAGTGTGCTGATTGTATCAAACCCACTTCTTATCTAATCATAGCACTGATAGCAAATGAAAATCTATCAAAATATTCTTACTTTTATTGTATGTTCCTGTATTTTCAGGTTCAAGTCATTTTCATAGTAGTGATATTAGGTTTACATAAAATTTCACTTTGATACTGTAGATGAAGAATACGGTGTAAAAATTTTTAAAGAGTGCAATTAATTACCCAATATCTGAATGATTCAAATGATAGTGAATGAACAACATAAAGCATCTCATTTGTCTTTACAAGGAAGAAACCAAAAGGATTATCACATTGATGAGCTCCTTTGGAATAAACATAGAATTAGAAAGAACACATTTCATTATTAAAGAAATTCATCTAGAAAATTCATTGTTTTTATTCATCACTGATTTGAGTAAATAAAAGTGGAATCATTATCTTATGGTTATCTCAGAGAGGAAAAAATATAACATCCTTCCTGCCACAAAGTTATCTGCTATGTTCTTTGAACTTACATATTTTACAGATATGCTGCATTATTAAGTAACTTTATTCAGATATATGGAAGATGACTTTTAGTCTTAATCAGTATTCTATTTACAGGGCAAATCCAATGTCCAAATTTGATTGAAATTATATACTTTTATCTTGAGCCTTGGCAAACATGTATATCTTATCAAGTAATATCAACCTTCGTATTTACTTTTCCTGATCCTCCACTGTTATTTATGTAGATTCATATCTGCTATCATTTGTGTATGGAATGTTTCCCAAGAACACCAATGTGTAAAAAGCTTGGTCACCAGCCCATGGTAATAATGGAACCTTTAAGAGGTGGAGACTAGTGGAAAGTCTTTAAGTCACTGGAGAGTGTGCCTGTAAAGGGGATCATGGGACCCCACCAGGCCATGTAGTGGGCAGTTTTACTCCATCATATGATAGCACATGATGTATTGCCTCCCTACAGGTCCAAAATCAATGGAGACAAACCATTACAGACTGTAACCTTCAGATTGTAAGCCAAAAATAAACCTTTTCTCTTTATAAATTGATTATCTAAAGATATTACTTATAGTAACAGAAAGTTGGATAACATAGTGTAGCATCATTTTTTAAAATTTCATTACAGCTTGCTCCCACCCTTCTCTATGTACTGCTTTTTCAAATACTTTATATTCTCATATGTTATAGACTAGCAGTAAAAGTATAGAATGAAGAAAATCTATATGATTATGCTTTCTTTCATAGTTACCTTTACTGACATTCTTCATGTATCTGAATAATGAGTCTGGGCTCAATGGCATTCACTGCTTCCTTTAGCATTTCTGTCTGCAAATTCAATCAGATTTGTTTATGGGAAAATGTCTTTATTTCATTGTATTTCTGAAAGATAATGGCTCTGTTTGAAACTTTTGGTCAATATCTTTTTTTTTTTTTTTGGTCAACACTATGAATGTTATTCTACTGCCTTCTGATTTCTTTAGTTTCTACTAGTAAATTATCAATGATTCCCATTGCTGTGTACCTGTGTGTGTGTCAGATTATTTTTCTTTTTGCTTCCAATTTTTTCTTTTTCTTTGATATAGTGTCTTTACTATTTCCTTTGCTAAATGTCAGGAGAGGTGGGTTACTTTGCAATTATCAAGCCTCATAGAAGTTTTCATTAAATTTGAGAAAATTTTAGTCATCAGTTTTTTCAATAATTTTTATCTTTCTTAATCTTTCTCTCCTCTTCTAGGTACTCCCTTTTTATTTATATTAGTACACTTAATTATGTTCTACAATATTCTGAGGTGTTGCTTAGTTTTCTTCTTCATTCTTCAGATTGCACACTATCTACCAATATATCTAATAACTTTTATTCTTGTACAGATCTAACATTGGTCTCTTTTAGTGAATTTTTCACTTGTTTCTTATGCTTAACTTTTCAAATTTTACTTTGTTTTTAAAATTTTTTATTTTGTTGCAGTTCTCTATTTGATGACCTTATCTTACGATACTATCATCAAATTCACCTCTTAAAGCATAATTTTTTATGCTTGATTTAAAATCTAACATCAGAACCCTCTTGCAGGGACTTTTTGTTGTCTGCTCTTTTCCCTTGTGAATGATTCATACTTTCCTTTTTTTTTAATCTCTTGTGGGTTTTTTGGTGTTATTGTTGTTAAAAACTGACAGTTGGATAAACAGCAACCCTGAATCATAACCTGATCACCCACATACACCCAGACTTGCTGTTTTTATTGTTTGTTTATTTAATATTTAGTGAATTGTTGACTTATTTGACTGAAATGCGCAGTCTCCTCATGCTTCTCTTTATTGGACACTGACTAGAGCATTTTAACAGTTGCCATAAAATGCTAAGGATTTTAGAGAAGCTTTCTTTATTCCTAATCTTCATTTAAATTGTCTAACTTTGTCATCGTAGCCAACTAATAGCCTCTAGTAGTGCTCAGTGATTGCTCTATTATTTTTAACAGTGCCTTAGGGCATATATTTCTCTACAGTTTGAGCTCATTAAATTTGGGCCACTTTACAGTGATAGTCTTTGAGGCTAGTGTTTGAGGCTTGTTATGATCCCAAGAGGACTCTTAATTGTTTCTCTTCCTGTTTCTCTCCATTAAACTGCAAGCTGTTCCACAGTTTGGGCTTTCATGGAGATACCAGCCTTCTCTTAAGTGCTTATCACCAAAATTGCCATTGCTTTTGACTGTATCCTTTAGATTAAACTTTCCTACCCCTTATTGTAAAGAAAACCAATGTCCTTGGGGAGAGGCCACTGCAGTTCTCTGTTTTTACATTTGAAATCTTTATTTGGAAAAACTGCTCCATTGCTCTGGACCTGGTGGCTGGAACACTGCTCACTTTTCTTGAAATGACACCATGACATTTGTGGTTAATGAGTGGGCAGAGCAGTGTTCTCTGTTCGCAGTTCCCTTTTTCTAGGGTGAAACCTCTGTTCTGAGCGAGGAGTGAGAATGGTCAGGGCCTCTTATTCTTGGCCTCTTGTGTCTGGGTAGAGCTGCTGCCCTATGAAATGAGGCTGCATGGAGGAATGGAGTCCCAGGCCGCTTACCTGCTTTGCCTGGAGTAGAGACTGGACAGCCTGAGTAGAGGGACATACAAATGCAGGTGGGGTGTCCCTCCCACAAAGAAACGCGATCACGTTCTGGAACAGAGGTGGATGAAGTGGAGGAGCTATCTGTTCCTGACCGGACCTGCCACAAATTGAGTTTCCATCAGTTGGATTTGGAATGGGGTGGGAATAAGGTCGTGGAACAACTGCCGCAGGTTTCTAGTTTCCTTATGACGTATTGTAGATTTTAAAAATAACCTTTTCTCTGTTTGCTGAATTTCCTCAGAATAAGTTCTAGAGATTTTGCATGCTTAATGGAGTTTTCATTATCCTCGTCATTCCCTGAGGAAAAGCTACATCACTCCTTACATTGCTGCTCGGAAAGCCACTCTTTGATATTTTAGATTTTTAAAATTTTACCTTTACTTGAAAAATAATAACTATATTTAGATATAAGATGTGCTATAATGTTTTGGTGTTGTTTATATTGCAGAATTATTAACTCAATTAATAAACCCTTGCCTCAGATATTTGCTATTTTTTGTAGTAAAGCAGTTAGAATCTAATCTTGTAATAATTTTGAAATGTAAAATGTAGTATTATTGATACAATTACATGCCATTGATCATCAAAGCTCCTGACTAAAATTTTGTATTCTTTGGTCAATATCTTCCACTTCCTGATCTATTCTTCATCCCCAGCCTCTGGTAATCATCAGTCTACTCTACAGGTTTAAGGCTGACTTTTGTTGATTCCACAAATGAGATTATGTAGCATTTGCCTGTCTGGTCTTGACTTATTTTTCATAGGTTTATGCATGTTTGTCACAATGACACAATTTGTCTCGTTTTTAGGTTGATCAGCATTCCACTGTGTACGTAGTCTAGTTTTCTTTATCCATTCAGGCAGTGATAGACACACAAGTTTCTTCCATATCTTCCAGTTGCAAATAAACTGGAATGCACAGAAAACTATAGATGTCCTAAGCATAGTGATTTATATTCTTTTGGCTACATTCAAAGAGTGAAATTACTGAATTATATAGCAATTTTGAGGAAATTCTGTATTGTTTTTCATTAGGACTATCTTAATTTATGTTCCCATCAGCAATGCATAAGGGTTTCCTTTCCTTCAAACCCTTGGGAACATTTATCTTTCTTTCTTTTGTAAGAGCTATTCTAACAGGCATGAGATTACATCGCATTGTGGCTTTCAACTTGCATTTCCATGATGATAAGAGATGATAAGCATGTTTATTTTACGTTTTGATGAACTCCCAAAGCTGTCAGAACAGGTCGCTAGATTAAGCTTCCCCTTGGTACACACTACAGAAAGCACTTTGTCTTGACTTTCAAGCAATGTACTGCCACCTGTCAGAAAACTGTCATAAGAAGCATAGAATTTATAAAGATAATACAAAATCTAACTCTGGATACCCCCTTGTCCCTGCACAGTTCTGAAAGGTGATGATTTATTTGAAAAACAAAACAAAACAAAACAAAACAAAACAAGAGAGCAGCAATGTATTTTTACAGGTCCTATATTCACTTGTGGGAAGGAATCTACTCTGGCTAGAAAAAAGGCCATCTTTATTATTATACACACTTCATATGATGAGAAACCTAGACTTACCAAAACAATACCCATAGCTCATCATGTTTGTGGTACTACACTTGCCTCATATTTTCCTTGGATGCCATAGTTCTTTCACTGTAATTTTTCATAAGATGACCGAAAACACATTTCATGCAATGTGAATTTACCTAAAGCACAATATTTAAATAAAAGTTTGCATTAAAAAAAATTTTAGCAGGCATGAGACCCACATTTAGTCTCTTTTCAGCCATAGCCCCTGCCTTTTATTGGGCCTGTTTTGTTATTCTGTTGACTTGTAAATGGTTTGGTAGTGTTTCCTGAGACAAACAGGTGCCTCTTCAGTGTAAGGTGATCATCAAATGTGGATTTATTTTTACAGATTTTTAAATGGTTTTTTTTTTTTCGTTACCTGTTCTCACTTACTCTGACACTACTGTTCCTACCTGAATATGAGTGGCAAGTCATGTGAGTAAATGAGGGGAGGAGGTGGACACGTCGACGATGGAAAAAGAAGCCTGGGCTGCAGCCGTGCCTTTAGGCTGCAGAGTGACACTGCCGTGCCTAGGTGTGCCTTCCCGCTCATCTTTTACTTTAATATTTCACCTGTGATCATGCCTCATTTCCTTCTCATCTTCCCTCATCATTATCCAGAACCATTATCTCAGAGTCCTGCTGCTCTTCAACCGCTATCAGGTCACTACATTTTTTCTCCTGAGAAAAATTAGCAGCCCAAGTGATGGATGCAGTGACACCCAAAAGTGAGAGGGAGAGTTAAAATCATGCTGCTGATTTTTCTTATGAATACGGGTGAAAATTTGTAACACTGCCCATGAACAGACAGGTAGAAAACGCTTCAGGTAAATTTGACATTGTACCCTGAAAATGATTGAGAGACAATGTCTACTGTAAAAAAAAAATGGTTACTTTTACTTGTTCTTAACTCAGATTTGTTGAAGTATAATTTGGTTGTAACAAAATTCATCCTTTTTCTTTAGGTGCACAGTTTTTAATCTTTCCACACGTATATACAAGTGTACGGTCACCATGACTATCATTTTTATCAGACCTAAAGTTTCTAGTGTTGCCTTTTGGCCAATGTTCCTTGCATTCTCCCCTCATTCTGGGGAAGATATATATAAATCTTTAGCTTTCCCTCTTTCAGAATGCCATATGAATGGATAGACAGTAGGAAAAATTTTTCTCTGAATTCTTGCAGATGTATTTTGTAGTGCTAAACACATAGTATTCAAGTGTACCATAAACCATAATTTCTTTATATATTCCAAGTTTTGAAAATTGTGAGTACAACTGATACAAACTTCTATGTACCGAAATTTATGACATCTATTTCTATTATCTTGAATACTTAGGAGTGGAAATACTGGGTTGTGCGCTGATTACGTACTTAAAAGAAACTGCCATGCTGGTTTCAGGAGTAGCTATGCCACTCTGTTTTCCCCCCAGTAATAAATAAGAGTTCTGATTATCCCTTGATAGCACTGTCAGGATTTTTATTTTTAAATTTTGCTCATCTTGTAGATATACAATAATATCTCACTGTGGTTTAAATTTTCATTTTTTAATGAAAAATTATGTTAGTCATTTTTTCATATGTTTATTTTTCATTTTTTGTCTCAGCTTTCAGTTTGTGTTTAACGTAGCTCATTATTCTAAATTTAAAAAAAATCAAAATGACAACTTTGTTACCTATAATTAAATAGAATATAAAGTTAATAGCTATAATTGATGTATGTATTGTGTACCAAATATATAGCATAGTATAATATAATATAATAATTGAATTGTAAGATGGTTTTAAACATGTATATTTTGGATAAATGATTTTTATCAGTTATCTATGTTACAAACATTTTCTCAGTCTGTGGCTTGTCATTTTCTTAATAGTATTTATTATATAATTTTTATCAGTTAATTGAAACATTGATTTTATTTTCCTCTTAGTGACCCATGCTATTTTGGATCTAAGAAATTTTTCTTAGCCTACGAAAGAAATTTTCTCTTATGTTTTCTTCATAAACTTACATTTAAGTATATGATCAATTTGGGGTGAATTTATTGTTATGGTTTGAGGTATAGGTTCAGTGTTTTAAAAATTCTTTTGTATGTTGATGTTTGTATACAAAAGCACCATTCCTGGAAAAGACTATTCTTTCCCAATGAATTTATCATTCGTTAAAAATCATTTGATGATGTGCACACATCAACAAAGGTATATGTGTTTCTGGACTTTATTTCCCATACTTTGCATAAATAATCTTCATTATTTCAAGCATTGTTGCTTGAAAATATGTAGTTCAAGTCTTTCATCTTTTTTCAAAATTATTTTTACCATTTAATTAGAGTCAGATTATCAATTTCTATCAGAGACAAACTTGAGATTTTAATTGAAATCATATCAAATCTATACATCAATTTATGGAGAATTAGTATATTAGTAATATTTATTTCAATATATAGACATAACTCCAACTTATTTAGGTTTTGTTAAATTTTCCATCAATTTTTATGGTTTCAGCTATAAAGTTTATAATTATTTTGTTGTATTGCTGTAAGTCATACATTAAAATTTTCTAATTTCACAGTAAGTATAAACATTTGATTTTTGTATATTGACTGTTATTCTCTCTTGCTAAATTCACTTCTTGCTGTTAAATAATTTTGCAATTATTTGAAAGTTTTACTTAAATTATCATGTTATCTGTGACTAAAAACATTTTTTGTTCTCCAATGTTTGTGTCTTTATAGCCCCACCACATAGGTAAAATCTCTGACACAGTATTGTGTAGGAGTGATAATAATAACGATATCCAGCTTGTTTTCTTTTTAAAATACCTGTTTCTAATTAGAAGTATGAAGGTGATATAGAATATTATCCTAGTATGAAGAACCTTAAAATCTAATTCCATAAGTTGTTAACATATGGTGCACAGTTTGACACATTTCCCCCTTAATTGTATTGCAGTGAATAGTTAGAATCACAGTGTTTACAACTCAGAATACCATATTTATAGTATGAAATATGTAGACTATAAGATTTCTCCAAGGTAATTTGCATTATAGAAATGAAATAGAAGAGGTTTGAGGCCTGATTAAGTTTTATGAACCACCTTATAGGAAATTACAAATATCAAATTTTCATGCTATACTGCAATGTAATATTGATTTTTTAAAAGTCATAAAAGGCATGGTACTTGGAGCAAAACAGACATATGGATCAATCAATGCAACAGAACTGAGAATACAGAAACCTTACCAGATGTATGATCTATTTGATCTTTAACAAAACCATTAAAAGCATATGATAGAGGAAAGATAGCCTATTCAACAATTGGTATTGGAAAAACTAGTTATCTGAGGAAGATTAAAACTGAACCCTTGGACCGAGGATGTGGCTCAGTGACATACACATCTCCCTGGCAAGTGCAAGGTCCTGAGTTCGAGTCTCCATTCCAAAAATAAAATAAAAAACAAGACCCTTATCTCTTACCATATATTAAATTAAAATCAAAACAGATAAAAAATCTAAACATTGAAACAAAAACATTAAAATTTTTAGATAATAAAATAGATAAAATATTAGAAGATATAGGCATAGGAAAGGATTTTAGAAACAGGACCTCAGTCACACAAGAAATAGGAAAAAGAATCAAAAAATGATATTATATCAGACTAAAAAGCCTCTGTACAGTGAAAGAGTAAATTGGCTGAGAAAGAGACAGCCTACAAAAATGTAAAAAAAAAAATTGCCAGGTACCCTTTAACAGAGGACAGAGACAATTAACTAGAATATGCAAAGATCACAAAAAGGTTAGATATCTAAAATTAAAGACCCAGTCAAGAAATAGACAAGAGAAATGAACAGACACTTCACAGAAGAAGAAATATAAATGAGATGAAAACATCTCTGGCCATGAGAGAAATGCAAATTAAAGCAACATTAAAGTTCCACTTTATTCTGGAAAGATTGGCAATCAAACAATAACAAATACTAGTGTGGTAAAGAAGGAACGCTTCTCCATTGTTGGTTGTGATGCAAACTAGTACAACCATAATGGAAATGAGTATGAAGATTTCTCAAAGAACTAAAATTAGAAATTCCATGTGACCCAGCTATGCTCCTGTTAGGTATCTTCCTCAAAGATATTAAGTTATCATATTATAGTGATACATGCACAGCAATGTTCATAGCAGCACAATTCATAACAGCTAAATCCTGGAAGTAGCCAGTACCCATCAACAGATAATTGCATTAAAAATTCTATATATAATGAAACACTACTGGGCTATAAAGAATGATGCTTTTGAGACATTTGTAAGAAAATGGATGCACCTGAAAATATAATGTTTAGTGAACCAAGCCAGAAATATAAGTTTAAATACTGAATGTATCTCTCATTTGAGTGAGGCAAAATATACACAAAGAAAATTATAAAGGATGAATAGAAAAGGACAAAGAAATGCATCTCTTGCAACAGTTAAGTGGTTCAAGGGAACAAGGGTGATGATGAGGAAGGAGGAAGGGAAAATAAGAAGATAAAAGATATGTTATGTGTAGGAACCTAATAACTCCAATTAATGTAAACACTGTGTTCCACAATATGAGCCAAGACAAGGACTATCAACAAGAACAACAAATGCGACAGGGGAACTGGAGGAGGAAGGAGGGGAAGCAAAGGCAGGGGAATAGGAAGAAAGAAAGAAAGAAGGAAAGAAAGAAAGAAAGAAAGGTGCTGTCATATGTATGTGTAACCATTCCCCAATACCATTGTGAACTATATGAATAGGAAACATCTATAAATAAAATATAAAAAACAAATGTCAGCTTTCCTGTAAATAAAAATAGTTGCCTGTCCAGCTGTAGTTTTTGTGAACCTTCGTCTCTTAAGATAGTAGTTTCTGAGTGACAAAGAAGGTATATATTACAATACAAAGTATCTTATTGGATTTATCATTTCAAAATAAGCTTTTTATGAATTTAAATTGTGGGAATTAATCAAGTTGGAATGCCTTTGGGTGAACAACAAAAATTAAACTGTTGATTCTAAAGAATTAAAAGCAGTTTGGAGACTGTGATCACATCAAGAGTGTTTACCTAATTCTCAGTTTTTTAATTAAAAATTCCTAAAACATTCTTTCGTGAGATATCATATGTAATTGTATATAAACATTTGCACATATGTATTTGCATATAGTTCTGTTTCATGTTTGCTTGACTTAAACTTTTTAAAATATTTTTTCAATCGGAGTTATCTATTATCTCATGAAATTATTGAATGATAATAATTAGGAAGGCAAAAATTGACTGCCAAAATACAATTTTATAGCCAGTCAGACCACAATTCTAAAGCCTTGTGCTGTTAAAAGAAAAACTTTTTTTAAAATTTAAATTGTATATATGCATATATATATATATATGGCAAAAATTGGTCTTCTCAAGTGAGATTTTAAGCAATAGCAAGACAGAACTCAATTTATACCCCAGTTAAGAACAGGAGTCCTTGTAACTACAGTGGAGACAAATATGCTTAAGGCAAGGACACAGAGAAAAGGTGACTGGTTTTCTTTACACCTTCTCAGGAAAACAGCAGCCATCCCATCTCTCACTCAAGGGTCTCTTGCCGTTACCCTCCTGCCTTGCCTTGAGTATGAGCCAAAGAAGAAAGGAACTGGAGGTAGTGACTTAGGAAACTCAGGGAGAATATTCCCATTCAGGGAATCCCAGTTCCAACATCCAGTGGAGAGCACCTGGGAGAGCATCTGAGGCAGAAAAAGAATTTGAAGCAACATCTCCCTAGAAATCCCAGCTCTCAAGTGAAAGGTGGTGGATTCTCCAAATTCCTCTGTACCCTATGGCAGGTACACGGGATTAGTGAAGATAAATTAGGCTGACAGTTGGAGAGTGAATTTAGAGTGCAAAACTGTGGTTCTGTTAAGGAAATCTAGTGTCCAAAGAGAGGAAAATGAGATAATCATCAAGCTTTGCTGAGGCTGAGGAAGCAATCAGCAACTTACATCGGTTGTGAACATTTCAATATTAGAGATCAATAACAAATTCCCAGAGACAAATGGGCCAGTAATTCAGTGGATGGAATTTGCAGTTCTGATCATCCGACACCATGAGAACATTAGCTTTTCCTTGGACCCAAGGATAAGGAGGCAGAGTTGAAAAGGAAGTAGAAAGGATTAAGATGTGATGGATACGCATTGCGTATTGAAAATATATACACTAATAAAAATTATAAAAATAAAAAGGAGACAACTTGGGAGGAAGATTAAAATTTGACTTTGCTCCATATTTATCCAAGACAGAATATGTTCCCTTTGGTTAGAAAGTTATACTCACTGTTCCAATTCTATCATCAGACAGAAAGCATTTGGGAACAAAATGAAGTTATGAGTAATAAGGAAAAGGACATTTTATTTTGTGTACTTTGGAGTACACTTAAAGATAAAAATATCAATTTTCAGAACAAGAAATTTATTTCATGTTGTATGGCTTCTAACACTCTCAGTGACATCACTAAGCTGAATTCTTGATTAATAAATACAAATTCTGTGTCCCTTCTAGGATGTCCATCATTTGAAGATTCTGAGATTCTTTGAAATCATACATTTTTGTGTCTATCACAGAAACCCAATTATGGTCTACATTTTTAATATTAAAACATGTGCTTTACAAGAAAGTAATCCATGTGCTATTGACACCAAATTTGTAGATGTACAATTGGATCTGTATGACACTAAATTGTGACCTGAGACATTCTAATTGCCCATGACCACATCAGTTAAAAATAAAATATTCTCATGCTTGGGGACAATGTTCTTGAATAGGTACATTGTCAGTGCAGAACAAAGCAAAGTTGTTTCCACTTGGCGGCAAAGGTCATTCAAAATTCATGCTGTGCAGTTACTTATAAATGAGTCTGTATCAAGAATTTCTGTACTTTTTGGGATTGAGAGTTGTCGTTCAAGTTTTAGCCTTTCCTCAGCACTCATCACAAAAATTTAGTTTCAATATTTAGTTTCAATATTTAGTTTCAATATTTAGTTTCAATATTTGAAAGAAATGAGGGATCATTTAGCAAGCAGTAACCCAAATACATGATATCTTCTCAGGCATACATTTAGAACAGGAATGAAATAGATTTGGCTTTAGAATCCTTTGACTCTTACCTATCATTGACCTACCACAATAATTCTCAAACTGATGTTTCTTATATCACCTTCACCTGGGAATGCTTTGAGAAGTTATTAAAATGCAAATTCTAGAGTGCCACTCCCAACTTACTGAAGCAGAAACTCTGAAGAAAGGACCAGTGTTTCAAAAAGTCTTCTAGCTAATTCTGATACGTGCTAACAATTGAGAAACATTTGCCCTATTTTCTAATTTCTGGGATATAGTACCCAACATCCACAACTTTAAGAAGAAAAGGCTTATTTTGGCTGATGCTTTGTAGAAGTTTCAGCCCATAGTCATTTAGCTCCATGGCAGGGTAGCATGGCAGAAGGGTTCCAAAGAGCACATAGCATGGCAGTAGGAAGGAGAGAGGAATCAAAGGAGGAGGAAGGGAGACACCTTTCCAGGCCACATCAGCAGGAACCCACCTCCTCAGAAGAGGCTTCACCTCCCAACACCAAATTTAGCTATAAACTCATTGGTGAATAATCACTGAAAAGTGTTATGGCCCATGATCCAATAATCTTCCAAAAGATCCACCTAAGAGTATCTAAGGCTTTGGGTAGACATCTAGATATAAACTAGCATAGTATTACTAAAGGCAAACCATTTTTCTTGAAATTCCCTAACAGTAAGAGGCAGCTGTGTAAATGGCTGATTTGATAAAAAATATTTCCAAAAGGAAATAATCTATTTATTATTACTTCATTTGCATGTATCTAAGATGTTTAATTATACCTTTCTCAAAATGGTACACATAGTGGTAGATTCAATTTGATCATTATTTTGAATGTAAACATAAGTGATAAATTAAAAGTTAAAGTTAATATATATAAAATATTTAGACAATGCCTATAACTGTGCCTGATCCTCGCATGCTTAATGTGACTCTATCTTATGTAGGTGATGCAGTAGTCAGAATTAAACACATTATCTTATATACATATCAAATTTTGATAATAAACAAAAAGTAACTGCTCAACTCCTCACATGTCATTGAATTGACAAAGGATCTGTATGTAAGCTGTAAATTTGGTGTTTAATTATAGCCATACTTCCCTGAGTTAATTTACTGAAGTGTCACTCTAGATAGGAGGTCCGTTAATGACTGCCGTAGGATCTTATTTTGAAATACTAGTCTCTTAGTCAGCATCCAGGTAATAGAACGTGTTTGATTAATATGGTGATACATTTTGGAATTGTTCCATTGAGGAGGTAGACCATCATTAGTAGCATTTATACTTATAATGTGCTTAACTATCTCTTCCATAACCTCTCTTTGATGTTAAATCTTGCTCATAATGTGAACATTTTAGTGCTATTACTTTTCCCATGATTCTATTATATATCAAAGAGTAATCCTCATAACCACACTAAGACTGCAGCATACAATAAGAATGGCATTTCAGTCAGTCATTTGCTGAGTGAAAATTTTATTACTCTATTACAAAAAAGATCTTTCCTCTGAAAATGGGTACTCTATGCTACATTATAGTTATTTCCAACATTATTTTTTGAAAGGGCCTTGGTAAATTAAATTTAAGAAATACTTTATCATTCAGCAATGCTAATTACTATTTCAGTGCTGTTTGATTATAGACCAACACCAATTAAGTGAAATCCAATTGCCCATAACAGTTTTTTAATTAGCAATATCATAAAGGCTGATATTACAGAGAAAAGCAGAAATTTTGGGAACTAGAGTTCAATAAAATGTCATAAATTGTAGTTTATGAACAGTGTTCAAGAGAACACTGTTATTATTGAACCGAACGGTTAAAAGCTCATGTAAGATTTCTTGATCACATAAGACTTTTTTAGCACTCCTTAAAATTACACTATATCAGGGGCTGGGGATTTAGCTCAGCGGCATAAGCAGGTGGTCGTGAGTTTGATCCCTGGTACCGAGAAAAAAAAAGAAAAACAAATTACACTAAATCTAGAGCAAGGAATTTGTTTATGCTTCTTTCTAAAAGCATAAATGTGACCTTACTCCAAATAGTCACTGAAAACATAAATCCTTATGGTAAGGTCATGCCTGAGTAGCATACACTCTTTATCCAATTTGATTGGTCTCTTCATAAAAGGTGGGGGGTGGAGGAAGACGCTAGGTAGACCCAATCACACAGGGAGATTGCCACTATAATGCCATTATAATTGCTTCTGTTGCATATCTGTGAGAGAATACATTTCTGGTATTTTAAGTCATCTAGTCGCAAGTTTTATTTTTGTTTTGTGCAGAAACTCTAGGAACTTTTGCAATAAGGTAATGAGACATGTCAGGGAAAAGATAAAGAAATATGTAAAGCTATGAAATCTTCCAAAAACTTAATTGATTAAACAATTGTAATAAAGCTGCTCACCAAGGTTACTATGGGAAGGACCAAGTAAAACACTGTCCATTTCTCCCCAAACTCAGAAACTGGCAGCATGGAGTACCAGTGGAAGTAGATATGATGGAAAGTGGGGGCTGAAGAAAGTATCTGGGGAAGTAGGTGGGGTGGGGGAAAATCGACAAGAGGCAACAGTGTAAAAACAATGAGAATCAGGCCAGCCATGAAGATTCCAAATAGAAAGAGATGAGGGCTTAGGAAATTTGTGAGTTCTTGGAATGGAAGAGCAGGTAAAAAGATTAAGAACCTAAGAATTCTAAGCCAGAAGTGGGAAATAATAGTGTATTTGGATAGATCTCTTGATGTTTTAAATGTTTGGTGTATGCCTTATGATCTAAAGATAGGGCAAGCTGGGAAGGAAGCTGACAATGAGAAAACAGAAATAGTTGTAATTTTGACAACAGTGTGATTTGACAGACCTTGAAAAAAAAATTAGAGCAAACTGGAATAAGCTGGATTGTATGTAAAATTTATTGGCTAGGGTATATGTCTTGGAAGAATAGTACTATTTACTGTGGCTTTTTAGGATGCAGACCAGTGACACTTGGCTACAACCAGGAAACTATCAGTAAGTTCACTTTAAAACTATGATGAGTTAGGCTTGATAGCACACACTCGTAATCCTAGCACTCAGGAGGCTGAGGCAGGAAGATGGCTGGAAGTTCAAGGTCAGCCTGGGCTGTAGGCCAATAAGGCCTTGTGTTAAAAATAAAACAACTATTATGAAAAAAATCTCCTTTTTTTCTTTTTTTGCTGGGGATTGAACTCATGACCTCGCATTTGCCAAGCAGGCACCTACGTCATTGAGCTAAACCCCCAGTCACAAGAATCATCATATTGTACACGTTAGGATTAATACAAAACTCTGATAGCTAATTTAAGTATGAAAACCACATCAGCAGTTTATATGAAGATTTAATTTTTCTGGTTTATAAAAAATTTCTTTTCCTTTCTTTTTCCTTTCCTTCTTTCTAGCTTTCCACCTTCCCTCCTTCCTTCCTTCCTTTCTCCTTTTTTGTTTTTTTCACATGGCACAGAGCTCAGGGCCTTTGCACTGAGGTACATCCTCAGCCTTTTTAAACATTTTGTTTCAAGACAAGGCTAAGTGTTCCAGGCTGGGTTTGTTTGAACTTTTGATCCTCTTGTCTCAGCCTCCAGATTGCTAGCATTAATGCATGCACCATCATACATGGCTTGGTTTGACAAAATTTTCTATGATTTGGTATTTTGCTTTAAGTTGTATACTGTATGTTTATAAAAATCTATTTTGGATTTAAATTATTTTCTCATGATATATTTACTTAATGAGATATTTTTCATTTTGAAAGTAGTTGGTGTCCTGGGTTGTTTGCCTTACTTAAGGTTAAAAACTGTCATTTTAATAGTAGCTATATAGTGAATGAAACAAAATTTCCTTTTGGTTGTTACTGAAAAAGTTACAAATGAGTTGAATTCATAACATGCGACCTTCTAAATTAAAATGCCTCATTTAAAATGAAACATCTATCCTTTCATCAACTTATTACTGTTCATTGGAAATACATGTATTACTGTGTAACTAATAGAGTATACAAATAGTAAATTTATTTCTAAAAAGTCCGTATACATTTAAGTTTTTAGCTGAGAAAAATTATGAGATAATCATAATAATGACTAATTTCATAAAATAGATGGAGATCTATTTCCCATTATTTAAAAAGGGTCTTGTGTCTATAGCCCACAATTTCTTATTTTCCTCCTCCCCCAGGCTTTCACATACATCAAGCCAAATGATGTATGAATTTAAGGCAAAGTAAAGCTTTCTCATTAAACTGAAAATTCTAAGTTTCAGATAGTATAAATACTTACATAGCTTAGACGCCTGGTATGAATAGGTGACGCTTGCATGCTTTAAAGTTGACAATACATTTCACAAAATGGAGTTCATTTTGACTGGTAAATGTACTATTAAGCAAATATCTTAAATTTGAAAAAATTTATACATACAGGAAAAATACCAGTTTTTGTAGTTTATTCTCCTCCAGAAAATAATTCTAGTGCTCTTTTGTTCACAATGTCCCATTTTCAAGTTGTGTAGTTTTTTAAAAAATAGATTTAGGTTAAGTGCTATTTTGAAAATCAAATAGGGTCACTGATTCCCTCACAGAATTATAGCTAGTTGTGCAGTGAACTGGTTTTCATGAGTGTTGACTGCCTGGCATATATTGCTTTAATTCACGTATTGCAACCTTAGTGCTTCTTTCCGCTGTGAATTATATATATTTTGAAGAGAGAGCATTACTTTACCTCCTGATTTTATTTTGTTTTCTTATGAATTTCCTTTTAACTGTAAATAATTTGTGTTCAAAAGAAGTTGTGTTACATAAATAAGAAATGTAAGCTCAAGCAAGTTTCCATCACAAAGTGTTCGGTGTTTTGAAAAGTTAAATAAAAAACAATTTTTTTGCAAAAATTTGGTGGTTCTACATCTTATTTAAGAACCATAATCTATCAGAATATACAATGGTGAAACAAATATATAAATCATGTGCACACCATATTTGCAAAAATCAATACACTTTTAAAAATAGAAAATATAACCTTTTTGTCATCAAATTATTTACAAAAATGTTTCCTACAAAGATAAATCTCCTACAAATTAATGTCAAATTTCACATTCATCAAATATGAATACTGATGAGCAATTTTTCCCAAATACTGTAATGTAATTCTTCAACATCCCTCACCACCACCAGACAGGTTATTTTATTGTTTTTGGCAATGGGAAAGGATTTGTTCTGATCAGTTTGTACATTCTTATTGAGTCTGTCGTGCTGTTCCTTGTGACCAGTGTTCGTTCTCCAGGTGTGAAAGTGGCATTAAGTGGGCAGCATGTAGGTGCCAACTACGAAGAGATGTTATTATAGTATTATTGTGTGCCAGGGCTTTTGAAACCTATTGAAATTTTATTTATGTGTTTATTATTTATCTTGCAGCACTGGGGATTGAATCCAGAGGATTCACACTGAGCTATACCCCCTGCCCCACCTGATCTTTTTAAATATTAACATAAGGTCTTGCTAAGTTTCTAACTTTCCCAGGCTGGGCTTGAACTCATGATCCTTCTGCCTCAGCTTCCCAGTGTACTGGGATTAAGGCATGCCCCACCAGGACCACTACCTTTTACATTTCATTACAGCCAGTTCTCATCACAACCCACAAGAGAAGTATAAATATTGTCTCATTTAATAATTAGAAATTAGGTAATTTTCAGGTAGCCACACAGCTGTTAATTACTACAGTCACAATGTGAATCTCAGTTGTTCATTCCCGAGGAATAATCATGGGTGATAATACTATTGCCCAAGACTTTAAAATAATAGTTCTGAGGAGTTACTCGTTCACATGTCCACCATTAAAAAATACTGACTTTGCTACATTGTGATGAGATTGTAAGGCAGAGGCAAGGTCTACTCTGATGTGCTAAATGAGAAAAAAAACCTCCATAAAATTCATGATCAAAGGATGTGATCATTTCAGGGCCATTCACATAATAATAGAGCGGAAAAAAAGAGAAAGAATAACAACATTTCCCAAGGCTCACTGTTCAGATCCTCAAAAATGCTATTTTCAATCAAAACAGAAGAATCTGTGAGGCTATTTTGATCTTGGTCCCAGAAGCATTGGAGCAAATCACTATGTCATATCTGATGATTCCAGCAAAGAAACTATTTTCAGATCTCTCACATCAGTTACGGATGAACGTTATGGGATAAGGATCAATCAATAAATAAGTCATCCAGTGACTTATCACAGCAAATGTCTGATGAATTGGAAACAGTGAAACTGTCCTTTATCTTTTTATTACCACGTGTTTGAAGTACACAGCCCTGTGTGGAGTTAGTATGTGCATGTAGCATATCCAGATCTCTCTGTTCATCTCCTTTCTCTCTCCTCTATTGCTTTCCGCTTGTGAACTATGCAGGGCCAGTTGCTCTGCCGGCTATACCAGCTGCTGGCACAGGGAGCTGTGCAGTAGGAGCCTGGAGACTGCATGTGGACACCAAAGAGAAAGCAGCTGCAGTCAGGTTTCAGCAGTCACCACCGTGTTTGTCATCCTGGTCGGAGGGTGAAATGTCTGAATTCCAGTAATTGTAGCATCCTCCAGTCTCCTGTGTTCCTCTAGCCTAATTATTTACCTCAGTTTATTTTCAGAAGTGATAATTGTTTATTTATATGACTCTACCTCTATAGATGGTCAGGACACAATTTGCTCATAATTTATAGTCTTTTATATGAAGGTATTATGAGACTATATAACATTTTAATTCACTAGACCACGGCAGCTTCATAAATACAGTCAGTAAAAGAAACAATTGAGGGAATACATCCCAAAAACATTATTGCTTTTTAGTTGCTGAGAAGTTTTTATATCTTTGAAGAAGCCAGGCATCTTATGAGGCATCAGGGCACAAGTACTTGAGAAATAATCACCCATTTGTAATAAAAAAGACTGAGCTGTAATCACACACACTAAATATTTATATATAGTGAAATTTAGGCTACTGAAAAATATTCACACAGTTACCTTTGCTGCAACTATTTGAATTTTGTGAGTCAATAAGCATTCCAAAGTATGTTTTCCTTTCTTAAGCTTCTTCAAAAGTGTTGATTTTAGAATGACATTAGTAATGAGTTAATTGTAAAAAATTACTCAGCATCTGGGCCTTGGGTTTGCCAAGAACAAAAATGTGTTGAAATTCTGGAGCAATTGAAGGAAAACTAGGAAAAAGAGTAGAATCTGGATTAGACAGAGCTGATGCCCATAAGTAAAGTGTGAAAATGATGTTACACATAGTTCCTGTAACTCAGAAAGTGTTTCTCTTTCATAGCAATATCAAAAATGGAGAATGGGGCTGTTACCAGTTGAAGTCAATCTTTAGAAGTGTAACTAGAAACACTTTAGGCTAGATATTTAGAACTTTTCATGTCCCAGGGTATCTAATTTTATAGGTTGGTCACTGTACATATATCAGTAGACAAGAGGCAGTTGTCCAGTTTGAACACATGTAGCACTAAATTTTGCTGGTCTTCTTAGCAGGTTGGCTCAAATTATGTTAGTTCTTCAGCAGGTGCTATCGCAGTAAAGATACCTCATGGCTTCAATTTACAACCATTGCCCATAGATGCTCCCTGCAGGGAGCTGTATAATGCCTGGCAGCATATAAGGACAATTCTGGTATTGTCTTATCAGTGGGGGCTAGGGGACTCTTGGGAATTCCCGTCCTCATTTGGATTTCTGATTTCAGCATGTACTCTCAAATTTCTGTGTCATTATATGTGAAATCCCTTCAACTAGAAACAGCTCTCTTTCTTAGCTTTTCAATGAAAAATTCTATTAATCATTCACAGCTAAAGACTAACATTTAAAAGTCAGCCAGAAATAGAAAATTTATACTAAGCTGAACAATTGTCTCGGCCTTCAGGTGACTCCTGGCTAGGAATTTCTCCTGTTGTCATACAAGCCTCCTGTGCATTAGTTGTATTTATTTAAATGGGAGTCTGGGGCTTAGAATCTCATTTTACCCAAAGGAAAAAGTCACCAGAAAGGAAATAATGAAATATTTAAAAGCATATTTTCTATGTGTAACATAAAGCCACCATTTTCCTGTACCTTTGCAAACAAATTTTGGTTATTTGTGTTTATCACTTTTTATCATCAGGCAAACTGTGATGAAACTTCAAATTTCAAGTAGCCCATTTTTACAGTGAATTCTTTCATTAGGCAGTTCTTTTTACTGGCAAAGAGGACAGAAGGAGATATATTTCTGCATTAAGGCTGTTCCTCTTTTCCTATTAAACTCTCTTTAAAATATAGGTCAGGATTTCTGCTTTACATTATGAGGCACGCTTTTGTTAAGTGTGCCCTTGCTTTAATGTCCTCAGAGCATTGTTTAGAAAATTACTTTTGCTACATATTTCGTCTTGTAAAGCACCTTTGGGAATACAGTCACATGGAAATGGGAATTAATGACCCACTCATTTTCTAGAATTCTTAAGGAATGAATTTAAAAACTAGATTTAATTACCAAAAACCTCACCTTGTACATGCGTCAATATTTTATAAGAATCTTTGTGTTGTCATTGGTATCATTTGTATATCATGAGTGGCTTTGGGGAGGGCTGCAAGTCTTTTAGTGGTCTGTGCTCTGTGAGTAGAGGCCCTGAGTCATCCTCTCCCTGGTGGCCCAGAGTGTACTCCTGGGAATTATTCATTTTTAGACTTTAACAGCTCAGTGGTTTGCTCTTTAAGTCACAGGGGACCGTAGAAAAACAGCTATGTTTCTTCCTGGGCAAAGCAGTCTTTTCTCCTGTAAATTTTGAGCTTTTTTCTTTTTCTTTTTAAAAAAAAAAAATTCTAGGAATATCCTACTGGACAAAATAGTGGCTGACCTGCTATTTATTATTTTCACAAGTTGTAAAAAAGTTTCCATACTTAATTCTCATGATATAAATTGGACGTTACTATTAGGGACCAATTTAAGTATGGACTTAACATTGATTCATTCAGTGATCATGTCCTTGCTAACACTGTCTCTCTCAATGGAGAACTTCTTTTTTGTCTTATTCTTAGACAATTGTTCCACATGATCCAATTATTTTTTCCATGACTGGTTGTCTGGGTTGGCATTGATAATGGTCATGTGACTTTGTCTTTCTAAACCCTTTACTTGGTTTTAATTTTAATATCCAGTGTGCACACAGTGAACAGCTAATAAGTGAATATGAAGTAAGGTTAGATATGCCCAGGATCACATTCAAAAGCATAATTTAAGCTTCTTTCAGAGGGTGAAATTTGTGTACAGAATACTGAGACCAACTACGTGGAAAGAACTCACCTGCAGTTTTTTTGCCTGAGGCACTCAGTTACTCTTCGTGTGTTCAAGACATCATTAAACTGCAACAAGCTGACTCAGTACCAATATCCAACTGAAACTAGAGAAACTGAAATCATGCTAATACAAGTGACCTTTAGAGACGTTAAAATATGTTGTCTTTTCCTCTTTTAAAATTGTTTCTACTGAACTGCTCTTTCAGTTGTGCCGTTAATGCAATTAAGGAAATCATAAGAATAAAATTCTCATGATTTTGATTCAAAGGTCTTTCAATATACTGGTCATTGATTTTTACATAACGCACCCTCTGTAGTCAAGAGGAGGTTACCTAGAAGATGTTTTCTCACATGTTAAGGAAACACAGGTCAGTTTAAGGGGCAAACATTGGTTCTAAAATATTTGTATCCTGAAAAAATATATATTTTTAAATTGCTTTGTTTCTTTCATTGTTTGGTCAGTGGTGAAATAGATACATTTTCGCTTCACCTGTGGCAGGTAAACAGAACTGTACAGAATCTATTTCCTAATGCCCATTTCCTGATAGACTTCTATGGGTCCTTGTGACCTCAAGAAAAACCAGGCTGACACACTGCAGGATTAAAAGCTTTATTTGTAGGCTTCAGTAAGAGGAAGCCTACTTAAAACTGTTGGTAAGCTTCCCTCAAATGTAGGAGGTATCTCTCTTCTCTATCATCAAGTAGCCAGGAATTCAGTCCCTATATTCACGTGCAGTTGATGGTGTAGGACGGTTTCTACACAGTAATGGTTTGTTGGGCTACTTCAGCATCTTCAGCATCTTCACTGAGGGTTGTGCATTCCACTATGATAATGAAGCACAATTAACTGTCATACAAGGATTTCTCTTTGCCTTCATCCTGTAGCTGTGGAGAGACTGAGCCCCTCTTTGGGACAGCACTATTGGGAAGAGCTGGAGCTCAGGTACAAAAGCTTCATAGCTAGCTCTTCACGCCTCAGGAAGTTTGATTGCCTTGAGTACAGTATAAATGCCTATGTCAGGGCAGTTGACTCTCTCAGATTTTATACCTTGTATCTTAACCCCTTTTATCCCTGTCTCAATCCCACATCTAGTACTATTTGGTATTTTGTACATTGATTCTTTTTGTCACCAAGTATTGATTTTATTTTTAAGCATTATGTGCATTTTTATAAATAAGCAAGAAATAAATCAATGACACACAAAGTATGAGTAATTTGTATTGAAGTATTTTAGCTTTCTGTGCTTTCATCTAAATTTCCAGGATAGTTTCAAATGTTCACGAGGAAGAAGCTAGGACCAGTATTCTAAATTAAAGGTAAAGAAGGTTCTCAGTGAAGTCTTTGCCTCCTGTGAATTTGATAATGTGCTGTATTGCTTCTCTCTGTGAATAAGGAACACATAAATGAATAGTTACTAGTGAGATAAGAAAGGATGTTGGCCTCTCATCATTTGCTGCTAACTAATGAAATGATAACTAGAAGAAACACTGAAGTGGAAAATAAACAGCCTTTACATAACTACTTAGGATCAGTTTGTTTTGTTTGTTTCATTTTGTGCTGAGTATGTTAATATCAGAAGAAACTATGTTTTAAGATCTCTCAACGTATAAAACCATCAGCTTTTGTCTTTCTTAAAACATTCAGGAATTGCATCAACTGGTAATAGAACAGCAGAGGAGTATTCAATTTGGGCTGCTTAAGTACCCCAAGAAAAATTTTACTGGTTCCAGTCATTTTTTTTTGGTTCTGTTTCAGGGGATAATAGACATATAATACTTGTGTATAGTTATGGGGGTAAGGTGTGATTATTCACTACAATGTATAATTGTTTTGTTTATATTTATGTTGGTTTCCACTGATCTCTGGCAAGTGTAAAGATGTGCGTTTCATGGATCGCAAAATGACCCCCGATCTACCTACCCATGAATGAGGAAGAAGCTGTGTGCCAGGGTCTGTGAGCAGGTGGCTCACTTCACAGAATGTATGGACCTGGCAGACATTTTGAAAGTAGTTCAATACAAAGTCATATTTTATATATTTCCTTCATTCTTCAGATTATTTGATCATTAAGTGTGAGAATCTATCTCCTTATGAGTTTGTCAAGATAATCTATGTTTTGATACACACTCAATTCTTAAATATTTTGTAACTATTTTGATTTTGTCTTTGGCCAGTTAGCTTGTAAGAGACGCTGTTTAAATATTTATAAATATTTTAAAATTATATGTTTAGTCATACCTTTTGTACTGGAGTTAGAACATAATTTAAAAATATGGTTTTTAGAAATTTTTGAAATTCTATTATGATTTTGTTTGTTTGATTGAGACACGGTCTCCCTATGTAGTTTATGATGCCCTTGGAGTCACTATGTAGACTAGTGCTGATGTTCCTGCTTCACTCTCCCAAGGGAAGGCTGTGATTACAGACATGGGCTATCACACCTGGCCTGTAATGATAGGGAATAATTTTTTGTTAAGTACATCCTTTGTTTCCCTATGGTGTCTAATGCACTGAAGGTACTATATTGAACTAATTTGCCTGTTTTTTTTAATTTGTGTATTTTTATCCATTTTTAAATAATATTTTGGTTTTGTGCCCTATACATCTTAATACAATGCAATCTGTTGCATCTAAATTTACATTTCTCTTACTTCATAAACTTTATTAATACTTATTAGTTTTGTCTTATTAATGCGATTTGCATTAATTTCTAATGTATTACTACTGTCAACTGGACTTTTTGTACATAATTTTCATTATTTCTTTTATTTTTGAACTTCTGAGGCATTTTTAAGTGCATCTTTCAATCTACACTTTAGTTGAACTATTTAGAAATAAGCCTGGCATTATTTACATGATAAACTTTTAAAATTTTACTCTCGTAATAGTACATCAAAGTTTTTGTTTGTTTGTGTGTTTGCTTTTGAGACAGGGTTCCACTTTGTAGCTCAGACTGGCCTTGAACTCATTACATAACCTAGGCTGATCTCAAAATACAGCAATCCTCCTGCTTAAGCTTTCTGAGTACGTGGATTGCAACTATGGCTCTTCTCTCTCCATTGGTTTTATCATGTTGTATCTTGCTGGATTATATTATATGTGATAGTATAAACAAAAATTGTTATAGGCAAAGAGATAATGTAGAAACCATTGTTCATTTTTTGTTAGCTGGTTCTAAATACCCTCCAATGCTTTCATCCACTTGAATGGTTTTACACTGTCTTGATATGTTTGATGCTATAGTATATGAAGTTATATTCAAATATTTCAAGGAAAAAGACACTATGGTAATTACTATTAAGTCGGGTTATTTGGTGGTGAAGCGCTAGGTTGCTGAAACTGTCATACTTTGACCTGCATTGTTATGTTGTTATGTCCTCTTTTATCTCAATCTCTCCCTCATTCATTAAAAAAATTATTTAGTTATTTTTTAATGATTTTTTAAGGGGAAAAAATTAAAAAATAGCAGGATATATTACAGTAACTTTTTTGATTTCCTATTAACTTGATTTGAAGTCCTGTAATACTCCCACTGTCTTGTTTTGACTGATTAGACTCTGTTTCGTTCTGTATGATACTATCGTTTGAGGGTATAGGCAACTACTTTGAAGGCAATAAGATTCACTATGATGCCCATTCTGGTTTGACTATTATCTTCTTTTGAAGTCCAGTAATGTTTACAATGTTTAGGTTTTATTGGTCTTGTTCTCTACTGTTTTGTTCAACTTTAGAATACCTAATGAGATAGACAATTCTGTTTAAGGAAGCAAGAGGCATTATGGTTAACCATTGTTGATAATCTTGTACTCTGTTTTTACATCATGTGCTATGTATAGCCTTGGTTTTGACTGACAGATTATTTTTTGTCATATTTGACTTTATTCTCTTCCAAAAAAAAAAAGTAACAAGAACTATGGGAGTAATAAAACCCAAAATGTGTAAATTTTGTTGTAAAAAAGAGAGGGAAAAAAAGTGCTCTAAAGGATACAACTGCAAGTGTGTTTAGGGGTGTTAAATAGCTGACCATATTAATGTTTTTGGTTGGATCATTGAACACAACTGTTTGCAGTCTCACTGTTTGAATGTCCACTTTGTATGCTTTAATCCTGTGACTTGAGCAACTATCTCTAAAATGATAATGTGTAATCTATTAACTGGTGATTTCTTACTTTTTTTTTTTTTTTGCAGTTCTGTATTACTTGTACCCTTACACTGGTTTGTTTTTTCTCTTCTTCCTTTTAAATAAAAAAAAAGTAAGTGTGCAGCATCACACCTGGGACATTATTCTGAAGTAATCTACAATTTTAACATAATTCTTATTTTATACATTTTAAAATTATTTGAAAATTTCCAGTGGAAAAATAAGTAAATAAAAACAATCATGAACTTTTTGGTTGTAAATAAAATTTATTATCTCCTTCTGTACAGATTACTTTTCAGAACCATGAAGAGATTAGTCATATCATCAATTACAGTCAATTATATCAGTTACAGAAAATAGCTCATATTTTACGATGATCCTTTTTTAAAAAAAGGTTTTTATTTTGCCAAAGATATACCTCAATAAATGCATTTATTTTGCCAAAGATATATCTCAATAAGATGAATGAGTACAATAATAATTAATTATATAAATAATTTATTACATAATTTATATAATTAATTACATAAAATATATATAGCTTGCATTATCTAATTTCAAAACAGAATCAAAAGGTACAGTAACTAAAATGTTATACTGTTGATTTTAATATTGCACCTAAACTCTAAGGAGAGTTAGTTACCCAATAGAATATGGGATATTCTACTAAATATAGTATATTTAATAGATATATCAGAGAATAGATCTATAAATTAGGGTTTGTGTATTGATTACTGAGAAGTGATAATATTACTAAAGAGTATTATATAGTACAATAAAGACTAGTATTGTACATCATCATATAATAGGCATTTTCCATATGTTTTTCTAAATTGATACTAAAAACCACCTTATAAAATAGATGTTTTTATTTTCTTAGTTGTAGATACGGAGAAAAACTTCAGAGAAATTATATTATGTAAAATCAACAAGCCTAGATATTTAATGAACAACACAAAGGCAATAGTTAATAATGCAATGTATGTTAAAAATTTGCTAAGAAAGGTTTTGTAGGTGCTTTACTACATACAAAAGAAATCAACTATAAAAGGCAATGGATATGTAAATTTGCCTTCTGTAGTGATCATTTCACTTCATGCATTACACATGTACATTAAAATATCTTTTTGTATATGTTAAATGTATACAATTTAAAAAAGAAAGAAAGAAAAATCAACCTAGAGATAGAACGAGAAGCCAGGATTTGTGCAAAGGTCTATATCAAAGAGCTAGATAATAATCTCAGACACAAATATACCTGTGTAAGTGTATACAAGCACATTCCTCAGCAAATATACTGAGATACACAAAACAAATCAGCTTAAAGGGCTCAATTTTTTCATTCTTTTTTGTGTCTCCCAAATCAATGCTGCCAACTCCCATCATGCAGCTAGTGGTAAGAAAATTAGATATGTTACCTCCCCAAAGTATTTATTTCTAAACATTTATCTTACTAGATCCAAGCATTCTTCTTAAAATCAGTTTAACTAGAAGCTCACAATTTAATTATGCTTCAAAATGGAGTTCTTTCCTTACTTTTGCGTTATGTTTTTTTTTCTCCTTTGTTCTATCCATGCATTGTACGATGTCTGTTATTGATCTTAAAAGAAATCTTCACTGTAGAGGAGACATTTTTCTCTGTACTAGGAGCATCTCTGCACTGCTGGGAAGTGGACCATCTCAGCACTCTAATTGCATACTCCGCGAGTAGCATATAGACTCAGAAAAACATCTGGGCATCTATAAATAACTACTTAAAATTTTGACTCTGTTCTCAGAAATTCTCCCTATTATTAATAGATATCTGTCGGCATTTATGTAAAATTGTGAATTGGTGCTAATACATTTTAGCTAATGCTGATTGAATGGGGGAACTCAGCCCTGATTTCCTGTTGTGGGGAGGTGAAACAGTCAGAACTTGAAGCACCTTGAAAAATATTAGTATTTTGACTCACAATCAAAGATCACCAAGGATGACTGCTACAATTCTGAAAAATAGCTAAACCATAGAGATGGGTTAATGGGAAGAGCAAATGAATAGTATTTTCAAAACAACAACTAAGAAGAGACAAGGAAGAAGGAGCATCTAGAAGGACCTGTGCCAATGAAAATCAGAGAACCAGTGGCCTTTGTCAGATTCAATTTCTGCAAAATAACTAGCTCCCCAGTAATCAAGCAGTTGCTTGGGAGTTCTGTATGACTGTCGAGGAAATATGCAAAAACATATATACATTCAAAAACTTAATATATATGTATATTTGTATCATCTGAGAACCTAAATATATTCTATAGTTTGCCTTAGGCACAGTCTCATAATGTAATTCTAAGGGTTAGGAAATTGCCACTAACAATGAAGAATGTTTTCCTTCCCTGTTTACTACATTTGGAAGTTGATTTATGAGAGCATAACCCTAATGCTTAAAATGAGAAAGTCTAGTGAGAGAGCTCATTAGACTAAGCAATACATGCCTGACATTCACGTTTTCTATTTCTAGAGGGTCAAAAGGTAGAAGGAAAGAAACGAACAAAAGACCTCTTAGCAATAAATGATAAGTTCAGGCAAGGAAACATCATCTTCAAAATTTTGCAGAAACCTGAATATGAATATTTCTAATTTATCTCAGTTTGTATGGAAGGAACTTTTAAGAATGAAGACAGATTTTTAAAAAAATTTTGTTTATCTTTTACTCCTTATTTGAGAATCTAGCAAAGCTATAATGCATGCAACAAGAAAAAAGATACATATGCACTTTCATTCAAAATATAGGGACAATTTCAGGGATTCAAAGATTCTCTGAGATCTTTCCAAGATGGCAGGTTATGAACTATGATCAAAGAGTTTGCTGGCTTCTTTAGAAAATGGAGTGTTTGTTTGAAGTTCTAAAAGTCACAAGCGCTTTCATGTCATTTGGGAAAAAATAATGAGAAAAGGTCTGGAAATAAAATCACTGAGTTGTGTAAAGAGCAAGTTGGTTTGTTTAGAGTTAAATGTGTAAATGAATAAAACAGAAGACAAAAAACACTGTAACCAGTACCCTGAACCAGTGCAATTTGTTGGATGCAATTCACAGAGCAAGTTTATTTCCTTTCTCACTGGTCTTTTAGGTTGTTCAGTGAGCTAAATTTCCCTTGCCCGTGCATGAAAAAGGCAGTTACAGGACTTTGCAGAATGCAAGTGAAAGGCTTATGTTCATTTTAACTCACAACTGGTCTCATCTCAGTACTTAAAATGTTCAATTGCATCTATAGAAATTACTGTTTCCAACCTCTGTTGAGGTAGAGAGGGGAATGTGGGCTCCTTCCTGCTTTGATTCTCTCTCCAGCTCCCTAGTCCTAATGTTTGATAGCTCTCAGATTGGAATGCAAGAAGTGAGGGGATCTCAGGGAGAAGAATGTTCTTGGCTTTGTAAGCCACCTCCATGTCAGGTCTGATTTTAGGCAGGGTCAAACTCAGTTTCAGTCATGATGGGATCCCTGGCTTTTCATCACCAGACACCTGTCACAGGCAGTTTGTTGTACATGAAGAGCAGTGCCCTGGTTCTTCATTTTCTCTACTTCCAGAGTCATCAGGAGCCTTTAGATTCCCTGATCAGAGGTCTGTCCCTCATCACACCAGCACACCTCCACTGTGGCCCCATCTCAATGGTGGTGTCTGTACTAACTAAGGGAATTAGTTATCTTTCCTTCCCCTTGAGCTCAAGGCAGTAGCCTCTTTTCTTACTTTTGCTGCTAGTGTAGCCGGCAGCTTGTCTTCTGACTCTCACACTTTTCAGGCAGAACTGAGAAGTAAATACAGAATGAAGTCATTTAAAGCCCCCAGTTTCCGGTGTGCATGGGAAGCTCTCTGGGGGGCCTCTCAGAAGTTGAGGTGGTGGAAGGAGCTCACAGCCATTTTGCCTCCTGTGAGTTGCTCACTGTTCACTGACACCTCTTGCTACAAAGTCTTTCTCACATGTTCTTTCTGGATCTTTTAATTCTCCTTGTGGAGGAACAATTTAATGTCTTCGGCATGTACATTTCAACAAGTGCAATCAGTTTATCTCACAACCCATTAGAAAATCAGGTATTTTTCATCTGAGGGGAAAAAATTAGACAAAACTTTAACTTCTCAAAAATAAAGTCATATATGTCTAGTGTTACAGAAATTAAAACATGCAATTTTAAACAAAGTAACTATGAATATATAAGGCTTTAATTTAATAATTTTAGCAAACACTGCTGCTCCTTTTTTAAACATTTCACAAACCTGCTTAATCTGAATAACAACTTTGATGTTGAAAGCACTGTTATTGGAATCCCCATTTTCAGATAAGTAAACTGAAGCCCAGAGAGACCAAGCAACTTGCCCAAGGTCACATAACTATTGCCAGAGCCAGGTTTTGTGCAGAGGCAGTCTGGCTCCAGTAGGACTGGTTTCAACTTTATGCATACTTCCCCTCAAGACTACTAGAAGCCCTTAGGAAGTCAAAAAGGGGAGAATATTTCTTACCAATCTATATTTCAGCATCTGCAGCTTCAACATTGTCTTACCATGCTCCCAGATTCTTTGCTTTCTAGGAACTCTGTCTTCTCTCAACTGAAAAATCAGATCATGTCCATTTCCTGCTTAAATACTTTAGTGTGTTTAAATTATCTATTAAAACTACATTCTCAGTGAATCATAAAATGTCTTTCATGTTGTGGTTTCTTTTAATCTTCCAAGTTTTATTCTATCATTTTACTGCACTGTTCTCCATCATACCAACTATGGTTCTATGCCCTCAACATGTAAATGCTACTAACTTTTTCTATACCACACTTGCTAATCAGTTGTAAATCTCCCTTTTTTTTATATCCTTCTAGTCTTTATTTTACAAATGGATTGACTTTTCTGAAGTCATTTTGATAGTTCTATCTATCCACCCATCACCCATCCATCTCTTCATCCTTCTTTTCTCCATTCATTTGAGTGACTTTTCTTCATCCTTCCATATATGCATCACCTTAGTGTTCCAGGTACTGAAATAAAATAAAATAAAATGATATCTAAAGCAGATACAAGTCTGCATTTTGTTTATGCTCATCATTTCATTCAGGGAATACATATCTATTATCACATATGTTTGAAATAGTTTGTGTACATTTTTCTCCTACACTATGATCTGAGACCTTCCGGAGTAACCAAAAAGATCTTTAAAACAATACAACATCCACTTCCCCAGGTACCTAAAAGAACTCTTCACACATATTTAATAAATCATGGATCATCTAATCAATTAATAAATGGATGCTTTAAGAGAAGCGGATGTATATGAGTCTACGAATGTGGTTCTTGCTACTTTTATTGTTACTGCAGCTTAGAATTCAAGTGTTCCCGGAGTCTACATTTAAGAACTTAGAGCCTGAAGTAGATTTCTGTGAACTATGGAAATAAATGTAGCGGAGTCAGAAAAGATTAGGCCGTGGTTGGGAAGAGCATGAATGTGGGACCCTCTGACGGGGAGAGAAATTCAGCTTTAAGACTTGCTCCACTACAATAAAAAAATGCTTACATTAGTACAAATAGACATTGGTAGGAAGGTAAAACACAAACAATGAAAAGGGATTTTGAAAGTTTGCAAGGTCATATTGTTTCAGTTTTTTCTTTTTTTAAAACTAGTTTCTCTGCTTCATTTTCAAGGGACGTCGGTAAAGGGTTTTACAGATATTTGTGTAGTGACCTATGCGTTTAATGTCTGCTTGGACTTTTAACCTTTTAACTTTTAGATATTTTTGGCACATTCCTGTGCACCTTGTTTATAAACCATTTTTTGGTACAGTATACGTTGTGTATATAGTACTATAACTTTTTTCTGATTGTACTGTATATTATTGAAGCTTTATGATCTTATATATTACAGTACTGCATATAAGTGTTATGCAAATAAAAGCAAAATCATCAAGTCACAGTTTCCTTTGATTTTTCCATTTCTTTGTTTTGAATATTGTAATGTACATACTGTATGCAATTCCTCACCTAGTGACCAAAGCATTTAATGACCTAGTAACAGGACAAAATGTTTGTAATTTCTAGAGATAATATAATAGAGAAACTTATTATGCCAAGTTACTCATGCTCTTCTCAAGAGCAATGAAAATTCAAATTAATTAAAGGGAAAGTATATTTAAGAAGTTCTTATTCTTAGTTAATAATTAGTAAGAGTTAACATATGTGTGATACATACTTAGATTGATTTCTAGCTCACTTTCTGCAAACCTTCATGTGGATTTCAGAGAATTATTAACAATACACAGAATGTAATTTTCTTTAGGCCCTTTTATGCTTATCTAATAAAATAGATTGAATTTGATGTCACTGTATCAAGGAATACATTTCCTCTAAGGAAAATATTCGCATCCCTTCTACAACATGGTAAAAGTGATGAGTCACCTGCCATTGACCTTCATATGTTGGTGTGTACTTACCTACACCACACATCTGTTCTTTATTTTCCAATAGAGGGACCATATGCCCCTTGACTCACATATAAGAGCATAATGTTCTAAAACAAACACACTAAAGTTAATTTAGAGGATAAAATGAACTTTGAAGAGGATTCTCATTTAATTCTCTAGCTGTGAAAAATAACAAAATTTATTCCTAAATGTAACAGTGACATTTCTTCTCTTCTTTCCTTATACTCTGAGAAATAAAACAGATTAATAATATACTTTAAAAAAAACTAAGGAGTTAACATCTATTGTGAGTTTTTAATAAAAAACTATACCAAATTCTGTAAATAATTTTTGTGTAGGTGTGTAAAAAGCTTACACTTTAAAATAATCTTAAGACATATTTTCAAACTTAGTATTTTATTTTTTAGGAAATCTACCGCAGCATTAGAAAAATATGGAAGCCTGATACTAAGTTTGAAAATATGATCTAAAAAGTAAGTCATATATAAAATCAATCATACAGAGATTTCCTCTTTTTTGCTAACTTTATAGTTACTGGAAATTTCATCACAATAATTTCCTATAATTATTGAGAGGGTATTGGTAACACTTTTGTATAGATTTTTATTTGATTTTGCTTACTAGTTTAATAAAATAGAAGATGCATTCTTGAGGACCAAACACTGAAAAAGTCATGATTAAAGGATATTCTGGAAATCTGTGATGACAGTTAAATCATTCAAAGATAATAAGGGTGTGAAAGCAATAAAAAAGATCCTTGCAAATACAAGTTGAAGTAAAGCTAGCCATATAAAAATAAGATAGTGTGCTATTTCTGAATGCTGAATTACCAAAATAGTGTGATCAATTAAAATTAAGTTAATGAAAAGAATTAATATGCAGATTTATAGATGTGCAATCATTATGACTAGTATGATAAAGTATCTTTGATATTGTACCATTCAAAAGTCTTATGAATAATCATGCATTTGTTAAGCAAGCTAATTACTGAAAGTATCTTCAATAACTTTTAGAGTTAAAAATATTTTATTATAATTGTATTCATTGATTCAAGTGTTACAGTAAGCTGTACTAGACTGTACAGTAGTATACCCTATGAAATGAAATAAATACTAGTCCTTCTGTAAGTTATTCAGGAGTAATTAGGCTCCTTGATTACTTTGTAAGAGATGACTCCTTAAGTTACTTTTCAAAGATGTATATGTTATAATTTGAAAGTCCAGATACTCTATATCCAAGTGTAATGTTTTGTGAAGTTATACCAACTATGGTGTACAGAAATATCATGAATTCATCTGTGATCTAGAAATCTCATTCTCAGAAGCAGAAACAGTCCTAAAAATGTCTAGAGAGAGGGCAACATGCAGTCAAAAGAACATGGTCGACGGGGTGAAAACATTGGCTCAAACTAATTGGCTTTACACAAATTATTTAATTTTTTAAACCTATGTTATTTGTCTAATCCTTAATCTTAATTGAATCAATAATCATTAGTTTCTATGCCTTTGAGAGTGAGAACCATCTACTTCTACACAGCTTAGGAAAGCTGTACCATCCAGCTATTTTCTCTAATACTGTTTTTATAATACTGTACTACTGCAGTATAAAACAATATTTTTTTTCTCAGGAAGATTAAAGTTGTGTGTAACTGTTCCTTGTTTCAGGAAAACTCACTATAACCCACGATAAGACATCTAAATGCACATCAGACATCCAAGTTTTCAACGGCCAGTGAAACTACTCTCCTTTTTATTTCTTATGACCTTATTTCAAAGTCTCCACATTGCTGTGTTCACCAAACCTAAACTATTGCGGCATAAACCCTATCCCAGTTCTAATTAGATTTCACAGTGAAAGTTGCACTTTATACTGTACTTCCTAACTTCAAAAATAATCTAAATTTACCCTTTCTAAGATGCTATAAATGTTTTGGCAAGATACTTCCTGTCTATTTACTTATTTATTTTGTAATTTCAAAAGCAGGGAGGATCAGTTTAGTCTTGTAAGTTTGCTTCGGTGATATTTTCAGGGATTTAGTTCCAAAGAATTCAAAGGAATGTTATATATTTTCAAAATAGGAAATATGAAGGCAAATTTTAAATAATTGCTGTAATGCAGATAAAGGAAGCACATGACCAATTTATTAATATCTTTTAAATATTAAAATTAACTACAAACAGTGATTCCTACAGCAGGGAGAGAAGAAAATGAAATTGCATTCCACTATAAGGACTTTAGAGTCTCCTTTAAAATGAAATGATACAAATACTGCCTAGTTTTCCACTTTGAACTTTGGTAGCAATTTAGAATTGGAAAGTTTTTAATTTGAAATTGACTCTAGCTATTCTGGATGACTGAGAGAGCCTTTAGTCCTTTTACTGCATAAGGCAGGGTTTAAAAAGATTTAAGGATGTCTGGAGTTTTGCCCTGCAAAGGATGAGATGAAGAATGTGATTATTATGTACTGCAAAAATGTACTAATAAAAAATAAAAGTTAAGAACAAACAAATGAAAAAAGATATTCTATTACAGTCATAAGAGCAGAGTTCTGTTTTTCCAAAGGGTCTGAATACAATGTGAGTCGATTTCTAGCTGCAGCTGCCCCTAAAGATGAGCCCAAACTATCCCTGGAGTCTCTGCCAGCAGCCACCTAGATCCTAGAGGTAGGCCTGCCCTCCGAAAGAGGAGGTGGTGGTGTGTGAACTCTGTTTCCTCAGAAAATACCTCTTTCTAATGTCTCCCTTTGTGAAGCAGGTCACAGCCTCATCCTCTGTGTCTCCTACATTGTGTTTTCTCTTCTATTAGAAATCAAAAATACAAATGAGAGCAAAATAAAAGGAAGATGACAAAAAAGAATGAGACATAGTTTATAGGAAAAAAAGGCAATATGGAGATGGGGAAGTCTGGGGGAGTGAGGGAACACTGGAGGGTAAGGGCAAGTAAAAATGGTCAAGATGCAATATATATATTATGTATATACATTTATATATATACATTATATATATATATCATTTTTGTATATGTGTATATATATGTAAAATGTACTACTGAAAGTTATTAAAGTAAATTAATTTTTAAAATTTATTATATTCAGGGCTGGGGATTTGGCTCAGCAGTATAAGCACCTGCCTGAAAAGTGCAAAGTCCTGAGTTCCAACCACAGTACCAAAAAAAAAAAATTACATTAAAAAGGTATTTATTATTAACTCCCTCAAAATACCACCCCTCACTGTAAACACATTTATCTCATCATTCTTGCCACTTCCTGAAGCAGTTCTGGAATACTCTTCTAAGTTGTTATCTGTGACTGTCCTGAACTATCAAAACATTTCCTTTCAGTGTTATTTTGACTTTGGGGATGAGCAGGAATTTGCATGGTGTCAGATCTGGTGAATAAAGTGGATGAGAACACACTGTAATAATTTTATCTGACACATATTTCCAATAAATGCTTTTTAATTGATTCAGAACATGGAAGCACCTATCAAAATTCCCTCAGAAATGACACTTTCTCAAACTATTTCAAAAATAATGAAATATGTACGTCCTAAGTGAGGGCAAGTAATTTCAGGGGGATTCATGGCAATGTGTCTTCTGCTATCATTAATTTTTTAAAAATGTATTTAAACATTCATGTTTTTTATCACACTGCATATAAAACTTCTGACTCATCAAAATAATGAGATATTGAATTTGCTTTTTGTAAGCTACTGAATTTGTGGTAATTTGTTTTATGGAAATAGAATATGAATATGTTTGAATAAAATAGCATTTTCATCCCCCAGCCTACAATGCCTTGGATAGTCCTAGGTTTCTAGGATTCACTCACGCTCTCTGTTGCTCATATTACCATGATTATTTATTCTTGGCATTGCCCAAGCTAAGTTCTTTTTTCTTTTGTCTTAATGGTTTGAAGCCTCACTTCCTCACTTAGTTATATCAATACAAAAATATTTTAACCTTAAAGAATCTTTTTTCCACGTTTGTTATTAATTATTTATTAATTTAAAAATTAAAATAACATTTGTTATTCTATCTCCTTACAATGAAAATACATTGTTGTTATACAGCATTACATTTTTATTGCACCTTTTTAGTATCTGTCTACTTAACAGAAGTATTTTTGTCTGCTTGTTTCTTTGTCAGTTTATCCCTAGCATTTAGAATAGTGCTGCCTGAGACATATTACATTTTCAATACATATTTTCTGAGAGAAAGAGCACATTGAAGATGGCAGGGTTCAGAAGGTAGATGACAGAGGAGACTTGGAAGATGCAAGTTCTCATGGTCAGTGTTAGATACCCAAAAAGGCAAATAAGCCTAGTGTCACAGATGGCAGAAGACCAAAACTTGACTTTGCAGTTGTGAATTTGGGCACACAAGAGCGATATCAACTTCCCCAAAGGCCACACTGTCTCAGGATTCCTGGTGTTACTCAAACAAGGCGGGACACCATGATCAGTGATTAGTGCTGGGTTCTTCATTGACCACAAATCTATCCTTACAAAAAGACTTTATTTGCAGAAATAACCAAATAATGACATTGCACTTAGTATCATGGGAAAATTCAGACTCTGTCCATTCCTCGGGGTCTTTGAACCCAATGTTTGATTTTCACTCAAAAGAGAGTCTTTGGACTTGTGAAAAGGAAGTAGATCAAGACAATAATCAAGCAGAATTTTAAAGACTAGAATTTCTGTCTTTGACCCTCAGGATGATGCTCTTAGTATCTACATGGAGGTGGGAAGCACCAGGGAACTGTATGGGTTACAAGCTTATGCTCTATGCTGAAGTGGCCTGTGCTTCATCCAGGTGCAGTTCCCACTTACGTAATGCAGCCAGCTTGTCCTCGGGAGGCTCACTGATGTTCTTTAGGTCATAGCACTGAGTGTCCACCTTTACCCTTCTTCTCAGCACATAATTTATCTTTCTGTAAAATGCACATGTAGTAGCAGCTTCTTCAAGAAGTTAAAAAGTAGATTAAATAAGGCAGTATATGAAACCCTTAGTACACTGGCTAATGAAAAGTGGCTATCATTTTTAATGGTATTGGTTATTTAACTAATTAGATTTCTTCAAATGAGTCTCTATTTCCACCTAGATCTACTCTGAGATGTTCAAGTGACAGAACAACTATTAAAGATTGCTTGGATTAGAAACTTCAGATCTCTCCTTTGATTTAATCTTGTTCTATTCTTAACTGTATTTTCAGATCACCAAGGTGACACATGCAAAGTTTCTGATAGTTGTGATGTACACATACACACATGCTGAATGTTAATCAGACATTCCCTGAGAAACACTAGGTCTCAGAAAAGAATCCCCTCCGTATTTGACAAATTCATCTCCTTTTTAGATTGATATTTTAAGAGACTTGACCTTCATTCTCAAGCCAGCTAAGATTACACAACAAAGTTTCTGATAGGACATAGAGAAAATCTTCTTGTTTGGCTTGTATTAGGGAGACTGAAATAGAAAACACAATATTCAGACAATACTATTGCATAAATGAGTTGGAAATGGATAACTTTTCATTTTCTACATGATTTTTGTTTTTGTAAACTAAATGTATTTCTGTGATTCCTTCACCAAAGAGTCAATGCAATGGAAGCAATAAGACAGACCGAGAATGGGCCAGGATCCAACTATTATCTTCCCTATATCATAAAGAATACAGAATCACTGTAACAACTTTATGTTCCACATATTATAAAAGGAATGATCCTTGTGTGCTCAGAGAATGAGTAGGTTTCAACCTAGCTTTGAATAATGTGGGCAGGTGTCCTAAGAGAGTTGCCCCAAATGGTCTGAGGAAGCTACATGCCTTTACTCAGCTTCCTTTAGGGATCAGATCTGCTGTGTAAGAGGACAGCTCACACAGGGTATTTACAGGCAAGAATCAATCAGTCATCTCTGAGTAGAGCACCTTCAAAATAGGTAAGACATTCTTGCCCATCTGCCAGTGGACATCGCACATCCCTCTGTGACCATTAAACCAGCATTCCACACAAGGAGAACATTTTAAACAGACAATTTTCTTTATTGCTAACTCGTGAAAGTGTAGCATTTAGATCTCCCAAGACCCAGTGATTTCTATTGCAGAACCCTACAGAGTATCTGGGTGCCCCATAGGGAGTGGGGCACTGAGTAAGCATTTACTGAGTGATAAATAATCCATTCAAACCAGAGAATTGATATGTAAAGGACTGAATTTGAGACACCAGCAGTATTATTAAGCCACAGTTATATGCTAGTCTCTGTGCAAACCTTTTCACATATGTGATCTTACTTACATTTATGAAGTGAGTACTATTTTTATCTTGT
This sequence comes from Cavia porcellus, assembly GCF_034190915.1. Lineage (NCBI taxonomy): Eukaryota > Metazoa > Chordata > Mammalia > Rodentia > Caviidae > Cavia > Cavia porcellus. The sequence continues at coordinate 24,428,495 of NW_026947487.1, read as the reverse complement.
GTGTAAAGATACAGAAGCTCAAAATGTTATCTAAAATATGATTTTGGCATGCATGTTTAGTTGGGATTTAAATTCAAGACCAGTATTCTTTGTATAAACCATCTCTTAATCTCATTGGGCTGCTATTACAAAATACCATAAACTGGGTCGCTATATAAAATCATGCAGTTTTATAGTTCTGAGGGCTGAGAACTTCAGGATCAAGGCATAGCAATTTCAGTATCTGGTGAGGACCTGCTTTCTCATAAGCAGCACTATATAGCAGTATCCTCTCAAGTAAAAGGGGACAAAGCAATTATGTGGGACCACTTTTACAAGGGCATTAGCCTCATTTATGTGGGCTCCACCTTCATGGTCTACTCACCTCCCAAGAGTTTCTACCTTATGAGATCACTTTAGGTTAAGATTCAACATATGACTGTTGAAGGGCACAAAAATTCAAACCATAGCAAATCACTTTGAGAATTATAATATCATTGAAAGGGAATACATTTAGGAAACCAGTTTTGGAGGCAGAGAAGATTATGAAATTTTATTTCAAAATCACTGGCATTGTTAAGCATAAGAAAGTAAGTAGAGTTACTCAATATAAGCATTTTTTACTGAAAAAGATAAACGTTGTTTTGTGTGCAATTAAATTGTATTTTATGTATTTTATGTTCATCTTTAAGTGTACTTTTTCCTTCCTTTTTAATTTTAAACTTCAGTATAGACAAATTTCATTAGAAACCACTTTTTGATTTGGGACAACTTTTACATAACCTTTCTTTCTTTTTTTTTTTTTTTTTATTTAAGAGGAAAAAGAGAAAAACACAAAACAAAACAAAGCAGTGTAAGGTTATACATAATACAGAACTACAAAAAAAAAAAAAGAAAACATAACAGTAAGAAATCACCTGTTAATAGATTACATAATATCATCTTGGAAATAGTTGCTCAAATCACAGTATCAAAGAATACAAAGTAGACATTCAAACGGAGAGACTGCAAACAGCTGTGTACAATGATCCAAAAACATTAATATAGTCAGCTATTTAATATCCCTAAACACACTTGTTGTTATATCCGTTAGAGCTCTTTTTTTCCCCTCCCTCTCTTTTTTATAACAAAATTTACACATTTTGGATTTTATTACTCCTTAGTTCTTATTACTTTTTTGGGGGGGAGAGAATAAAGTCAAATATGGCAAAACAAAGCTGTAAGTCAAAACCAAGGATAGACATAGCACATGGGTGTTGATAACCATTATTGATGACCTTGTACATAACCTTTCAAATGCAAGAAATGAAATAAAATACGGACGCCTGAAAACTCTTCGCTGTCAGCACAGGCTGCAGCCTCTGAGAAGTGTGGGTGGCGTGGAGCAGTCAGCCTCCCGGGTAGGACCCTTTCACAGACAACTCTTTCTGATGGTAATTTCTCTGCTCACTTTGGTTCCTCATCTGCACAATCTCCCTTTCATGGAGACTTCTGAATCCAATGAAGAATGACAAGACAAGAGTGCATTTCAGGTTACAAAGTTTGACCTTTCCAGTTGATTGGTTTGTGATAACGGCATAGAGGTTTTTTAAATCATAATTAAACATCAATCAATAGTCACTTCAAGTCTTGAGGACTGCATTTTTGGTAATGAGCTACTTTAGACTGGCTTCTGAGCATCTCTTACTTTTGACTTAACTTTGGTAAAAAAAAAAAAAATTTGGAAGTCGCACAAAGTTCATATAAGTAAAGAAGGAGCTAAATGACCTCTCTGCTTAATTACATCTTCAGATCATTTGTGTTTTAAGGGTGTAGGAAGATAGCTCAGTGGCATGGATAGGATAATGGAGTTTGGATCCTACGTCTACCACTTTTTAGCTTTAGTTACCAAAGTCACTTAAATTCTCTGTATTTCAGTTTTTCCATCTATGAAATAGATATAATATGTACTTTGGGTAGTTACTCAAATATTAAAGCAGGTACACATAAAACATTAAAATCATGCTTGGTGCACAGTGTTGGTTATAACCATTTAGAATGTTTGGTAATTGTAGTACATACTTTAGTGTGAGACTAAAACATTTGAATTTTAAAACCGAGTAACATTATTGACACTGTTAGGTAAAATGCAGAAGTAATCTCTCTTTATCCAAGTATTAGTTTTCTTTGTTAGTATTGTATTTTATCCAGACTTGTAACCAGAGATTAAAAATACAGGTCTGAGCCCTTTTTCTGAGTGTGATTGCTAAAAGAGCTTACATTTAAAAATTTTCTGTATTTCTGTGAATCTTTCATCCAGTGCTTTGTCAAATGTAAGTAGGAGTAAGGAAAAAAAAATCACCTCTAACAGAGATGATATATAGGAAAAACTTCATTAGGAAAAAAGTTGAATCTTAGTTGGGGTGCCAGGTGAATTTTGAATGACCTGGCTAGAAAAGAGCACAGATGAAGGATTTTCAGAAAATCTGATTTCCTTGCTGTGCTGTTCAGCATTTGTTATCAACTATCCACATAAAATTGAGAAGTGATTTAAATACCAGTTAAATTCCCACAAGAAGCTTTTTATTACACAAGAGAAGCAATGCATATGTAATTTCAGGTTAATCTTTTGAAGTGGAAATTTAAGCATATGTTCACTTTGGGAGATCAAAGATGGTCAAGTTGAGAATTATCGTTGATTTGGTCAAGCTATTGATGAACGAATACTGGAAAGTATTAAATTAGTAATATGCTCATCAGTCCAGCTTCCTATAAATTCACCAATTGGAACTAACCACTGGTGTGTCAAAAGACTCTCACAAGAAAGCAAATAGGAATAGGCCCAGAGGTGGAGATAGACTACATGAGGATAGTAGGTGGAGACTTTAATATCCCATTTTCAGCAATAAGCAGACCATGCAGATAGAAGAAACAAAATAAAATACAACATAGCTAAAGTGTAACCTCGACCAAACGGACTGAATTTGAACAATCTATTCAACAGCTATAGCATGTACAAACTTGTCATCAGTGCATGGAACAGTCTCTATGACAGATCATATGCTAGGTCACAATACAACGCTCAACAAATTTTTGAAAATTGAAATTATATCAAGTATGTATTATTCTGACCAAAGTGCAATACAATTAGAGAGTAACAAAAAGAAAACATTTGGAAACCACCAAAATACATGGAAATTAAAAAAAAACTGACTTTTGAAAAACTTATGGCTCAGCTAACACATCAAGAGAGAAATTTTACAATACCTATCAGTATAGCAAAAATGATGTTAAGGGAAGCTTATAACAATCAGCACATATCTAAAAAACAGACAGAATTTAAACAACCATTACTTTTCTCAAGCAGACAACAACAACAAAAGCCAAAATTAGTAGAGAGAAAGAAATAAGATGAGAGCAGAAATGGAGACTAAAAATACAAATGTTCAATGAAACAAAGAACTGCTTCTTCACAAAGATAAACAAAATTGAGAAATCTCTCACTAGCTTAAGAATAATAGAGGAAAGACTCAAATA